>NW_024609868.1:155027815-155719690 GCF_016920785.2 Ixodes scapularis | reverse complement strand
ATAATGCTGCATTGCTATATAAAGCCCATCTCCATTATTGGAAAACAGCGCCTGTCGCCTTTTTAAGACAGGATATATCAAATTCAACAAAGTAAACACGAAAAAAAAAACATTTTTTAAATAAAGTTTATTTGCTCGGTCACATAAAAAATACAATTAAATATGTAACATTGAGTTCTGATGGTACAGGATATTTAGTTTTATCAGCCTGCACTTCTTTTAAGGTATCTGCAGCAGCATCTAACGACCGTGGAATGTTTTAGTTAAGATTAGAGTTGTTTTTTTGGGCAGCAGCTTCCAATATTGCGGTATCTGATATTTGATTCAAAAATTCTGATTCATTTTCGATGTGCTGGTGAAGTCACGATCGGATCACGGCAAGGTAACCCGTTGAGTGCGCTCTTTGGCATGCACCGACGCGCTGCAGAGAAGCGACACCCACGGAGCAAACACCACAGTCGCGCGAGCCGCGCAGTGCTTTGTGCTCCGAAAAGGACGGTGAGGCTTTACCAGCACTACATCCAGAGTTTGGTGCAACTCAACTATAGATGCTTTACACACGTGCCAATTACAGCTGCCATGGCTGACCTTCTCTTTTCTTGCCGAGATACCGAGCCGCTGAAAAGGGCATTGCCGAGCCTCCACAGAGGCCCATGCTGGGGCGAAGGACACAATAGAATCTAACATAGGAAAAAGCCTGCCCTGCTATGGTAATAATGAAGTGAAATAAAGATAATAAGAGGAAACAAAAACTGAAGGTCAGTTATGGCGGCGCCCATGCATAGCTGCTGCAAAGCGTCTATACTTAGTTTCAGCTTCGGTACGAGCGCAACCGAAGCTACAAGGGCGCGCATGGAGCCCGAAACGGTGCCCACACTGCACGAGCCCACGCGCGAGTCAGGGCTCAGGAATGCACAAAGCATTGGGATCACGCTAGCCTTGACTTCGCTGGTAGCTAGGCACGGGAACAAGGCGGGAACAGGGCGGGCACATTGACACCAATAAAGCATGTTTATCAAACTTGTTTTTGTGTACATCCCAGTTTACAAAGGATTTACTTCTAATAATAATGTGACAAATTTGAGAAAAATACTTGACGTGAAAATAAAAAAAAACACCTTTGAAGTAACTGTACCTGTACCTAGGTACATTTTTAAGCGAGTAGCTAGATACGCACATAGGTACATTTTCGTATGAGTAACTGTAACTGTATCTTAGGTACATTTTTGAAGTAACTTTTACAAGCCTGGTTAGATGCTAATTCGGGATTTCACCACGTAAAAGTAGCATGGTCATCCCAGGAACTAACGACGTTCATAACGCCCTTTGGAAGGTATTGTTTCACTAGACTGCCCTTCGGCATTACGTCAGCGCCTGAATACTTCCAAAAGAGAATATCGGAGATTCTAGATGGCCTCCCTGGCGTAGTTAACATGATAGATGATATCCTGGTGTTTGGTTCGGACAAAGCACAACACGATGAGCATTTGAAAAAAGTCATGGACAGACTCGCAGAGTAAAACATGGCACTAAACGGGGCGAAGTGTGTGTTCGGTGTAAAAGAAGTTAGTTTTCTAGGTCATCTTCTTAGGGCAGATGGCATAAGGCCTGACCCCACAAAGCTGCAAGCGGTCTGATATGAAATCGCCTACAAACGTGTCGGAAGTACGAAGCATTCTAGGTATCGCCAATCACTTGGGCCGTTTTCTGCCTAATCTCGCTCTGAAAGCTGCACCGTTGCGAGAACTGCTAAAAAAACCACGGAATGAGCTTGGGGCCCCGCTCAGGAAAGTGCTTGGAACGATCTAAAAAGCATGATTTGTTCTTCATAGTGTATGGCTAAGTATGACCCAACCCATCCGACAATCCTTTCGGCAGACGCGTCGTCATTTGGGCTTGGAGCCGTTCTCTTACAAGAGCAGCAAGGGGTACGACGGCCTATCGCTTTTGCTTCGGGGTCTCTGACCATAGCTGAGACTCGCTATGCGCAGATTGAGAAAGAGGCGTTGGCACTGACATGGGCTGCCGAAAGGTTTGACTGGTACCTAAGGGGCTTAGAAACGAAGTTCGAGACCGACCATAAGCCTCTAGTTACGTTGCTGGGACAAAGTCCGATAGATGTGTTGCCACCTCGAATTCAGAGGTTTAGAATGAGGCTAATGTGCCATAGGGTTTAAGGCTGTGTTTGTACCGGGCAAGTGCATTGTAACCGCCGATCATTTGTCGCGGGCACCTCTCAATCAAATGCCAATGGAAAGGGAACGTCTCACAATTCAAGAGGTGTTAAAGTTCCCTCAGGGATGTTTAATGGGTCTTGAAACAGGAGACGATTTGTTGTCACGTGTAAAAACAGGTCAAACTACAGACGAGGTGTGTAAAACGCTGGCTCAGCTGTCTCGTAAAGGCTGGCCTAAAAAACCGTCCGTCCCGTGCTCCCTTCGGCCGTACTGGCAAGAGAGGGCTGGCATAACCGTGTGTGATGGTTTTTCGTTAAGAGGTACAAGATTAGTTGTGCCCCAGGCACTTCGTGAGGAACTGTTATCTCGCCTGCACGATGGGCACCAAGGAATCAGCAGATGTCGAGCTCTTGCACAAGAGTCTGTTTGGGGGCCTGGCCTAAGAAAGCGACTAGCAGCGATGGTAAAAAACTGCAATATGTGTACCGAGTTCAGTTTTCAGAAGGCTGAACCGATGATGCCGACCATGACTCCACGTTTTCCATGGGAAAGAGTAGGGGTAGATTCGTGCAAAATAAGGAACTCTGACTGTCTTGTGGTTGTAGACTATTTATCAAGGTATCCGGAAATCTGTGTTCTCCCTTCGATTGGCGCAACTGTTGTTATAGAGAGGCTTCAAAGCATATTCGCTCGTCATGGGGTGCCAGAGACTGTTGTCTCCGAGAATGGTCAACAGTTTGCATGTTGTAATTTTCAAGAGTTTGCGAATCAATACGGTTTCCAACACGTCACTTCAAGCCCGAGGCACCCTCAAGCCAACGGAGAAGCGGAAAGAATGGTGCAGACAATTAAGCGGCTGGTGCTCAAATCAGCCGACCCTTACTTAGCTCTCCTAGCCACAGGGCCACCCCAGGGATTACCGGCAAAAGCCCGTCAGATATCCTTATGGGCAGACCTCTACGGACACGCGTACCATTGCTTCCGCAGCTGCGCCTTGAAAGGAACGTTGACTTTAAAATGTTGGTGATAAAGGATCGTCAACTAAGAGAAAAGCATCGCAAAAGCTTCTATAGGCGCCATCGGGCTAAGGAGCTTTCTGAGTTGAAGGCGGGCGACAAAATGTGGGTTTCTGACAGAAAGGCGAGGGCAACGGTCCTGGCCCAAACAGAAAAACCAAGGTCTTACTTGGTTGAGACCGACCAGGGGTGAAGTTAAGGCGAAACTGCCGAAACTTAAAGGCACTGCCAGCGGAGGCAGAGGACGATGAAGGCTACGATACACCGGACAGTGAGAGTGACGTAAGGGTCCAAGATTCGGAAGCTAGAAGCGCTATAAGTTGCGAGCCTTCTCCAGTGACTACGAGGACACCGACGACCTTCGTAACCACAAGATCAGGTAGAGTAGTTAAGAAACCGATCAGACTGGGGATTGATGATTAAGCGGTATCCTGAACAGTGTTTCAGTTTTAACGTATTTTTTTGTTTGCTAACATGTTATTATTTTTCTCCCAAGAAATGGAGGTGTGGTATCAGTGTGATAACAGTGTAACAGTGTGACAATGACAAAGCTACACGTGGTGTGCTCTGGTTATCGGTGACGTCCGCAGGATTGCCTATAAAAGGGCTGACGAAATAAAACACGGGGCTTCCTTTTCCCAGACGTCCCGTGCGAGTGGTTCATTCTTCGTTGCTCGCAATCGCACGCCGATAGTACGGCGGCGCGACAACGGCTAGTCTGCGGCAACAAACCACGAAATGAAATCGCCCTGCAACCACACACGTCTCTCGAGAAAGGGCTCGTTCTATGCCTCTGTGTTTACTAATTAAAGAACGTAACATACCCAGCAGCATTTGGCCAGCTGCTTGGTGTTGTACGGAGAGTAGTGAAACCAGCAAGCAGGTCTGAGGTAGCGTGGGCCCAGAAAAGGTTGCGTGATCTTCTCTCAAAGTTTCACTTTTCTCGCACAAGGATTTTTTTTATTTGTTTTTGAGGAATGATTGAAGGGGATTTATGTACATCAAGATATTGATAGATCTATTCAAAATGAACGAAAGGGCCCTTAATAATGAAAAATTTAAGGTATGTAGAAACAAATTTCAAGTGCCACGAGGTCGAATGCTCCAAAACTAAATCTAGTCATTACGCCAATTAAATTTTTGTTAGCAAATGTTGACTTTCCTAACGAATTCAACACTTTTCTCATTTGAACTCATTTAATATTTTTGCCAGTTTCACCTTTGTTAGCGAAGTGTTGACGTTGTTTAAACTGGTTGTTCCGTTACGAACCATTTTTAGAAGAAAAGACTTCCTTCTTATTTTGTGGTTAATTTCTTTTACAAAATCACAAACTTGCCACCAAGCGCAATTTTTCTAATAAACCAATTGTTATATGTTGTAGAAAAGGAATCTCAAAAAAAGTATGACACGACACAATTATCACTGCGTAGCTGCAAGACATATGGTAACGAATTATATATTGATATTTTTACTGACATTTATTGAAGAATATATCCTGATTCAAACCCGCTAAAAATTCAAAATATTGACATTCGTTCATAGTTGTTTCATGATACTCATAATTGTTGCAGTTCTTAGCAGTTTGTGGGATTTATACTTTTTAACGGCGTATTTGTACAAAAAAAAAGATTTTCTAATAAAGAGTTTAGCCCCGAAGCTGAAATGTGTTCACCTTTTTCTATTTAGTTTCTTTTGGACCGTTCCTCCTTGAAACTAGAGCCTAACGAGATCTCTCTCTCTGTCTCCCTCTCGCTTTCTTTGGGTTTTTAGACGCCAAAGATAAATTTCCTAAAATCTGTATATAAGTTGCACAGCTGTGAACAGCTTGCAGCTACTTAGCGCAATGTACCAGGCGTAACATGATTCACAACTGCCATTCGTATATGTGCGTAATTATACATGAAGCAGCACGTTGATCTTTCTTGCACTTCTAAATTCGCCCGAAGGAGTACTTAGAGAGATTTAGTAGATCGTTTTGGAGCTCCTATAACGATATCCGATAACAATATGATGCATGGGGGCCCGTGTGTTCATACGCTTATTACGGCGTGCGTTTTCTTCACTCTCAAATAATGACGCCTTCTAGAAACGTGAAATGTGCGTTGTGGTTGAAACCTCTGGCCGTGGGCATTGGGCTTTCCCGCATTTAGTATATCGTCCCAATAATCTTAGTTATTGGGACGATATACTAAATGCGAGAAAGCCCAATGCCCACGGCCAGAGGTCTCCACCACGACGCGCATTTCACACGCCTAGGAGGCGCCAATATCTAAGCGTGGAGAAAACGCATGCCGTAATAAGCGTGTAAACACAAGAGCTCCCTAACGCCTGCCAAGCGTTAAACCATAGCACAGTTCACGCCTAGAAAGCGTTAATTCTAAGCATTGAAAAACAGCACGCTTAGAACAAGCGTGTAAAAATCGCTCTGCGTCACGCCCGCAGGCGTTAAATCTATGCTCAGTTCACGCTTAGGGAGCGTGAATTCTAAGCGTTGAAAAAGACCACGCTTAGAACACGCGTGCCAAAAATCGCTTTACGTCACGCTTGCTCTGCGTGACCATTTTTAGAGTGTATATATATATATAGTGAATGACGAAGGAGGGAGAAAGTTAGGGTTCGATCTCCGCTCCTGGACCGAAAAATCGGGCCAGGAGCGGAGATCGAACCCGCAAGCTTCGCCTATCCGTGGCGACAACTTTACCTATTAGACCATCCCGGATTTTTTTTTTCTTTATTGTCCGTTTTCACAATTGCACTAATTACACACATGAGAATGTTAAAAAAAAGCCCTAGGTACACCTAAGCACTTCTTATGAGTTGTGAATGCGAAAGCCTGCACGTCATTTTTCAGTTCTCTTCTTTCGTGGGCGGCGTATTTGCGCCAACGGCAGAGCGCGCCCTCTCCTCGTTGCGCTGACCTTGGACGCTTCGTGTTACCGGCGCGCTGACTAGCGCTGACTAGAGTTCCTGTATAGCTGGAGCCTATACAGGAACTCTAGCGCTGACGGACACGCAGCGCCATGGGGTGGCGGTCGTTGAAACTGACGCGCACCGGCCAATGGCAGCCTCATATCTTGAAACTACGATACGCGCCAGCCAATGGGACTGAAGCCGGAATTCATCAGCTTCACTCCACTCCTTTGGGGTCCGGGAAACTAGGTGCCGTTTCGCTAGGCTTTTCGCGTGGTTTCATAGCTGGGGCTGGCTTCACTTGAAGAAAGAAGTTAAGGTGCCATTTGACGCCACTTCAAAGCCGATGAGTCGGATCGCTCCAAGGGACAGTGAATGCTCTCGCAATAGAAACCGCCGACCTGCGCTAGACTAGCGCGGTTACATTTAAATTCGTTTAAGGCACACCAGCTCTTTTAGAAGCGGCAACCAATCAAGGGGTTCGGGCTGTGCCGCAAGAACTGTTCGGATATACGCCACGCTCTGAATAAAGTTTTCCCGCACTGACAGTACATAGGTCCGCAAAGAGCAGAGCCATTTTCGTTTTCCAAATATTTATTTATTATTTCACACTACTGCCGGTCCCGTTAGGGCCCAGGCAAAAGGGGGGGGGGGGGGGGGAGAAAAGGAAAGGGATGTAAGAGACAAAAGCACACACGTGTTTTTACACAACAATTATGCTATATAGCATATATCATCGCAATCTTGGAAAACAATTACTTCAGGAGTAGGGCTATTAACAATATCTGTATCTGAGGAATTCCATTCTATTATAATCCTAGGAAATAACCAATTTCTAAAAATATTATTTGCGCTTTGGTATGGTTCTAAAATACTTCCATAATAAAAGCGTATATTTTGGCGTGTGACGTGCTTTATGTCAGGTGATGAATCTAAATTAATGTAATTATGCTTGATTAGGTACAAAAACTTCAATCTGAAATTTTTCTGGCGCGATCTCAATCTCCAATTCAAGTGGTTTCAACATTTCTGACGGGCTGTCTAAGCGACGGTACCTATTGCATATGAATCGCGCAGCTAGCCTTTTAACTTTTTCTAATTCGTGTATTGCTTTTTCTGTACACGGGTTCCAAACTACGCACGCGTACTCTAAAACTGGCCTAACTAAAGTCTTACAGGCGCAGAGCTTGACACTGGAGGGTGCCAGTGGAAGTTTGCACCTTAGGGACCACAACGCTCGTCTTGCAGCAGCAGAAACATTGGCAACATGCGTATTCCACTTTAAATAGCTACTAGTTGTTACCCCAAGGTAGCTAAATTCAAGGGATTCTTTAACTTGAGTGCCATTTATTGTATACAGAAAGTTCAGTACAGACTTTTTTTATTCGTAATCCTTAGTAATTTACATTTCTCCAAGTTTAATGGCATTTGCCAATGTTCGCACCATGCATAGACATTCTGAAGATTATTTTTGAGAGCTAGCTGATCATTACAGGTTTCTACTTTTTTGTACAATATGCAGTCGTCTGCAAACAACCGAACCCGAACACTGTCATCTACGCTGTCAATTATGTCGTTTATGTAGATAGCAAACAATATCTGTCCCAGAACCGAACCTTGTGGAACACCCGATGAAACACATACCTGACTTGAAGATCGCTTATTTATTTCGATAAACTGGGAGCGGTTGGAAAGTTATGACTGAACGAATTGGACTAGGTCGTTTTTTTATTCCGATTGCGTCTAGCTTCTGCACTAGTTTATGATGTGGTACTTTATCGAAAGCCTTCACGAAGTCTAGAAAATATGGCATCGACTTACTTTCTTTTATTTAGGGACAGGGGAATATCGTGTAAAGGTGTTATTCATTGCGTCACTGTTGATAGCCCTTGACGAAAGCCATGCTGAGCACTGGTAAGAAAAACACTGAGGATCACGACTTTTTAAAATCGGCTCAGCAGGAGCGTGACGCCAGTCAAAAGGAATCTTTTTTGTTTTAATGAGGTATTGAAATGACAAACAAATAATGTGATAGCTATTCAGCATAGCATCGAAGGAATTCATTAGGCACATTGTCCGGTCCACACGCTTTTTTAACATTTAGCCGAAGCAAAAGATCAAAGATTCCTTCCCGGCTTACAACAAGGTCCCTCATTACAGACGACTTATCACATATGCTGTTTGGTTGTGCTGCCGAATGGGGGCTGAATAAGGAATGAAAGTACCTATTGAATTCGTTTGCTATGTCGGTTTCATCAGTGACAAGAATTCCACTAACACTTAAACACTCAACACGCTTTTTGTTCCTGATAAGGAGTTCCAAAATTTAGCGGGCGCTTCCTTCAGAACAATCAATTCTTCTTCTATTTGAGAAAGTTCAGATGTCCCACACTTGTGTGCTCCTCTTTTAGTTTGCAATTTACGTTTTTTCTAAATAATCTCTCTTGTTATCCAAGGACTGATTCCTCTTGTGTGTTTTATCTTTGCTGGGTACATACTGTGAAATGCAATATTTAAAGATTTTTTCGAACATAGTTCACTGTGTTTCTAAGTCACGCTCCTCACAGAAATCATCGAAGTGTGCCTCCAAGTAGTCAAGCACATCAACATCAGTCGCATCGTTGTAATTTTTAACAATCGATTTTCTTACACCACCAAGTTCCGCGTTTTTAAAAAAGTTAGATGTAAAATTCAGCAATTTATGATCAGACAACCCTGCTAGCACGTCAACAGTCTAGCACAATATTAGCGGACTAACAAGGACCAGGTCCAAAATAGATTGCGCCGTGTTCCCAATCCTAGTCGGCGATGTCACTACCTGAGTCCGATCGCTTGAGAACGCACAGTTAGTAATATCTCTGAATCACATGCGTGGGCTCCCGCCGACCTCATTTTAGCCAGTCAATATGGGGTAACTTAAAATCACCGGTCATGATCAGTCGTACGCGGTCATTACAAAAAGACCCAAGAAAGTTGTATAATTGCGCAAAGAATACTGGTGAGGCATTAGGCGGTAGTACACTGCTCTTAGAATGAGGCTATTCCCGTAAAAGTCAACCCGACACGACAAACTTTCGTGTTTAGAAATGCCTGGTGGTAGGAACGCGCCTAATTCGGACTTTAGGACAATCGCAACGCCACCTCCACGTTACGGTTTTTCGTTTCGGTATATCTTGTGTGTCGAAAGAATTACTTCGCTGTCCCGTATATCTGAGAGCAGCCATGTCTCGGTTATCAGTGTGGCGTGGGAACTAAAATCAAGAACCATTGCCTCGAAATCTGTAAGTTTATTCAAAATACTTTGCGCATTAAATGACACAAGTCGGAAGGTTATTTGCGTTGGACGTCACAGAGCGGTGGGAACACGTTTCTTGCTGCTGCTGGGCAGTTTCACGCGCGTTTGTGCGCTGTCATCCCACGTATAAATGTCACCGTTTATTTATTTATTTATTCACAATACCTTACAGGCTTTTTTTCAGAGCATTGAGTAAGGGGGGTATTATACACATAAATTCACAAAAGAAAATAGAACAAACGCACATACAGTCTCACACAAAGTTGTCATGTAGGCACAGCATACAATGAAAACCCAGCTATGTACAAATTAAAAAAAAACAATAACAAAAAACACTGGACTTTTATAAAAAGTTGTCAAGTTACACAGAAACAGAATTAAGCGCAAACGCATTGTTTAGAAAATAAGATTCAAGTTTAGCACGGAACAGTGTGGTTTCGGCAATGGTGACGATGGATTCGGGAAGGTCGTTCCATGCGCGGATGCCACGTGGTACAACCGAGTTAATAAACGCGTTGGTTGACCCAGTGAGGTGTTGAAAACTTTTACTGTTAGTGGTTCGATGAGATGATCTATTAGGAGGCTTAAGGAAAGTAGCGCTTGAAAAACGATTGTTATAATATAACTTGTGAATTAGGCACAGAGTAAAAATGGTTCGACGCAGTTCGAGCAATGTCAGTGAACATTGATGTTTTAGGAGAGAGACACTTATGCTATATGGATAGGAAGATTTTATAAAGCGTGCTGCTCGAGTCTGGACTTTTTCAATGTGCGTGGTTAGGTATTTCTGATGAGGGCTCCAAATCGCGGCAGCATGTTCGAGTTTAGGACGGATCACAGATTTAATATGGATGACCCATGAAAGGTTAGATGTAAAATGGACACCAAGATACTTGTAGGATGAACATACGCTAAGGAATGAAATGCCTAATGTGTATGGGAACTGTGAAAGAGATCGTTTGCGAGTGAAGTTCATTACTTGGCATTTGGATTTATTTTGTGCCATTAGCCATTCTTCGCGCCAGTTGATAATGCGGTCAAGATCATGCTGGAGTAGTACGTGGTCATCTGGAGTGTTTATTTTCCTGTACAAGACACAGTCATCCGCAAACAAACGCACATTAAAAAACAATGCATTTGGGAGGTCATTTATGTAGATAAGGAATAACAAAGGACCCAAGACGCTGCCTTGCGGAACGCCAGAGGTTACATTAGTAATGTCAGACTGAAAATCACCACAGACAGTATACTGAGAGCGAAACGACAGAAAGTTGTGAATCCATGAGAGGGTTAAAGAATCAAGATCAAGTGACGAAAGCTTAGACAAAAGGTGACAGTGGAGAACGCGGTCCAATGCTCTAGAAAAGTCCAGAAATATTGCATCGGTTGAGAGTTAGAGCTCATGTTACGATGTAGGTCATGGGTGAATTCAAGCCGTTGCGCTTCACAGGAAAGGCTTTTGCGAAAACCATACTGATATTTATAAAAAAAATTGTTAGACTCAAGATACGATGCAACATGTGAAAAAATTATATGTTCAAGTACTTTGCACACAACACTGGTTAAAGAGATGGGACGGTAGTTCTCTGCGAGGTGGCGATCTCCGTTTTTGAAAACAGGAACGACCTTCCCTATCTTCCAGTCGTCTGGAAGTATACCGGTGGACAATGATTGTTGAAATAGTAGACCGCAAATTTCACTGGATACGCGTTTTGTATTTTTAAGAAGCTTAGAGTTAATGTTATCTGTGCCAGCCGATGTAGTAATTTTTAGGTTATCTATAATATTTTCAATTCCCGAAGGTGATACGGAAATAGGACTCATGAATTGATAGCTAACGTCATTAATAACGGGCACTGTTGACGTATCCTTCTGCTTAAATATAGATGCGAAATGGTTATTCATAATAACAGGTCATTCACCGTCAGAAATGGTGTCACCTTCCCGGTTAGCCAAGGATATTTTATTTGTAATTTCATTTGGTGCGAAAAGCTTCCAGGATGTTTTAGGGTTGTGTTTGAGGACGGATGGTAGGTCACGGTTATAAAAATTTCCTTTGAATTCTCTTAGGCGATTAACATAAAGTTTAGCACAGGTGTCGTAATTGGACCAAGCATGTTCTGTGTTGACATGCCTGGCAGCTCGAAATAACCGTTTCTTCTTGTTGCGCAAGGCTTTCAATGTTTTGTTAAACCAAGGCTTCTTGCTATCGGAAAGTATTTTAAAGCGTGGCACATAACGGTCAACACATTCAATCATTTTGTTTTTATATTGCCACCAATTCTCATTTACTCTGCAGCTCCAGAATTCTACAGAAAAGATGTTTAAAAACACATGAGGTTCGTCATTCATTTGAAAATAATCAGCTTTATTGTAATCTAGTAAAATCTTTGAAGTTGATGACTTTTGCGGTGAGCACATATCTAGGGTTATGTGTACTAGGTTATGATCACTTAGGCCATTTATGTACTTGATTGAGTTTATCACGCTAGGATGAGTCACAAGGAAAAGATCAAGAATGTTGTTCAAGCGTGTTAATTGGTCAATTACTTGCTCAAAGTTAAAGTCGAGAGACAAATCAACGAATGCCTGTTCCTCCTGACATGATGATGAAAGCGTCGTCCAGTCAATATTTTGAAAATTAAAGTCACCGAATAGCAGCAGAATAGAATCTCGAAACCTATTTTTGATAACGGAAAGAACACCTCTTAACTCAGCACAGAAACTTTTATCATAATCTGGGGGCCTGTAACGTACACCAACAACATATTTGCCGGTAGACAAAGATATGCAGACCCAAAGTATCTCTAGGTTGCTACTTAGGTTAATAACATACGAGGGCACATGATTTTTTATCGCTATCATGACACCGCCGCCTCGTTTGTTTAGGCGATCCTGACGATATATTTGAACGTAATTACTCTCCGGGAAAATTTCGCTATTCAGGTTATCAGGTTCTAGCCACGTTTCTGTCAGCACAACTATGTCCGAGTCGCTATCTTTGAGAAATGCACTCAATTCATCGCGCTTAGAAAGAATGCTACGAATGTTGGTGAACGATAACAAAAGGGGTGGTTTATCTTTTTTGCACGTATTCACGGAGGGCGGAAAAACGACGCGGGCGTCACTGTCCAATCTCCCGGGTTGCTACCTTACTTCCGTGATGCAGTTAGTGTCATGACTGTACTCGTACGTTCTGTCGTCGAGCTTAAGCTTATCGAAACGTAGCTTAAAAGGAACATTTTTTTTTTTTTTTTGCAAATGCGAGTAGCCTAGCTCTTGCTATTCGTACAGCGAGAAAAAGTCTTCTCTTACTGCAAAGGGGGTGTTTTTCAATTTGAACCCAGAAGATAGTATTTGCTCTTTACCTTTAAAACGAAGAAACTTGACAATTATGGGTTGCGTTTTTCCAGTAGCAAACTTTCCTAGCCGGTGAGCTCGTTCGATATTATCGGCTGCGATGGTAATCCCGAGGTTCTTCGCGCAAAAGTTCACGATTTTTTGTTCAGATGTGCTCCACGTTTCGTTGGAGTCATCAGAAAAACCGAAGAACAATAAATTGCATCGCCTTAGTCTGTTTTCGGTGTTGTCACATCGGGTCACAATATCATTGAGCTTTTCATGAACTAGAGAAATGGACTCATTTGAAGCCCCTATGTTTAGAACGTCAGATACGTCACCAGTTCTTGTTTCCAGCGCCACTACCCTTGAATACAGCTCCTGCATCCTTTCGTCCGTCGTTTTTCCTCTTTTTGAGTTCTTTAATTTCTGAGAGAATACTAATTTGACCTTGCTCTATCCTTTGAACTGTGGCAAGCGCCGTTGTCATGATGACGTCAGTGCTTAGAGTGGAGACAACGGATAGGTCATCCGGCCCCGGATTGGCCTCCACGTCGCCGCACATAAGTAACATAATACCCCTCAGTCCAGCGGGCAACAAGTTTACATGAAGCTTATCATGAACCAGAAACACTTTAGCGTTGTTTTGTTCATCTGGCTGCGCAGATACCCAGAGCAAGTTTCGCGTTCGAATTTTTTCCTGTGACAACTCATGCCGGACAGAAACCTTTCTTCTCTTTAGTAAGTGACAATTCTTAAGAACAGACATTTTTTCACTGTGGTTTCGGAAGAGCATGGAGACCCGTTTAAACACAAAGTCATAAATATTATTTTAAAAAACACTCTGAAGGTCACTGTTAACAGTGTTGATCGTCTGCATCGTCTTGGTAGGCATGCTCCCGAAAAAAAAAATCAGGACAAGGGGGGGGCGGCTTACGTGGACCCACGGAACTATTCTTTGACATCTATCTGGGAGTTTTTAGTTGGACCCATGTGAATATACTTTCATATCTGTCTCGGAGTTTTTACGTGAACTCAGATGAGCAATATTTCATAACCATCTGGGATGTTTCACGTGGGCCACCCGGTAACACGTTTTCATTGTCATGTTTAAGGTTTTATGATAACCTACGGCATAATTTTTTCACGTCCATCTAAAAAAATTTTCTCAATTTCTGGATGTATTTTGTTTCCAATATTTGAAGTGTTTCTTCAGTCAGGAATTGTGAAAGAATGGGCGAAAGCAAGTAGGATCATCCACGAAATTAATTTGTTGCACCCATCATGCATGTATGGCCAAACAGTATCAACACCCAAAGCAATCGCCGTTGGGGTGAGGAGCAGCAAACACAAAATTCTAAACTTTAATATTTTGTGTCTGCAAGGGGGGGGGGGGGGACTGAATGCCCTCTAGTATAACACACATCTATAACCTTCAGCAATCGCAAGCCTTTGAAGTTAGCAATTGCATCCAAAATTTATCTTAATCGCAGCTAAGAACACAGCACATATATACGTGACTACAAATAATAAAACAATATGCATGAATATCATTGAGCTTTGGCAGTGAAAGACGCCCTTTGTTTACTCTACAGATAACAATGTCACTCTGAAAAGGTATACGCAACCCCCAGATTTAAAGAGATCCCTCTTAGCAAAATATAGAAACGCTGAGTGAGCGAAATGGAAGATTAAACAACGAATAAAAATAAACGATCAAGGACACACACAGTGAAATCTAACGCTGACCGTTTTTCCCACCATTAAGCAAGATCCCAAATGCAGGGCCATAAACACATTTAACGTTTTATTGCAAATGGTTTTGCAATCATCTATCTATCCAGTGGGTGTCAATTAAGCTGCTTCATATTCAATGCCATAAATATGTAGTACGCCGAGTTAAAAATATGAAAGATTATGTCCCAGTCAACAGTAAACACTGTGCACATTATAATAGAATAAAATTAAATTTAAAAAAAAAAATATTAGACGATAATTTACAAAGTAACGCAACAAATTTCTTGAACAGCGTCGAAAACCACGAATAGAACGCATTTGACAAGCCGTACAGGGGTAAGCGGAAAGAAGAACTGAAGCCAGCTAATGGCAAACACTTCACAAGATTCCAAGATGGCAGTGCCTATATGACCGCGCGTAAGTTTGTCCGTAAGATTCTAATAAATACTTCAGTAAAACAAACACTCGTGGAAGAATCAAACTAATTTACAAAATATATAAACTGAAAACATCTGTACTATTATATCAGGCAGATGTCAAGATGGTATACAGTTTCGGCCAGACTTACCTAGCATATCTGCGGCTAACGCCTGCATTGCCTCGGAGATGCACCGTTTTGGTAATTCAAACATTGTGGCTGAGCACGTTTGCTGCAGGCCACATATATCGACGGCATGAACCAACGCACCCCCGAAGCCGTGGAGCCAGTATTCAATATATGCTCGGATGACTACGATCAGAATTATAGAACATTTTAAGCCATTGTAACACCAAAGGCAGTTCGTCTCTTGTAATGCTACAACCGCCGTCATTAATCTGGGTGTTTGCTTTGTGTGGGATTATGAATTCTCTATCTTTTTTTTTCAGCACTAAACGCACATTGTGTAAAACAAGAGGATACAGCACATTTGTGTCACTGCGGAAAATAAAACTCCCCAACTGATGAGGACTCTTTTGTGGCAAGAGCGCATGTTGCCTTCGGAGGACGTTGCCTTTTTGGCACACTAGCACAAGGCTGCTACTTAAGTCGCTTTTGCTCTGTAAAAGTATCTAATTCAGTGTCTTGAAACACAGCTTCCCGCGGCACAGTCCTAAAAAGCCTTGTTCAATAAATATCAGCATCCATGGACCTTTAAGCATGAAAAACTCAATCTTCAGGAAAAGGGCACACTGCTCCTGACATCAGACGGAGCCATAAAAAGTCACCTATTTTATATCCGTAACCAGACCGCTCCCACTGCCGCCGTAAACAGACAAGGAATTAGTTAAATCTCGTTATGGTAAAAAAAAGGAGATTGCAGAAAGAAATTAAATACAACTGCATTGCTACATACTTAATATATGTTGTTTTAGTTATCAATTTTGGGACCAGCGTAGTGACATTGAAAGGCTAATATTTTTATTTTTACATTTACTGTTTATATATACCGGGAGTAGTAGTAAAAGTGTACCAGTTAGGCCAACTTGTAAACAAACCGTTGCTAGGGGCGTTGCCCGTTGCTAGGGGCGTTGCCCTGTGGGCGGGGCCCGATCCGACCAATCACATCGCAGCAGGGCGGGGCCTACCCCAATCCCACCAATCACAGAGCAGTGGGGCGGGGCCCTTTCCCTCTCTCCCATTCCAGTGACGGGGCCCTTTCCCTCTCTCCCATTCCATTCCATTCCAGCGTAAAAGACTATGGCGAACGAAACACCACCGGCACCTACGGGAACGTTTGGACTTCAACAGCCACCACAGCTGGACTTCGACAACACAACAGAGTGGCCGGCGAGGATAGAACATTTCGACGATTACCGCTTTGCCACAGGCATAAACGAAAGAACCGGCGAGGCACAAGTCCGCACGCTATTGTACACAATGGGCCGGCAAGCAAGGGAAATTTTTGCCACGTTCGACCTTTCGGCAGAAGAGGCAAAGGACTTCGACCTCGTCAAGCGAAAGTTCGACGAGCACTTCGTCAAGGAACGAAACGTCGTGTATGAAAGTGGGTGTTTTCACCGAAGGTTACAGAAGCCAGGAGAGTCTGTGGACCAGTACGTTACGGCACTGCACGTCCTCGCAGACCGCTGCGAATTCGGTGAGATGAAACAACGCATGATCCGGGGCCGGTTTGTCGTGGGGCTCCATGACGACAAGCTTTCCGAAAACCTGCAAATGTACGCCAAGCTGACCTTGTCATCGGCGTTAGCCAAGGCACGCCTCGAGGAAGTGGTGCACCAGCAGAAGCGAGAACTTCGTTCAGGAGAGCACGGTCAACCGGCCTGTTCTTCGACGAAAGAGGACCTGAACGTAGACGCCGTGAGCCGACGCCGGGATGCACCTCGAAGAAAAGTCTACGGGTCGGAAAAATCACATCGGGACAAGCAGTGTTCGTTCTGTGGAGGCGACCAGCATCCAAGTTCGGTGTGTCCTGCAAGGGCACAGAAGTGCTTCAATTCCCACAGCAAGGGACATTTCAGCCGGGCCTGCAGGAAGGAGTCGGCGTCGTCTCCAAGAAAGGTACAAGTGTCATCCGTACAAAAGAGACTGGCGAACTTTTTCTGGGCGCGATAAATGTTACGGACGCGAAAGCGCGGTATGTCCAGATAACCCAGTGATGTGATTGCTGCGCCAATCGCGCCAAACTGCGCCAAGTGGGTAACCCCGCTACATCCTGCTACATTTTGCCAAAATATAGGTAATCTGCGCCAAGCCTGCGCCAAAAAAAACAAAAACAATTTCGTTCGCTTTTCAAAACCGAAACTAAACTGAGCACCGTATTGAGCTTGCGTGTGTTATGTAGCGCACGCTGCCAACCGACACAAGTACCCTACATCACTTGTCCATTCGGTCCTGCATGGGTTTCCCGCCATCTGGCGTTTCGCGCTCTCATCGTCCCGTGGATCTCGTCTCGCGTCTTTTTTTTTATATTTTCAACAATAGACGCGGGTGTGTGCGGAGGCTCCGACCTATAGCGTGCCGGGTACCAGCCATGCCGTCATGCTGTGAAACAAAACCGCGTTTTTGGGCGGTGGGAGTTACTTTGTGAACTGAAGCACTCGCTCCTGAAAGGAACAGTCGTGAGAAAACTATATTTGGTCCCTGCCTTCTATAGTCACCGTGGTCGCGCGACGTCGGGCGTTGCCGTCCCCACGTCGCTGCAGATATGACGCTTTCTAAAATGAAACCAAGTAGCACAGCATGTTCATCAAAATTCCTGTCCTTTTTTTAATCATACATTACTACAAAATTCCCTCTTCAACTCAAAGACTGCTGTGTCGAAGTATTGATTACATAGGTTTCTCTCGGTGGGCTTTCTTTCGAGAGGGATTCCGGTACGTGAAAAATCTGCCTGCGAAAGAAAGTTGATGACGAGAAGTGAGCTAAAGCAAAGAAGGCAATGCCTGCACGCTGAACCCGCACAGCGCGCTTGTTTGTCTCGAGTTCAGTCGTTCCAAAAAGCGCTCCAAGAACTTTTGACCCTGGCTTGCGATGTGTTGCATCGATGCGTTCTGGTTCTTTTTGGCTTTTGTTATGTCTTTATCTTGTACTTTGTTTACCTGCCTGTCAAGAACGCGCGGCTGGCATGTTTTTTGTCGTATGCTCGACAATTTGATTTTGCATACAATTTTGGGAATCAGTGGGCGACGGAGCGGAGTGATATGGTTTCGGTTTCGATCGAAGAACCGTTGTCTCCACTCGCACGACGATGCACGCGCAACTGCAAGCCTGCTGAAGTTGCCCTCACGTGTTTGTGAACTTGATTGTACTACAGAGGCACCACCCAAGACGCTTGCAATTCATTTTTTTTTTTACGTTTGTTTTTTTTAGACGAAAATCTGGTACGCCGGGAACCAGCAAAACGGTGGCAAGCGCTTTTTCGGATTTGCTCGGCAACGCCTACAGCACTGTACACTTGTTGGATGTCTCAGCAATAAAAACACAAGCAGGAGCTTCCGTCACAACACGTCACATTAGAACACTACAGAAGTCAAAACACAAAGTTCCCTTCATTTGTACAGCACTCAAAACGAATATTTTTATTTTTCTAAAATTCTAAGAATATCTGCTCCAAGCGCCACATTTGCTGCTCCAAAACACTGTTTTGGCTGCTCCGAAAGGTGCTCCAAAATGGCTTAGGCCAATCACATCACTGGATAACCTTGAAATCTGTACCAGTGTTTGCTAAAGTCGATTCAGGAGCAGAGGCCACTCTTGTACCGTCTACGCTTCCAAGAATTCAGTTTAGGCTCGAAACAGCAAGCGAAGTACTGACTGGTGCGGGAGAAAATCGCCTTACGGTACTTGGAAAGTTCAAAGCCAAGTTAATCTGGAAGGACAAAGTGTCGATGCAAACTGTTTATGTCGTGAGTCCGCTTCGCCAGGTACGTCTAAGGTTACCAGCCATCGAGGATTTGGGAGTTGTAAATTTCATCGATGGTGTGTCTCTTGATAAACAAAATTATGATGTTCTATACCCACAGGTGTTCAATGGTCTTGGAACCATTCCGGGAGAATACAACATCCGATTGAATTTGGATGCGGTCCCGTACGCTATACACGCGCAACGACGAGTCCCGATTCCTATGCGTGAGGCGGTAAAGCAAGAAATTGAAAAAATGGAAGGGATGGGAGTCATCCGGAAGGTCGATGGTCCTACAGACTGGTGCGCCGGGATCGTTCCGGTCTTAAAACCGTCCGGAGACGTACGCGTGTGTGTTGACCTCACACAATTAAACAAAAATGTCAAGAGAGAGTGATACGTGCTCCCAACAGCAGACCAGGCATTGGGACTGCTCGAGGACGCGGCGTATTTCTCAAAGTTAGATGCAGGGTTGTAAAGTACCTAGGTACAAGTAACTGTAAATCGGTAACTAGGTACTTTTGTTGTACCTGAGATACAAACCTAGGTACTTTCATTTCTCAGTATCTGTATCTGTATCTTAGGTACATTTTCCAGTAACTTGTAACTAAGTGAAGTTACTTTTTACAGATACTTTTCTATTCACTTCATCAAAATCGTAGAAAATACAATACACCATATAACTAAAAATAAATTATAATTACAGTCGTAAAGCAATTTAACATCACGTAGTGTTTCCACGCAATAAATCGAGCTCAAATTTTGCACTTTACAAAACTGAAAATGCTACGCCTGAAGAAACTCCCTCCTGGTTTCTAAAACACCCCCTACAAATACTACTTCCAGAGTCACAATTATAATTACATGCGGAAAATAGTATTAAAAGACCTTAGACATGTAAATGGTCATCTCACATAATTAAGCACAACAAAACTGGCAGGCTTCGTTGTCAAAACTTAATGCAGCAGTAGAATTATACAAACATCAACGGCAGATAATCTAAGTACTCGTACTCTGGCCGAACGGGGACTTCGAGCTCCTGATGTAGCCTGCCACTGATGGCTGGACTGCTGCTATTCTATGTTGTGGAGGCTCTGTGCTACATTCAGGTCTTTCCTTGGGTGCCAAGGCTTTCCGTTTTACCCCAGTGACATTCGTCTTGCTCTTGTCAACACTCTTTAGTGCTTCCTTGTGAGACCTCTGGAATAAGCAAAGCATGACTAGTTAATACTTATTGCACTGTATCAGAACAGCTCAGCGGCGCAGGACACTAGTCCAACTAGGTTTCAGCATTAGCAATTGAGACGAAAACGATATTTCTGCTAGACGCCAAAGATGGTCAACAGCGGCGGAAAATTCCGGACCTGCGGCCATGAAAAAGGGAAAAAGTGGTTTATTTATTTATTTATTTATTATACCCTCAGGGCCGAAGCATTACAGAGGGGGTGGGCAACGGAAGTACAAAAAACGCTGAAAATGGTTAGTCCGGCACAGATCATGAATAGTAACTTGTTAAAGCTTCTTTAAAGAGGACAAAATCGCCAATGGACACAATGGGTGAGGGAAGGCCGTTCCAATCACGAGATGTTTTTGGGATGAAAGATTTGAAAAAAGAATTTGAAATGGAAGTGGGTATACCAACTTTGCAGCAGTGATCGAGGCGAGAGGATACGTAGATGGGAGCACTGATTAGTTGTTCTTTCAAGAGTGAATTGGCATAGTAAATTTTATGGAATAAACAGAGACGGGAGATAGTGCGACGAGTGGAAAGAGGGGGCAGTGAGAGACTAGCTTTCATGGATGTGACGCTTGATGTACGATGGTAGTTTGATAATATAAAACGTGCTGACCGGTTTTGGATGGCTTCAAGCGCTGATATGAGGCTTTCTGTACCGGGATCCCAGACCGAGCATGCATATTCAAGTTTTGGTCGCACCAGTGTTTTATAAAGTAGTAATTTTAATGATGATGGAGCTAGAGAAAAGTTACGTCTTAAATATCCAAGCATGCGGCTACTGTTATTAACGATATATTCGGTGTGAGTTTTCCATGATAGGTCAGGAGAGATATGAACACCTAGATATTTGTAAGTTGATACGTTTTCAAGGATGTTATTTGATAGGAAGTAGTTAGGACAGAGTGCTGCTTTGCGAGAAATCCTCATTGTCTTACACTTCATAGTGTTTAGTTTCATGTGCCAAGCATCACACCAGGAAGAAATTGCATTTAAATCAGATTGAATTATGTGTACGTCAGAGTCATTAGTAATTTCACGGTAAACAACGCAATCATCCGCAAATACGCTTATGGAGGAGGAAATGCTAGTAGGTAGGTCATTTATATATACTAAGAATAAGAGGGGGCCTAGGACAGAACCCTGTGGTACACCGGACTTAACGAGGGACGATGACGAGTTTTTGTTATTGACAGTTACAAATTGCGATCTGTTAGTGAGGAAACACTCTAACCAAGATAAGATATATGGATCAATACTGAGTGGGCTAAGCTTGTATAGTAGTAGTTTATGTGTTACCTTATCGAAAGCCTTTGCAAAGTCCAGAAAGATGCAGTCAGTCTGAGATCCACGGTCCAGAGCCGAGTGGAGGTTGTGGGTGAAAACTAAAAGCTGAGTATCGCACGAGAAAGATTTGCGGAATCCATGTTGAAAAGGGCTAAAGAAGGAGTTGCACTCCAGGAAACGCGAGAGCTGTGAAGAAATTATGTGCTCCATGATTTTGCAGGGTACGCTAGTAAGAGATATTGGCCTGTAATTGAAAGGGGAGAAACGGTCACCAGCTTTGTGAATTGGAACAACCTTCCCTACCTTCCAGTCCTCGGGTAAGACGCCATGATCAAGTGATTGTTGAAACAAAGATGACAAGATGATTGAGGAGTACATTTTGGTATTTTTTAGAAATTTTTCTTCTTGCTTCCAGTAATACTAAAATGAAGACGATATCAAAATGACCAACGACAAGGCAGCTTACAGATAATTATTGTGGGTCGGTTCATTTTCTCGGAAGCTGTAGTTTACCTAGCACACCCTGACATCTTTGTAACGACTTTTTACCGTCGCTCCAGACGCCCTGAAAAGTGGACTTGCACCGTAATTTGGTATAAGTATGACCAAACCTTTTTTTGTTACCCATTCCTCACGAAGACCGGACTCCGGTTGAAACGTCGAAAATAAAGCTTCTGTTGTTCTACCCAGGGACCTCTACTTCGTCATATATAATATATAGGTGAAGTCAGAGTGGTGAATGGGTCAAAACACGTCGAAAACAAAGAGTGAGTTGACGCAGGGACAAGCTTTAAACAACGGTTCCAAGGGGGTCCTGCAAAGTTCTAAGTCCCAGTTACCGAACATCTGCAGTTGAGAACAACGAGAAATCAGTAGCAGGCGTATTGTACGCATGAAAAGTTGCTACCCTGACGTGCGATGCAACGTCAATCTGTTGGCCGACTGACGGACGTAAACGCAGATACTACGGAGCGTAACAAACCTTACACAGTGATGGAAGTGCCAATTGACCTTTTGGAGCAGGCCTTGTAGCAGCAAAATGTTGTTTTGGAGCAGGAAGTGGCCCTTTTGGAGCAGGGTCTGGCATATGTTGGCATATTACTTGAAAATGAAATAATGCTGCATTGCTATATAAAGCCCATCTCCATTATTGGAAAACAGCGCCTGTCGCCTTTTTAAGACAGGATATATCAAATTCAACAAAGTAAACACGAAAAAAAAAACATTTTTTAAATAAAGTTTATCTGCTCGGTCACATAAAAAATACAATTAAATATGTAACATTGAGTTCTGATGGTACAGGATATTTAGTTTTATCAGCCTGCACTTCTTTTAAGGTATCTGCAGCAGC
Organism: Ixodes scapularis; assembly: GCF_016920785.2. Classification (NCBI taxonomy): domain Eukaryota; kingdom Metazoa; phylum Arthropoda; class Arachnida; order Ixodida; family Ixodidae; genus Ixodes; species Ixodes scapularis. The sequence goes on along the minus strand of NW_024609868.1, from coordinate 155,697,000 downwards.
ATCTAACGACCGTGGAATGTTTTAGTTAAGATTAGAGTTGTTTTTTTGGGCAGCAGCTTCCAATATTGCGGTATCTGATATTTGATTCAAAAATTCTGATTCATTTTCGATGTGCTGGTGAAGTCACGATCGGATCACGGCAAGGTAACCCGTTGAGTGCGCTCCTTGGCATGCACCGACGCGCTGCAGAGAAGCGACACCCACGGAGCAAACACCACAGTCGCGCGAGCCGCGCAGTGCTTTGTGCTCCGAAAAGGACGGTGAGGCTTTACCAGCACTACATCCAGAGTTTGGTGCAACTCAACTATAGATGCTTTACACACGTGCCAATTACAGCTGCCATGGCTGACCTTCTCTTTTCTTGCCGAGATACCGAGCCGCTGAAAAGGGCATTGCCGAGCCTCCACAGAGGCCCATGCTGGGGCGAAGGACACAATAGAATCTAACATAGGAAAAAGCCTGCCCTGCTATGGTAATAATGAAGTGAAATAAAGATAATAAGAGGAAACAAAAACTGAAGGTCAGTTATGGCGGCGCCCATGCATAGCTGCTGCAAAGCGTCTATACTTAGTTTCAGCTTCGGTACGAGCGCAACCGAAGCTACAAGGGCGCGCATGGAGCCCGAAACGGTGCCCACACTGCACGAGCCCACGCGCGAGTCAGGGCTCAGGAATGCACAAAGCATTGGGATCACGCTAGCCTTGACTTCGCTGGTAGCTAGGCACGGGAACAAGGCGGGAACAGGGCGGGCACATTGACACCAATAAAGCATGTTTATCAAACTTGTTTTTGTGTACATCCCAGTTTACAAAGGATTTACTTCTAATAATAATGTGACAAATTTGAGAAAAATACTTGACGTGAAAATAAAAAAAAACACCTTTGAAGTAACTGTACCTGTACCTAGGTACATTTTTAAGCGAGTAGCTAGATACGCACATAGGTACATTTTCGTATGAGTAACTGTAACTGTATCTTAGGTACATTTTTGAAGTAACTTTTACAAGCCTGGTTAGATGCTAATTCGGGATTTCACCACGTAAAAGTAGCATGGTCATCCCAGGAACTAACGACGTTCATAACGCCCTTTGGAAGGTATTGTTTCACTAGACTGCCCTTCGGCATTACGTCAGCGCCTGAATACTTCCAAAAGAGAATATCGGAGATTCTAGATGGCCTCCCTGGCGTAGTTAACATGATAGATGATATCCTGGTGTTTGGTTCGGACAAAGCACAACACGATGAGCATTTGAAAAAAGTCATGGACAGACTCGCAGAGTCAAACATGGCACTAAACGGGGCGAAGTGTGTGTTCGGTGTAAAAGAAGTTAGTTTTCTAGGTCATCTTCTTAGGGCAGATGGCATAAGGCCTGACCCCACAAAGCTGCAAGCGGTCTGATATGAAATCGCCTACAAACGTGTCGGAAGTACGAAGCATTCTAGGTATCGCCAATCACTTGGGCCGTTTTCTGCCTAATCTCGCTCTGAAAGCTGCACCGTTGCGAGAACTGCTAAAAAAACCACGGAATGAGCTTGGGGCCCCGCTCAGGAAAGTGCTTGGAACGATCTAAAAAGCATGATTTGTTCTTCATAGTGTATGGCTAAGTATGACCCAACCCATCCGACAATCCTTTCGGCAGACGCGTCGTCATTTGGGCTTGGAGCCGTTCTCTTACAAGAGCAGCAAGGGGTACGACGGCCTATCGCTTTTGCTTCGGGGTCTCTGACCATAGCTGAGACTCGCTATGCGCAGATTGAGAAAGAGGCGTTGGCACTGACATGGGCTGCCGAAAGGTTTGACTGGTACCTAAGGGGCTTAGAAACGAAGTTCGAGACCGACCATAAGCCTCTAGTTACGTTGCTGGGACAAAGTCCGATAGATGTGTTGCCACCTCGAATTCAGAGGTTTAGAATGAGGCTAATGTGCCATAGGGTTTAAGGCTGTGTTTGTACCGGGCAAGTGCATTGTAACCGCCGATCATTTGTCGCGGGCACCTCTCAATCAAATGCCAATGGAAAGGGAACGTCTCACAATTCAAGAGGTGTTAAAGTTCCCTCAGGGATGTTTAATGGGTCTTGAAACAGGAGACGATTTGTTGTCACGTGTAAAAACAGGTCAAACTACAGACGAGGTGTGTAAAACGCTGGCTCAGCTGTCTCGTAAAGGCTGGCCTAAAAAACCGTCCGTCCCGTGCTCCCTTCGGCCGTACTGGCAAGAGAGGGCTGGCATAACCGTGTGTGATGGTTTTTCGTTAAGAGGTACAAGATTAGTTGTGCCCCAGGCACTTCGTGAGGAACTGTTATCTCGCCTGCACGATGGGCACCAAGGAATCAGCAGATGTCGAGCTCTTGCACAAGAGTCTGTTTGGGGGCCTGGCCTAAGAAAGCGACTAGCAGCGATGGTAAAAAACTGCAATATGTGTACCGAGTTCAGTTTTCAGAAGGCTGAACCGATGATGCCGACCATGACTCCACGTTTTCCATGGGAAAGAGTAGGGGTAGATTCGTGCAAAATAAGGAACTCTGACTGTCTTGTGGTTGTAGACTATTTATCAAGGTATCCGGAAATCTGTGTTCTCCCTTCGATTGGCGCAACTGTTGTTATAGAGAGGCTTCAAAGCATATTCGCTCGTCATGGGGTGCCAGAGACTGTTGTCTCCGAGAATGGTCAACAGTTTGCATGTTGTAATTTTCAAGAGTTTGCGAATCAATACGGTTTCCAACACGTCACTTCAAGCCCGAGGCACCCTCAAGCCAACGGAGAAGCGGAAAGAATGGTGCAGACAATTAAGCGGCTGGTGCTCAAATCAGCCGACCCTTACTTAGCTCTCCTAGCCACAGGGCCACCCCAGGGATTACCGGCAAAAGCCCGTCAGATATCCTTATGGGCAGACCTCTACGGACACGCGTACCATTGCTTCCGCAGCTGCGCCTTGAAAGGAACGTTGACTTTAAAATGTTGGTGATAAAGGATCGTCAACTAAGAGAAAAGCATCGCAAAAGCTTCTATAGGCGCCATCGGGCTAAGGAGCTTTCTGAGTTGAAGGCGGGCGACAAAATGTGGGTTTCTGACAGAAAGGCGAGGGCAACGGTCCTGGCCCAAACAGAAAAACCAAGGTCTTACTTGGTTGAGACCGACCAGGGGTGAAGTTAAGGCGAAACTGCCGAAACTTAAAGGCACTGCCAGCGGAGGCAGAGGACGATGAAGGCTACGATACACCGGACAGTGAGAGTGACGTAAGGGTCCAAGATTCGGAAGCTAGAAGCGCTATAAGTTGCGAGCCTTCTCCAGTGACTACGAGGACACCGACGACCTTCGTAACCACAAGATCAGGTAGAGTAGTTAAGAAACCGATCAGACTGGGGATTGATGATTAAGCGGTATCCTGAACAGTGTTTCAGTTTTAACGTATTTTTTTGTTTGCTAACATGTTATTATTTTTCTCCCAAGAAATGGAGGTGTGGTATCAGTGTGATAACAGTGTAACAGTGTGACAATGACAAAGCTACACGTGGTGTGCTCTGGTTATCGGTGACGTCCGCAGGATTGCCTATAAAAGGGCTGACGAAATAAAACACGGGGCTTCCTTTTCCCAGACGTCCCGTGCGAGTGGTTCATTCTTCGTTGCTCGCAATCGCACGCCGATAGTACGGCGGCGCGACAACGGCTAGTCTGCGGCAACAAACCACGAAATGAAATCGCCCTGCAACCACACACGTCTCTCGAGAAAGGGCTCGTTCTATGCCTCTGTGTTTACTAATTAAAGAACGTAACATACCCAGCAGCATTTGGCCAGCTGCTTGGTGTTGTACGGAGAGTAGTGAAACCAGCAAGCAGGTCTGAGGTAGCGTGGGCCCAGAAAAGGTTGCGTGATCTTCTCTCAAAGTTTCACTTTTCTCGCACAAGGATTTTTTTTATTTGTTTTTGAGGAATGATTGAAGGGGATTTATGTACATCAAGATATTGATAGATCTATTCAAAATGAACGAAAGGGCCCTTAATAATGAAAAATTTAAGGTATGTAGAAACAAATTTCAAGTGCCACGAGGTCGAATGCTCCAAAACTAAATCTAGTCATTACGCCAATTAAATTTTTGTTAGCAAATGTTGACTTTCCTAACGAATTCAACACTTTTCTCATTTGAACTCATTTAATATTTTTGCCAGTTTCACCTTTGTTAGCGAAGTGTTGACGTTGTTTAAACTGGTTGTTCCGTTACGAACCATTTTTAGAAGAAAAGACTTCCTTCTTATTTTGTGGTTAATTTCTTTTACAAAATCACAAACTTGCCACCAAGCGCAATTTTTCTAATAAACCAATTGTTATATGTTGTAGAAAAGGAATCTCAAAAAAAGTATGACACGACACAATTATCACTGCGTAGCTGCAAGACATATGGTAACGAATTATATATTGATATTTTTACTGACATTTATTGAAGAATATATCCTGATTCAAACCCGCTAAAAATTCAAAATATTGACATTCGTTCATAGTTGTTTCATGATACTCATAATTGTTGCAGTTCTTAGCAGTTTGTGGGATTTATACTTTTTAACGGCGTATTTGTACAAAAAAAAAGATTTTCTAATAAAGAGTTTAGCCCCGAAGCTGAAATGTGTTCACCTTTTTCTATTTAGTTTCTTTTGGACCGTTCCTCCTTGAAACTAGAGCCTAACGAGATCTCTCTCTCTGTCTCCCTCTCGCTTTCTTTGGGTTTTTAGACGCCAAAGATAAATTTCCTAAAATCTGTATATAAGTTGCACAGCTGTGAACAGCTTGCAGCTACTTAGCGCAATGTACCAGGCGTAACATGATTCACAACTGCCATTCGTATATGTGCGTAATTATACATGAAGCAGCACGTTGATCTTTCTTGCACTTCTAAATTCGCCCGAAGGAGTACTTAGAGAGATTTAGTAGATCGTTTTGGAGCTCCTATAACGATATCCGATAACAATATGATGCATGGGGGCCCGTGTGTTCATACGCTTATTACGGCGTGCGTTTTCTTCACTCTCAAATAATGACGCCTTCTAGAAACGTGAAATGTGCGTTGTGGTTGAAACCTCTGGCCGTGGGCATTGGGCTTTCCCGCATTTAGTATATCGTCCCAATAATCTTAGTTATTGGGACGATATACTAAATGCGAGAAAGCCCAATGCCCACGGCCAGAGGTCTCCACCACGACGCGCATTTCACACGCCTAGGAGGCGCCAATATCTAAGCGTGGAGAAAACGCATGCCGTAATAAGCGTGTAAACACAAGAGCTCCCTAACGCCTGCCAAGCGTTAAACCATAGCACAGTTCACGCCTAGAAAGCGTTAATTCTAAGCATTGAAAAACAGCACGCTTAGAACAAGCGTGTAAAAATCGCTCTGCGTCACGCCCGCAGGCGTTAAATCTATGCTCAGTTCACGCTTAGGGAGCGTGAATTCTAAGCGTTGAAAAAGACCACGCTTAGAACACGCGTGCCAAAAATCGCTTTACGTCACGCTTGCTCTGCGTGACCATTTTTAGAGTGTATATATATATATAGTGAATGACGAAGGAGGGAGAAAGTTAGGGTTCGATCTCCGCTCCTGGACCGAAAAATCGGGCCAGGAGCGGAGATCGAACCCGCAAGCTTCGCCTATCCGTGGCGACAACTTTACCTATTAGACCATCCCGGATTTTTTTTTTCTTTATTGTCCGTTTTCACAATTGCACTAATTACACACATGAGAATGTTAAAAAAAAGCCCTAGGTACACCTAAGCACTTCTTATGAGTTGTGAATGCGAAAGCCTGCACGTCATTTTTCAGTTCTCTTCTTTCGTGGGCGGCGTATTTGCGCCAACGGCAGAGCGCGCCCTCTCCTCGTTGCGCTGACCTTGGACGCTTCGTGTTACCGGCGCGCTGACTAGCGCTGACTAGAGTTCCTGTATAGCTGGAGCCTATACAGGAACTCTAGCGCTGACGGACACGCAGCGCCATGGGGTGGCGGTCGTTGAAACTGACGCGCACCGGCCAATGGCAGCCTCATATCTTGAAACTACGATACGCGCCAGCCAATGGGACTGAAGCCGGAATTCATCAGCTTCACTCCACTCCTTTGGGGTCCGGGAAACTAGGTGCCGTTTCGCTAGGCTTTTCGCGTGGTTTCATAGCTGGGGCTGGCTTCACTTGAAGAAAGAAGTTAAGGTGCCATTTGACGCCACTTCAAAGCCGATGAGTCGGATCGCTCCAAGGGACAGTGAATGCTCTCGCAATAGAAACCGCCGACCTGCGCTAGACTAGCGCGGTTACATTTAAATTCGTTTAAGGCACACCAGCTCTTTTAGAAGCGGCAACCAATCAAGGGGTTCGGGCTGTGCCGCAAGAACTGTTCGGATATACGCCACGCTCTGAATAAAGTTTTCCCGCACTGACAGTACATAGGTCCGCAAAGAGCAGAGCCATTTTCGTTTTCCAAATATTTATTTATTATTTCACACTACTGCCGGTCCCGTTAGGGCCCAGGCAAAAGGGGGGGGGGGGGGGGGAGAAAAGGAAAGGGATGTAAGAGACAAAAGCACACACGTGTTTTTACACAACAATTATGCTATATAGCATATATCATCGCAATCTTGGAAAACAATTACTTCAGGAGTAGGGCTATTAACAATATCTGTATCTGAGGAATTCCATTCTATTATAATCCTAGGAAATAACCAATTTCTAAAAATATTATTTGCGCTTTGGTATGGTTCTAAAATACTTCCATAATAAAAGCGTATATTTTGGCGTGTGACGTGCTTTATGTCAGGTGATGAATCTAAATTAATGTAATTATGCTTGATTAGGTACAAAAACTTCAATCTGAAATTTTTCTGGCGCGATCTCAATCTCCAATTCAAGTGGTTTCAACATTTCTGACGGGCTGTCTAAGCGACGGTACCTATTGCATATGAATCGCGCAGCTAGCCTTTTAACTTTTTCTAATTCGTGTATTGCTTTTTCTGTACACGGGTTCCAAACTACGCACGCGTACTCTAAAACTGGCCTAACTAAAGTCTTACAGGCGCAGAGCTTGACACTGGAGGGTGCCAGTGGAAGTTTGCACCTTAGGGACCACAACGCTCGTCTTGCAGCAGCAGAAACATTGGCAACATGCGTATTCCACTTTAAATAGCTACTAGTTGTTACCCCAAGGTAGCTAAATTCAAGGGATTCTTTAACTTGAGTGCCATTTATTGTATACAGAAAGTTCAGTACAGACTTTTTTTATTCGTAATCCTTAGTAATTTACATTTCTCCAAGTTTAATGGCATTTGCCAATGTTCGCACCATGCATAGACATTCTGAAGATTATTTTTGAGAGCTAGCTGATCATTACAGGTTTCTACTTTTTTGTACAATATGCAGTCGTCTGCAAACAACCGAACCCGAACACTGTCATCTACGCTGTCAATTATGTCGTTTATGTAGATAGCAAACAATATCTGTCCCAGAACCGAACCTTGTGGAACACCCGATGAAACACATACCTGACTTGAAGATCGCTTATTTATTTCGATAAACTGGGAGCGGTTGGAAAGTTATGACTGAACGAATTGGACTAGGTCGTTTTTTTATTCCGATTGCGTCTAGCTTCTGCACTAGTTTATGATGTGGTACTTTATCGAAAGCCTTCACGAAGTCTAGAAAATATGGCATCGACTTACTTTCTTTTATTTAGGGACAGGGGAATATCGTGTAAAGGTGTTATTCATTGCGTCACTGTTGATAGCCCTTGACGAAAGCCATGCTGAGCACTGGTAAGAAAAACACTGAGGATCACGACTTTTTAAAATCGGCTCAGCAGGAGCGTGACGCCAGTCAAAAGGAATCTTTTTTGTTTTAATGAGGTATTGAAATGACAAACAAATAATGTGATAGCTATTCAGCATAGCATCGAAGGAATTCATTAGGCACATTGTCCGGTCCACACGCTTTTTTAACATTTAGCCGAAGCAAAAGATCAAAGATTCCTTCCCGGCTTACAACAAGGTCCCTCATTACAGACGACTTATCACATATGCTGTTTGGTTGTGCTGCCGAATGGGGGCTGAATAAGGAATGAAAGTACCTATTGAATTCGTTTGCTATGTCGGTTTCATCAGTGACAAGAATTCCACTAACACTTAAACACTCAACACGCTTTTTGTTCCTGATAAGGAGTTCCAAAATTTAGCGGGCGCTTCCTTCAGAACAATCAATTCTTCTTCTATTTGAGAAAGTTCAGATGTCCCACACTTGTGTGCTCCTCTTTTAGTTTGCAATTTACGTTTTTTCTAAATAATCTCTCTTGTTATCCAAGGACTGATTCCTCTTGTGTGTTTTATCTTTGCTGGGTACATACTGTGAAATGCAATATTTAAAGATTTTTTCGAACATAGTTCACTGTGTTTCTAAGTCACGCTCCTCACAGAAATCATCGAAGTGTGCCTCCAAGTAGTCAAGCACATCAACATCAGTCGCATCGTTGTAATTTTTAACAATCGATTTTCTTACACCACCAAGTTCCGCGTTTTTAAAAAAGTTAGATGTAAAATTCAGCAATTTATGATCAGACAACCCTGCTAGCACGTCAACAGTCTAGCACAATATTAGCGGACTAACAAGGACCAGGTCCAAAATAGATTGCGCCGTGTTCCCAATCCTAGTCGGCGATGTCACTACCTGAGTCCGATCGCTTGAGAACGCACAGTTAGTAATATCTCTGAATCACATGCGTGGGCTCCCGCCGACCTCATTTTAGCCAGTCAATATGGGGTAACTTAAAATCACCGGTCATGATCAGTCGTACGCGGTCATTACAAAAAGACCCAAGAAAGTTGTATAATTGCGCAAAGAATACTGGTGAGGCATTAGGCGGTAGTACACTGCTCTTAGAATGAGGCTATTCCCGTAAAAGTCAACCCGACACGACAAACTTTCGTGTTTAGAAATGCCTGGTGGTAGGAACGCGCCTAATTCGGACTTTAGGACAATCGCAACGCCACCTCCACGTTACGGTTTTTCGTTTCGGTATATCTTGTGTGTCGAAAGAATTACTTCGCTGTCCCGTATATCTGAGAGCAGCCATGTCTCGGTTATCAGTGTGGCGTGGGAACTAAAATCAAGAACCATTGCCTCGAAATCTGTAAGTTTATTCAAAATACTTTGCGCATTAAATGACACAAGTCGGAAGGTTATTTGCGTTGGACGTCACAGAGCGGTGGGAACACGTTTCTTGCTGCTGCTGGGCAGTTTCACGCGCGTTTGTGCGCTGTCATCCCACGTATAAATGTCACCGTTTATTTATTTATTTATTCACAATACCTTACAGGCTTTTTTTCAGAGCATTGAGTAAGGGGGGTATTATACACATAAATTCACAAAAGAAAATAGAACAAACGCACATACAGTCTCACACAAAGTTGTCATGTAGGCACAGCATACAATGAAAACCCAGCTATGTACAAATTAAAAAAAAACAATAACAAAAAACACTGGACTTTTATAAAAAGTTGTCAAGTTACACAGAAACAGAATTAAGCGCAAACGCATTGTTTAGAAAATAAGATTCAAGTTTAGCACGGAACAGTGTGGTTTCGGCAATGGTGACGATGGATTCGGGAAGGTCGTTCCATGCGCGGATGCCACGTGGTACAACCGAGTTAATAAACGCGTTGGTTGACCCAGTGAGGTGTTGAAAACTTTTACTGTTAGTGGTTCGATGAGATGATCTATTAGGAGGCTTAAGGAAAGTAGCGCTTGAAAAACGATTGTTATAATATAACTTGTGAATTAGGCACAGAGTAAAAATGGTTCGACGCAGTTCGAGCAATGTCAGTGAACATTGATGTTTTAGGAGAGAGACACTTATGCTATATGGATAGGAAGATTTTATAAAGCGTGCTGCTCGAGTCTGGACTTTTTCAATGTGCGTGGTTAGGTATTTCTGATGAGGGCTCCAAATCGCGGCAGCATGTTCGAGTTTAGGACGGATCACAGATTTAATATGGATGACCCATGAAAGGTTAGATGTAAAATGGACACCAAGATACTTGTAGGATGAACATACGCTAAGGAATGAAATGCCTAATGTGTATGGGAACTGTGAAAGAGATCGTTTGCGAGTGAAGTTCATTACTTGGCATTTGGATTTATTTTGTGCCATTAGCCATTCTTCGCGCCAGTTGATAATGCGGTCAAGATCATGCTGGAGTAGTACGTGGTCATCTGGAGTGTTTATTTTCCTGTACAAGACACAGTCATCCGCAAACAAACGCACATTAAAAAACAATGCATTTGGGAGGTCATTTATGTAGATAAGGAATAACAAAGGACCCAAGACGCTGCCTTGCGGAACGCCAGAGGTTACATTAGTAATGTCAGACTGAAAATCACCACAGACAGTATACTGAGAGCGAAACGACAGAAAGTTGTGAATCCATGAGAGGGTTAAAGAATCAAGATCAAGTGACGAAAGCTTAGACAAAAGGTGACAGTGGAGAACGCGGTCCAATGCTCTAGAAAAGTCCAGAAATATTGCATCGGTTGAGAGTTAGAGCTCATGTTACGATGTAGGTCATGGGTGAATTCAAGCCGTTGCGCTTCACAGGAAAGGCTTTTGCGAAAACCATACTGATATTTATAAAAAAAATTGTTAGACTCAAGATACGATGCAACATGTGAAAAAATTATATGTTCAAGTACTTTGCACACAACACTGGTTAAAGAGATGGGACGGTAGTTCTCTGCGAGGTGGCGATCTCCGTTTTTGAAAACAGGAACGACCTTCCCTATCTTCCAGTCGTCTGGAAGTATACCGGTGGACAATGATTGTTGAAATAGTAGACCGCAAATTTCACTGGATACGCGTTTTGTATTTTTAAGAAGCTTAGAGTTAATGTTATCTGTGCCAGCCGATGTAGTAATTTTTAGGTTATCTATAATATTTTCAATTCCCGAAGGTGATACGGAAATAGGACTCATGAATTGATAGCTAACGTCATTAATAACGGGCACTGTTGACGTATCCTTCTGCTTAAATATAGATGCGAAATGGTTATTCATAATAACAGGTCATTCACCGTCAGAAATGGTGTCACCTTCCCGGTTAGCCAAGGATATTTTATTTGTAATTTCATTTGGTGCGAAAAGCTTCCAGGATGTTTTAGGGTTGTGTTTGAGGACGGATGGTAGGTCACGGTTATAAAAATTTCCTTTGAATTCTCTTAGGCGATTAACATAAAGTTTAGCACAGGTGTCGTAATTGGACCAAGCATGTTCTGTGTTGACATGCCTGGCAGCTCGAAATAACCGTTTCTTCTTGTTGCGCAAGGCTTTCAATGTTTTGTTAAACCAAGGCTTCTTGCTATCGGAAAGTATTTTAAAGCGTGGCACATAACGGTCAACACATTCAATCATTTTGTTTTTATATTGCCACCAATTCTCATTTACTCTGCAGCTCCAGAATTCTACAGAAAAGATGTTTAAAAACACATGAGGTTCGTCATTCATTTGAAAATAATCAGCTTTATTGTAATCTAGTAAAATCTTTGAAGTTGATGACTTTTGCGGTGAGCACATATCTAGGGTTATGTGTACTAGGTTATGATCACTTAGGCCATTTATGTACTTGATTGAGTTTATCACGCTAGGATGAGTCACAAGGAAAAGATCAAGAATGTTGTTCAAGCGTGTTAATTGGTCAATTACTTGCTCAAAGTTAAAGTCGAGAGACAAATCAACGAATGCCTGTTCCTCCTGACATGATGATGAAAGCGTCGTCCAGTCAATATTTTGAAAATTAAAGTCACCGAATAGCAGCAGAATAGAATCTCGAAACCTATTTTTGATAACGGAAAGAACACCTCTTAACTCAGCACAGAAACTTTTATCATAATCTGGGGGCCTGTAACGTACACCAACAACATATTTGCCGGTAGACAAAGATATGCAGACCCAAAGTATCTCTAGGTTGCTACTTAGGTTAATAACATACGAGGGCACATGATTTTTTATCGCTATCATGACACCGCCGCCTCGTTTGTTTAGGCGATCCTGACGATATATTTGAACGTAATTACTCTCCGGGAAAATTTCGCTATTCAGGTTATCAGGTTCTAGCCACGTTTCTGTCAGCACAACTATGTCCGAGTCGCTATCTTTGAGAAATGCACTCAATTCATCGCGCTTAGAAAGAATGCTACGAATGTTGGTGAACGATAACAAAAGGGGTGGTTTATCTTTTTTGCACGTATTCACGGAGGGCGGAAAAACGACGCGGGCGTCACTGTCCAATCTCCCGGGTTGCTACCTTACTTCCGTGATGCAGTTAGTGTCATGACTGTACTCGTACGTTCTGTCGTCGAGCTTAAGCTTATCGAAACGTAGCTTAAAAGGAACATTTTTTTTTTTTTTTTTGCAAATGCGAGTAGCCTAGCTCTTGCTATTCGTACAGCGAGAAAAAGTCTTCTCTTACTGCAAAGGGGGTGTTTTTCAATTTGAACCCAGAAGATAGTATTTGCTCTTTACCTTTAAAACGAAGAAACTTGACAATTATGGGTTGCGTTTTTCCAGTAGCAAACTTTCCTAGCCGGTGAGCTCGTTCGATATTATCGGCTGCGATGGTAATCCCGAGGTTCTTCGCGCAAAAGTTCACGATTTTTTGTTCAGATGTGCTCCACGTTTCGTTGGAGTCATCAGAAAAACCGAAGAACAATAAATTGCATCGCCTTAGTCTGTTTTCGGTGTTGTCACATCGGGTCACAATATCATTGAGCTTTTCATGAACTAGAGAAATGGACTCATTTGAAGCCCCTATGTTTAGAACGTCAGATACGTCACCAGTTCTTGTTTCCAGCGCCACTACCCTTGAATACAGCTCCTGCATCCTTTCGTCCGTCGTTTTTCCTCTTTTTGAGTTCTTTAATTTCTGAGAGAATACTAATTTGACCTTGCTCTATCCTTTGAACTGTGGCAAGCGCCGTTGTCATGATGACGTCAGTGCTTAGAGTGGAGACAACGGATAGGTCATCCGGCCCCGGATTGGCCTCCACGTCGCCGCACATAAGTAACATAATACCCCTCAGTCCAGCGGGCAACAAGTTTACATGAAGCTTATCATGAACCAGAAACACTTTAGCGTTGTTTTGTTCATCTGGCTGCGCAGATACCCAGAGCAAGTTTCGCGTTCGAATTTTTTCCTGTGACAACTCATGCCGGACAGAAACCTTTCTTCTCTTTAGTAAGTGACAATTCTTAAGAACAGACATTTTTTCACTGTGGTTTCGGAAGAGCATGGAGACCCGTTTAAACACAAAGTCATAAATATTATTTTAAAAAACACTCTGAAGGTCACTGTTAACAGTGTTGATCGTCTGCATCGTCTTGGTAGGCATGCTCCCGAAAAAAAAAATCAGGACAAGGGGGGGGCGGCTTACGTGGACCCACGGAACTATTCTTTGACATCTATCTGGGAGTTTTTAGTTGGACCCATGTGAATATACTTTCATATCTGTCTCGGAGTTTTTACGTGAACTCAGATGAGCAATATTTCATAACCATCTGGGATGTTTCACGTGGGCCACCCGGTAACACGTTTTCATTGTCATGTTTAAGGTTTTATGATAACCTACGGCATAATTTTTTCACGTCCATCTAAAAAAATTTTCTCAATTTCTGGATGTATTTTGTTTCCAATATTTGAAGTGTTTCTTCAGTCAGGAATTGTGAAAGAATGGGCGAAAGCAAGTAGGATCATCCACGAAATTAATTTGTTGCACCCATCATGCATGTATGGCCAAACAGTATCAACACCCAAAGCAATCGCCGTTGGGGTGAGGAGCAGCAAACACAAAATTCTAAACTTTAATATTTTGTGTCTGCAAGGGGGGGGGGGGACTGAATGCCCTCTAGTATAACACACATCTATAACCTTCAGCAATCGCAAGCCTTTGAAGTTAGCAATTGCATCCAAAATTTATCTTAATCGCAGCTAAGAACACAGCACATATATACGTGACTACAAATAATAAAACAATATGCATGAATATCATTGAGCTTTGGCAGTGAAAGACGCCCTTTGTTTACTCTACAGATAACAATGTCACTCTGAAAAGGTATACGCAACCCCCAGATTTAAAGAGATCCCTCTTAGCAAAATATAGAAACGCTGAGTGAGCGAAATGGAAGATTAAACAACGAATAAAAATAAACGATCAAGGACACACACAGTGAAATCTAACGCTGACCGTTTTTCCCACCATTAAGCAAGATCCCAAATGCAGGGCCATAAACACATTTAACGTTTTATTGCAAATGGTTTTGCAATCATCTATCTATCCAGTGGGTGTCAATTAAGCTGCTTCATATTCAATGCCATAAATATGTAGTACGCCGAGTTAAAAATATGAAAGATTATGTCCCAGTCAACAGTAAACACTGTGCACATTATAATAGAATAAAATTAAATTTAAAAAAAAAATATTAGACGATAATTTACAAAGTAACGCAACAAATTTCTTGAACAGCGTCGAAAACCACGAATAGAACGCATTTGACAAGCCGTACAGGGGTAAGCGGAAAGAAGAACTGAAGCCAGCTAATGGCAAACACTTCACAAGATTCCAAGATGGCAGTGCCTATATGACCGCGCGTAAGTTTGTCCGTAAGATTCTAATAAATACTTCAGTAAAACAAACACTCGTGGAAGAATCAAACTAATTTACAAAATATATAAACTGAAAACATCTGTACTATTATATCAGGCAGATGTCAAGATGGTATACAGTTTCGGCCAGACTTACCTAGCATATCTGCGGCTAACGCCTGCATTGCCTCGGAGATGCACCGTTTTGGTAATTCAAACATTGTGGCTGAGCACGTTTGCTGCAGGCCACATATATCGACGGCATGAACCAACGCACCCCCGAAGCCGTGGAGCCAGTATTCAATATATGCTCGGATGACTACGATCAGAATTATAGAACATTTTAAGCCATTGTAACACCAAAGGCAGTTCGTCTCTTGTAATGCTACAACCGCCGTCATTAATCTGGGTGTTTGCTTTGTGTGGGATTATGAATTCTCTATCTTTTTTTTTCAGCACTAAACGCACATTGTGTAAAACAAGAGGATACAGCACATTTGTGTCACTGCGGAAAATAAAACTCCCCAACTGATGAGGACTCTTTTGTGGCAAGAGCGCATGTTGCCTTCGGAGGACGTTGCCTTTTTGGCACACTAGCACAAGGCTGCTACTTAAGTCGCTTTTGCTCTGTAAAAGTATCTAATTCAGTGTCTTGAAACACAGCTTCCCGCGGCACAGTCCTAAAAAGCCTTGTTCAATAAATATCAGCATCCATGGACCTTTAAGCATGAAAAACTCAATCTTCAGGAAAAGGGCACACTGCTCCTGACATCAGACGGAGCCATAAAAAGTCACCTATTTTATATCCGTAACCAGACCGCTCCCACTGCCGCCGTAAACAGACAAGGAATTAGTTAAATCTCGTTATGGTAAAAAAAAGGAGATTGCAGAAAGAAATTAAATACAACTGCATTGCTACATACTTAATATATGTTGTTTTAGTTATCAATTTTGGGACCAGCGTAGTGACATTGAAAGGCTAATATTTTTATTTTTACATTTACTGTTTATATATACCGGGAGTAGTAGTAAAAGTGTACCAGTTAGGCCAACTTGTAAACAAACCGTTGCTAGGGGCGTTGCCCGTTGCTAGGGGCGTTGCCCTGTGGGCGGGGCCCGATCCGACCAATCACATCGCAGCAGGGCGGGGCCTACCCCAATCCCACCAATCACAGAGCAGTGGGGCGGGGCCCTTTCCCTCTCTCCCATTCCAGTGACGGGGCCCTTCTCTCTCTCCCATTCCATTCCATTCCAGCGTAAAAGACTATGGCGAACGAAACACCACCGGCACCTACGGGAACGTTTGGACTTCAACAGCCACCACAGCTGGACTTCGACAACACAACAGAGTGGCCGGCGAGGATAGAACATTTCGACGATTACCGCTTTGCCACAGGCATAAACGAAAGAACCGGCGAGGCACAAGTCCGCACGCTATTGTACACAATGGGCCGGCAAGCAAGGGAAATTTTTGCCACGTTCGACCTTTCGGCAGAAGAGGCAAAGGACTTCGACCTCGTCAAGCGAAAGTTCGACGAGCACTTCGTCAAGGAACGAAACGTCGTGTATGAAAGTGGGTGTTTTCACCGAAGGTTACAGAAGCCAGGAGAGTCTGTGGACCAGTACGTTACGGCACTGCACGTCCTCGCAGACCGCTGCGAATTCGGTGAGATGAAACAACGCATGATCCGGGGCCGGTTTGTCGTGGGGCTCCATGACGACAAGCTTTCCGAAAACCTGCAAATGTACGCCAAGCTGACCTTGTCATCGGCGTTAGCCAAGGCACGCCTCGAGGAAGTGGTGCACCAGCAGAAGCGAGAACTTCGTTCAGGAGAGCACGGTCAACCGGCCTGTTCTTCGACGAAAGAGGACCTGAACGTAGACGCCGTGAGCCGACGCCGGGATGCACCTCGAAGAAAAGTCTACGGGTCGGAAAAATCACATCGGGACAAGCAGTGTTCGTTCTGTGGAGGCGACCAGCATCCAAGTTCGGTGTGTCCTGCAAGGGCACAGAAGTGCTTCAATTCCCACAGCAAGGGACATTTCAGCCGGGCCTGCAGGAAGGAGTCGGCGTCGTCTCCAAGAAAGGTACAAGTGTCATCCGTACAAAAGAGACTGGCGAACTTTTTCTGGGCGCGATAAATGTTACGGACGCGAAAGCGCGGTATGTCCAGATAACCCAGTGATGTGATTGCTGCGCCAATCGCGCCAAACTGCGCCAAGTGGGTAACCCCGCTACATCCTGCTACATTTTGCCAAAATATAGGTAATCTGCGCCAAGCCTGCGCCAAAAAAAACAAAAACAATTTCGTTCGCTTTTCAAAACCGAAACTAAACTGAGCACCGTATTGAGCTTGCGTGTGTTATGTAGCGCACGCTGCCAACCGACACAAGTACCCTACATCACTTGTCCATTCGGTCCTGCATGGGTTTCCCGCCATCTGGCGTTTCGCGCTCTCATCGTCCCGTGGATCTCGTCTCGCGTCTTTTTTTTTATATTTTCAACAATAGACGCGGGTGTGTGCGGAGGCTCCGACCTATAGCGTGCCGGGTACCAGCCATGCCGTCATGCTGTGAAACAAAACCGCGTTTTTGGGCGGTGGGAGTTACTTTGTGAACTGAAGCACTCGCTCCTGAAAGGAACAGTCGTGAGAAAACTATATTTGGTCCCTGCCTTCTATAGTCACCGTGGTCGCGCGACGTCGGGCGTTGCCGTCCCCACGTCGCTGCAGATATGACGCTTTCTAAAATGAAACCAAGTAGCACAGCATGTTCATCAAAATTCCTGTCCTTTTTTTAATCATACATTACTACAAAATTCCCTCTTCAACTCAAAGACTGCTGTGTCGAAGTATTGATTACATAGGTTTCTCTCGGTGGGCTTTCTTTCGAGAGGGATTCCGGTACGTGAAAAATCTGCCTGCGGAAGAAAGTTGATGACGAGAAGTGAGCTAAAGCAAAGAAGGCAATGCCTGCACGCTGAACCCGCACAGCGCGCTTGTTTGTCTCGAGTTCAGTCGTTCCAAAAAGCGCTCCAAGAACTTTTGACCCTGGCTTGCGATGTGTTGCATCGATGCGTTCTGGTTCTTTTTGGCTTTTGTTATGTCTTTATCTTGTACTTTGTTTACCTGCCTGTCAAGAACGCGCGGCTGGCATGTTTTTTGTCGTATGCTCGACAATTTGATTTTGCATACAATTTTGGGAATCAGTGGGCGACGGAGCGGAGTGATATGGTTTCGGTTTCGATCGAAGAACCGTTGTCTCCACTCGCACGACGATGCACGCGCAACTGCAAGCCTGCTGAAGTTGCCCTCACGTGTTTGTGAACTTGATTGTACTACAGAGGCACCACCCAAGACGCTTGCAATTCATTTTTTTTTTTACGTTTGTTTTTTTTAGACGAAAATCTGGTACGCCGGGAACCAGCAAAACGGTGGCAAGCGCTTTTTCGGATTTGCTCGGCAACGCCTACAGCACTGTACACTTGTTGGATGTCTCAGCAATAAAAACACAAGCAGGAGCTTCCGTCACAACACGTCACATTAGAACACTACAGAAGTCAAAACACAAAGTTCCCTTCATTTGTACAGCACTCAAAACGAATATTTTTATTTTTCTAAAATTCTAAGAATATCTGCTCCAAGCGCCACATTTGCTGCTCCAAAACACTGTTTTGGCTGCTCCGAAAGGTGCTCCAAAATGGCTTAGGCCAATCACATCACTGGATAACCTTGAAATCTGTACCAGTGTTTGCTAAAGTCGATTCAGGAGCAGAGGCCACTCTTGTACCGTCTACGCTTCCAAGAATTCAGTTTAGGCTCGAAACAGCAAGCGAAGTACTGACTGGTGCGGGAGAAAATCGCCTTACGGTACTTGGAAAGTTCAAAGCCAAGTTAATCTGGAAGGACAAAGTGTCGATGCAAACTGTTTATGTCGTGAGTCCGCTTCGCCAGGTACGTCTAAGGTTACCAGCCATCGAGGATTTGGGAGTTGTAAATTTCATCGATGGTGTGTCTCTTGATAAACAAAATTATGATGTTCTATACCCACAGGTGTTCAATGGTCTTGGAACCATTCCGGGAGAATACAACATCCGATTGAATTTGGATGCGGTCCCGTACGCTATACACGCGCAACGACGAGTCCCGATTCCTATGCGTGAGGCGGTAAAGCAAGAAATTGAAAAAATGGAAGGGATGGGAGTCATCCGGAAGGTCGATGGTCCTACAGACTGGTGCGCCGGGATCGTTCCGGTCTTAAAACCGTCCGGAGACGTACGCGTGTGTGTTGACCTCACACAATTAAACAAAAATGTCAAGAGAGAGTGATACGTGCTCCCAACAGCAGACCAGGCATTGGGACTGCTCGAGGACGCGGCGTATTTCTCAAAGTTAGATGCAGGGTTGTAAAGTACCTAGGTACAAGTAACTGTAAATCGGTAACTAGGTACTTTTGTTGTACCTGAGATACAAACCTAGGTACTTTCATTTCTCAGTATCTGTATCTGTATCTTAGGTACATTTTCCAGTAACTTGTAACTAAGTGAAGTTACTTTTTACAGATACTTTTCTATTCACTTCATCAAAATCGTAGAAAATACAATACACCATATAACTAAAAATAAATTATAATTACAGTCGTAAAGCAATTTAACATCACGTAGTGTTTCCACGCAATAAATCGAGCTCAAATTTTGCACTTTACAAAACTGAAAATGCTACGCCTGAAGAAACTCCCTCCTGGTTTCTAAAACACCCCCTACGAATACTACTTCCAGAGTCACAATTATAATTACATGCGGAAAATAGTATTAAAAGACCTTAGACATGTAAATGGTCATCTCACATAATTAAGCACAACAAAACTGGCAGGCTTCGTTGTCAAAACTTAATGCAGCAGTAGAATTATACAAACATCAACGGCAGATAATCTAAGTACTCGTACTCTGGCCGAACGGGGACTTCGAGCTCCTGATGTAGCCTGCCACTGATGGCTGGACTGCTGCTATTCTATGTTGTGGAGGCTCTGTGCTACATTCAGGTCTTTCCTTGGGTGCCAAGGCTTTCCGTTTTACCCCAGTGACATTCGTCTTGCTCTTGTCAACACTCTTTAGTGCTTCCTTGTGAGACCTCTGGAATAAGCAAAGCATGACTAGTTAATACTTATTGCACTGTATCAGAACAGCTCAGCGGCGCAGGACACTAGTCCAACTAGGTTTCAGCATTAGCAATTGAGACGAAAACGATATTTCTGCTAGACGCCAAAGATGGTCAACAGCGGCGGAAAATTCCGGACCTGCGGCCATGAAAAAGGGAAAAAGTGGTTTATTTATTTATTTATTTATTATACCCTCAGGGCCGAAGCATTACAGAGGGGGTGGGCAACGGAAGTACAAAAAACGCTGAAAATGGTTAGTCCGGCACAGATCATGAATAGTAACTTGTTAAAGCTTCTTTAAAGAGGACAAAATCGCCAATGGACACAATGGGTGAGGGAAGGCCGTTCCAATCACGAGATGTTTTTGGGATGAAAGATTTGAAAAAAGAATTTGAAATGGAAGTGGGTATACCAACTTTGCAGCAGTGATCGAGGCGAGAGGATACGTAGATGGGAGCACTGATTAGTTGTTCTTTCAAGAGTGAATTGGCATAGTAAATTTTATGGAATAAACAGAGACGGGAGATAGTGCGACGAGTGGAAAGAGGGGGCAGTGAGAGACTAGCTTTCATGGATGTGACGCTTGATGTACGATGGTAGTTTGATAATATAAAACGTGCTGACCGGTTTTGGATGGCTTCAAGCGCTGATATGAGGCTTTCTGTACCGGGATCCCAGACCGAGCATGCATATTCAAGTTTTGGTCGCACCAGTGTTTTATAAAGTAGTAATTTTAATGATGATGGAGCTAGAGAAAAGTTACGTCTTAAATATCCAAGCATGCGGCTACTGTTATTAACGATATATTCGGTGTGAGTTTTCCATGATAGGTCAGGAGAGATATGAACACCTAGATATTTGTAAGTTGATACGTTTTCAAGGATGTTATTTGATAGGAAGTAGTTAGGACAGAGTGCTGCTTTGCGAGAAATCCTCATTGTCTTACACTTCATAGTGTTTAGTTTCATGTGCCAAGCATCACACCAGGAAGAAATTGCATTTAAATCAGATTGAATTATGTGTACGTCAGAGTCATTAGTAATTTCACGGTAAACAACGCAATCATCCGCAAATACGCTTATGGAGGAGGAAATGCTAGTAGGTAGGTCATTTATATATACTAAGAATAAGAGGGGGCCTAGGACAGAACCCTGTGGTACACCGGACTTAACGAGGGACGATGACGAGTTTTTGTTATTGACAGTTACAAATTGCGATCTGTTAGTGAGGAAACACTCTAACCAAGATAAGATATATGGATCAATACTGAGTGGGCTAAGCTTGTATAGTAGTAGTTTATGTGTTACCTTATCGAAAGCCTTTGCAAAGTCCAGAAAGATGCAGTCAGTCTGAGATCCACGGTCCAGAGCCGAGTGGAGGTTGTGGGTGAAAACTAAAAGCTGAGTATCGCACGAGAAAGATTTGCGGAATCCATGTTGAAAAGGGCTAAAGAAGGAGTTGCACTCCAGGAAACGCGAGAGCTGTGAAGAAATTATGTGCTCCATGATTTTGCAGGGTACGCTAGTAAGAGATATTGGCCTGTAATTGAAAGGGGAGAAACGGTCACCAGCTTTGTGAATTGGAACAACCTTCCCTACCTTCCAGTCCTCGGGTAAGACGCCATGATCAAGTGATTGTTGAAACAAAGATGACAAGATGATTGAGGAGTACATTTTGGTATTTTTTAGAAATTTTTCTTCTTGCTTCCAGTAATACTAAAATGAAGACGATATCAAAATGACCAACGACAAGGCAGCTTACAGATAATTATTGTGGGTCGGTTCATTTTCTCGGAAGCTGTAGTTTACCTAGCACACCCTGACATCTTTGTAACGACTTTTTACCGTCGCTCCAGACGCCCTGAAAAGTGGACTTGCACCGTAATTTGGTATAAGTATGACCAAACCTTTTTTTGTTACCCATTCCTCACGAAGACCGGACTCCGGTTGAAACGTCGAAAATAAAGCTTCTGTTGTTCTACCCAGGGACCTCTACTTCGTCATATATAATATATAGGTGAAGTCAGAGTGGTGAATGGGTCAAAACACGTCGAAAACAAAGAGTGAGTTGACGCAGGGACAAGCTTTAAACAACGGTTCCAAGGGGGTCCTGCAAAGTTCTAAGTCCCAGTTACCGAACATCTGCAGTTGAGAACAACGAGAAATCAGTAGCAGGCGTATTGTACGCATGAAAAGTTGCTACCCTGACGTGCGATGCAACGTCAATCTGTTGGCCGACTGACGGACGTAAACGCAGATACTACGGAGCGTAACAAACCTTACACAGTGATGGAAGTGCCAATTGACCTTTTGGAGCAGGCCTTGTAGCAGCAAAATGTTGTTTTGGAGCAGGAAGTGGCCCTTTTGGAGCAGGGTCTGGCATATGTTGGCATATTACTTGAAAATGAAATAATGCTGCATTGCTATATAAAGCCCATCTCCATTATTGGAAAACAGCGCCTGTCGCCTTTTTAAGACAGGATATATCAAATTCAACAAAGTAAACACGAAAAAAAAAACATTTTTTAAATAAAGTTTATCTGCTCGGTCACATAAAAAATACAATTAAATATGTAACATTGAGTTCTGATGGTACAGGATATTTAGTTTTATCAGCCTGCACTTCTTTTAAGGTATCTGCAGCAGCATCTAACGACCGTGGAATGTTTTAGTTAAGATTAGAGTTGTTTTTTTGGGCAGCAGCTTCCAATATTGCGGTATCTGATATTTGATTCAAAAATTCTGATTCATTTTCGATGTGCTGGTGAAGTCACGATCGGATCACGGCAAGGTAACCCGTTGAGTGCGCTCCTTGGCATGCACCGACGCGCTGCAGAGAAGCGACACCCACGGAGCAAACACCACAGTCGCGCGAGCCGCGCAGTGCTTTGTGCTCCGAAAAGGACGGTGAGGCTTTACCAGCACTACATCCAGAGTTTGGTGCAACTCAACTATAGATGCTTTACACACGTGCCAATTACAGCTGCCATGGCTGACCTTCTCTTTTCTTGCCGAGATACCGAGCCGCTGAAAAGGGCATTGCCGAGCCTCCACAGAGGCCCATGCTGGGGCGAAGGACACAATAGAATCTAACATAGGAAAAAGCCTGCCCTGCTATGGTAATAATGAAGTGAAATAAAGATAATAAGAGGAAACAAAAACTGAAGGTCAGTTATGGCGGCGCCCATGCATAGCTGCTGCAAAGCGTCTATACTTAGTTTCAGCTTCGGTACGAGCGCAACCGAAGCTACAAGGGCGCGCATGGAGCCCGAAACGGTGCCCACACTGCACGAGCCCACGCGCGAGTCAGGGCTCAGGAATGCACAAAGCATTGGGATCACGCTAGCCTTGACTTCGCTGGTAGCTAGGCACGGGAACAAGGCGGGAACAGGGCGGGCACATTGACACCAATAAAGCATGTTTATCAAACTTGTTTTTGTGTACATCCCAGTTTACAAAGGATTTACTTCTAATAATAATGTGACAAATTTGAGAAAAATACTTGACGTGAAAATAAAAAAAAACACCTTTGAAGTAACTGTACCTGTACCTAGGTACATTTTTAAGCGAGTAGCTAGATACGCACATAGGTACATTTTCGTATGAGTAACTGTAACTGTATCTTAGGTACATTTTTGAAGTAACTTTTACAAGCCTGGTTAGATGCTAATTCGGGATTTCACCACGTAAAAGTAGCATGGTCATCCCAGGAACTAACGACGTTCATAACGCCCTTTGGAAGGTATTGTTTCACTAGACTGCCCTTCGGCATTACGTCAGCGCCTGAATACTTCCAAAAGAGAATATCGGAGATTCTAGATGGCCTCCCTGGCGTAGTTAACATGATAGATGATATCCTGGTGTTTGGTTCGGACAAAGCACAACACGATGAGCATTTGAAAAAAGTCATGGACAGACTCGCAGAGTCAAACATGGCACTAAACGGGGCGAAGTTTGTGTTCGGTGTAAAAGAAGTTAGTTTTCTAGGTCATCTTCTTAGGGCAGATGGCATAAGGCCTGACCCCACAAAGCTGCAAGCGGTCTGATATGAAATCGCCTACAAACGTGTCGGAAGTACGAAGCATTCTAGGTATCGCCAATCACTTGGGCCGTTTTCTGCCTAATCTCGCTCTGAAAGCTGCACCGTTGCGAGAACTGCTAAAAAAACCACGGAATGAGCTTGGGGCCCCGCTCAGGAAAGTGCTTGGAACGATCTAAAAAGCATGATTTGTTCTTCATAGTGTATGGCTAAGTATGACCCAACCCATCCGACAATCCTTTCGGCAGACGCGTCGTCATTTGGGCTTGGAGCCGTTCTCTTACAAGAGCAGCAAGGGGTACGACGGCCTATCGCTTTTGCTTCGGGGTCTCTGACCATAGCTGAGACTCGCTATGCGCAGATTGAGAAAGAGGCGTTGGCACTGACATGGGCTGCCGAAAGGTTTGACTGGTACCTAAGGGGCTTAGAAACGAAGTTCGAGACCGACCATAAGCCTCTAGTTACGTTGCTGGGACAAAGTCCGATAGATGTGTTGCCACCTCGAATTCAGAGGTTTAGAATGAGGCTAATGTGCCATAGGGTTTAAGGCTGTGTTTGTACCGGGCAAGTGCATTGTAACCGCCGATCATTTGTCGCGGGCACCTCTCAATCAAATGCCAATGGAAAGGGAACGTCTCACAATTCAAGAGGTGTTAAAGTTCCCTCAGGGATGTTTAATGGGTCTTGAAACAGGAGACGATTTGTTGTCACGTGTAAAAACAGGTCAAACTACAGACGAGGTGTGTAAAACGCTGGCTCAGCTGTCTCGTAAAGGCTGGCCTAAAAAACCGTCCGTCCCGTGCTCCCTTCGGCCGTACTGGCAAGAGAGGGCTGGCATAACCGTGTGTGATGGTTTTTCGTTAAGAGGTACAAGATTAGTTGTGCCCCAGGCACTTCGTGAGGAACTGTTATCTCGCCTGCACGATGGGCACCAAGGAATCAGCAGATGTCGAGCTCTTGCACAAGAGTCTGTTTGGGGGCCTGGCCTAAGAAAGCGACTAGCAGCGATGGTAAAAAACTGCAATATGTGTACCGAGTTCAGTTTTCAGAAGGCTGAACCGATGATGCCGACCATGACTCCACGTTTTCCATGGGAAAGAGTAGGGGTAGATTCGTGCAAAATAAGGAACTCTGACTGTCTTGTGGTTGTAGACTATTTATCAAGGTATCCGGAAATCTGTGTTCTCCCTTCGATTGGCGCAACTGTTGTTATAGAGAGGCTTCAAAGCATATTCGCTCGTCATGGGGTGCCAGAGACTGTTGTCTCCGAGAATGGTCAACAGTTTGCATGTTGTAATTTTCAAGAGTTTGCGAATCAATACGGTTTCCAACACGTCACTTCAAGCCCGAGGCACCCTCAAGCCAACGGAGAAGCGGAAAGAATGGTGCAGACAATTAAGCGGCTGGTGCTCAAATCAGCCGACCCTTACTTAGCTCTCCTAGCCACAGGGCCACCCCAGGGATTACCGGCAAAAGCCCGTCAGATATCCTTATGGGCAGACCTCTACGGACACGCGTACCATTGCTTCCGCAGCTGCGCCTTGAAAGGAACGTTGACTTTAAAATGTTGGTGATAAAGGATCGTCAACTAAGAGAAAAGCATCGCAAAAGCTTCTATAGGCGCCATCGGGCTAAGGAGCTTTCTGAGTTGAAGGCGGGCGACAAAATGTGGGTTTCTGACAGAAAGGCGAGGGCAACGGTCCTGGCCCAAACAGAAAAACCAAGGTCTTACTTGGTTGAGACCGACCAGGGGTGAAGTTAAGGCGAAACTGCCGAAACTTAAAGGCACTGCCAGCGGAGGCAGAGGACGATGAAGGCTACGATACACCGGACAGTGAGAGTGACGTAAGGGTCCAAGATTCGGAAGCTAGAAGCGCTATAAGTTGCGAGCCTTCTCCAGTGACTACGAGGACACCGACGACCTTCGTAACCACAAGATCAGGTAGAGTAGTTAAGAAACCGATCAGACTGGGGATTGATGATTAAGCGGTATCCTGAACAGTGTTTCAGTTTTAACGTATTTTTTTGTTTGCTAACATGTTATTATTTTTCTCCCAAGAAATGGAGGTGTGGTATCAGTGTGATAACAGTGTAACAGTGTGACAATGACAAAGCTACACGTGGTGTGCTCTGGTTATCGGTGACGTCCGCAGGATTGCCTATAAAAGGGCTGACGAAATAAAACACGGGGCTTCCTTTTCCCAGACGTCCCGTGCGAGTGGTTCATTCTTCGTTGCTCGCAATCGCACGCCGATAGTACGGCGGCGCGACAACGGCTAGTCTGCGGCAACAAACCACGAAATGAAATCGCCCTGCAACCACACACGTCTCTCGAGAAAGGGCTCGTTCTATGCCTCTGTGTTTACTAATTAAAGAACGTAACATACCCAGCAGCATTTGGCCAGCTGCTTGGTGTTGTACGGAGAGTAGTGAAACCAGCAAGCAGGTCTGAGGTAGCGTGGGCCCAGAAAAGGTTGCGTGATCTTCTCTCAAAGTTTCACTTTTCTCGCACAAGGATTTTTTTTATTTGTTTTTGAGGAATGATTGAAGGGGATTTATGTACATCAAGATATTGATAGATCTATTCAAAATGAACGAAAGGGCCCTTAATAATGAAAAATTTAAGGTATGTAGAAACAAATTTCAAGTGCCACGAGGTCGAATGCTCCAAAACTAAATCTAGTCATTACGCCAATTAAATTTTTGTTAGCAAATGTTGACTTTCCTAACGAATTCAACACTTTTCTCATTTGAACTCATTTAATATTTTTGCCAGTTTCACCTTTGTTAGCGAAGTGTTGACGTTGTTTAAACTGGTTGTTCCGTTACGAACCATTTTTAGAAGAAAAGACTTCCTTCTTATTTTGTGGTTAATTTCTTTTACAAAATCACAAACTTGCCACCAAGCGCAATTTTTCTAATAAACCAATTGTTATATGTTGTAGAAAAGGAATCTCAAAAAAAGTATGACACGACACAATTATCACTGCGTAGCTGCAAGACATATGGTAACGAATTATATATTGATATTTTTACTGACATTTATTGAAGAATATATCCTGATTCAAACCCGCTAAAAATTCAAAATATTGACATTCGTTCATAGTTGTTTCATGATACTCATAATTGTTGCAGTTCTTAGCAGTTTGTGGGATTTATACTTTTTAACGGCGTATTTGTACAAAAAAAAAGATTTTCTAATAAAGAGTTTAGCCCCGAAGCTGAAATGTGTTCACCTTTTTCTATTTAGTTTCTTTTGGACCGTTCCTCCTTGAAACTAGAGCCTAACGAGATCTCTCTCTCTGTCTCCCTCTCGCTTTCTTTGGGTTTTTAGACGCCAAAGATAAATTTCCTAAAATCTGTATATAAGTTGCACAGCTGTGAACAGCTTGCAGCTACTTAGCGCAATGTACCAGGCGTAACATGATTCACAACTGCCATTCGTATATGTGCGTAATTATACATGAAGCAGCACGTTGATCTTTCTTGCACTTCTAAATTCGCCCGAAGGAGTACTTAGAGAGATTTAGTAGATCGTTTTGGAGCTCCTATAACGATATCCGATAACAATATGATGCATGGGGGCCCGTGTGTTCATACGCTTATTACGGCGTGCGTTTTCTTCACTCTCAAATAATGACGCCTTCTAGAAACGTGAAATGTGCGTTGTGGTTGAAACCTCTGGCCGTGGGCATTGGGCTTTCCCGCATTTAGTATATCGTCCCAATAATCTTAGTTATTGGGACGATATACTAAATGCGAGAAAGCCCAATGCCCACGGCCAGAGGTCTCCACCACGACGCGCATTTCACACGCCTAGGAGGCGCCAATATCTAAGCGTGGAGAAAACGCATGCCGTAATAAGCGTGTAAACACAAGAGCTCCCTAACGCCTGCCAAGCGTTAAACCATAGCACAGTTCACGCCTAGAAAGCGTTAATTCTAAGCATTGAAAAACAGCACGCTTAGAACAAGCGTGTAAAAATCGCTCTGCGTCACGCCCGCAGGCGTTAAATCTATGCTCAGTTCACGCTTAGGGAGCGTGAATTCTAAGCGTTGAAAAAGACCACGCTTAGAACACGCGTGCCAAAAATCGCTTTACGTCACGCTTGCTCTGCGTGACCATTTTTAGAGTGTATATATATATATAGTGAATGACGAAAGAGGGAGAAAGTTAGGGTTCGATCTCCGCTCCTGGACCGAAAAATCGGGCCAGGAGCGGAGATCGAACCCGCAAGCTTCGCCTATCCGTGGCGACAACTTTACCTATTAGACCATCCCGGATTTTTTTTTTCTTTATTGTCCGTTTTCACAATTGCACTAATTACACACATGAGAATGTTAAAAAAAAGCCCTAGGTACACCTAAGCACTTCTTATGAGTTGTGAATGCGAAAGCCTGCACGTCATTTTTCAGTTCTCTTCTTTCGTGGGCGGCGTATTTGCGCCAACGGCAGAGCGCGCCCTCTCCTCGTTGCGCTGACCTTGGACGCTTCGTGTTACCGGCGCGCTGACTAGCGCTGACTAGAGTTCCTGTATAGCTGGAGCCTATACAGGAACTCTAGCGCTGACGGACACGCAGCGCCATGGGGTGGCGGTCGTTGAAACTGACGCGCACCGGCCAATGGCAGCCTCATATCTTGAAACTACGATACGCGCCAGCCAATGGGACTGAAGCCGGAATTCATCAGCTTCACTCCACTCCTTTGGGGTCCGGGAAACTAGGTGCCGTTTCGCTAGGCTTTTCGCGTGGTTTCATAGCTGGGGCTGGCTTCACTTGAAGAAAGAAGTTAAGGTGCCATTTGACGCCACTTCAAAGCCGATGAGTCGGATCGCTCCAAGGGACAGTGAATGCTCTCGCAATAGAAACCGCCGACCTGCGCTAGACTAGCGCGGTTACATTTAAATTCGTTTAAGGCACACCAGCTCTTTTAGAAGCGGCAACCAATCAAGGGGTTCGGGCTGTGCCGCAAGAACTGTTCGGATATACGCCACGCTCTGAATAAAGTTTTCCCGCACTGACAGTACATAGGTCCGCAAAGAGCAGAGCCATTTTCGTTTTCCAAATATTTATTTATTATTTCACACTACTGCCGGTCCCGTTAGGGCCCAGGCAAAAGGGGGGGGGGGGGGGAGAAAAGGAAAGGGATGTAAGAGACAAAAGCACACACGTGTTTTTACACAACAATTATGCTATATAGCATATATCATCGCAATCTTGGAAAACAATTACTTCAGGAGTAGGGCTATTAACAATATCTGTATCTGAGGAATTCCATTCTATTATAATCCTAGGAAATAACCAATTTCTAAAAATATTATTTGCGCTTTGGTATGGTTCTAAAATACTTCCATAATAAAAGCGTATATTTTGGCGTGTGACGTGCTTTATGTCAGGTGATGAATCTAAATTAATGTAATTATGCTTGATTAGGTACAAAAACTTCAATCTGAAATTTTTCTGGCGCGATCTCAATCTCCAATTCAAGTGGTTTCAACATTTCTGACGGGCTGTCTAAGCGACGGTACCTATTGCATATGAATCGCGCAGCTAGCCTTTTAACTTTTTCTAATTCGTGTATTGCTTTTTCTGTACACGGGTTCCAAACTACGCACGCGTACTCTAAAACTGGCCTAACTAAAGTCTTACAGGCGCAGAGCTTGACACTGGAGGGTGCCAGTGGAAGTTTGCACCTTAGGGACCACAACGCTCGTCTTGCAGCAGCAGAAACATTGGCAACATGCGTATTCCACTTTAAATAGCTACTAGTTGTTACCCCAAGGTAGCTAAATTCAAGGGATTCTTTAACTTGAGTGCCATTTATTGTATACAGAAAGTTCAGTACAGACTTTTTTTATTCGTAATCCTTAGTAATTTACATTTCTCCAAGTTTAATGGCATTTGCCAATGTTCGCACCATGCATAGACATTCTGAAGATTATTTTTGAGAGCTAGCTGATCATTACAGGTTTCTACTTTTTTGTACAATATGCAGTCGTCTGCAAACAACCGAACCCGAACACTGTCATCTACGCTGTCAATTATGTCGTTTATGTAGATAGCAAACAATATCTGTCCCAGAACCGAACCTTGTGGAACACCCGATGAAACACATACCTGACTTGAAGATCGCTTATTTATTTCGATAAACTGGGAGCGGTTGGAAAGTTATGACTGAACGAATTGGACTAGGTCGTTTTTTTATTCCGATTGCGTCTAGCTTCTGCACTAGTTTATGATGTGGTACTTTATCGAAAGCCTTCACGAAGTCTAGAAAATATGGCATCGACTTACTTTCTTTTATTTAGGGACAGGGGAATATCGTGTAAAGGTGTTATTCATTGCGTCACTGTTGATAGCCCTTGACGAAAGCCATGCTGAGCACTGGTAAGAAAAACACTGAGGATCACGACTTTTTAAAATCGGCTCAGCAGGAGCGTGACGCCAGTCAAAAGGAATCTTTTTTGTTTTAATGAGGTATTGAAATGACAAACAAATAATGTGATAGCTATTCAGCATAGCATCGAAGGAATTCATTAGGCACATTGTCCGGTCCACACGCTTTTTTAACATTTAGCCGAAGCAAAAGATCAAAGATTCCTTCCCGGCTTACAACAAGGTCCCTCATTACAGACGACTTATCACATATGCTGTTTGGTTGTGCTGCCGAATGGGGGCTGAATAAGGAATGAAAGTACCTATTGAATTCGTTTGCTATGTCGGTTTCATCAGTGACAAGAATTCCACTAACACTTAAACACTCAACACGCTTTTTGTTCCTGATAAGGAGTTCCAAAATTTAGCGGGCGCTTCCTTCAGAACAATCAATTCTTCTTCTATTTGAGAAAGTTCAGATGTCCCACACTTGTGTGCTCCTCTTTTAGTTTGCAATTTACGTTTTTTCTAAATAATCTCTCTTGTTATCCAAGGACTGATTCCTCTTGTGTGTTTTATCTTTGCTGGGTACATACTGTGAAATGCAATATTTAAAGATTTTTTCGAACATAGTTCACTGTGTTTCTAAGTCACGCTCCTCACAGAAATCATCGAAGTGTGCCTCCAAGTAGTCAAGCACATCAACATCAGTCGCATCGTTGTAATTTTTAACAATCGATTTTCTTACACCACCAAGTTCCGCGTTTTTAAAAAAGTTAGATGTAAAATTCAGCAATTTATGATCAGACAACCCTGCTAGCACGTCAACAGTCTAGCACAATATTAGCGGACTAACAAGGACCAGGTCCAAAATAGATTGCGCCGTGTTCCCAATCCTAGTCGGCGATGTCACTACCTGAGTCCGATCGCTTGAGAACGCACAGTTAGTAATATCTCTGAATCACATGCGTGGGCTCCCGCCGACCTCATTTTAGCCAGTCAATATGGGGTAACTTAAAATCACCGGTCATGATCAGTCGTACGCGGTCATTACAAAAAGACCCAAGAAAGTTGTATAATTGCGCAAAGAATACTGGTGAGGCATTAGGCGGTAGTACACTGCTCTTAGAATGAGGCTATTCCCGTAAAAGTCAACCCGACACGACAAACTTTCGTGTTTAGAAATGCCTGGTGGTAGGAACGCGCCTAATTCGGACTTTAGGACAATCGCAACGCCACCTCCACGTTACGGTTTTTCGTTTCGGTATATCTTGTGTGTCGAAAGAATTACTTCGCTGTCCCGTATATCTGAGAGCAGCCATGTCTCGGTTATCAGTGTGGCGTGGGAACTAAAATCAAGAACCATTGCCTCGAAATCTGTAAGTTTATTCAAAATACTTTGCGCATTAAATGACACAAGTCGGAAGGTTATTTGCGTTGGACGTCACAGAGCGGTGGGAACACGTTTCTTGCTGCTGCTGGGCAGTTTCACGCGCGTTTGTGCGCTGTCATCCCACGTATAAATGTCACCGTTTATTTATTTATTTATTCACAATACCTTACAGGCTTTTTTTCAGAGCATTGAGTAAGGGGGGTATTATACACATAAATTCACAAAAGAAAATAGAACAAACGCACATACAGTCTCACACAAAGTTGTCATGTAGGCACAGCATACAATGAAAACCCAGCTATGTACAAATTAAAAAAAAACAATAACAAAAAACACTGGACTTTTATAAAAAGTTGTCAAGTTACACAGAAACAGAATTAAGCGCAAACGCATTGTTTAGAAAATAAGATTCAAGTTTAGCACGGAACAGTGTGGTTTCGGCAATGGTGACGATGGATTCGGGAAGGTCGTTCCATGCGCGGATGCCACGTGGTACAACCGAGTTAATAAACGCGTTGGTTGACCCAGTGAGGTGTTGAAAACTTTTACTGTTAGTGGTTCGATGAGATGATCTATTAGGAGGCTTAAGGAAAGTAGCGCTTGAAAAACGATTGTTATAATATAACTTGTGAATTAGGCACAGAGTAAAAATGGTTCGACGCAGTTCGAGCAATGTCAGTGAACATTGATGTTTTAGGAGAGAGACACTTATGCTATATGGATAGGAAGATTTTATAAAGCGTGCTGCTCGAGTCTGGACTTTTTCAATGTGCGTGGTTAGGTATTTCTGATGAGGGCTCCAAATCGCGGCAGCATGTTCGAGTTTAGGACGGATCACAGATTTAATATGGATGACCCATGAAAGGTTAGATGTAAAATGGACACCAAGATACTTGTAGGATGAACATACGCTAAGGAATGAAATGCCTAATGTGTATGGGAACTGTGAAAGAGATCGTTTGCGAGTGAAGTTCATTACTTGGCATTTGGATTTATTTTGTGCCATTAGCCATTCTTCGCGCCAGTTGATAATGCGGTCAAGATCATGCTGGAGTAGTACGTGGTCATCTGGAGTGTTTATTTTCCTGTACAAGACACAGTCATCCGCAAACAAACGCACATTAAAAAACAATGCATTTGGGAGGTCATTTATGTAGATAAGGAATAACAAAGGACCCAAGACGCTGCCTTGCGGAACGCCAGAGGTTACATTAGTAATGTCAGACTGAAAATCACCACAGACAGTATACTGAGAGCGAAACGACAGAAAGTTGTGAATCCATGAGAGGGTTAAAGAATCAAGATCAAGTGACGAAAGCTTAGACAAAAGGTGACAGTGGAGAACGCGGTCCAATGCTCTAGAAAAGTCCAGAAATATTGCATCGGTTGAGAGTTAGAGCTCATGTTACGATGTAGGTCATGGGTGAATTCAAGCCGTTGCGCTTCACAGGAAAGGCTTTTGCGAAAACCATACTGATATTTATAAAAAAAATTGTTAGACTCAAGATACGATGCAACATGTGAAAAAATTATATGTTCAAGTACTTTGCACACAACACTGGTTAAAGAGATGGGACGGTAGTTCTCTGCGAGGTGGCGATCTCCGTTTTTGAAAACAGGAACGACCTTCCCTATCTTCCAGTCGTCTGGAAGTATACCGGTGGACAATGATTGTTGAAATAGTAGACCGCAAATTTCACTGGATACGCGTTTTGTATTTTTAAGAAGCTTAGAGTTAATGTTATCTGTGCCAGCCGATGTAGTAATTTTTAGGTTATCTATAATATTTTCAATTCCCGAAGGTGATACGGAAATAGGACTCATGAATTGATAGCTAACGTCATTAATAACGGGCACTGTTGACGTATCCTTCTGCTTAAATATAGATGCGAAATGGTTATTCATAATAACAGGTCATTCACCGTCAGAAATGGTGTCACCTTCCCGGTTAGCCAAGGATATTTTATTTGTAATTTCATTTGGTGCGAAAAGCTTCCAGGATGTTTTAGGGTTGTGTTTGAGGACGGATGGTAGGTCACGGTTATAAAAATTTCCTTTGAATTCTCTTAGGCGATTAACATAAAGTTTAGCACAGGTGTCGTAATTGGACCAAGCATGTTCTGTGTTGACATGCCTGGCAGCTCGAAATAACCGTTTCTTCTTGTTGCGCAAGGCTTTCAATGTTTTGTTAAACCAAGGCTTCTTGCTATCGGAAAGTATTTTAAAGCGTGGCACATAACGGTCAACACATTCAATCATTTTGTTTTTATATTGCCACCAATTCTCATTTACTCTGCAGCTCCAGAATTCTACAGAAAAGATGTTTAAAAACACATGAGGTTCGTCATTCATTTGAAAATAATCAGCTTTATTGTAATCTAGTAAAATCTTTGAAGTTGATGACTTTTGCGGTGAGCACATATCTAGGGTTATGTGTACTAGGTTATGATCACTTAGGCCATTTATGTACTTGATTGAGTTTATCACGCTAGGATGAGTCACAAGGAAAAGATCAAGAATGTTGTTCAAGCGTGTTAATTGGTCAATTACTTGCTCAAAGTTAAAGTCGAGAGACAAATCAACGAATGCCTGTTCCTCCTGACATGATGATGAAAGCGTCGTCCAGTCAATATTTTGAAAATTAAAGTCACCGAATAGCAGCAGAATAGAATCTCGAAACCTATTTTTGATAACGGAAAGAACACCTCTTAACTCAGCACAGAAACTTTTATCATAATCTGGGGGCCTGTAACGTACACCAACAACATATTTGCCGGTAGACAAAGATATGCAGACCCAAAGTATCTCTAGGTTGCTACTTAGGTTAATAACATACGAGGGCACATGATTTTTTATCGCTATCATGACACCGCCGCCTCGTTTGTTTAGGCGATCCTGACGATATATTTGAACGTAATTACTCTCCGGGAAAATTTCGCTATTCAGGTTATCAGGTTCTAGCCACGTTTCTGTCAGCACAACTATGTCCGAGTCGCTATCTTTGAGAAATGCACTCAATTCATCGCGCTTAGAAAGAATGCTACGAATGTTGGTGAACGATAACAAAAGGGGTGGTTTATCTTTTTTGCACGTATTCACGGAGGGCGGAAAAACGACGCGGGCGTCACTGTCCAATCTCCCGGGTTGCTACCTTACTTCCGTGATGCAGTTAGTGTCATGACTGTACTCGTACGTTCTGTCGTCGAGCTTAAGCTTATCGAAACGTAGCTTAAAAGGAACATTTTTTTTTTTTTTTTTGCAAATGCGAGTAGCCTAGCTCTTGCTATTCGTACAGCGAGAAAAAGTCTTCTCTTACTGCAAAGGGGGTGTTTTTCAATTTGAACCCAGAAGATAGTATTTGCTCTTTACCTTTAAAACGAAGAAACTTGACAATTATGGGTTGCGTTTTTCCAGTAGCAAACTTTCCTAGCCGGTGAGCTCGTTCGATATTATCGGCTGCGATGGTAATCCCGAGGTTCTTCGCGCAAAAGTTCACGATTTTTTGTTCAGATGTGCTCCACGTTTCGTTGGAGTCATCAGAAAAACCGAAGAACAATAAATTGCATCGCCTTAGTCTGTTTTCGGTGTTGTCACATCGGGTCACAATATCATTGAGCTTTTCATGAACTAGAGAAATGGACTCATTTGAAGCCCCTATGTTTAGAACGTCAGATACGTCACCAGTTCTTGTTTCCAGCGCCACTACCCTTGAATACAGCTCCTGCATCCTTTCGTCCGTCGTTTTTCCTCTTTTTGAGTTCTTTAATTTCTGAGAGAATACTAATTTGACCTTGCTCTATCCTTTGAACTGTGGCAAGCGCCGTTGTCATGATGACGTCAGTGCTTAGAGTGGAGACAACGGATAGGTCATCCGGCCCCGGATTGGCCTCCACGTCGCCGCACATAAGTAACATAATACCCCTCAGTCCAGCGGGCAACAAGTTTACATGAAGCTTATCATGAACCAGAAACACTTTAGCGTTGTTTTGTTCATCTGGCTGCGCAGATACCCAGAGCAAGTTTCGCGTTCGAATTTTTTCCTGTGACAACTCATGCCGGACAGAAACCTTTCTTCTCTTTAGTAAGTGACAATTCTTAAGAACAGACATTTTTTCACTGTGGTTTCGGAAGAGCATGGAGACCCGTTTAAACACAAAGTCATAAATATTATTTTAAAAAACACTCTGAAGGTCACTGTTAACAGTGTTGATCGTCTGCATCGTCTTGGTAGGCATGCTCCCGAAAAAAAAAATCAGGACAAGGGGGGGGCGGCTTACGTGGACCCACGGAACTATTCTTTGACATCTATCTGGGAGTTTTTAGTTGGACCCATGTGAATATACTTTCATATCTGTCTCGGAGTTTTTACGTGAACTCAGATGAGCAATATTTCATAACCATCTGGGATGTTTCACGTGGGCCACCCGGTAACACGTTTTCATTGTCATGTTTAAGGTTTTATGATAACCTACGGCATAATTTTTTCACGTCCATCTAAAAAAATTTTCTCAATTTCTGGATGTATTTTGTTTCCAATATTTGAAGTGTTTCTTCAGTCAGGAATTGTGAAAGAATGGGCGAAAGCAAGTAGGATCATCCACGAAATTAATTTGTTGCACCCATCATGCATGTATGGCCAAACAGTATCAACACCCAAAGCAATCGCCGTTGGGGTGAGGAGCAGCAAACACAAAATTCTAAACTTTAATATTTTGTGTCTGCAAGGGGGGGGGGGGACTGAATGCCCTCTAGTATAACACACATCTATAACCTTCAGCAATCGCAAGCCTTTGAAGTTAGCAATTGCATCCAAAATTTATCTTAATCGCAGCTAAGAACACAGCACATATATACGTGACTACAAATAATAAAACAATATGCATGAATATCATTGAGCTTTGGCAGTGAAAGACGCCCTTTGTTTAC
This sequence comes from Ixodes scapularis, assembly GCF_016920785.2. Classification (NCBI taxonomy): domain Eukaryota; kingdom Metazoa; phylum Arthropoda; class Arachnida; order Ixodida; family Ixodidae; genus Ixodes; species Ixodes scapularis. The sequence goes on along the minus strand of NW_024609868.1, from coordinate 155,660,466 downwards.
TCTACAGATAACAATGTCACTCTGAAAAGGTATACGCAACCCCCAGATTTAAAGAGATCCCTCTTAGCAAAATATAGAAACGCTGAGTGAGCGAAATGGAAGATTAAACAACGAATAAAAATAAACGATCAAGGACACACACAGTGAAATCTAACGCTGACCGTTTTTCCCACCATTAAGCAAGATCCCAAATGCAGGGCCATAAACACATTTAACGTTTTATTGCAAATGGTTTTGCAATCATCTATCTATCCAGTGGGTGTCAATTAAGCTGCTTCATATTCAATGCCATAAATATGTAGTACGCCGAGTTAAAAATATGAAAGATTATGTCCCAGTCAACAGTAAACACTGTGCACATTATAATAGAATAAAATTAAATTTAAAAAAAAAATATTAGACGATAATTTACAAAGTAACGCAACAAATTTCTTGAACAGCGTCGAAAACCACGAATAGAACGCATTTGACAAGCCGTACAGGGGTAAGCGGAAAGAAGAACTGAAGCCAGCTAATGGCAAACACTTCACAAGATTCCAAGATGGCAGTGCCTATATGACCGCGCGTAAGTTTGTCCGTAAGATTCTAATAAATACTTCAGTAAAACAAACACTCGTGGAAGAATCAAACTAATTTACAAAATATATAAACTGAAAACATCTGTACTATTATATCAGGCAGATGTCAAGATGGTATACAGTTTCGGCCAGACTTACCTAGCATATCTGCGGCTAACGCCTGCATTGCCTCGGAGATGCACCGTTTTGGTAATTCAAACATTGTGGCTGAGCACGTTTGCTGCAGGCCACATATATCGACGGCATGAACCAACGCACCCCCGAAGCCGTGGAGCCAGTATTCAATATATGCTCGGATGACTACGATCAGAATTATAGAACATTTTAAGCCATTGTAACACCAAAGGCAGTTCGTCTCTTGTAATGCTACAACCGCCGTCATTAATCTGGGTGTTTGCTTTGTGTGGGATTATGAATTCTCTATCTTTTTTTTTCAGCACTAAACGCACATTGTGTAAAACAAGAGGATACAGCACATTTGTGTCACTGCGGAAAATAAAACTCCCCAACTGATGAGGACTCTTTTGTGGCAAGAGCGCATGTTGCCTTCGGAGGACGTTGCCTTTTTGGCACACTAGCACAAGGCTGCTACTTAAGTCGCTTTTGCTCTGTAAAAGTATCTAATTCAGTGTCTTGAAACACAGCTTCCCGCGGCACAGTCCTAAAAAGCCTTGTTCAATAAATATCAGCATCCATGGACCTTTAAGCATGAAAAACTCAATCTTCAGGAAAAGGGCACACTGCTCCTGACATCAGACGGAGCCATAAAAAGTCACCTATTTTATATCCGTAACCAGACCGCTCCCACTGCCGCCGTAAACAGACAAGGAATTAGTTAAATCTCGTTATGGTAAAAAAAAGGAGATTGCAGAAAGAAATTAAATACAACTGCATTGCTACATACTTAATATATGTTGTTTTAGTTATCAATTTTGGGACCAGCGTAGTGACATTGAAAGGCTAATATTTTTATTTTTACATTTACTGTTTATATATACCGGGAGTAGTAGTAAAAGTGTACCAGTTAGGCCAACTTGTAAACAAACCGTTGCTAGGGGCGTTGCCCGTTGCTAGGGGCGTTGCCCTGTGGGCGGGGCCCGATCCGACCAATCACATCGCAGCAGGGCGGGGCCTACCCCAATCCCACCAATCACAGAGCAGTGGGGCGGGGCCCTTTCCCTCTCTCCCATTCCAGTGACGGGGCCCTTCTCTCTCTCCCATTCCATTCCATTCCAGCGTAAAAGACTATGGCGAACGAAACACCACCGGCACCTACGGGAACGTTTGGACTTCAACAGCCACCACAGCTGGACTTCGACAACACAACAGAGTGGCCGGCGAGGATAGAACATTTCGACGATTACCGCTTTGCCACAGGCATAAACGAAAGAACCGGCGAGGCACAAGTCCGCACGCTATTGTACACAATGGGCCGGCAAGCAAGGGAAATTTTTGCCACGTTCGACCTTTCGGCAGAAGAGGCAAAGGACTTCGACCTCGTCAAGCGAAAGTTCGACGAGCACTTCGTCAAGGAACGAAACGTCGTGTATGAAAGTGGGTGTTTTCACCGAAGGTTACAGAAGCCAGGAGAGTCTGTGGACCAGTACGTTACGGCACTGCACGTCCTCGCAGACCGCTGCGAATTCGGTGAGATGAAACAACGCATGATCCGGGGCCGGTTTGTCGTGGGGCTCCATGACGACAAGCTTTCCGAAAACCTGCAAATGTACGCCAAGCTGACCTTGTCATCGGCGTTAGCCAAGGCACGCCTCGAGGAAGTGGTGCACCAGCAGAAGCGAGAACTTCGTTCAGGAGAGCACGGTCAACCGGCCTGTTCTTCGACGAAAGAGGACCTGAACGTAGACGCCGTGAGCCGACGCCGGGATGCACCTCGAAGAAAAGTCTACGGGTCGGAAAAATCACATCGGGACAAGCAGTGTTCGTTCTGTGGAGGCGACCAGCATCCAAGTTCGGTGTGTCCTGCAAGGGCACAGAAGTGCTTCAATTCCCACAGCAAGGGACATTTCAGCCGGGCCTGCAGGAAGGAGTCGGCGTCGTCTCCAAGAAAGGTACAAGTGTCATCCGTACAAAAGAGACTGGCGAACTTTTTCTGGGCGCGATAAATGTTACGGACGCGAAAGCGCGGTATGTCCAGATAACCCAGTGATGTGATTGCTGCGCCAATCGCGCCAAACTGCGCCAAGTGGGTAACCCCGCTACATCCTGCTACATTTTGCCAAAATATAGGTAATCTGCGCCAAGCCTGCGCCAAAAAAAACAAAAACAATTTCGTTCGCTTTTCAAAACCGAAACTAAACTGAGCACCGTATTGAGCTTGCGTGTGTTATGTAGCGCACGCTGCCAACCGACACAAGTACCCTACATCACTTGTCCATTCGGTCCTGCATGGGTTTCCCGCCATCTGGCGTTTCGCGCTCTCATCGTCCCGTGGATCTCGTCTCGCGTCTTTTTTTTTATATTTTCAACAATAGACGCGGGTGTGTGCGGAGGCTCCGACCTATAGCGTGCCGGGTACCAGCCATGCCGTCATGCTGTGAAACAAAACCGCGTTTTTGGGCGGTGGGAGTTACTTTGTGAACTGAAGCACTCGCTCCTGAAAGGAACAGTCGTGAGAAAACTATATTTGGTCCCTGCCTTCTATAGTCACCGTGGTCGCGCGACGTCGGGCGTTGCCGTCCCCACGTCGCTGCAGATATGACGCTTTCTAAAATGAAACCAAGTAGCACAGCATGTTCATCAAAATTCCTGTCCTTTTTTTAATCATACATTACTACAAAATTCCCTCTTCAACTCAAAGACTGCTGTGTCGAAGTATTGATTACATAGGTTTCTCTCGGTGGGCTTTCTTTCGAGAGGGATTCCGGTACGTGAAAAATCTGCCTGCGGAAGAAAGTTGATGACGAGAAGTGAGCTAAAGCAAAGAAGGCAATGCCTGCACGCTGAACCCGCACAGCGCGCTTGTTTGTCTCGAGTTCAGTCGTTCCAAAAAGCGCTCCAAGAACTTTTGACCCTGGCTTGCGATGTGTTGCATCGATGCGTTCTGGTTCTTTTTGGCTTTTGTTATGTCTTTATCTTGTACTTTGTTTACCTGCCTGTCAAGAACGCGCGGCTGGCATGTTTTTTGTCGTATGCTCGACAATTTGATTTTGCATACAATTTTGGGAATCAGTGGGCGACGGAGCGGAGTGATATGGTTTCGGTTTCGATCGAAGAACCGTTGTCTCCACTCGCACGACGATGCACGCGCAACTGCAAGCCTGCTGAAGTTGCCCTCACGTGTTTGTGAACTTGATTGTACTACAGAGGCACCACCCAAGACGCTTGCAATTCATTTTTTTTTTTACGTTTGTTTTTTTTAGACGAAAATCTGGTACGCCGGGAACCAGCAAAACGGTGGCAAGCGCTTTTTCGGATTTGCTCGGCAACGCCTACAGCACTGTACACTTGTTGGATGTCTCAGCAATAAAAACACAAGCAGGAGCTTCCGTCACAACACGTCACATTAGAACACTACAGAAGTCAAAACACAAAGTTCCCTTCATTTGTACAGCACTCAAAACGAATATTTTTATTTTTCTAAAATTCTAAGAATATCTGCTCCAAGCGCCACATTTGCTGCTCCAAAACACTGTTTTGGCTGCTCCGAAAGGTGCTCCAAAATGGCTTAGGCCAATCACATCACTGGATAACCTTGAAATCTGTACCAGTGTTTGCTAAAGTCGATTCAGGAGCAGAGGCCACTCTTGTACCGTCTACGCTTCCAAGAATTCAGTTTAGGCTCGAAACAGCAAGCGAAGTACTGACTGGTGCGGGAGAAAATCGCCTTACGGTACTTGGAAAGTTCAAAGCCAAGTTAATCTGGAAGGACAAAGTGTCGATGCAAACTGTTTATGTCGTGAGTCCGCTTCGCCAGGTACGTCTAAGGTTACCAGCCATCGAGGATTTGGGAGTTGTAAATTTCATCGATGGTGTGTCTCTTGATAAACAAAATTATGATGTTCTATACCCACAGGTGTTCAATGGTCTTGGAACCATTCCGGGAGAATACAACATCCGATTGAATTTGGATGCGGTCCCGTACGCTATACACGCGCAACGACGAGTCCCGATTCCTATGCGTGAGGCGGTAAAGCAAGAAATTGAAAAAATGGAAGGGATGGGAGTCATCCGGAAGGTCGATGGTCCTACAGACTGGTGCGCCGGGATCGTTCCGGTCTTAAAACCGTCCGGAGACGTACGCGTGTGTGTTGACCTCACACAATTAAACAAAAATGTCAAGAGAGAGTGATACGTGCTCCCAACAGCAGACCAGGCATTGGGACTGCTCGAGGACGCGGCGTATTTCTCAAAGTTAGATGCAGGGTTGTAAAGTACCTAGGTACAAGTAACTGTAAATCGGTAACTAGGTACTTTTGTTGTACCTGAGATACAAACCTAGGTACTTTCATTTCTCAGTATCTGTATCTGTATCTTAGGTACATTTTCCAGTAACTTGTAACTAAGTGAAGTTACTTTTTACAGATACTTTTCTATTCACTTCATCAAAATCGTAGAAAATACAATACACCATATAACTAAAAATAAATTATAATTACAGTCGTAAAGCAATTTAACATCACGTAGTGTTTCCACGCAATAAATCGAGCTCAAATTTTGCACTTTACAAAACTGAAAATGCTACGCCTGAAGAAACTCCCTCCTGGTTTCTAAAACACCCCCTACGAATACTACTTCCAGAGTCACAATTATAATTACATGCGGAAAATAGTATTAAAAGACCTTAGACATGTAAATGGTCATCTCACATAATTAAGCACAACAAAACTGGCAGGCTTCGTTGTCAAAACTTAATGCAGCAGTAGAATTATACAAACATCAACGGCAGATAATCTAAGTACTCGTACTCTGGCCGAACGGGGACTTCGAGCTCCTGATGTAGCCTGCCACTGATGGCTGGACTGCTGCTATTCTATGTTGTGGAGGCTCTGTGCTACATTCAGGTCTTTCCTTGGGTGCCAAGGCTTTCCGTTTTACCCCAGTGACATTCGTCTTGCTCTTGTCAACACTCTTTAGTGCTTCCTTGTGAGACCTCTGGAATAAGCAAAGCATGACTAGTTAATACTTATTGCACTGTATCAGAACAGCTCAGCGGCGCAGGACACTAGTCCAACTAGGTTTCAGCATTAGCAATTGAGACGAAAACGATATTTCTGCTAGACGCCAAAGATGGTCAACAGCGGCGGAAAATTCCGGACCTGCGGCCATGAAAAAGGGAAAAAGTGGTTTATTTATTTATTTATTTATTATACCCTCAGGGCCGAAGCATTACAGAGGGGGTGGGCAACGGAAGTACAAAAAACGCTGAAAATGGTTAGTCCGGCACAGATCATGAATAGTAACTTGTTAAAGCTTCTTTAAAGAGGACAAAATCGCCAATGGACACAATGGGTGAGGGAAGGCCGTTCCAATCACGAGATGTTTTTGGGATGAAAGATTTGAAAAAAGAATTTGAAATGGAAGTGGGTATACCAACTTTGCAGCAGTGATCGAGGCGAGAGGATACGTAGATGGGAGCACTGATTAGTTGTTCTTTCAAGAGTGAATTGGCATAGTAAATTTTATGGAATAAACAGAGACGGGAGATAGTGCGACGAGTGGAAAGAGGGGGCAGTGAGAGACTAGCTTTCATGGATGTGACGCTTGATGTACGATGGTAGTTTGATAATATAAAACGTGCTGACCGGTTTTGGATGGCTTCAAGCGCTGATATGAGGCTTTCTGTACCGGGATCCCAGACCGAGCATGCATATTCAAGTTTTGGTCGCACCAGTGTTTTATAAAGTAGTAATTTTAATGATGATGGAGCTAGAGAAAAGTTACGTCTTAAATATCCAAGCATGCGGCTACTGTTATTAACGATATATTCGGTGTGAGTTTTCCATGATAGGTCAGGAGAGATATGAACACCTAGATATTTGTAAGTTGATACGTTTTCAAGGATGTTATTTGATAGGAAGTAGTTAGGACAGAGTGCTGCTTTGCGAGAAATCCTCATTGTCTTACACTTCATAGTGTTTAGTTTCATGTGCCAAGCATCACACCAGGAAGAAATTGCATTTAAATCAGATTGAATTATGTGTACGTCAGAGTCATTAGTAATTTCACGGTAAACAACGCAATCATCCGCAAATACGCTTATGGAGGAGGAAATGCTAGTAGGTAGGTCATTTATATATACTAAGAATAAGAGGGGGCCTAGGACAGAACCCTGTGGTACACCGGACTTAACGAGGGACGATGACGAGTTTTTGTTATTGACAGTTACAAATTGCGATCTGTTAGTGAGGAAACACTCTAACCAAGATAAGATATATGGATCAATACTGAGTGGGCTAAGCTTGTATAGTAGTAGTTTATGTGTTACCTTATCGAAAGCCTTTGCAAAGTCCAGAAAGATGCAGTCAGTCTGAGATCCACGGTCCAGAGCCGAGTGGAGGTTGTGGGTGAAAACTAAAAGCTGAGTATCGCACGAGAAAGATTTGCGGAATCCATGTTGAAAAGGGCTAAAGAAGGAGTTGCACTCCAGGAAACGCGAGAGCTGTGAAGAAATTATGTGCTCCATGATTTTGCAGGGTACGCTAGTAAGAGATATTGGCCTGTAATTGAAAGGGGAGAAACGGTCACCAGCTTTGTGAATTGGAACAACCTTCCCTACCTTCCAGTCCTCGGGTAAGACGCCATGATCAAGTGATTGTTGAAACAAAGATGACAAGATGATTGAGGAGTACATTTTGGTATTTTTTAGAAATTTTTCTTCTTGCTTCCAGTAATACTAAAATGAAGACGATATCAAAATGACCAACGACAAGGCAGCTTACAGATAATTATTGTGGGTCGGTTCATTTTCTCGGAAGCTGTAGTTTACCTAGCACACCCTGACATCTTTGTAACGACTTTTTACCGTCGCTCCAGACGCCCTGAAAAGTGGACTTGCACCGTAATTTGGTATAAGTATGACCAAACCTTTTTTTGTTACCCATTCCTCACGAAGACCGGACTCCGGTTGAAACGTCGAAAATAAAGCTTCTGTTGTTCTACCCAGGGACCTCTACTTCGTCATATATAATATATAGGTGAAGTCAGAGTGGTGAATGGGTCAAAACACGTCGAAAACAAAGAGTGAGTTGACGCAGGGACAAGCTTTAAACAACGGTTCCAAGGGGGTCCTGCAAAGTTCTAAGTCCCAGTTACCGAACATCTGCAGTTGAGAACAACGAGAAATCAGTAGCAGGCGTATTGTACGCATGAAAAGTTGCTACCCTGACGTGCGATGCAACGTCAATCTGTTGGCCGACTGACGGACGTAAACGCAGATACTACGGAGCGTAACAAACCTTACACAGTGATGGAAGTGCCAATTGACCTTTTGGAGCAGGCCTTGTAGCAGCAAAATGTTGTTTTGGAGCAGGAAGTGGCCCTTTTGGAGCAGGGTCTGGCATATGTTGGCATATTACTTGAAAATGAAATAATGCTGCATTGCTATATAAAGCCCATCTCCATTATTGGAAAACAGCGCCTGTCGCCTTTTTAAGACAGGATATATCAAATTCAACAAAGTAAACACGAAAAAAAAAACATTTTTTAAATAAAGTTTATCTGCTCGGTCACATAAAAAATACAATTAAATATGTAACATTGAGTTCTGATGGTACAGGATATTTAGTTTTATCAGCCTGCACTTCTTTTAAGGTATCTGCAGCAGCATCTAACGACCGTGGAATGTTTTAGTTAAGATTAGAGTTGTTTTTTTGGGCAGCAGCTTCCAATATTGCGGTATCTGATATTTGATTCAAAAATTCTGATTCATTTTCGATGTGCTGGTGAAGTCACGATCGGATCACGGCAAGGTAACCCGTTGAGTGCGCTCCTTGGCATGCACCGACGCGCTGCAGAGAAGCGACACCCACGGAGCAAACACCACAGTCGCGCGAGCCGCGCAGTGCTTTGTGCTCCGAAAAGGACGGTGAGGCTTTACCAGCACTACATCCAGAGTTTGGTGCAACTCAACTATAGATGCTTTACACACGTGCCAATTACAGCTGCCATGGCTGACCTTCTCTTTTCTTGCCGAGATACCGAGCCGCTGAAAAGGGCATTGCCGAGCCTCCACAGAGGCCCATGCTGGGGCGAAGGACACAATAGAATCTAACATAGGAAAAAGCCTGCCCTGCTATGGTAATAATGAAGTGAAATAAAGATAATAAGAGGAAACAAAAACTGAAGGTCAGTTATGGCGGCGCCCATGCATAGCTGCTGCAAAGCGTCTATACTTAGTTTCAGCTTCGGTACGAGCGCAACCGAAGCTACAAGGGCGCGCATGGAGCCCGAAACGGTGCCCACACTGCACGAGCCCACGCGCGAGTCAGGGCTCAGGAATGCACAAAGCATTGGGATCACGCTAGCCTTGACTTCGCTGGTAGCTAGGCACGGGAACAAGGCGGGAACAGGGCGGGCACATTGACACCAATAAAGCATGTTTATCAAACTTGTTTTTGTGTACATCCCAGTTTACAAAGGATTTACTTCTAATAATAATGTGACAAATTTGAGAAAAATACTTGACGTGAAAATAAAAAAAAACACCTTTGAAGTAACTGTACCTGTACCTAGGTACATTTTTAAGCGAGTAGCTAGATACGCACATAGGTACATTTTCGTATGAGTAACTGTAACTGTATCTTAGGTACATTTTTGAAGTAACTTTTACAAGCCTGGTTAGATGCTAATTCGGGATTTCACCACGTAAAAGTAGCATGGTCATCCCAGGAACTAACGACGTTCATAACGCCCTTTGGAAGGTATTGTTTCACTAGACTGCCCTTCGGCATTACGTCAGCGCCTGAATACTTCCAAAAGAGAATATCGGAGATTCTAGATGGCCTCCCTGGCGTAGTTAACATGATAGATGATATCCTGGTGTTTGGTTCGGACAAAGCACAACACGATGAGCATTTGAAAAAAGTCATGGACAGACTCGCAGAGTCAAACATGGCACTAAACGGGGCGAAGTTTGTGTTCGGTGTAAAAGAAGTTAGTTTTCTAGGTCATCTTCTTAGGGCAGATGGCATAAGGCCTGACCCCACAAAGCTGCAAGCGGTCTGATATGAAATCGCCTACAAACGTGTCGGAAGTACGAAGCATTCTAGGTATCGCCAATCACTTGGGCCGTTTTCTGCCTAATCTCGCTCTGAAAGCTGCACCGTTGCGAGAACTGCTAAAAAAACCACGGAATGAGCTTGGGGCCCCGCTCAGGAAAGTGCTTGGAACGATCTAAAAAGCATGATTTGTTCTTCATAGTGTATGGCTAAGTATGACCCAACCCATCCGACAATCCTTTCGGCAGACGCGTCGTCATTTGGGCTTGGAGCCGTTCTCTTACAAGAGCAGCAAGGGGTACGACGGCCTATCGCTTTTGCTTCGGGGTCTCTGACCATAGCTGAGACTCGCTATGCGCAGATTGAGAAAGAGGCGTTGGCACTGACATGGGCTGCCGAAAGGTTTGACTGGTACCTAAGGGGCTTAGAAACGAAGTTCGAGACCGACCATAAGCCTCTAGTTACGTTGCTGGGACAAAGTCCGATAGATGTGTTGCCACCTCGAATTCAGAGGTTTAGAATGAGGCTAATGTGCCATAGGGTTTAAGGCTGTGTTTGTACCGGGCAAGTGCATTGTAACCGCCGATCATTTGTCGCGGGCACCTCTCAATCAAATGCCAATGGAAAGGGAACGTCTCACAATTCAAGAGGTGTTAAAGTTCCCTCAGGGATGTTTAATGGGTCTTGAAACAGGAGACGATTTGTTGTCACGTGTAAAAACAGGTCAAACTACAGACGAGGTGTGTAAAACGCTGGCTCAGCTGTCTCGTAAAGGCTGGCCTAAAAAACCGTCCGTCCCGTGCTCCCTTCGGCCGTACTGGCAAGAGAGGGCTGGCATAACCGTGTGTGATGGTTTTTCGTTAAGAGGTACAAGATTAGTTGTGCCCCAGGCACTTCGTGAGGAACTGTTATCTCGCCTGCACGATGGGCACCAAGGAATCAGCAGATGTCGAGCTCTTGCACAAGAGTCTGTTTGGGGGCCTGGCCTAAGAAAGCGACTAGCAGCGATGGTAAAAAACTGCAATATGTGTACCGAGTTCAGTTTTCAGAAGGCTGAACCGATGATGCCGACCATGACTCCACGTTTTCCATGGGAAAGAGTAGGGGTAGATTCGTGCAAAATAAGGAACTCTGACTGTCTTGTGGTTGTAGACTATTTATCAAGGTATCCGGAAATCTGTGTTCTCCCTTCGATTGGCGCAACTGTTGTTATAGAGAGGCTTCAAAGCATATTCGCTCGTCATGGGGTGCCAGAGACTGTTGTCTCCGAGAATGGTCAACAGTTTGCATGTTGTAATTTTCAAGAGTTTGCGAATCAATACGGTTTCCAACACGTCACTTCAAGCCCGAGGCACCCTCAAGCCAACGGAGAAGCGGAAAGAATGGTGCAGACAATTAAGCGGCTGGTGCTCAAATCAGCCGACCCTTACTTAGCTCTCCTAGCCACAGGGCCACCCCAGGGATTACCGGCAAAAGCCCGTCAGATATCCTTATGGGCAGACCTCTACGGACACGCGTACCATTGCTTCCGCAGCTGCGCCTTGAAAGGAACGTTGACTTTAAAATGTTGGTGATAAAGGATCGTCAACTAAGAGAAAAGCATCGCAAAAGCTTCTATAGGCGCCATCGGGCTAAGGAGCTTTCTGAGTTGAAGGCGGGCGACAAAATGTGGGTTTCTGACAGAAAGGCGAGGGCAACGGTCCTGGCCCAAACAGAAAAACCAAGGTCTTACTTGGTTGAGACCGACCAGGGGTGAAGTTAAGGCGAAACTGCCGAAACTTAAAGGCACTGCCAGCGGAGGCAGAGGACGATGAAGGCTACGATACACCGGACAGTGAGAGTGACGTAAGGGTCCAAGATTCGGAAGCTAGAAGCGCTATAAGTTGCGAGCCTTCTCCAGTGACTACGAGGACACCGACGACCTTCGTAACCACAAGATCAGGTAGAGTAGTTAAGAAACCGATCAGACTGGGGATTGATGATTAAGCGGTATCCTGAACAGTGTTTCAGTTTTAACGTATTTTTTTGTTTGCTAACATGTTATTATTTTTCTCCCAAGAAATGGAGGTGTGGTATCAGTGTGATAACAGTGTAACAGTGTGACAATGACAAAGCTACACGTGGTGTGCTCTGGTTATCGGTGACGTCCGCAGGATTGCCTATAAAAGGGCTGACGAAATAAAACACGGGGCTTCCTTTTCCCAGACGTCCCGTGCGAGTGGTTCATTCTTCGTTGCTCGCAATCGCACGCCGATAGTACGGCGGCGCGACAACGGCTAGTCTGCGGCAACAAACCACGAAATGAAATCGCCCTGCAACCACACACGTCTCTCGAGAAAGGGCTCGTTCTATGCCTCTGTGTTTACTAATTAAAGAACGTAACATACCCAGCAGCATTTGGCCAGCTGCTTGGTGTTGTACGGAGAGTAGTGAAACCAGCAAGCAGGTCTGAGGTAGCGTGGGCCCAGAAAAGGTTGCGTGATCTTCTCTCAAAGTTTCACTTTTCTCGCACAAGGATTTTTTTTATTTGTTTTTGAGGAATGATTGAAGGGGATTTATGTACATCAAGATATTGATAGATCTATTCAAAATGAACGAAAGGGCCCTTAATAATGAAAAATTTAAGGTATGTAGAAACAAATTTCAAGTGCCACGAGGTCGAATGCTCCAAAACTAAATCTAGTCATTACGCCAATTAAATTTTTGTTAGCAAATGTTGACTTTCCTAACGAATTCAACACTTTTCTCATTTGAACTCATTTAATATTTTTGCCAGTTTCACCTTTGTTAGCGAAGTGTTGACGTTGTTTAAACTGGTTGTTCCGTTACGAACCATTTTTAGAAGAAAAGACTTCCTTCTTATTTTGTGGTTAATTTCTTTTACAAAATCACAAACTTGCCACCAAGCGCAATTTTTCTAATAAACCAATTGTTATATGTTGTAGAAAAGGAATCTCAAAAAAAGTATGACACGACACAATTATCACTGCGTAGCTGCAAGACATATGGTAACGAATTATATATTGATATTTTTACTGACATTTATTGAAGAATATATCCTGATTCAAACCCGCTAAAAATTCAAAATATTGACATTCGTTCATAGTTGTTTCATGATACTCATAATTGTTGCAGTTCTTAGCAGTTTGTGGGATTTATACTTTTTAACGGCGTATTTGTACAAAAAAAAAGATTTTCTAATAAAGAGTTTAGCCCCGAAGCTGAAATGTGTTCACCTTTTTCTATTTAGTTTCTTTTGGACCGTTCCTCCTTGAAACTAGAGCCTAACGAGATCTCTCTCTCTGTCTCCCTCTCGCTTTCTTTGGGTTTTTAGACGCCAAAGATAAATTTCCTAAAATCTGTATATAAGTTGCACAGCTGTGAACAGCTTGCAGCTACTTAGCGCAATGTACCAGGCGTAACATGATTCACAACTGCCATTCGTATATGTGCGTAATTATACATGAAGCAGCACGTTGATCTTTCTTGCACTTCTAAATTCGCCCGAAGGAGTACTTAGAGAGATTTAGTAGATCGTTTTGGAGCTCCTATAACGATATCCGATAACAATATGATGCATGGGGGCCCGTGTGTTCATACGCTTATTACGGCGTGCGTTTTCTTCACTCTCAAATAATGACGCCTTCTAGAAACGTGAAATGTGCGTTGTGGTTGAAACCTCTGGCCGTGGGCATTGGGCTTTCCCGCATTTAGTATATCGTCCCAATAATCTTAGTTATTGGGACGATATACTAAATGCGAGAAAGCCCAATGCCCACGGCCAGAGGTCTCCACCACGACGCGCATTTCACACGCCTAGGAGGCGCCAATATCTAAGCGTGGAGAAAACGCATGCCGTAATAAGCGTGTAAACACAAGAGCTCCCTAACGCCTGCCAAGCGTTAAACCATAGCACAGTTCACGCCTAGAAAGCGTTAATTCTAAGCATTGAAAAACAGCACGCTTAGAACAAGCGTGTAAAAATCGCTCTGCGTCACGCCCGCAGGCGTTAAATCTATGCTCAGTTCACGCTTAGGGAGCGTGAATTCTAAGCGTTGAAAAAGACCACGCTTAGAACACGCGTGCCAAAAATCGCTTTACGTCACGCTTGCTCTGCGTGACCATTTTTAGAGTGTATATATATATATAGTGAATGACGAAGGAGGGAGAAAGTTAGGGTTCGATCTCCGCTCCTGGACCGAAAAATCGGGCCAGGAGCGGAGATCGAACCCGCAAGCTTCGCCTATCCGTGGCGACAACTTTACCTATTAGACCATCCCGGATTTTTTTTTTCTTTATTGTCCGTTTTCACAATTGCACTAATTACACACATGAGAATGTTAAAAAAAAGCCCTAGGTACACCTAAGCACTTCTTATGAGTTGTGAATGCGAAAGCCTGCACGTCATTTTTCAGTTCTCTTCTTTCGTGGGCGGCGTATTTGCGCCAACGGCAGAGCGCGCCCTCTCCTCGTTGCGCTGACCTTGGACGCTTCGTGTTACCGGCGCGCTGACTAGCGCTGACTAGAGTTCCTGTATAGCTGGAGCCTATACAGGAACTCTAGCGCTGACGGACACGCAGCGCCATGGGGTGGCGGTCGTTGAAACTGACGCGCACCGGCCAATGGCAGCCTCATATCTTGAAACTACGATACGCGCCAGCCAATGGGACTGAAGCCGGAATTCATCAGCTTCACTCCACTCCTTTGGGGTCCGGGAAACTAGGTGCCGTTTCGCTAGGCTTTTCGCGTGGTTTCATAGCTGGGGCTGGCTTCACTTGAAGAAAGAAGTTAAGGTGCCATTTGACGCCACTTCAAAGCCGATGAGTCGGATCGCTCCAAGGGACAGTGAATGCTCTCGCAATAGAAACCGCCGACCTGCGCTAGACTAGCGCGGTTACATTTAAATTCGTTTAAGGCACACCAGCTCTTTTAGAAGCGGCAACCAATCAAGGGGTTCGGGCTGTGCCGCAAGAACTGTTCGGATATACGCCACGCTCTGAATAAAGTTTTCCCGCACTGACAGTACATAGGTCCGCAAAGAGCAGAGCCATTTTCGTTTTCCAAATATTTATTTATTATTTCACACTACTGCCGGTCCCGTTAGGGCCCAGGCAAAAGGGGGGGGGGGGGGGGGAGAAAAGGAAAGGGATGTAAGAGACAAAAGCACACACGTGTTTTTACACAACAATTATGCTATATAGCATATATCATCGCAATCTTGGAAAACAATTACTTCAGGAGTAGGGCTATTAACAATATCTGTATCTGAGGAATTCCATTCTATTATAATCCTAGGAAATAACCAATTTCTAAAAATATTATTTGCGCTTTGGTATGGTTCTAAAATACTTCCATAATAAAAGCGTATATTTTGGCGTGTGACGTGCTTTATGTCAGGTGATGAATCTAAATTAATGTAATTATGCTTGATTAGGTACAAAAACTTCAATCTGAAATTTTTCTGGCGCGATCTCAATCTCCAATTCAAGTGGTTTCAACATTTCTGACGGGCTGTCTAAGCGACGGTACCTATTGCATATGAATCGCGCAGCTAGCCTTTTAACTTTTTCTAATTCGTGTATTGCTTTTTCTGTACACGGGTTCCAAACTACGCACGCGTACTCTAAAACTGGCCTAACTAAAGTCTTACAGGCGCAGAGCTTGACACTGGAGGGTGCCAGTGGAAGTTTGCACCTTAGGGACCACAACGCTCGTCTTGCAGCAGCAGAAACATTGGCAACATGCGTATTCCACTTTAAATAGCTACTAGTTGTTACCCCAAGGTAGCTAAATTCAAGGGATTCTTTAACTTGAGTGCCATTTATTGTATACAGAAAGTTCAGTACAGACTTTTTTTATTCGTAATCCTTAGTAATTTACATTTCTCCAAGTTTAATGGCATTTGCCAATGTTCGCACCATGCATAGACATTCTGAAGATTATTTTTGAGAGCTAGCTGATCATTACAGGTTTCTACTTTTTTGTACAATATGCAGTCGTCTGCAAACAACCGAACCCGAACACTGTCATCTACGCTGTCAATTATGTCGTTTATGTAGATAGCAAACAATATCTGTCCCAGAACCGAACCTTGTGGAACACCCGATGAAACACATACCTGACTTGAAGATCGCTTATTTATTTCGATAAACTGGGAGCGGTTGGAAAGTTATGACTGAACGAATTGGACTAGGTCGTTTTTTTATTCCGATTGCGTCTAGCTTCTGCACTAGTTTATGATGTGGTACTTTATCGAAAGCCTTCACGAAGTCTAGAAAATATGGCATCGACTTACTTTCTTTTATTTAGGGACAGGGGAATATCGTGTAAAGGTGTTATTCATTGCGTCACTGTTGATAGCCCTTGACGAAAGCCATGCTGAGCACTGGTAAGAAAAACACTGAGGATCACGACTTTTTAAAATCGGCTCAGCAGGAGCGTGACGCCAGTCAAAAGGAATCTTTTTTGTTTTAATGAGGTATTGAAATGACAAACAAATAATGTGATAGCTATTCAGCATAGCATCGAAGGAATTCATTAGGCACATTGTCCGGTCCACACGCTTTTTTAACATTTAGCCGAAGCAAAAGATCAAAGATTCCTTCCCGGCTTACAACAAGGTCCCTCATTACAGACGACTTATCACATATGCTGTTTGGTTGTGCTGCCGAATGGGGGCTGAATAAGGAATGAAAGTACCTATTGAATTCGTTTGCTATGTCGGTTTCATCAGTGACAAGAATTCCACTAACACTTAAACACTCAACACGCTTTTTGTTCCTGATAAGGAGTTCCAAAATTTAGCGGGCGCTTCCTTCAGAACAATCAATTCTTCTTCTATTTGAGAAAGTTCAGATGTCCCACACTTGTGTGCTCCTCTTTTAGTTTGCAATTTACGTTTTTTCTAAATAATCTCTCTTGTTATCCAAGGACTGATTCCTCTTGTGTGTTTTATCTTTGCTGGGTACATACTGTGAAATGCAATATTTAAAGATTTTTTCGAACATAGTTCACTGTGTTTCTAAGTCACGCTCCTCACAGAAATCATCGAAGTGTGCCTCCAAGTAGTCAAGCACATCAACATCAGTCGCATCGTTGTAATTTTTAACAATCGATTTTCTTACACCACCAAGTTCCGCGTTTTTAAAAAAGTTAGATGTAAAATTCAGCAATTTATGATCAGACAACCCTGCTAGCACGTCAACAGTCTAGCACAATATTAGCGGACTAACAAGGACCAGGTCCAAAATAGATTGCGCCGTGTTCCCAATCCTAGTCGGCGATGTCACTACCTGAGTCCGATCGCTTGAGAACGCACAGTTAGTAATATCTCTGAATCACATGCGTGGGCTCCCGCCGACCTCATTTTAGCCAGTCAATATGGGGTAACTTAAAATCACCGGTCATGATCAGTCGTACGCGGTCATTACAAAAAGACCCAAGAAAGTTGTATAATTGCGCAAAGAATACTGGTGAGGCATTAGGCGGTAGTACACTGCTCTTAGAATGAGGCTATTCCCGTAAAAGTCAACCCGACACGACAAACTTTCGTGTTTAGAAATGCCTGGTGGTAGGAACGCGCCTAATTCGGACTTTAGGACAATCGCAACGCCACCTCCACGTTACGGTTTTTCGTTTCGGTATATCTTGTGTGTCGAAAGAATTACTTCGCTGTCCCGTATATCTGAGAGCAGCCATGTCTCGGTTATCAGTGTGGCGTGGGAACTAAAATCAAGAACCATTGCCTCGAAATCTGTAAGTTTATTCAAAATACTTTGCGCATTAAATGACACAAGTCGGAAGGTTATTTGCGTTGGACGTCACAGAGCGGTGGGAACACGTTTCTTGCTGCTGCTGGGCAGTTTCACGCGCGTTTGTGCGCTGTCATCCCACGTATAAATGTCACCGTTTATTTATTTATTTATTCACAATACCTTACAGGCTTTTTTTCAGAGCATTGAGTAAGGGGGGTATTATACACATAAATTCACAAAAGAAAATAGAACAAACGCACATACAGTCTCACACAAAGTTGTCATGTAGGCACAGCATACAATGAAAACCCAGCTATGTACAAATTAAAAAAAAACAATAACAAAAAACACTGGACTTTTATAAAAAGTTGTCAAGTTACACAGAAACAGAATTAAGCGCAAACGCATTGTTTAGAAAATAAGATTCAAGTTTAGCACGGAACAGTGTGGTTTCGGCAATGGTGACGATGGATTCGGGAAGGTCGTTCCATGCGCGGATGCCACGTGGTACAACCGAGTTAATAAACGCGTTGGTTGACCCAGTGAGGTGTTGAAAACTTTTACTGTTAGTGGTTCGATGAGATGATCTATTAGGAGGCTTAAGGAAAGTAGCGCTTGAAAAACGATTGTTATAATATAACTTGTGAATTAGGCACAGAGTAAAAATGGTTCGACGCAGTTCGAGCAATGTCAGTGAACATTGATGTTTTAGGAGAGAGACACTTATGCTATATGGATAGGAAGATTTTATAAAGCGTGCTGCTCGAGTCTGGACTTTTTCAATGTGCGTGGTTAGGTATTTCTGATGAGGGCTCCAAATCGCGGCAGCATGTTCGAGTTTAGGACGGATCACAGATTTAATATGGATGACCCATGAAAGGTTAGATGTAAAATGGACACCAAGATACTTGTAGGATGAACATACGCTAAGGAATGAAATGCCTAATGTGTATGGGAACTGTGAAAGAGATCGTTTGCGAGTGAAGTTCATTACTTGGCATTTGGATTTATTTTGTGCCATTAGCCATTCTTCGCGCCAGTTGATAATGCGGTCAAGATCATGCTGGAGTAGTACGTGGTCATCTGGAGTGTTTATTTTCCTGTACAAGACACAGTCATCCGCAAACAAACGCACATTAAAAAACAATGCATTTGGGAGGTCATTTATGTAGATAAGGAATAACAAAGGACCCAAGACGCTGCCTTGCGGAACGCCAGAGGTTACATTAGTAATGTCAGACTGAAAATCACCACAGACAGTATACTGAGAGCGAAACGACAGAAAGTTGTGAATCCATGAGAGGGTTAAAGAATCAAGATCAAGTGACGAAAGCTTAGACAAAAGGTGACAGTGGAGAACGCGGTCCAATGCTCTAGAAAAGTCCAGAAATATTGCATCGGTTGAGAGTTAGAGCTCATGTTACGATGTAGGTCATGGGTGAATTCAAGCCGTTGCGCTTCACAGGAAAGGCTTTTGCGAAAACCATACTGATATTTATAAAAAAAATTGTTAGACTCAAGATACGATGCAACATGTGAAAAAATTATATGTTCAAGTACTTTGCACACAACACTGGTTAAAGAGATGGGACGGTAGTTCTCTGCGAGGTGGCGATCTCCGTTTTTGAAAACAGGAACGACCTTCCCTATCTTCCAGTCGTCTGGAAGTATACCGGTGGACAATGATTGTTGAAATAGTAGACCGCAAATTTCACTGGATACGCGTTTTGTATTTTTAAGAAGCTTAGAGTTAATGTTATCTGTGCCAGCCGATGTAGTAATTTTTAGGTTATCTATAATATTTTCAATTCCCGAAGGTGATACGGAAATAGGACTCATGAATTGATAGCTAACGTCATTAATAACGGGCACTGTTGACGTATCCTTCTGCTTAAATATAGATGCGAAATGGTTATTCATAATAACAGGTCATTCACCGTCAGAAATGGTGTCACCTTCCCGGTTAGCCAAGGATATTTTATTTGTAATTTCATTTGGTGCGAAAAGCTTCCAGGATGTTTTAGGGTTGTGTTTGAGGACGGATGGTAGGTCACGGTTATAAAAATTTCCTTTGAATTCTCTTAGGCGATTAACATAAAGTTTAGCACAGGTGTCGTAATTGGACCAAGCATGTTCTGTGTTGACATGCCTGGCAGCTCGAAATAACCGTTTCTTCTTGTTGCGCAAGGCTTTCAATGTTTTGTTAAACCAAGGCTTCTTGCTATCGGAAAGTATTTTAAAGCGTGGCACATAACGGTCAACACATTCAATCATTTTGTTTTTATATTGCCACCAATTCTCATTTACTCTGCAGCTCCAGAATTCTACAGAAAAGATGTTTAAAAACACATGAGGTTCGTCATTCATTTGAAAATAATCAGCTTTATTGTAATCTAGTAAAATCTTTGAAGTTGATGACTTTTGCGGTGAGCACATATCTAGGGTTATGTGTACTAGGTTATGATCACTTAGGCCATTTATGTACTTGATTGAGTTTATCACGCTAGGATGAGTCACAAGGAAAAGATCAAGAATGTTGTTCAAGCGTGTTAATTGGTCAATTACTTGCTCAAAGTTAAAGTCGAGAGACAAATCAACGAATGCCTGTTCCTCCTGACATGATGATGAAAGCGTCGTCCAGTCAATATTTTGAAAATTAAAGTCACCGAATAGCAGCAGAATAGAATCTCGAAACCTATTTTTGATAACGGAAAGAACACCTCTTAACTCAGCACAGAAACTTTTATCATAATCTGGGGGCCTGTAACGTACACCAACAACATATTTGCCGGTAGACAAAGATATGCAGACCCAAAGTATCTCTAGGTTGCTACTTAGGTTAATAACATACGAGGGCACATGATTTTTTATCGCTATCATGACACCGCCGCCTCGTTTGTTTAGGCGATCCTGACGATATATTTGAACGTAATTACTCTCCGGGAAAATTTCGCTATTCAGGTTATCAGGTTCTAGCCACGTTTCTGTCAGCACAACTATGTCCGAGTCGCTATCTTTGAGAAATGCACTCAATTCATCGCGCTTAGAAAGAATGCTACGAATGTTGGTGAACGATAACAAAAGGGGTGGTTTATCTTTTTTGCACGTATTCACGGAGGGCGGAAAAACGACGCGGGCGTCACTGTCCAATCTCCCGGGTTGCTACCTTACTTCCGTGATGCAGTTAGTGTCATGACTGTACTCGTACGTTCTGTCGTCGAGCTTAAGCTTATCGAAACGTAGCTTAAAAGGAACATTTTTTTTTTTTTTTTTGCAAATGCGAGTAGCCTAGCTCTTGCTATTCGTACAGCGAGAAAAAGTCTTCTCTTACTGCAAAGGGGGTGTTTTTCAATTTGAACCCAGAAGATAGTATTTGCTCTTTACCTTTAAAACGAAGAAACTTGACAATTATGGGTTGCGTTTTTCCAGTAGCAAACTTTCCTAGCCGGTGAGCTCGTTCGATATTATCGGCTGCGATGGTAATCCCGAGGTTCTTCGCGCAAAAGTTCACGATTTTTTGTTCAGATGTGCTCCACGTTTCGTTGGAGTCATCAGAAAAACCGAAGAACAATAAATTGCATCGCCTTAGTCTGTTTTCGGTGTTGTCACATCGGGTCACAATATCATTGAGCTTTTCATGAACTAGAGAAATGGACTCATTTGAAGCCCCTATGTTTAGAACGTCAGATACGTCACCAGTTCTTGTTTCCAGCGCCACTACCCTTGAATACAGCTCCTGCATCCTTTCGTCCGTCGTTTTTCCTCTTTTTGAGTTCTTTAATTTCTGAGAGAATACTAATTTGACCTTGCTCTATCCTTTGAACTGTGGCAAGCGCCGTTGTCATGATGACGTCAGTGCTTAGAGTGGAGACAACGGATAGGTCATCCGGCCCCGGATTGGCCTCCACGTCGCCGCACATAAGTAACATAATACCCCTCAGTCCAGCGGGCAACAAGTTTACATGAAGCTTATCATGAACCAGAAACACTTTAGCGTTGTTTTGTTCATCTGGCTGCGCAGATACCCAGAGCAAGTTTCGCGTTCGAATTTTTTCCTGTGACAACTCATGCCGGACAGAAACCTTTCTTCTCTTTAGTAAGTGACAATTCTTAAGAACAGACATTTTTTCACTGTGGTTTCGGAAGAGCATGGAGACCCGTTTAAACACAAAGTCATAAATATTATTTTAAAAAACACTCTGAAGGTCACTGTTAACAGTGTTGATCGTCTGCATCGTCTTGGTAGGCATGCTCCCGAAAAAAAAAAATCAGGACAAGGGGGGGGCGGCTTACGTGGACCCACGGAACTATTCTTTGACATCTATCTGGGAGTTTTTAGTTGGACCCATGTGAATATACTTTCATATCTGTCTCGGAGTTTTTACGTGAACTCAGATGAGCAATATTTCATAACCATCTGGGATGTTTCACGTGGGCCACCCGGTAACACGTTTTCATTGTCATGTTTAAGGTTTTATGATAACCTACGGCATAATTTTTTCACGTCCATCTAAAAAAATTTTCTCAATTTCTGGATGTATTTTGTTTCCAATATTTGAAGTGTTTCTTCAGTCAGGAATTGTGAAAGAATGGGCGAAAGCAAGTAGGATCATCCACGAAATTAATTTGTTGCACCCATCATGCATGTATGGCCAAACAGTATCAACACCCAAAGCAATCGCCGTTGGGGTGAGGAGCAGCAAACACAAAATTCTAAACTTTAATATTTTGTGTCTGCAAGGGGGGGGGGGGGGACTGAATGCCCTCTAGTATAACACACATCTATAACCTTCAGCAATCGCAAGCCTTTGAAGTTAGCAATTGCATCCAAAATTTATCTTAATCGCAGCTAAGAACACAGCACATATATACGTGACTACAAATAATAAAACAATATGCATGAATATCATTGAGCTTTGGCAGTGAAAGACGCCCTTTGTTTACTCTACAGATAACAATGTCACTCTGAAAAGGTATACGCAACCCCCAGATTTAAAGAGATCCCTCTTAGCAAAATATAGAAACGCTGAGTGAGCGAAATGGAAGATTAAACAACGAATAAAAATAAACGATCAAGGACACACACAGTGAAATCTAACGCTGACCGTTTTTCCCACCATTAAGCAAGATCCCAAATGCAGGGCCATAAACACATTTAACGTTTTATTGCAAATGGTTTTGCAATCATCTATCTATCCAGTGGGTGTCAATTAAGCTGCTTCATATTCAATGCCATAAATATGTAGTACACCGAGTTAAAAATATGAAAGATTATGTCCCAGTCAACAGTAAACACTGTGCACATTATAATAGAATAAAATTAAATTTAAAAAAAAAAATATTAGACGATAATTTACAAAGTAACGCAACAAATTTCTTGAACAGCGTCGAAAACCACGAATAGAACGCATTTGACAAGCCGTACAGGGGTAAGCGGAAAGAAGAACTGAAGCCAGCTAATGGCAAACACTTCACAAGATTCCAAGATGGCAGTGCCTATATGACCGCGCGTAAGTTTGTCCGTAAGATTCTAATAAATACTTCAGTAAAACAAACACTCGTGGAAGAATCAAACTAATTTACAAAATATATAAACTGAAAACATCTGTACTATTATATCAGGCAGATGTCAAGATGGTATACAGTTTCGGCCAGACTTACCTAGCATATCTGCGGCTAACGCCTGCATTGCCTCGGAGATGCACCGTTTTGGTAATTCAAACATTGTGGCTGAGCACGTTTGCTGCAGGCCACATATATCGACGGCATGAACCAACGCACCCCCGAAGCCGTGGAGCCAGTATTCAATATATGCTCGGATGACTACGATCAGAATTATAGAACATTTTAAGCCATTGTAACACCAAAGGCAGTTCGTCTCTTGTAATGCTACAACCGCCGTCATTAATCTGGGTGTTTGCTTTGTGTGGGATTATGAATTCTCTATCTTTTTTTTTCAGCACTAAACGCACATTGTGTAAAACAAGAGGATACAGCACATTTGTGTCACTGCGGAAAATAAAACTCCCCAACTGATGAGGACTCTTTTGTGGCAAGAGCGCATGTTGCCTTCGGAGGACGTTGCCTTTTTGGCACACTAGCACAAGGCTGCTACTTAAGTCGCTTTTGCTCTGTAAAAGTATCTAATTCAGTGTCTTGAAACACAGCTTCCCGCGGCACAGTCCTAAAAAGCCTTGTTCAATAAATATCAGCATCCATGGACCTTTAAGCATGAAAAACTCAATCTTCAGGAAAAGGGCACACTGCTCCTGACATCAGACGGAGCCATAAAAAGTCACCTATTTTATATCCGTAACCAGACCGCTCCCACTGCCGCCGTAAACAGACAAGGAATTAGTTAAATCTCGTTATGGTAAAAAAAAGGAGATTGCAGAAAGAAATTAAATACAACTGCATTGCTACATACTTAATATATGTTGTTTTAGTTATCAATTTTGGGACCAGCGTAGTGACATTGAAAGGCTAATATTTTTATTTTTACATTTACTGTTTATATATACCGGGAGTAGTAGTAAAAGTGTACCAGTTAGGCCAACTTGTAAACAAACCGTTGCTAGGGGCGTTGCCCGTTGCTAGGGGCGTTGCCCTGTGGGCGGGGCCCGATCCGACCAATCACATCGCAGCAGGGCGGGGCCTACCCCAATCCCACCAATCACAGAGCAGTGGGGCGGGGCCCTTTCCCTCTCTCCCATTCCAGTGACCAATCGGAGCCCATCGAGGTCCCGCCCTCGAGTCACGTACGCGGTATAGGTGTGAGGTCACGTAGCCAATGTTAACACCTCGTTAAGGATGTTAACACATGCTTAAAAAGGTGTTAACAGCCGATGTTATCAGTCACGTACGCGGCGCGTGTCAGAAGCGTGGGAAAGACACGTACAGGGATGTCATCAGCACGGCTCCCATCACGTGATTCTAACCACGTGATTTCCCCGGGTTCGAGTTGCGTCCGACAGAGGGCGCTCACGTGATGTCACATAGGATTCGTGTTGCGTCCGACAGAGGGCGCTCACGTGATGGTCACGTGACATTATTTGAATCTCTGCGCGGTAAATGGCTTTTATTCGCTAAAAAAGGCTCTGCGGCGGCTGGGGATCGACCTCGCTACCTTGTACATAGGAGCCCGACACTCTACCCCCTGAGCTAGAAGCACATTGCTTCCCAGAGGGCTTAACTCGTCTTAGTTGTCCGTGTGTGTGTGCAAACCAGATCACGTGCTTTCCCGCTACCTGGCTTTTGTAATACGATTGAAAAACAGGATACGACATTGCCGCAGGTCATGTGACGATGGTCGTGTAATATTATTTGCATCGCCGGGCTCTAGCGCTGTTCGTCGTCTTATCACGTGATTTCGCGCGATTCAAACGCTGCTCGCGGACTCGTAGCCTCATGGCGCCCCCTTAGCTGATGCATTTGGGGTCTTCGACCCGCTAAATTTGGGCATCATGTGACGGTCCCAAATAGCAGCAGCTGGGTCCCGCTAAATGAGGTGACGGTAAAAGTTTGGAGCTCGCGGATCGTGATATATATTGATCCAGCGTAAAGCTTTAAAGTAGCCCTGCTAAAATTTGGGGCCAGCTCGTAAAACTTTGCAAAAAACCCAGCGAATCTTGGGAATAGGCGCCATCTAGTGTTCAAATAGTGAAGTGGTTGTCGTCAAAATGTGGTGCCATCTGGTGGTAAAAGCTTCGACCCGCTATAAACTTTGGATGTCATGTGACGGTCCAATTAGCATGAGCTAGGTGCCGCTAAGTTTGGGGTGAGGTGACGGTAAAACTTTGAAGCTGACGGACCGTGTTAAGTTTTGGTCCAGCGTAGAGCTTTGAAGTGGACCTGTTGGAGGGGCAAAGTCTTGAAACTCACAGACCGTGCTGCTGGACCCAGTGATTTGTTTTGAAAAGACACCATCGAGCGTTAGAACTTTGCAGTGCTCATCGCTAAAATTGCTGACAGATGGTGGTAAAAGCTTCGACCCGCTAAATTTGGGTGTCATCTGAATATTCCCTTAGCACCAGCTGGGTGCCGCTAAATTTTTAGCTGGGGTCACGGTAAAACTTTGAAGTTCACAGGCCGTGCTACATCTTCGCCCCAGCGTAAAGCATTCAAGTGGCCCTGCTAAATATTGGGTTCCAGCGTAAACTTTGAAAAGCTCACAGACCGTGCTGGACCCAGTGAATCTTGGGATAGGAGTCTTCTAGGGTTAGAAATTTGAAGCGCACATCGCTAAAATTGCTCACCTCTGGTGGTAGAAGCTTCAACCCGGTAAATTTGGGCGTTACGTACTTAGCACACGTGGCAAGCTGTATCCACCTAATTTCGAGGGGTGACGGTAAAATTTTGAAGCTCACGGACCGTGCTAAGCTCAGACCCAGCGTACAGTTTTCAGGTAGCACTGACATATTTTGGGGGGCTAGCGGTGTGGGTGTGACCTTCCGACATCTTTTGCGGAAAAGGTGAATTGCTTGTATTTCCAAGGCGCACTCATCCATATTTTCGCGCTCGCGCAAGTCCGGGCTTTGTGCGGATAAGTTGCCAATTCCGTTTGTACATGGCGCGCGCACCTGAATCCCTTAGCTGGCGGGAACGTTTAGCATTATCGCGCGACATCTCTCGCTAATTTTAGCGTCAGCTTGGTAGATGGCGTCAACTCTCTCTCGCGCGCGCGTGACATCTCTCGCTAATTTTAGCGTCATCTATAGCTGCTGACCGGAGCAGTGTGGGAAATGGAACGGAGCGTCGCGCATCCATACGCGCTAAAGAAGAGACTGATATGGTGTTTCATTTTTTTTTTCTCGTTCGCTCTTAGAACACGCACACTTATAAATTTAGATACGGCGTTTAAATTCAATCTACGCAACAAAGACATCATTGGAAATACTTTCCCCAAAAAATGTATACAAAAGAAGCAGTTTCAAGACAAATCCGAGGCAACAAAGTTGTGAAACGGCATCTCACGAGCAAGGCGCGATACAGTCCAAAATATTCACGCGGTCAGGATCTTCGACGAGGAGAAAGATCGCTCGCTTCCGTACACTATCGGATTATAGAAAGAAAAAAATGTACAACAATACAAGATGTTTCAAGACATAGCGACGGCGAAAAGTTTGGGAAATGACATCTCGCGAGCAACAGTCTAAAAAATATTTACAAAGTCAGGGCGTGCGATGAGGATATGAAGATCGCTTGGTTCCGGAAACGCTCTTTTGGCAGGCGCAGCTTTGTGGGGGATCCTCTCCAGCCTGGACCGACAGATGGCATACCGAAAGCTGTAAAGAAAATCCGATAGGGCGTGCAAGTTGATAGGCTTTTCTTTTACACACCGAACGCATTGACATTTTTCCGCCCTTTTTCCAACCAATGTCGGCGAACGCGTTTCTGCCAAGTCATCCTTTAGATACAACTGTGTAACGTTCTAGGCGGATTTCTCACCGATGAGGAGGTGACACGAAGTATCAGCTGTCATTCGCTGTCCACATAGTCATCCTCCACACCGCTATCGTCATCTGAGGAAAGAAAAAGAAAAGTGGATGAAGCTATCAAGCTGTACATACGTGACTCACCAGTCCGCACTGGCAGCAGGTGCTCAGCCGCTATCAGATGATCCCGCACAAATTCTCGCACCTGCTGCGTCGCCTCGGCCGCCTCGGCAGCCTCGCGGGATCCACCCAACCCAGCCCAAAACTGTAGAGTCCGGAAGCGGGCCGTCAATTGTTGTACGAGGTCAGAGGGTGAAAAATACGATAAAAGCATCCCGCAAGGGCAGATATGCTCACCGAAGGCGACCGCAAGGATCGCCGACATTTGCATCGCCAAGTATGCAAATAGAGGTGGTTGTATATCTCTCCCGGGATCAACTTCTTCCTCGTCCCAGTTTTCTCCTTCACCCGAGCCGTAGTCGTGGAGGAGTTGCGGATTGACAAACGCAATAATCTCCTCCAAAGACCGAGGGTTTCTTTGCCGAAAACGCTCGATGAAGTGAGAATGTACAACATCAAAGACTCGCTGTCCCTCCTCTGCCATCTTTAAAACGACGGGGTAGTTATCGGGCTGCCTTTGGGTAGTGCGACAGCGAGTAAGTTTCTACCCCTATTTTATACAAACCTTCTCCTTAGGTGCAATACGTGCTTCTTGGAAGTACATGCAAATGAGATCCAGATAGTTAGCGTCGCATGAAGGTTGTTAACGTCTCACACGTCTGCAACAAGCGCCCATCGAGGAAGCGCGCGCGCGGTATATCTCGAAATCGCGACCTTGAAGCGGTTTGACTGGTTTTTTTACTTCTTTCCAAACACTGTCTCGTTCAGCTGGTTAATCGAAATCGCGTTTTATTTGCTAATAAGACAATTTGTTTCAGAATGTGGTCATCAACAGGAGGTTTTTCACGTCTCACACGTCTGCAACACGCGCCCATCGAGCAAGCGTGCGCGCGGTATATCTCGAAATAGCGACCTTGAAGCAGTTTGACTGGTTTTTTACTTCTTTCCACACACTGTATCGTTTAGCTGGTTAATCAAAATCGCGTTTTCTTCGCTAATAAGCCATTCTGTTTCAGAATGTGGTCATCAAGAGGGAGAAAAATCACCTCGGTCCGGCATCACACCGTTCTTGCACAGCAAGCTCTAAACTCCTATCCTTCTCCTGGCTAATAGGACTTTTTTTTTTTTGTTTCGATATCTGAAAAGCTCACCGATACCTAGAAAATTCGTCACTTGATCGTCGAATACCTAAGAATATCGTTTAGCCACCTCGTACCCGTCATGGTTACTCGTAACCTGTGTTCTCCCGACGACCGACAGCATTGTTACAGTGCAGACCCGCGCAAGTTCACCTAGCCTTGGTTCACAACGTGACTCCCTCGCCATGCATTCCGCTTTACGAAAGTGTCTGCGCTCTTCATAATTATGTGGCTCAGAGCGAGTTACACTTACACGCAAGGGATACAGAGGCGTACGACCTGTCCTCCTTTTTTTTTAGGCAGCATGCAGAGCATATGTCATACGTGCTGAGACATTTTGTGACACTCACGGTCGAGCTGGGGCGTCTCCTTCCTGACGACGCCATTGATGTGTCTGTACACGGTTGGAGCATTTTCAGGAGCAAGGCTCGCTATTTTCTTTTGTCGGGATCAAAGTTGGTACAATTAGCTTGGAACGATTCCTTCCTCCGACCGTTGGTTGCGAAAATATTTCTCTGCCGAAGCAACTCGCCTCAAAGCAATGCCTCGTCGGCGTCAGTGAGCGTCTTCACAAATCTGAAAGAGACATGTGCTTTGTGTTTGAGCGGGTTTTAAGACATTTCCCAGCTCCTTTGAAACCCGCGGCCGCGGGCTGGCTACCCCCAAGAACAGGTTGAAACAACATTTAAGACATTTCCCAGCTCCTTTGAAACCCGCGGCCGCGGGCTGGCTACCCCCAAGAACAGGTTGAAACAACATTTAAGACATTTCCCAGCTCCTTTGAAACCCGCGGCCGCGGGCTGGCTACCCCCAAGAACAGGTTGAAACAACATTTAAGACATTTCCCAGCTCCTTTGAAACCCGCGGCCGCGGGCTGGCTACCCCCAAGAACAGGTTGAAACGTGTCTGCGCGCGTCAAACACGATTGAAAAAAAAAAAAAAATGTTGCGACAGGCGGGCGGTTTTTAATTTTTTTGTCTTTCTGTCTTTAATAAAAAAAAAAAAGTCTCCCAAAGCTTGTAATGTCCACAAAATGGTTCTCAACAAGGAGATGATCGACATGCTGGTCCAAATCGTCATCAGCTACCTTCAGCGTGGAGGCAAAGTTTTTCGCTGTCCTAACCAAACACATTCAATGAGATACAATTGTTTTCGCTCAAACACAAAGCACATGTCTCTTTCAGATTTGTGAAGACGCTCACTGACGCCGACGAGGCATTGCTTTGAGGCGAGTTGCTTCGGCAGAGAAATATTTTCGCAACCAACGGTCGGAGGAAGGAATCGTTCCAAGCTAATTGTACCAACTTTGATCCCGACAAAAGAAAATAGCGAGCCTTGCTCCTGAAAATGCTCCAACCGTGTACAGACACATCAATGGCGTCGTCAGGAAGGAGACGCCCCAGCTCGACCGTGAGTGTCACAAAATGTCTCAGCACGTATGACATATGCTCTGCATGCTGCCTAAAAAAAAAGGAGGACAGGTCGTACGCCTCTGTATCCCTTGCGTGTAAGTGTAACTCGCTCTGAGCCACATAATTATGAAGAGCGCAGACACTTTCGTAAAGCGGAATGCATGGCGAGGGAGTCACGTTGTGAACCAAGGCTAGGTGAACTTGCGCGGGTCTGCACTGTAACAATGCTGTCGGTCGTCGGGAGAACACAGGTTACGAGTAACCATGACGGGTACGAGGTGGCTAAACGATATTCTTAGGTATTCGACGATCAAGTGACGAATTTTCTAGGTATCGGTGAGCTTTTCAGATATCGAAACAAAAAAAAAAAAGTCCTATTAGCCAGGAGAAGGATAGGAGTTTAGAGCTTGCTGTGCAAGAACGGTGTGATGCCGGACCGAGGTGATTTTTCTCCCTCTTGATGACCACATTCTGAAACAGAATGGCTTATTAGCGAAGAAAACGCGATTTTGATTAACCAGCTAAACGATACAGTGTGTGGAAAGAAGTAAAAAACCAGTCAAACTGCTTCAAGGTCGCTATTTCGAGATATACCGCGCGCACGCTTGCTCGATGGGCGCGTGTTGCAGACGTGTGAGACGTGAAAAACCTCCTGTTGATGACCACATTCTGAAACAAATTGTCTTATTAGCAAATAAAACGCGATTTCGATTAACCAGCTGAACGAGACAGTGTTTGGAAAGAAGTAAAAAAACCAGTCAAACCGCTTCAAGGTCGCGATTTCGAGATATACCGCGCGCGCGCTTCCTCGATGGGCGCTTGTTGCAGACGTGTGAGACGTTAACAACCTTCATGCGACGCTAACTATCTGGATCTCATTTGCATGTACTTCCAAGAAGCACGTATTGCACCTAAGGAGAAGGTTTGTATAAAATAGGGGTAGAAACTTACTCGCTGTCGCACTACCCAAAGGCAGCCCGATAACTACCCCGTCGTTTTAAAGATGGCAGAGGAGGGACAGCGAGTCTTTGATGTTGTACATTCTCACTTCATCGAGCGTTTTCGGCAAAGAAACCCTCGGTCTTTGGAGGAGATTATTGCGTTTGTCAATCCGCAACTCCTCCACGACTACGGCTCGGGTGAAGGAGAAAACTGGGACGAGGAAGAAGTTGATCCCGGGAGAGATATACAACCACCTCTATTTGCATACTTGGCGATGCAAATGTCGGCGATCCTTGCGGTCGCCTTCGGTGAGCATATCTGCCCTTGCGGGATGCTTTTATCGTATTTTTCACCCTCTGACCTCGTACAACAATTGACGGCCCGCTTCCGGACTCTACAGTTTTGGGCTGGGTTGGGTGGATCCCGCGAGGCTGCCGAGGCGGCCGAGGCGACGCAGCAGGTGCGAGAATTTGTGCGGGATCATCTGATAGCGGCTGAGCACCTGCTGCCAGTGCGGACTGGTGAGTCACGTATGTACAGCTTGATAGCTTCATCCACTTTTCTTTTTCTTTCCTCAGATGACGATAGCGGTGTGGAGGATGACTATGTGGACAGCGAATGACAGCTGATACTTCGTGTCACCTCCTCATCGGTGAGAAATCCGCCTAGAACGTTACACAGTTGTATCTAAAGGATGACTTGGCAGAAACGCGTTCGCCGACATTGGTTGGAAAAAGGGCGGAAAAATGTCAATGCGTTCGGTGTGTAAAAGAAAAGCCTATCAACTTGCACGCCCTATCGGATTTTCTTTACAGCTTTCGGTATGCCATCTGTCGGTCCAGGCTGGAGAGGATCCCCCACAAAGCTGCGCCTGCCAAAAGAGCGTTTCCGGAACCAAGCGATCTTCATATCCTCATCGCACGCCCTGACTTTGTAAATATTTTTTAGACTGTTGCTCGCGAGATGTCATTTCCCAAACTTTTCGCCGTCGCTATGTCTTGAAACATCTTGTATTGTTGTACATTTTTTTCTTTCTATAATCCGATAGTGTACGGAAGCGAGCGATCTTTCTCCTCGTCGAAGATCCTGACCGCGTGAATATTTTGGACTGTATCGCGCCTTGCTCGTGAGATGCCGTTTCACAACTTTGTTGCCTCGGATTTGTCTTGAAACTGCTTCTTTTGTATACATTTTTTGGGGAAAGTATTTCCAATGATGTCTTTGTTGCGTAGATTGAATTTAAACGCCGTATCTAAATTTATAAGTGTGCGTGTTCTAAGAGCGAACGAGAAAAAAAAAAATGAAACACCATATCAGTCTCTTCTTTAGCGCGTATGGATGCGCGCGACGCTCCGTTCCATTTCCCACACTGCTCCGGTCAGCGGCTATAGATGACGCTAAAATTAGCGAGAGATGTCACGCGCGCGCGAGAGAGAGTTGACGCCATCTACCAAGCTGACGCTAAAATTAGCGAGAGATGTCGCGCGATAATGCTAAACGTTCCCGCCAGCTAAGGGATTCAGGTGCGCGCGCCATGTACAAACGGAATTGGCAACTTATCCGCACAAAGCCCGGACTTGCGCGAGCGCGAAAATATGGATGAGCGCGCCTTGGAAATACAAGCAATTCACCTTTTCCGCAAAAGATGTCGGAAGGTCACACCCACACCGCTAGCCCCCCAAAATATGTCAGTGCTACCTGAAAACTGTACGCTGGGTCTGAGCTTAGCACGGTCCGTGAGCTTCAAAATTTTACCGTCACCCCTCGAAATTAGGTGGATACAGCTTGCCACGTGTGCTAAGTACGTAACGCCCAAATTTACCGGGTTGAAGCTTCTACCACCAGAGGTGAGCAATTTTAGCGATGTGCGCTTCAAATTTCTAACCCTAGAAGACTCCTATCCCAAGATTCACTGGGTCCAGCACGGTCTGTGAGCTTTTCAAAGTTTACGCTGGAACCCAATATTTAGCAGGGCCACTTGAATGCTTTACGCTGGGGCGAAGATGTAGCACGGCCTGTGAACTTCAAAGTTTTACCGTGACCCCAGCTAAAAATTTAGCGGCACCCAGCTGGTGCTAAGGGAATATTCAGATGACACCCAAATTTAGCGGGTCGAAGCTTTTACCACCATATGTCAGCAATTTTAGCGATGAGCACTGCAAAGTTCTAACGCTCGATGGTGTCTTTTCAAAACAAATCACTGGGTCCAGCAGCACGGTCTGTGAGTTTCAAGACTTTGCCCCCCCCCAACAGGTCCACTTCAAAGCTCTACGCTGGACCAAAACTTAACACGGTCCGTCAGCTTCAAAGTTTTACCGTCACCTCACCCCAAACTTAGCGGCACCTAGCTCATGCTAATTGGACCGTCACATGACATCCAAAGTTTATAGCGGGTCGAAGCTTTTACCACCAGATGGCACCACATTTTGACGACAACCACTTCACTATTTGAACACTAGATGGCGCCTATTCCCAAGATTCGCTGGGTTTTTTGCAAAGTTTTACGAGCTGGCCCCAAATTTTACCAGGGCTACTTTAAAGCTTTACGCTGGATCAATATATATTACGATCCGCGAGCTCCAAACTTTTACCGTCACCTCATTTAGCGGGACCCAGCTGCTGCTATTTGGGACCGTCACATGATGCCCAAATTTAGCGGGTCGAAGACCCCAAATGCATCAGCTAAGGGGGCGCCATGAGGCTACGAGTCCGCGAGCAGCGTTTGAATCGCGCGAAATCACGTGATAAGACGACGAACAGCGCTAGAGCCCGGCGATGCAAATAATATTACACGACCATCGTCACATGACCTGCGGCAATGTCGTATCCTGTTTTTCAATCGTATTACAAAAGCCAGGTAGCGGGAAAGCACGTGATCTGGTTTGCACACACACACGGACAACTAAGACGAGTTAAGCCCTCTGGGAAGCAATGTGCTTCTAGCTCAGGGGGTAGAGTGTCGGGCTCCTATGTACAAGGTAGCGAGGTCGATCCCCAGCCGCCGCAGAGCCTTTTTTAGCGAATAAAAGCCATTTACCGCGCAGAGATTCAAATAATGTCACGTGACCATCACGTGAGCGCCCTCTGTCGGACGCAACACGAATCCTATGTGACATCACGTAGCGCCCTCTGTCGGACGCAACTCGAACCCGGGGAAATCACGTGGTTAGAATCACGTGATGGGAGCCGTGCTGATGACATCCCTGTACGTGTCTTTCCCACGCTTCTGACACGCGCCGCGTACGTGAGTGATAACATCGGCTGTTAACACCTTTTTAAGCATGTGTTAACATCCTTAACGAGGTGTTAACATTGGCTACGTGACCTCACACCTATACCGCGTACGTGACTCGAGGGCGGGACCTCGATGGGCTCCGATTGGTCACTGGGATGGGAGAGAGGGAAAGGGCCCCGCCCCACTGCTCTGTGATTGGTGGGATTGGGGTAGGCCCCGCCCTGCTGCGATGTGATTGGTCGGATCGGGCCCCGCCCACAGGGCAACGCCCCTAGCAACGGGCAACGCCCCTAGCAACGGTTTGTTTACAAGTTGGCCTAACTGGTACACTTTTACTACTACTACCGGGTGTTGTTTTTTTGTCTTTTTTGCACTTAACAGATTTGGTTTAACAAAGCCGTGAAAGTTACACTCATGCGGTGTGTGCAGGTTAGTTATGCGGCAAGGGGGTCGTAGTATAGGGGGCTAATCGTAACGATCAGTCGGCTGATTATTTAAAATTTCTTAATTAAATTCTTATTTAGAAAATAGACATATGGTTCCAACTAGAAACTTGCTGAGCGTCATCGAAAACCACCATATCAACACTTTTTAGAAGGACATAAAGCTGGGGCAACATTTTACGGCGTATTAAAAAGCGCTCAATTTGGACGCGTTTCTAGGTTTCGCTTTCTTATCAGAGCCGGTGGTCGCGCTGCGACCCCGGTGGTCGCAGCGCAAAGCCACCCCCTCACCTCCCTCCTAGCCTGGAGGGAAGTTGGGCGCACATGGGGTGTTACGCGTCTCAGCAGCTATGGAGCAGCACCCCGGGCGCAGAGATGCCCTCCGATAAGAAATCTAACCCTAGAAACCCGTCCAAATTGAGCGTTTTTACGGAACGCCGTAATATAGTGCCCCTGCGTTATATCGCTCTAAAAAGAGTTGATTTAGGGGTTTCCGATGACGCTGATCAAATTTCTAATTGGAACCATATGTCTATTTTCATTGTTAAAAGTTAATTATCGAATTTTAATTAAATAGCCGACTGATACTACTAGCTTCCTATACTATGTCCCCCTCGTCGCAGGACTCACCCACACGAACCGCGTAAGTGAAACTTTCACGACTTTTTTTAAAACACATCTGTCAAGTTAAAAAAAAAATATATATAGATATATATATATATATATATATACATACAGGGTGTTTTTTTTTTATTCTTACACATTTGTTTAAAAAAAAACGTGAAAGCTACACTAATGCGGTTTGTGCAGGTGGGTTATACGGCCAGGCGGACATTATGTGGGTGGCTAATCTTTGCGATAAGTAGGCTAATAATTAAAATGTGTTAATTAACTTTTTTAATTAGTGGAAATAGACATATGATTTCAATTAGAAACTTGTAGAGCATCATCGAAAACCACTAAATCAACTATATTTTGAAGGATATAACGCCGGGGAAGCATTTTACAGCGTTCTGTAAAAACGCTCCGTTTGGACGCGTTTCTAGATTTCGGTTTCTTATCGGAGCGCATCACCGCGCCCGCGGTCCTGCTTCCCAGTGGCTGAGACGCGCAACACACGTGCGCCGTACTTCCCTCCATTCTACGAGGGAGGCGAGGGGGTGGCTTCGCGTCGCGACCACCGGGGAGCAGGATCGCGGG
Source organism: Ixodes scapularis (assembly GCF_016920785.2). Lineage (NCBI taxonomy): Eukaryota > Metazoa > Arthropoda > Arachnida > Ixodida > Ixodidae > Ixodes > Ixodes scapularis. The sequence continues at coordinate 155,625,033 of NW_024609868.1, read as the reverse complement.
CGCGTAGATGCGCTCCGATAAGAAACCGAAATCTAGAAATGCGTCCAAATAGAGCGTTTTTACAGAACTCTGTAAAATGTTGCCCTGGCGTTATATCCTGCTAAAAATAGTTGATTTAGGGGTTTTCGATGATGCTCAGCAATTTTCTAATTGAAACCATATGTTTATTTTAAGTAATTAAAAAGTTAATTAACGAATTCTAATTAATTAGCCGACTTATCGCAAAGATTAGCCACCCACATAATGCCCGCCTGGCCGTATAACCCACCTGCGCAAACCGCATTATTGTAGCTTTCACTGTTTTTTTGAAACAAATGTGTAAGAATATAAAAGAAACACCCTGTACACACACATATATATATATATATATATATATGTATGTATATATATATATATATATATATATATATATTAATATATATATATATTGTCACGAATGACAGACGATGGGGCAGGAGGACGTTAGTACATTTGGCGACGAGGATGGTATTCGATCCCACGCGGGCACATTCCATCCTCGTCGCCAAATATACTAACTTGGCAGGACAGCCTTCCAACAGACGAGACGCGTGGCTTTATTCAAGTGCGGCGCTTATATACAGATAATGGTATCGCACGGCACGCGCCGATTGGTCCGCGATACAGCACGCAGTAACTTACTATGTCACGCTATAACATTCCTTCCCCCGCACATCAGTTTCGGAAGTCCGCTGCTTGGTATCTGTCAGGTGGACGACTTGCACGCGCACTTCGTCGCACACCTGGCTGCTTCGAGGGTGGCGCCGGTGAAGGTGCTGACGTTCTTGTAGCCTCAGGCGATGGGAGCGGCCGTCCCGGCGAACTAATGGTAGGTGCCGTCGCTGGATCGGTTGGAACCGGCACTTAGGGCGCAGTGACTGGTAGGACAGGAGGTGGCAGCTCGGCGGTGAGCGGAGCAGGAGCCACCAGTGGAAGTCTGGCTCCTTGACTTGAGAAGCGAGGCCTGATGTGGTCGGCGTGTGGGAACCTCACGTGCTGCGCAACGTTCACTAAATAGGTCACATCACTGACAACTTGGGTAACAACACCTTCTTCCCAAGAAACTTCCTCACCTCTCACGTCTTTACCAGCACAAGATCACTCACGACAAAAGGTCGGTCTGTGTCTCACGAAGTATCCCTTCGCTCTTTCACCCGATTCTGCTGATCACGCATGGTTTCAACAAAACTTGGTTTGAGCAATGAGAGTTTCACTCACGGTTGACGTTTTAGAAACAGGTCGGCTGGAGTACGACCAGTGACACTGTAGGGCGTGTGTCGATAGCTCATTAAGTAACTATCTAAACGATCCAGCAAGGGATGTTTCACTCCCGTGAGCTCTTCATCTAGTACCTGTTTCACCGACACCTTTTTCGTTGTTTGGACAAGACGCTCTGCAGCGCCGTTAGAAGCAGCGTGATAGGGTGGCGTTTTCACGTGCTTAATCTTGTTAGCATTTAAAAAATCGGAAAACTCTTCGGAAATGAACTGTGGGCCGTTATCACTAACCAGCTCTTGCGGAAACCCGTAGGCCGCAAACACACCTCGAAGTTTATCGATTGTTCTGGTACTGGTTGTGGAAGACATCGGCCACACTTCGATCCATTTCGAAAAAGCGTCCACCAGCACTAGAAAAGCATGGCCCCCTTTTGTTGCAAAATCTACGTGTACACGCTGCCAACACTTTGTCGGATAGCTCCATGGCCGCAGCGGTACAGGTGGGGCAGCGTTCTGGACTGCTTGGCAAGTGGGACACTCGCGTACGTAGGTTTCGACTGCGTGGTCTAATCCAGGCCACCATACAAAACTCCTGGCTAGCGTTTTCATCCGACTTGCCCCAGGGTGGTCCTCATGCAGTAACGCTAAGACACTTGACCTTAGCTGTTCCGGTACGACAACCCGTGAGCCCCAGGTAACGCACCCTTGCTCGAAAGACAACTCGTCACGACGCACGTAATACGGCTTTTGTTCGTGTGAGAACTGCGAAGGCCAACCGTTTAAAACGAACTCTTTCACGCGACACAAATTCAAATCGCGCTTAGTCGCTTTTGCGATGTCCTCCGCGGTCAGAGGAATGCTGTCAAAAATCAAAAGGCACTCGGCAGGTTCTTCAGCCAAAGTTATTGGTCGCGGCAGTCTAGACAGAACATCTGCCACTTCAACGTCTTTCCCTTTCCTATACTTAAGCTTTTACCTGTAGGCTGAAAGCAAAACCGCTCATCTCTGCATTCTGGCAGCGGCCAAGGTAGGTACCGGCTTGTCCTGACCCAGGATCCCGAGAAGTGGCTGATGGTCTGTGTAGAGGATGAATTCTCTCCCGTACAAGTAACGGTGGAATTTCTTACGACCAAACACCAATGCTAGAGATTCTCGCTCACACTGTGCATAGTTTTTTTCTGCCGAGGTTAGAGTTCGCGACGCAAATGCCACCGGTCGCTCTTCTCCATGAGGTGTAATATGACAAATGACAGCACCAAGCCTGTAGGATGACGCATCACAAATCAATGCAATCTGCTTCTCTATACGTCATAAAAAGCGAGCACTTTACTGTTAACAAGCAACTGCTTTGTAGCAGCAAAGGCTTCACTACACTGCCGCGTCCACTTTTGCCCCTTTTTTAGAAGCCGATAAAGAGGCTCTGCTACACATGAAACGTTCGTTAGGAACTTGGAATAAAAATTAAACATCCCCAGATACGCCCTTAGCTCCGTGACGCTGGTGGGCTCGGGCACTTCCGTGATAGCCCTTGTTTTGGCTTCAGTTGGGTAAATCCCGTCGGCACTCACTTTGTGACCTAGATATGTCAAGTCGCTTTCAAAGAAGCTGCATTTTTCCAGTTCGAGGGTGACGTTGTGATCCCTCAGCCGACTTAAGACACGTTCTAGTGTCTTTTGACAGTCTGTGATGTCCTTTCCAGACACGATGACGTCATCCATGTAGCAACCAACATTTGGTATGCCTTTCAAAGTCTCGTCCATGAAGGACTGGAAGATGGCTGGCGCACTGGCCACACCAAACGGCAGGCGTTGATACTCAAACAACCCCATGTGTGTATTAATGGTCAAGAGTGGTCGTGACTCGACAGACAGCGGCACCTGCTGATACGCAGCAGACAGATCCAGCACACAAAAGACTTTGCCCCCCGCAATAGTGGTAAACAAATCTTGGGGTCGAGGCAGTGGATAGTGATCCGTCTTTAGCACGGGATTTACGGTTACGTTGTAATCGCCACACAATCTTAGCGAACCGTCTTTCTTGTGCGCTACGACCACCGGTGTAGCTCAATCATTTTGGGTCACTCGGCGCACGACTTTTCTTTTCTCAAGATCAGTTAACTGTTTTTCAACCCTATCGCGTAATGCGAATGGCACGGGCCTTGCTTTGCAAAAAACTGGCGTGCAGTCTGGGTTTAGAACAACTTTCGCTTGATAGTTGCTTATCATGCCTGGCTGATTAGAAAACACTGCCGGGAACTTTGTTCGCAAAGCTTCCACCCTGTCTTCCGTCGTAAGATGCGACAATGACATGACACTTGTCTAGTCAAGTTTGAGCCTCTCCAGCCAATTGCGCCTCATGACCGCGGGCATTTCCTTGCCTTGACTTTCACCACGATCACGGGCAACTTTAACAATTGGTTCCCGTACGTTACCGTTACCTCAGATTGCCCCTTAAGTGGTATACGCTCTCCAGTATAAGTTTTCAGGGCTACCTGAGATGGCTCACACTTGGCATGGGGAAACGCGTTTTCTATACCACTCTCAGGGACTATCGTAACAGCGACTCCGGTGTAAATTTGCATGCAAACGTCCGGACCTTCTACGTTGACGTTCACTTCGTAACCCGAGTGCACCAGGTTACCGCAGTGGTAGACGTCCAGTTCAGAGTCTGCATCTGAGCAGTCCACCACGTTGGCACTCTTGGGGGACGCCTTCTTTCCATTTGGGCACATTTTCTGTAAATGTCCCACCTTAGAACAGCTATGGCAAACGGCATTCTTGTACCAGCACTCGCTTGCCGAATGTGCTCTACCGCATCTTTCACACCTCTTGTTTTGGCCGATTTTCTTTGCTTTACTTGGTTTCTTGCCCTTATCTTTCGGCCTTGACTTTATCACATGCAGCGACGCGCCTTTGTCGCCGACTTGCAGTAGCGCTGTCTGTCTAGTAGCGAGTTCTCGGTTGAACGCAATCTTGCGTACTTTCTCGAAAGTCAAGTTTTCTCTTGCGAACAATGCTCGCTGTGTTTCTTCACGCCTTAATCCTGCCACGACTCTGTCACGAAGAGCCTCTTGCAAGAACGGTCCGTAATCACACTTCCTTGTCAGGTGCTTTAAAGCTACAATGAAGTCTTCGACGGTCTCTTGCTCCTCTTGCACCCGTCGGTTAAATGTGCATCTTTCTGCGATAACCGAGCTTTTCGGACTGTAGTGATTCTTGAGAAGCAACTTCACTTCCTCGAACGACTTATCTCCATGGCTCAACCGGTACAACCAGACTCTTGAGTACTTCGTACGCTTGAGCCCCCATTACTGTTAGAAACACAGCTAGCTTCTTTTCGATCTTGACATCGTTCGCGATTACAAAATATTAAAATCGCTCCAAGTATGATTCGAAGTTTTGCGCCTTCTCATCGTACTCGTCAAACCTTCCTAACCGCGCCATATAAACCGGTAGGTGACGGTGTACTTATCGCTTGCTGTCTTCAATCCGTGACTTGCGTGTCGGCGTTGGTTCCATCGATGCGGTAGCTTGCTGTCCGCTCGCCTGGGTCTCGCTGCTGTCCCCGCAGTACTCCGTGCATTTCGTGTGCCTGCGCGGCGCTCTGACAGCCTCGTCGCCAATGTACTAACTTGCCAGGACAGCCTTCCAACAGACAAGAAGCATGGCTTTATTCAAGTGCGGCGCTTATATACAGATAATGGTATCGCACGGCACGCGCCGATTGGTCCGCGATACAGCACGCAGTAACTTACTACGTCGCGCTATAACAGGAATGAACTAAATATTCAATGCAGGCGAACTTGAACCAGAAACGAAAAAGAACAACACAACTCCTGAAAGCAGCAGCGAGCATCGGCGGTAACAGCGGCAAGCGACAGTGCATCGGCATAACAGCTGGCTATTGCGAGAAAAAATCAGTGAATGAATTGGCGATGTAATGCACGGCTCTTGACGTACTATGCTAGTCATCTCGAATATTTGGCTTAGGATGTTTGAGAAAGAGCTAGGCCGAGAATGACTAGCCATCATTCTGGCCTCCTTATCTTTTATGCTCGGGATAAGGGCATAGGCGAATTTACTAGATGAACGGAGAACCTATGTTCTCGATCCTGCACGCGGCAATACTACAGGCTTTAAAAGCGCGTCATCCCGATGCAACACAGCACAAAACAAAACAATGCTATGCTACCAACTTCCTCAGAAAAGTGGAAATTTGGGCCAGTTGGTTCATGATCAGAATATAAAGCGCCAAAATAACGACAAGACAAAGAGGAGAGTAAACAGGACGAGACGCACTCACAACTAAAGTTTATTCTGAAAAAAACACAATATATAGGCCGTTAAAAAAAAGTGAAAGCCGTTTACAACTCCCTGTAACACCGAATTAGAGCGCAGCTCTTGAGGAGGAGGAGGGAAGGGTACGGGGGGGGGGGTCAAGTGACCTGGGGGGTCACGTGACCTTGGGGGGTCACGTGGCGATGCCGATGATGCCATCAGTGACGTCACTGATGACGTCACCAGTGACGATGACGATGCGGATTCCGATGACGTCATCAGCGACGTCACTGATGACGTCATCCGTGATGATGACGATGACGATGAAGATGAGATGCCGGTGACGTCATCAGTGATGATGATGATGACGATGCGGATGCCGGTGACGTCATCAGTGACGATGACATCATCGGGAAGGTCACGTGACCTTGGGGTGTGTCACGTGACTTCGGGGAGGGGGTCACGTGACCTTGAAGGAGGGGGGTCACGTGACCTCGGGAGGGGGGGGGGTCACGTGACCTTGGGTGACCTTGGGGTGACCTTGGTTACGCCGACGCCGCTCAAGCCGGGAATGGGCCCCTAAGAGCTGCGCTCTAAAACGCCTATTCATCACATCAATCGATAAGACCCCTTGATGAAATCAAACTCTTTCCCTGAGAGGGCAAGGGAAGGTTCACTGACGTATTCGTCTCCCTTTTCCCCATTGTCAAACGCCTCGTGCACTTCTCGACATATTTTATCTTTATATTTCGCCAGAACCTTCACATCATGCAGAAATGGTGAGCACGGGCACCGACTACAACGAACAGCTAGATTGACAGACGGGCTTGCTCTCATAGCTGCCGCATGCTCCCGTACACGATCATTGATTGTCCGATGTACACCAATCCGCAAATCAGCGGAATTTCGTACACCACTCCGACGGCACACTCAGCATATTTGGTCCGGTATTTTGTGCTGCAATGCTTCATATCTGGATGGGGATTATTGATTCTGCGGCACAAGCGTGCCATTTTTTTCCGGAGCTGAAAATACTACGGGTACTCTAAACCGCTGTGCAACTTTCTTTAAATTATGGGACATGGCATGCAAATGCGGAATAATTACCAGTATTTTTATTGGCTTCTCTCTTGCCCGATTAGTTGCTCCTTTGGATTTTTTTAACAGTCCTTCCGCAACCTCAGTCAGGCATCTTTGTGGGAAACCTGCCTTCTGCAGGCGCGAAATTTGTAAATTAAAGTTGTTTTGTATAGAATGTTCGCAAGCTCGTTTTAGGAACGCCTCCAAGCACGTGCTAGCAATGCCCCTTTTTTTACTAATTTTGAATAGGCAGACTCGTACTGCAAGATGCATTTCTTAGATCTTGGCTCGTACGCCCAACATATGTGGCTCTCCAGAAAGCGTAGTTCTAGGTCTAGGAACTGTATTGTCCCTTCTACCGGCTTCTCGTAAGTAAACCTCAGCCCTTTAGATCACGAGGAAAACACATCGAGCATCTGGCGTACAACGTCATCCAGCGATCGCTCTGCCAAATCGCTGAACACAAGGTAATCATCAACGTACCTGTAAATCTTCACCCTCTTGTCGTGCCCGAGCCTCTCGGCAATGGTGTTGTCAAATTTATTTCAGAAAATATCGGATAGCACCGGCGTGACACACGACCTGATGCAAATGCCCACCTTTTGGACGTACATATCACCTGGAAAGGAAACATACGTGTGCGATAGATAGAACGATAACAGTTCCAAAAAAACTCTCCGCACTGATGCCACTCGAGTTGACAAACGACACTTCGCCGTTCTGCTCTATGCATTTTCTAACCGCCGAAAAGATTTGGTCGTGCGGGATCGAATAAAAGAATAAAACAAAAATTGATGTGATGAATATGCGTTTTAACGGCCTATATATTATATTTTTTTCATAATGAACTTGGGTTGCGAGTGCGCCTCGTCCTGTTTTTTTTTTCCTTAGAAACACGAGAATTCCACAGTCCTACCGAGCGTAGAACGGCTTGACTCGAACGACAAAAACCTCCTCGGGTCGTGGTCCGCGTCATGATGATGTTTGCATTCCGTCGGGCACCACTTTATAGTTCAGCTCCCCGAGGTGACGAAGTACCTTGTACGGTCAGGAGTAGCGTTTCAATAGATTTTGTTGAGGCCGCTGCGACGAATGAGTGTCCACACCCACACGCTGTCTCCGGGCTGGTAGTGAACTTCTCAACGACGAAGGTTGCAGTGGCAAGCGTCGACACGCTGCTGGTCTTGGTTCTGGAGTCGGGCCAACTGGCCAACTGCTTTGGCCCATTGAGCAACTACCTCGGCGTCTTCGCTCCAATCGGCAGCTGGCACGTGGAGCCGCATCGCGTCCAGAATGGCTCTTTCTTTCCGACCATGTACCAGCTGGAAAGGTATAACTTCAGTGGTCTCCTGAACTGCCGTGTTGAAGGCAAACGGGACGTAGGGTAAGTTTTCGTCCCACGTCTTGGGACGAAAACTTACCCTCCACTCAGAAGTACATGGCAACCGTCAGCATATTTAGTCTGCGGATGGAAGGCCGTCGTTCGAAGATTGCTGGTATGGCTGAGCCGGACGATCTCTTGAGTAAGCTGTGCTAAAAACGGCGACCCTCGGTCTGTGATCAGTACTTCAGGGGTACCGTGCCCGTGGATGATGAATTGGACGAAGAACTTGGCGACTTCCACTGCCGTGCCCGATGGAAGAGCTTTAATCTCGGCGTACTTTGTGAGGTAATTGATCGTGCCAACGATCCACCGGTTTCCTTGCGTCGATGGTAAGAAAGGTTCAAGCAAGTTCATTCCGATCTGCTGGAATAGCGTAGTCGGGAAAGTGATCGACTGCAGGAGTCCTGCCGGCTTCTTCGGTTGTTTTTTTGCGTCATTGGCATTCTCGGCGCGATCGGACATACAGGTAGACAGCCTTAGGAGCTTTGGCCAGTAGATTTCTTTTCTAATCCGTGCAAGTGTTCTGCTGTTGTTCAGATTCCCGGCTGTCCGATTGTCATGGCACGCTTGGAAGATTTCCGCTCGAAGATTCGTAGGCATAACCACCAGCCACGTCGACTTGGTGCCGCTGAAGCATACTTTGTCCAGCGCACATTCTGGAACAGCGAAGGTCATCATGGCTCGAGCGTAGACACGTGGAACTGCACTCCCTCCTCCCTACAAATAATGTATAAGTGCACGCAGCTCAGGATTGTCTCATTGGAGTGTTGCCATGTTTCAGCAGGCTTGAAAGTTCGGCTAGTTTGTAGCAGTTCATGATTCAATAGAAAGGGCGCAAAATGAATTGCAGTCGTACGATGACACGTACGACTGCAATTCATTTGTGTATAGTACATCGGGCAAGCGCTTTCCTGTCGTACATGTCTTCTATTTTTGGTCCTCGTTTTTTTTTGCGCGCATTCTATTTTATCATTAGCTGCTATGTTGTTCACGGTCACCGCGCCGACAAGCAAAAATGGACGCTTCTCCACATGATGAATGATGTTGATTGGAGTGAAGCTATGGTGGTGCTGATGATACTGATTTTATTGTTCATAGTTAGTGCTGATGTTGCTGATTTTATCTTTTATTGCTCATAGGTAGTGATGAGTCCCGGCTTGCGTTTCGACTTCATTATTACTGCTTTATGGTCGGTGAAATGCAGAGCCAGTGGTTCTTCTAGCGGATCAGCTTGGATCCGCTAGAAGCCGTGGGAACGCATCTGCACCAGTGTTGCATAATGGGCACCCCCATTTCATTCCAATTCCACTCCGGGGAATTACATTTTCCGATAATTCAATTCCTTTCAATTCCTAGGATTGGGGACACTAGGCCCATTCCCACTCCTGGAATGGCTGAATCGCTCCATTCCATTCCTCTAATTCCTAAATGTAAAAAAGGCTTTTGACAGCTACATTGCGTTGCAGGGTTGGGCAGATATACTCAGAAATGTATTTAGAAATACAAATACAGGAACAAATGAAAAAAGGAGCTAAAATACTGATACTCAAATATATCTGTAAAAATGGATCGCGATACGTATCGGAAATACATTTTAAATAGAGCAACAAGTCTTTGGAAATACAAAAACAGGAATGCGTTTTAGGGATGGCAGAAATACAAATACTGATAATGCAATACATTCTTCAAATTTCTTCGAGACGCCAACTGAGATGAGGCTTTAAGTATGAAGTGGAAGTTTTTCATCCCAAAATTACTCTCCTGCAGACTTGGCACTTCGCCTTGAGGGTAGTGGTTCCGGACGGAGAAGAGTTTTCAATGGGTTAAAAAAAAACAAGAAAACGTTCTATCAAGGATTGACAGCGGGAACCTTCTCTGGCATCCTGTCTGTCCGACAAGCTATGCGAAAAAACTTCGACCTCTAAATACATTCCATCGTAACATCACCATCCCCCTGTCCAATAAGGACGCCCCTCTCAACATTGATCACATGACGTCACGGTGGAACGAACTAGAATTCTTGTATCTGTAGGCGTTGCCTTGAACATGAAACTTTCCCCACGCTTCTGATGGACAATAGGTACTTTCGTTGTAGGTGACCTCGTTGAAGATCATGCATGCAGTTGCATTTGGAATTTTCGAAAATAGTGGACCATTTGAAGCATCCTGGATAACGTCTTATCTTCTGTTACTGTTGAAAAATCGATGCGATGGCATCCCTGTTGTGACGGTCCTTCCTGCCGACCCTTCGCCTCCAACGCATAAATGGCAGTCCTCAAGTTTCGCCTTGCATCATCCAAACAGAGACCTCGTGGATTGCGACCTGAGATGGCCCGCACAGGTGCGAGCTCTTCGAGAAACAGCGCGCTCAAGACGAGTCGCAGGCGTACAAAGTCTGGGTCGGCACTGCGAGACCAAGTCTGGCTCCTTCCTGGTTACCGGATCACCAGAGCAGCGGGTCACGTTCACGTCGGCTGATGACGTACCTTTGAGCAGTGCAATATTACAGGCGCAGACACATTCGGATATATGTGGAATTTCACTGAGTCAGTCATCCTACTATTTGAAGTCAACCACCGCCAGACTCGTGTTGCAACTGACTGTGACTCAGCAACTGGGCCACAGGCCAAGCAACGCTTCATTTGATTTCCTGTTTCTCAGGGCTGTAACTTCTCTCAAGACTCGAGGCTCTAACGAAATACATTTCATCGCGATTGTATCGCGATGAAAAGAAACATTCCACATGTATTTGATACAGGCATAGAGATACTGGTGAAAAAATATAGTGCGATGCAGAAATACAGATGCGAAATGTATTGCTGAAATACGATACTGCCCAACAATGTTGTGTTGCCGGCATAAGCAGCTGAAAGCTGACATTATCAAACGTATAGACTACTAACTGGGGACACGCGGGACAGAGGAAAATCGGGACTCCCTCCCGTGTGGCCCAAAGTCTCAACCCTGTCGCCCTGTGGGTCCAGTGCTGGGGTAACGCCGACAAGGTTTGACCGGAGGAAAATTGGCGACACCCTCGCCGGGGGGAAGAGGCAGGGCGGTAATGTTTTTAGTTCGTTTTTTTTTTTTTTTGCCCCATCCTTCGAAGGTCATCCTGGTGATAGTTAGGGGGAGAAAATTGGTCTTAAGAGGGCGGGAGGAATCGTGTTTTTGTCATTTTAGACTTAGGCTAGGTGGCGCAAGCTACCGCCCGTTACAAGGGGTATAGCCGTTAACCAACCAAAAAATTGCAAAAAAAAAAAAAAAAAAAAAAAAAAAGCCAAATGCCTCAAAAAAGCGCTGATTCTACTAAGCTCACGGTCCTGGATTGCCTGCAGTGACTCGTAGCGTCCGCAGCGGTCCATGGCAAGGTGAAAGAAAGTATGCAGAGACTAAATTTAAAGGAAATGAGCGGTAATCCGCTAGCTTGCTTGTAACCCTAACCCACCTGAATGTAAAGCATATAACAAAGAAAACAAGCATTGGAACTAAGACCAAGTAAAAAGCGGACTTACACGTAAAAATGCAGTATAGAAAAACAAGCGTCGGAGCAAAGCGCAAGAGGAGAAGAGAGAAGTGGATCTCGCTTTGTTAGAATGTCGAAGCAAACCCAGATTTTGCACTCACAGGAGTGCGCGCCAACGAACGTGGAAAGCAGCAGGGTTGGCCACATGCTAAAGAACGCTCCTTGAGCTATGAGAAAACAATAACTGATCATCTTTCGGTGGCGCGCGAGTCAACGAGTTATCACAGCTCTGCGAGTTATGAGTCTCCCCCCGCTCCTAGATCGGTCTTGGCGCGCGCGTGCCTCCTCCATGCCGTCGCCCCCCCCCCCCCCCAAAAAAAAAAGAAAGAAAAAAAAGCTAGACAAGAAGGACGATGAGGAGCCGTGCATGGCGGTTTTTTTCTTTGCCGCACACTTCGTTTCTTTTGCTTGGTTTCTTGTTTCGCTCTCGTGTAACGCGAGTGAAGCCCGTCGCCAGCGCGTCCGTGAAAGGCGCCACCGCCACCGCCACCACCCCCCTCCCCCTTCTGCTCTTTGCTTTGGCGCGTTTTTTTATTCATTTTATTCCTGAACAACTGACTCGCTCACTGGCTTAGTATACAGCTAAACGTAACCCTTCCCCCCCCCAAAAAAAATATATATATATATTAATAAATAAAAAAATAAAAATAAAGAGACGGGCACATTCCGTTCCCATTCCGTTGCGGGCAAAAGGCTTCTAATTCCATTCCCATTCGATTCCCCTCAACGTTGCCGCCATTCCATTCCCATTCCATTCCGAGGTCGGGAAAATGCGGAGTGATTCCGGAATCATTCCAACTCCGGAGTGGCAACTCCCCAACACTGATCTCCACCACTTAAGTCAACGGTCCATGTCAGAAAGAGAATGTGTAGTATGGATCGTGGTTATATACGCAGTTGAGCATTTGACCGCAGCGCCCTCTCGTCTATAAACGTTGAGCCAATGCATGCAAAGTTTAACGCGATTATATACGCATTTAACCGCAGCGCCCTCTCCTGTATAGAAGTTGAGCAGCTGCATGCAACGTTGGAGTGTAGCGTAGTAAGAAAAAAAATTTGTAGTGTTGCGTAGTGGTTAAGACGTCTGCTTCGTAAACAAGCGGTTCTGAGTTCAAACCCCCGTGCGAACGTAAGTTTTTTTTTTTTTTTTTTTTTTTTAAGTGGCCTAGTTCCGGAGGCGGTCCAATCGATGTGAGCACGGAAGCCGGACAAGGCCAGACCCTAAGGAGCTTCGCCCCTAAAACGTCGTCGTTGTCGTCGGTGGGCTCAGACGCCGACTCGACGGGTGCCCTGCCCCTGTATGAACTGCACTTTGACCTTGTCTATTATAGGAAGGATAACTTCACTGTTGGCTGCAAACACAAGGGAAAGTATTTGTACTTTCTCGCATGAGTACCTGGGGGGCCGGGGGGGGGGGGGGGGGGCAGTGTATAAATAGACCCTAACCACTGCCGGTTCCGAACTACAGGTTTTCCTGGTCATTATAATCCATACATTGCTCAATTCTATCCGAGTGACATCCAGTTTAATCTTCAAGCGCCATCCAATTTAATTCCAGGGCTACAAAATTTAGTCCCTGCGTCAATGAATTTAATCCACAATATATACATGTGCTTATATGTTTTTAAAAGTCTCGTTTCGCTTGCGCTTTTAATAAATCGAGTAAGTGTTTACCCAAGTAGCACGCCAGAGGAATGCCCAACTTGGGCAAAGGTCTGGCAAACATAAGGGCCCACCTTTGGCGCAGTTAGGGTTTTGCACCATGGCACTCATCAGTGCCAAAGTACGGTGCCTAACTATAGCCTTAGTTGGGCGATCCTAGGGCATGCCAAAGTTTGGCTCTTCTCTGGTACGCCAGGGGAGTGCCAAACCTGGTGCCATACTTAAGCCATAAATGCCAAAGCAACGCTGAATTTGGGTATTTTGGACACGCAAAGTTTGGCCTTTCTTTGGTCCGCCATAGTTCTGAAAAGTAAGTGCCAGACTTGAACCCTAACTGCCAAAGCAACGCCTTATTCGGGTATTTCGGCCACACCAAGTTTGGCCTTTCTCTAGTCGGCTACAGTTGTGCCAAAGTATGTGCAAGAATTGAGCCATAACTACCAAAGCAACGCGCAACTTGGGTATTTCGGCCACGCCGAGTTTGGCTTTTCTCTGGTCCGCCACAGTTGTGCCAAAGTAGGTGCCAGACTTGAGCCATAACTGCCGCAGTAAATCTTAATTTGGCAATTCAAGGCATGCCGAAGTTTGGCTCTTCTCTGGCTACCCACTGAAGTGCTAAACAAGTGCCAAAAGTGGCAAAGAAAGCCGAGAGGGCTGCCCAAGTTTGGGATATCTCTGGCGTGTCACAGAAGTGCTCTTCCACGCGCCCCAGAAGAGAATTAAACTAAATAAGCGTTGGAAACACAATGGTCAGATGTCATCACCTCCGTTCCCAAGCAGCCGGCAATACTTTGCAGTATTGTGCCAGTACCAGCCGAAAGTCGATTTCAATATCGCTCAAATGTCCAGTTTTGCACCACCGTTCGATATCCGGCAGGCATTGCCGTACAGCTGTTTCGCCCCGGCCTAGCTGTCGCGCAATATTGTGCGAAAAATCTGGGACGCGTCTGCTCCGTATTGGCCGAACGCCATGCAAGCATGTGTACATTGCATATCATTTGTTGTATATCCAGTCGCATATACGGACAAACAAAATGTTTTTGATCGATCCCAGAAGTTTATTAAACCACTATCGTTACACACAGTGTATTCTCGATATGTTTACAAAGGTCACACTTCTCTGTAAAACGAAAAGCAAGTTATAAAATAGAATTAACAGTGTCCTCATGCCAAGCAAAACTGATCACACAAAAAACCGCGGAGATTGAGAGGAAAGCAGGGCTACTATCAGAAGCATGCTTGCAGTGTACTTACTAATAAAATAGCGATATCATGTAATCCTTGATAGATGCATAATTCAACTCAGGCACCCCACAAACATACTCGAGAAAGAAGGTTGCGGATATTCAAGTGACGTCTCGTTGTCGGCGAAGAACAGTTTTTGTCGAAGCGTGTCCAACAAACACATCACGAGAATTCCACGAACTCCGGTGAAAAAAAAATTACTGTTACCGGAAAATTGGCATGGACGTATTCCGGCCGTTTACGACGAAAAAACACGGCCGCGTGTGCAACGCACTAAAGCAACAGAACACTGAAGAGCGCATTTCGAAAACCGAACCTACGTGGCCCGCCTATTTCTATAACTAGGCAAACGGCGAAAACAACAGCCGCAGAGATCCCATCAGCTTTACAGAGAGAGTCACGTGACAAATTTTCGTCCAAACGTTTTTGTCACGCCTCCTACGTAGAGAGGTCACGCCGGGTCACGCGTTTCGCTCCACACTTTTGATTTGCTTAAAGCGGTTGTCGCGCTCGCTGACAACCATACGAATACACAAAAGCAGGTGGGGAGGATTTGCAGAAGGCGAGGTCGAAGGGGCATCAACAACGCATGAAAGCAGACGTGAACGTAGTTCAACTACTCTACTCAAATTACTGTAGTCTAACTACTTTTCCGAGTAACTTGGTAACTTTCAATTACAACTTTATTTGGGTAATTACTTGTTTAATTTAGCTAACTTTGTCAGGTAACTTTTTTCAACTTAAATTACTAACTATATTCGAAGTCTAGTGCTAATTTTGCTCATCACGAAAGTTTGAGCGCAGAAATAAATAAGACGCCGGCAGATGAAGTGGCATTCCTGAACATGTTGACCCCTCACATTCCGTTAACACGCACTTACATTCGGCAGCCGTAGAAACTGCATCACAGGCGTCGTTGGGGCAAGGTGGTGTCGAGCAGCCAAAACGTAACACCGGCGCGCACGAACGCAGAAAGGGATGCTTAACAAGCCCTGGATGGGTATTGACCTGATTCGGTAATGCGCGCAGGCGCCGCGCCTCCAACTGCAACCATGAAAGACGAGGACACTAAGAGGGTCGTTGTTGTTTTCAAGTTGTCTGCCTTTAGTGAGTTCTGCCTCAAGCGGTTTGGGGGTTCCACGGGAGGCGCCACTGGAATGACCGCACAGCTGGGCGCTTGTTCACATGGCCGCCTGGTCGTCAGTGCATACGCCTTTGCAAAGCCGGACTCCCCCGCGCACAAACGCAGACAAGGATAATCCGTTCATGGGAGCACGTTCTCGCTTCCAGCTGCAACTGTACGAGCGACGATGCTTGTTCACGTAATCCTTCGCGTCCTTCCGACCTTTCATGCCAGGGAGACCTCATCTTTGTTGTTGTTACTTGTCAGGCGCGTCAGGATACCATAGTTTACGGCGAGGATTGTTGGTTGCCCTTGGGAGATCCGTTTGTTAGACCCGACGTCAGCGGAGAAGTATACTTCGGTTCATCTTCTGTTAAACCAAAACATTTTTTTAGCAGCGTAGCACTCGTATTGCAACGAGCGCGCAGTCGTCCGGATGATCTCATCGTCGTTTCGCCAGACTTGAACTTATGACGGTCAGGTGCACTCGCTCAGCGTACTCTCAGAACGTCGAAGAAATGAAGAGGGGCCAGTCATAACAATCTCAACTTGCGTAAAAAAAATGTCGTCAAAAAAAGTCGCCATCTTAGATGTCATGGACACCTAAGATGCCGACACTCGATTACACGACCCTGCACAGCTTGTTTCTCAAATTCAACGCTGGCATTCCGTCCAGCGCGTCGGTGGAACGTCTTTTCAGCTTGACTGGGGACGTCTTTACGAGGAAAAGTGGAAAATTTTCCTATCAAGAACTTTGAAAGTCAATTGCTTCTGCGAGCGAATGAACTATTTGGGTGAAAACGTAAGCCCTAAAATTAGTGCATTTATTTTAGGCTTGGAGTGTTTATTACGGATCAAAACTGCTGTCCATTTCGCTACCGCAAAAATATAAAAAGGTAACTTCGAAAGTAACTTCGAAGTAACTCGCTACTTTTTCCAGTAGTTTGTAGTTTACTCAATTACTATTACAAATGCGTAATTTCTACTCTATTCCCATTACTTTTTGCGTCGACACTCAGTAACTTAACTACCTTTTTTGAGTAATTTGTACATGTCTGCATGAAAGGAAAGGCCGCTTCTACCGGCGACCTTGTCGTCTTGCCTAGTCTGTCAGCGTTCGGCTTTCATTGTGGGCCTCAGAAAGGCAATCTCCTTTCTTGAGAGAGAAATGGAAGGGGTGCGTATGTTTTGCGGGCTTGTCGCCATCCGATAGGCCTCAATTATGTCTCTCCCGACTCGCTCCCAGTGGCCTCCCATGGCTGTCGGGCCGGCGAAATTAGGAGCACAGACGGGACATTTTCTTCCGTGAACGACGATCGGGTGCTGAGAATCCGAAGCAGCTCTTTCGGCGTCCATTTGATGTTCTCGGAGTCGGTCGTTGAGGCATCGCCCCGTTCGCCCGGTGTACCTGGCCCCGCACGACGGGGGATCGCGTACACTTCCTCCGCTTCGTCTCCTTCCCCCTAGATTTCCCTTTCCGGTACTCTCACGGAGCAGGCGGGTTTTGAGCTTGAAGCCAAAAATAAATGTTGTTGAAGTTGAAAGATTGTCCTGTCTGTATCGTCCCTTCTTTGTCTTCACTTTCTAAATGTTTAAAAAGTACCAACACGCTAAAATAGTAGAAGTTCCGGGATTTCATTTTCATTCCCCAAGTGTGACGCAGGAGTTGCGCCACGGAGCCCCGGTCGTTTCCGCTCTTTGTTATCGCTAGGATTTGACAGTGCTCAATCACAATGCAAAACACGCACAGAACCACGCTCGCTTTTCCAATGCGCCGCATAATAATGATACCTGTTGAGGAGACGTGCGCACACCAGTCTCGCGCAGTGCTAGCTCAATGGCAGCACTTTCTCTAAAGGCGCATTCACACCGGGAGTATAAGCAGTCGCGCGATGCGACTAAATCCCATCGCAAAGAAAAAAAAAGTAGATGGATGGTCAATCTGGCGTGCGCGATGAGCGAGTCCAACGCCTTCGTTGGCGAGTCGCTTCTCAAAAACTCTCGCTCCGAACGCCGTTGATTGGCTCAGCCTCTCCACGACTAGATTGCATCGCAAAAAGTCGGGTCAGCAAGCGACTGCTCAAATCCCGTCGCTTTTTGCCCGCGATGGTTACTTTTGCGATGAAAGTTATCGCGCGACTAGATCGCATCGCCGGTGTGAACGCGCCTTAAACCAGTCTAACGGCGCGTCCCGATATTCGCGTGTGTACCCAGGCGCGAGTACAATATCCGGTACAATTTGCGTTTGCAAAGCCTGGTCCAGCCGCGTCAAAACATTCAGCTAACCTTTGGACTGGAGAAATCAAGAGACACCCAGAATAAGATAAAATAGCCAGCCGAATAAAACTTGATTTCTATTTAATTAAGATGAAGTCCACCCGCGTACATCAAATAACTCATCAGCTGAACTCCAAGGCAGTAACCCTAGTTCTGGAACTTGCTTGGCAAATTTGGCCCGTAGCTGCCAGATGAGCCCCGATCTATCGGGAATCGAAGTCTAACTTTGGCACTTGTTTGGCGACTTTGGCCCGTAGCTGCCAGATGACAGCCGAACAATCGGGAAGCGAAGCCTAACTTTAACACATGTTTGGCGACTTTGGTCCATAGCTGCCAGATGACAGCCGAACTATTGGGAAGCGAAGCCTAACTTTGGCATTCGTTTGGCGACTTGGGCCCAAATGTGCAAGATGTCAATCGAACTACAAGGTAGTAAGCCTAACTCTGGCTCATCTGTGGTGATTTTGGCCCGAAGGTGCCGGATGACAGCCGAATTATAAAAAAGCGAAGCCTAACTTTGGCATTAGTTTGGTGATTTTGGCCCAAAAATTCCAAATATCTGCTGAACTACCGGGCAGTAAACTTAACTCTGGCATTTGTTAGGCGATTTAGGCCCAAAGATGCCAGATGACAGCCGAACTACCGGGCAGTGAAGCCTAAGTTTGGCCCTTGTTTGGCGAATTGGGGCCAAAATACCCAGACTGTTACCAAGGGAGGTCAGGTTTCGCTCTACTTTGGCTTCTTCGGGCTTTTCAATGCCCTAAACTCCCAGACAAAAGCCAAGTTTTGGCCCAGAACTCGGTGCTACCTGGGTATAGTATTAGATTTTGCTGGTTACGAGCAATATGTTTATCACTTTTCCGATTACTGGGAGTTACTAGTCGCCTGATTGACGTAGCTTAATTGACGTGATGATTACTCTTTTGGTAAACTCGAGTACTCAGTGGTGCACTTGACATTAATTTAGCTGAACTGACGTTTTGTTTACTCTTTCTTACTGGTCCGACTTACTGATGATACAATTTAGATGATAAAAGTGCAATTGCGGTTTGTGATTAATCTTTTGATTACTTCGCGCTATTATTGACACTTCTGACTTGAAGGCTTAATGGCGGTAAGGCTTGTAATTATATTTACTTCAACCCATTAATAACACGAATTACAAGATAAAAGTTTAACAAACTTTTTGAATTACTCCTCCAATTACTTCGAGGAATTATTGACAAAATTTAACTTGGTAGAAGCTCATTTGACCATCTGATTACTTTTTGGTTATACACGTATCACTGACAAATAACGTTATAGAAGCAAAATGTTCACCACTCAGTCGATTACTTTGAAATATAATTGTCAAATGCGACTACATAAAAGTTCAGCTAAGATTTGGATTACTCTTTTGACTACAGCGTCTAACTAGTCAAACAGTTGGCTTTAACATAGCTCAATTAGCTTAGTGGTTACTTGCTATGCTTTCCCGATATATAAGTCACACAACTGAGTTGATATCCACCTTATTGACATCTTGATAGTTTTGAGTACCTAAATGACCTATTTGACTTTTTTTTTGTATGCTTCACATAATCTTCAGTCTCAATTTTATAGAACCGAGTTACTTATTCTCAGCTCACTTACCATATTGATCACTCTTTTGACTACTTAGACTTACTATTGACCTAATGAAGTTTGGTTCGGACTAATTGACATTACAATTACTCTTGACATTAATTTGAGCAAATTATAGACTAACCGAGTTATTATGTCCACGAGTCACATTATAATTGCTCTTTTGATTACTTTCAGTTACTATTGACCCAATGTACTTTAATTCGCCCTAATTGACATCTTCGTTGTTTGATTACTTCGGGTTAATATTCAAATTATTCATTTTGTATAAGCTTAATGCATGTGATGATTAATATGATAACTTCGAGTTAGTATTTACTCAATCGAATTTGTGTCAACTAATTGACATCGTTGTGCCTCTATGATTGCTTATTACGCAAATAATTGATCTATTTTTCGCTAAATTTTCAATATTATTAATATCTTGACTACTTCGAATTACTTTTGACCCATAGATATCAATACGGCATTACTGACATTAGGATTACTCTTTTGATTACTTTTAGGTAATATTCAGCCAAATAAATATTGATTATGAGCTACATTGACATTTTGATTACTCTGTTTAATACTTTGAGTTACAATTGACCCAGTTAACTCTAATTCAGCGTAATTGTCATTTTCGGGACTCCCTTGAACACTTCGAGTTACTGTACCTCCAGTTCATCTACTACAAGCTCTATCAACATTAATATTACTCTTCTGACTACTTCGTGTTACATTTGACCCAGTTTACTTTAATTCGACCGAATTGACATTGTGATAACCGTTTTGACTACTTTGAGCTAATATTCCACTAATTGATTTATTATTAACATAGCGCTCATTAGGATATTTAATTTGATTACTTTGAGTTACTTTTGACCCAGTTGATTTTGATTCGGCCTAATTGGCATTGTGATGACCGTTATGATTACTTTGGGATAATATTAAGATGCGTGATGTTTTTTTCATTCCAATACACCTTATGATTACTCTTTTGATTACTTAAAGTTACTTTTGACCAAATCGACTTCAATTCGGCCTACATGACATTTTCATGACTCTTATGATTGTTTTGACGTAAAATTCAACCCATTTTTTCAATAATTCCTGGAAGTAATCGAGAGTAAATAAAATCTTGAACATTCGATATGTAAATTGCGTTATTAATAGGGCGAAGTAATTAGAAGTAGAGGTGATATTAAGTCAGGGGTGTCAATAATAGCGAGAAGTAATAAAAAGAGTAATCGCAAATAGCAACCGTACTTATATCATCTGAACTGTACCTACGATAAGTCCGAGTAATGATAACAAATAAACAAAACCTCAATTCATCTAAACTCGAGTGCGCCCCTAAGAACTCGAGGAATCCAAAAGAGTAATTCCCATTTCAATCGTTCGACTGGTAACTCCAAGTGATCGAAGTAGTGATCAATGTGTCAGTGGTTCCCAACAAAATGGAATTATATAAATAATTACTCGAGTTTATCAAAAGTTGGAGCGAAACACAAGCACTGAAGACAAAAGCGTGCATGTTATAATATGGATTAAATTGGACGATTGTGGGATTAAATCAGGTAGCGCTGGTATTAAATGGACCACCATTTGGATTAAAGTGAGCGGGAAAACCTGTAGACGGGGAGATTTGTGGTAGTTCGGAACTCAAAGAAACACGCTATCTTCTGGAAATGGACATTTATTGCTTTGTCGCACTTAATTCACTGATATGATGAAAGAAGTACGAGTAAGCAATTTGAAAATATGCGTGAATCGGAAGTATGCCTATCAACCCAGTAGGTGTCAGCATTGAGTTTGTTTCCAAACAAATATGGCGAATACGCAGCCGGGATTTCCTCTTCCTCCAACCTTCGCAAGCACTTCAGGGTGAGTTTCGACTTTCATTTCTAGACACTACTGCTGGCATCGACGTCCGCAGGGAGTGAAGCGGGTGGTTGCCCTCCCCGAACCCCCCCCCCCCCCCCCCCCAAAAAAAGAAAGAGGAATAAATAAATAAATAAATATAAGCGTAACCGTCACACATTCTCGCATTGCCTCCCCTCATTTTTTACTATTTGCGGGTTGAAATGCTTTATTATTCTTTCGTCCCCCATACCAGATATGCCAACTAGGTTGCCGGGGAGGGGAGTAAGCGAAAAATGTCTATGCCTGCGAAACAAATTAGATTAGATCCACGCCTGAATACTTCGCTGGCGTCCAGCGCACTCGTTCACCGCCTCCTTAGCAAGGGGCGGAGCATCAAAAGGGGAAAGGTAAGTGACGATACCTTTTAAAAGTATTTGCTGCGGCGTTTTAGCAAGAACTAAGTAAATGACTACTGTAAACGACCTAACTATCGCGAGGACCTAATTTTCGCGAGTTTCCCGAATCGCCTCCAATTCGCGAAAAATAGGTCCCGCGAGCAGTTCCGGTAAAACGTAAACACATTGGAATCTATATTGAGAACCCACCGCGTCGCGCAACTTCAAACTCGGGAATTATTCCAAAACTTCAGCTTTGACCTAAATCGAGAAATATTGAGTACACGAAAAATAAGTCGTTTACAGTATTTAGTATACCCTGTATCGAAGCAGCAAACGCTTTGTTTCAATAAAGTCGTGCGACAGTAATAGTATATATCTCAAAAAGGGAAATTAGAGTTTTCTGATAGTTCCAAATAAATGAAAATCGTAGTCATTGTGTGTCGTCATCAGTGTATTTATAATTAAATTAAAAAAAAAACTAAAGTATCTTGAAAGTAACTAAGGTACTGTTACAAAGTATATGTAACTGTCACGCGTTACTATTATTTTTTGAGTAACTGTAACTGTAACTTAAATACATTTTGACAAACTATCTGTAACTGTAACTAAATAGTTTTTTTTTTAACTAACGTATCCAAGTCTGGTGATAGGGCACC
The DNA here is from genome assembly GCF_016920785.2 of Ixodes scapularis. Classification (NCBI taxonomy): domain Eukaryota; kingdom Metazoa; phylum Arthropoda; class Arachnida; order Ixodida; family Ixodidae; genus Ixodes; species Ixodes scapularis. Next base: position 155,602,705 of record NW_024609868.1, on the reverse strand, counting down.
CAAGAAGCACCTTCCATTCGGTCAAATAAGCCCAAGAGTAAGGCAATGCTTGCCAGATGGTTCTAGAGTACTGCATAAACAGGTGGCCATCAAAGTCAAGACTACTTTTCAACGTGTCTCCCTTCTGGCAGTACAGAGGGAGCTTATCCAATTTCTACGGCTTTCTGCTCTATGGAACTCGCCTCTTTATTCCTGATTCACTAAGGAAGGAGATGCGGAACCGAGTCCACGAGGGACATCAGGGAATTGGTCGGTGCAGAAAGCGCGCAAAAGAAAGTGTTTGGTGGCCAGGCCTGTCGTCCGAGCTGAGAGGAGTTGTCAGTAGTGTCGTCGTGTTCGCGAAGATTTGTCAACAAAAGCCGAGCCTCTCATGCTAACGGTATCGCCATCTTATTCATGGCAAATGGTTGGGCTGGACGTGCTTCATCTCCGAGGCAACGAGTATTTGCTCTCTTCGTTGACTGCAGGTCTTGTTTTCCCGAGATCTATCAATCGTTAACGAACGCTGGGGCTGTCATTAAACGTCTTAAGAGCATATTAACTCGCTATGGAATACCTTCAATGGTAGTGAGGGACAATGGACCACAGTTCTCCTGTGATGATTTCGCAGAGTTTGCCTGTAACTATGATTTCCGGTTCGGTCCCTTGATCACGGGTGACTGTTTTTGTCCCGCGGAACGGCCTGCCCACGAACCCGAACACCCCCGGGTGTTTTCCGGATTATCCCTCTTAACCCCGAAACGCAGCTGCTGGGAAGGGTCCCCGTCGACCGGTTTATGTTGCCACGTGTGCATTGAATGTGCCACGACTCCAACAGGAGGCGCCTCCGCCAGTTTTTCTCCGTTCCGAGGATGGAGCTGTTGTCAAGGTCGATGGAGTGGTTCGTCTTCTCGACGTGTTCGGCCAGCGCGCTTCCCTCCACATTTTTCTTCGCGATGTCGTAGCGGTGGCGCCGCAGGCGCTCTGGATAGTTTTTTGTTTCCCCAACGTACGACGCGGGGCAGTCACCGCAGGGAATTTTATAAACCAGTCCCTGTGCCCTCTCCCTCGGGGGGCGATCCTTTGGCAGGGGGAGAAGGCCGCCGATGGTCGAGACTGGCTTGTGTGATACCGCAATGCCGTACTGTCGCAGTACTCGGGCGAGAACCTCGCTTGTGACCTTGATGTAGGGTACACACACGCGGGTGGAGGGAGGGGGGGAGTCTTGGGTTGAAGGGGTGCGTCGAATTTTTTTGATCGTGCTTTTTACAAATCCAGCTGGGTAGCCATTCTTCCGCAGGTCTTGTTTGATCGTTTCGATCTCTTTTCGAAGGGTCTCCTCTGATGTGCAGACCGTGATCGCCCGTCTGACGAGTGCCGAAGCCACGGAAGACTTATGTGTCCTAGGGTGGCTTGAGGAAAAGTCCAGGTATCGGCCTGTGTGTGTCGGCTTCCTATACACACGGAAGTCCAGGTGGCCGGACTTTCTCACTGCACAGACGTCTAGGAAAGGGAGACAGCCATCTGATTCGTGCTCAATCGTGAATTGAATCGCTGGCTCGATGGAGTTGAGATGTGTGTGGAGACGGTCGATCTCACTGGTCTTTACAACACAAAAGCAGTCATCGACATACCGCAGGAAACACACGGGTGCTGGGGAGAAAGTGTCCAGGGCTTTTCTCTTGATCGCCTCCATTGCGAGGTTTGCCACAGTTACGGAGACCGCAGCACCCATAGCCGTACCACTGGTTTGTCTGTAGAAGCGGCCAGCAAAAGAAAAATAAGTGCTGGATAGGCAGAATTCCAGAAGACGGCAAATCTCGTCCACCTCAAGGCACGTTCTTTCGGAGAGTCTCGTGTCAGACGAGAGGGCCTCCCGCGTCACAGACACTGCGAGAGGCACAGGCACACTTGTGAAAAGCGACACGACGTCGAAGGAGACAAGGCTCTCGTCGTCCCGCAGTTCGAGGTCCGATGTGAGCTCGATGAAGTGTCCAGAATTTTGGACGTACGTGTCGGTCTTCCCGGTTAGAGGAGACAGCAGTCGGTGGAGATGGTTGGACAACGCACGTAACGGAGACGTGGTGAAATCCACTATGGGTCGGAGGGGGACATCTGGCTTGTGCACCTTCGGCAGGCCATAAAAGGCCGGTGCTGAACCGTTCCGGCAAATGAGACCCAAGTAAAGGCCTCGGGACTCGGGATACCCATCAAAAATCGCAGAGAGCATTTTGTTTAGACTTGCCTGAATCTTGGCAGTCGGGTCCTTTGGCAGAATCATGTATGCGTCGGTGTTGAGAAGCTGAAGCGCCTTCTCATCGTAGTCCGCGCGCTCGAGTAGCACGGTTGCGTTCCCCTTGTCGGCAGGGAGGACGACGATGCTCTTGTCTTCTCTCAAGTTCTGAATGGCCGCTTTCTCTTCCGGCGTGTAATTTAACTGCTCCCGTTGGTGCGCCTTGGACAGCACGCCGATGGCCTTGAGGCGAGCTTCTTCACGGATGCAGGGGTCTAACTCACGCAGGCCATATTCGACAGCAGCTGCCATCGAAGCAATAGGCGGCGTTGTTGTGGTTAGGTTGAACTTCTTTCCCTTTGCCAGAACACGCGTCTCGGTCTCAGAGAGCACTCACGAAGACAGATTCTTCACGAACCTCTTGTTGGTCTCTTGGGAGACGGCGGGACGCAATTGGAGAGATACGAGCTTCTTCTGGTGGTCCGAACTCCTTCTCTCAGCGGCCGACGTGGCAGCAGATCTGGCAAAGTCGTCGATGGCAGGAAAATGCTCCGGAGCACGGTATTCCAGCTGTCTCCGCAAAAAGAAGAGATCCAAGTCCTTCTTCCTGAGAGTTTCCCGGCATTCTTGAATCCTGGAGTCGAGCAGACGACGTTCGGCCTGTTCGACGATCCTGTGACCCTCGGTGCTGTGGACCAGGCGCTTCAGGCGGAGACTCTTCGGGATTAGCCGCAATTCCTTGCAAGTCTTGTTGAACGTGAGGTGGGTTCTGACGGTAGAGATGGAGTTGTAGAGGTGAACATATCGCTTGGCAAGCCGCACCACCACAGGACCGTAGTCATTGCAAAGAGACTTAAATGTAAACATTTTCGACGGACATCCGTCTGGTTAGGAATGATTAATAAATCTTCAACTTAGAAACTCTAACCAAGCTTTATTAAAAAGCAAAAATCCCGACGTTTCGGAACCAACTCGGTCCCTTGATCACGGGTGACTGTTTTTGTCCCGCGGAACGGCCTGCCCACGAACCCGAACACCCCCGGGTGTTTTCCGGATTATCCCTCTTAACCCCGAAACGTAGCTGCTGGGAAGGGTCCCCGTCGACCGGTTTATGTTGCCACGTGTGCATTGAATGTGCCACGACTCCAACAGGAGGCGCCTCCGCCAGTTTTTCTCCGTTCCGAGGATGGAGCTGCTGTCAAGGTCGATGGAGTGGTTCGTCTTCTCGACGTGTTCGGCCAGCGCGCTTCCCTCCACATTTTTCTTCGCGATGTCGTAGCGGTGGCGCCGCAGGCGCTCTGGATAGTTTTTCGTTTCCCCAACGTACGACGCGGGGCAGTCACCGCAGGGAATTTTATAAACCAGTCCCTGTGCCCTCTCCCTCGGGGGGCGATCCTTTGGCAGGGGGAGAAGGCCGCCGATGGTCGAGACTGGCTTGTGTGATACCGCTATACCGTACTGTCGCAGTACTCGGGCGAGAACCTCGCTTGTGCCCTTGATGTAGGGTACACACACGCGGGTGGAGGGAGGGGGGGCGTCTTGGGTTGAAGGGGTGCGTCGAATTTTTTTGATCGTGCTTTTTACAAATCCAGCTGGGTAGCCATTCTTCCGCAGGTCTTGTTTGATCGTTTCGATCTCTTTTCGAAGGGTCTCCTCTGATGTGCAGACCGTGATCGCCCGTCTGACGAGTGCCGAAGCCACGGAAGACTTGAGTGTCCTAGGTTCAGCGGTTCAGCGCCGGCCTTTTATGGCCTGCCGAAGGTGCACAAGCCAGATGTCCCCCTCCGACCCATAGTGGATTTCACCACGTCTCCGTTGCGTGCGTTGTCCAACCATCTCCACCGACTGCTGTCGCCTTTAACCGGGAAGACCGACACGTACGTCCAAAATTCTGGACACTTCATCGAGCTCACATCGGACCTCGAACTGCGGGACGACGAGAGCCTTGTCTCCTTCGACGTCGTGTCGCTTTTCACAAGTGTGCCTGTGCCTCTCGCAGTGTCTGTGACGCGGGAGGCCCTCTCGTCTGACACGAAACTCTCCGAAAGAACGTGCCTTGAGGTGGACGAGATTTGCCGTCTTCTGGAATTCTGCCTATCCAGCACTTATTTTTCTTTTGCTGGCCGCTTCTACAGACAAACCAGTGGTACGGCTATGGGTGCTGCGGTCTCCGTAACTGTGGCAAACCTCGTAATGGAGGCGATCAAGAGAAAAGCCCTGGACACTTTCTCCCCAGCACCCGTGTGTTTCCTGCGGTATGTCGATGACTGCTTTTGTGTTGTAAAGACCAGTGAGATCGACCGTCTCCACACACATCTCAACTCCATCGAGCCAGCGATTCAATTCACGATTGAGCACGAATCAGATTGCTGTCTCCCTTTCCTAGACGTCTGTGCAGTGAGAAAGTCCGGCCACCTGGACTTCCGTGTGTATAGGAAGCCGACACACACAGGCCGATACCTGGACTTTTCCTCAAGCCACCCTAGGACGCATAAGTCTTCCGTGGCTTCGGCACTCGTCAGACGGGCGATCACGGTCTGCACATCAGAGGAGACCCTTCGAAAACAGATCGAAACGATCAAACAAGACCTGCGGAAGAATGGCTACCCAGCTGGATTTGTAAAAAGCACGATCAAAAAAATTCGACGCACCCCTTCAACCCAAGACGCCCCCCCTCCCTCCACGCGCGTGTGTGTACCCTACATCAAGGGCACAAGCGAGGTTCTCGCCCGAGTACTGCGACAGTACGGCATAGCGGTATCACACAAGCCAGTCTCGACCATCGGCGGCCTTCTCCCCCTGCCAAAGGATCGCCCCCCGAGGGAGAGGGCACAGGGACTGGTTTATAAAATTCCCTGCTGTGACTGCCCCGCGTCGTACGTTGGGGAAACGAAAAACTATCCAGAGCGCCTGCGGCGCCACCGCTACGACATCGCGAAGAAAATTGTGGAGGGAAGCGCGCTGGCCGAACACTTCGAGAAGACGAACCACTCCATCGACCTTGAAAACAGCTCCATCCTCGGAACGGAGAAAAACTGGCGGAGGCGCCTCCTGTTGGAGTCGTGGCACATTCAATGCACACGTGGCAACATAAACCGGTCGACGGGGACCCTTCCCAGCAGCTAGGTTTCGGGGTTAAGAGGGATAATCCTGAAAACACCCGTGGGTGTTCGGGTTCGTGGGCAGGCCGTTCCGCGGGACAAAAACAGTCACCCGTGATCAAGGGACCGAGTTGGTTCCGAAACGTCGGGATTTTTGCTTTTTAATAAAGCTTGGTTAGAGTTTCTAAGTTGAAGATTTATTAATCATTCCTAACCAGACGGATGTCCGTCGAAAATGTTTACATGATTTCCGGTACAGTAGGTGCTGAAAACCATTGGGATCTTAATTAAAATTTATGGAAACATTATTTTGTGATGGGAAACATACTTCGTGACACCTGTTATTGCACAATAATCTGTATTTTAAATCATCGGTATTGTTTCGGAAAGAAATATATCTTACTGTTATCATACGTCATTCACCAAACATGTCATGACGAAACAAAATATTCGAAACTGCGAACATCTCTACTGGCTGTCTAATAAGAGAGAAAGCAAAGAAGCAGCACCGTAGTAAACAAACAAAAATATTTGAAATTTAAGATTTTCATACGGCCCCCCGTTCAATCATGCTCGCAACTGTTTCGAAATTTTGCTTTGTGGTATGACCAAGCTGCTCACGGGTTTGGCCAAACTGTACACCTGTTTGGTCGAACTGCACGCGGGCTTGATTAAACCGGCTGTTCAATAGTAACTCTAGGCGGACATGCTTACACCCCGCGGCGGCATAGCGAACTAGCTTGAAACTGCTCACCTGTTTGTTCAAACCAGTCAGCACTTTGATCAAATCGGTTAGCAGTTTGGTTAAACCACTGCTTTGCTCCCAGGAGAGACCGAGGGAGAGGGAGAGACAGTGGAATCGCTTTCGGAGGCTCTCTTTCCAGATTTCTTGCAGTTCGGATGTGTCAGTCAGCGCTATGCCGACTACCGGGTACCCAAATCAAAGTGTAACCCCAACCGAACAGGTACCCGTATAAAACAGGCACCGGTATATGCCATATGACCTGAACGATTCGACCAGCTTGCAACCAATTTGAATTTTAAACGCTTTGTTTTTTTTTTCACTAGGTTAAAAAATCAATATATTTCAAAAACGTATTAGTGTTCTGGAGTGCTTTCTTATATTTGAAGTGTGTTATAACCAGTGTTGGTGGTAAGGCATTACAAGTAATGGCGTTACCGGCGACGCGTTACGTTTTTCGGAAACCGGGTGACGTATTTGGTATTGTTTAAAAACGGTAACGAGATATGCACTTGCGTTACTTCTTTCAAGTAACGGGTGACGTAGTTACGCTTTGCGTCACATTTTCCCCAAACCTTGAAAATATACACCTATTTTTAGTTTCTCCTGTTTCCAAACTTTGTTTTAACCTAAGTTCAAACGCAGCCGACGCTACCAGCTTATGGTACCAATCAGACAGCGTCAAAAGGGCACCATCATGGTGTTCGCCATGTTTATATGTACGTCCTAGATATCGCTGAACCAATGATGAACAAAAAGGACCGATGACTTGCCCTTCTGAAGCTGCTTGGTTGGTCCCATAAACACGTAGCGTCGGCTGCGTCTGGGCTTAAGCTCAAACGAAGTGAAGGCGCAGTCAGTCAATATTGCACTTATCTTACGTACCTTCAACATGTTGCGTGTCTTTCCGCGACGCAAAAAGTCCCACATTAGAAAAATCCCAAAGGCCGCGTCTTTTGTTCTTTTGTCAAAAAACAAACTCTGTCACCAAAGCAAAACACAGTTACCGTCAATTTATTTAAAAAAAAAAGAAATTCACACGAAAGTAACGTGCGTCACTTTTTATCGGCAACGGTAACGGTAGTACGTTCATTTTATTTTGAGGGTAACATGGGTCGGTAACGCGTTCCTTTATTTTGAGAGTATCGAGTAACATATTTCGTTACTTTTTTCGGTAACGCCTCTGACACTGTTGATAATGCGGCCAAGTACAAATAACTAGACCGATTGGCTCGCAAGTTTATCACTCATGGTTCGGCCCTGATTAATGAGAGTGTTCAACTCTTCTTTGGCATTTGTGTGGCTTATAAATTGACGTATTTTGATTTTAGGCATTTTGTAGGACGTTTTAGTTGCATCAATATTTTAGCAGCATTTTCGATTGAAGTAAGGGTTATAAAAAATAACAAAAAGAGCGTCAAGGTCTCCCAGCTTTTGTCTCATTTCTAGGGTGTTTGACCCAGGGTGGTTTTCATATATTTTAGCTGGAAACATGATATTCTTAGTTAAGTCTACAGCCTCCAGATGTTTTAAAAATATCGCACGAACACGCGCGTTGTTACGCTGACCGGCTCGTTCACGCCACGACAAGGCGCTGATCTACCGGTCGGTTGACGTTCGCACGATATTCTTAACAAATCTACAGGCTGTATATTGCTGCTCACCATTACGCGTTATTAAAAAAACAACTCTAAATTTTTTTAATTAAGGTTTGATACAATTTACACTAAGGCAATTCATATTTTATTTTTACATATATTGCCGCTGATGCAAATATTATCTACAAGCGTAAAAGTGAAAATAAATTTGAGTAAACTAAATTGTTTCAAAATCAACAGAAAGTCAGAGCGTTTAGAAAATAGCTGCCAGTGTCGTAGGCGGCAGCAGAGAAGGTCTAGTTTCCGGCGTGTCAGTATGCTAGCCCGGAAGTGCGAGAGTGAGTCGGTGAGGTCACGCTGGGGTCATTGTCGATTACACTCGCTACCGCCAACATACCTAGAATGTTCCAGCGTCGAACTATTGGGAAAAGAGTAAACGCGAATCCTTTAGAATCGTAAACTAGCGCTCTCTCTCGGCCTAGACACAGCTTTATCTCTCCCGCTCCCCCCTCCCCTAAAAAGAGTATTTTCCTGATGTAAGTTTGAATAAAATAACACAAAGTTAAACCAAATGTACGCATTAAGCTGCGGGATCGTTGGAATCATTGCGAATCTCATGTCCTGTCAAGCATACTATGACTTGAGACGAACGACGTGTACCACTTCGCGACGCCGGTCCCGTCGTCTGCGGGGCTGTAAGGCAGCATCGCGTCAAGAATCGTCGTAACCTTTTTGCCGTGTAACAGCCAATATGTTGTCATTCCGCTGGTCCCTTGAACCGCCCTGTTTAGACGAGCCTGACGTAGGGTAACAGGCCGTCTCACGTTCTGTGTTCCAAGTCCTCATCAAAATCATTTCGACGATGGTCTCTTTCGGCCGGTTTGTCAGTTTGTTGGACTGCGGATGCTACGCAGTCGTTGGACGATGACCAGTGGCTTAGCCGAAAAATCCCCTGTGTTAGCTGGGCCATGAACGCTAACCCTCGGTCAGTTATCGAGACGCCGGTGTCGTCACGCCGGAGAACGATAGATTCTAAGAAAGCCTTGGATACCTCTGGAGCAGTACCAAAAAGAGGTTCATTTATCGCGTCGTATCGAGTTAGGTAACCTGTGGCGACGACTATCCAGCTGTTAAACGACGCCAAAGCTGAGAAAGGTCTTCGCAGACCCATTCCGATGTGTCGAAATGAAGAAGTAGGCAGAGCAGTCGGTTATAGGAGTCCAGATGTCTTCGTTGTGGCTTTCTTGCGACACTTGAAGCTTAGGCTTGTGGTACTTATCACGAATTCGGGCCCGAGTCTTGCTGTAAACCAGGTGTCCGGATGTTTGGAAGTCGTAGCAGCCTTGGAAAATCTCTTTCCGAAGGCCGGTAGGGATCACCGAAAGCCACTTCCATTTGTCCCCGAAGTTCTTTGTGTAGGGGATACCTTGTCTAATGGCCAAGGTGGCAGTATTTTTGATAAAATACTGGGAACTGTACTTCCTGGTGCTTCGAAATGCTCGAACAGAGCTCGAAGAACAAGATCTTCTCACCGGAGTTTCGCCATTTCAGTGACGTTCACTCCACCTAGGAAGCTCTTGTTGTCTTCACTATTTGGACAATTAAACCGATTACGTGTGCTCGCTTCCTGACTCGTATACTACGGTCACATCGAACTCTTGTAGCTGCAATCTCCATCGAGCAAGGTGTGCTAATGGTTATTTAATGTTGGCGAGCCAAAACAGCGAGCGGTGGTTTGTTTCCACCAGGAACGGGTAACCGTATAAGCAGGGGCTGAATTTCGTTGTCGGCCTGGGAACGAACCGACAATCCTTTGCGGTCGTCGAGTAAGTACGCTCCGCGTTCGAAAGCGTGCTGCTACCCTAGACGATCACTCGCTTGGTTTCTTTTTGCCGTCAGAACAGTGGCGCGCAGAATCCTGTTTTACTGGCCTACGTGTCAACTTTTGTTTTCGCTGCCCGATGGAAGTGGCGGAGTATCGGGGGCGACTGGAATTATCGCTTCAGCTTCTCGAAAGCATGCTGCTGTTCTTCCCCCCATTCGAAGTTCACGGGTTCCTTCATGAGGTGGGTCAGTGCAGAAGAGATATTCACAAAATCCCAAACAAAAAGTTTGTAATACTGTCTCGAATAAAATAAAAATGACGTTTCGCTACACTTACTGTTACTTGATATCGGTTTCGTTTCGGTTTTCTACGGTTTCAGATTTTACGGTTTCGGTTACCGGTTGCACGATCCTAAAAACCGTTTCTTTTTTCGGTTGCGCCATTAACTTGTTTTATTGAAATTTTAGACAGCCGTTTTATAATAAATGGTGTTAATCAATCAATCAATCAATCAATCAGTGTTTATTTCAGCTTAAAACACCAACTAAGTGTGGCGAGTAAAAAGCAGTGTCGTGAACTGCTTGACGGACCTTGCCAACCTTACAAGTCAACGGTGTAAACGCGGTATAAAAAAAGAAAAGCAAAGGTATACTAAGGATCACATAGTTTTGCGCGTATCTTACCCATGCTACATAAAACTGAAGTGCAAATGAATTATAGAAGAAAAGCGTTCCGGAGGGCAAAAGGAGACATTTCACTCAGGTGATCACGTAGATGCGTATTCAAAACGTTTGGCAAAATATACCGTAACATAGTAAAACCATCGTTTGTTCTACACCTAAATATCATACAACGGGACATTCTCAATACCAAGAACTCAAAAACGTCTTAGTACTCCTAATTGGTCAAACGTGGCACACGTTTCTAGCTCCAACACTTGTTCACTACATTTATTTGCATTATATAGTTTGATACACAAGCCTACATGTTACCAACGCTACTCGGCGATCATCCCGTTGTATACAATAAAAATAAACATCGCTACATGGTTGTTTGGCAGCCTTTGGAAACAACCCTCAAAAGCTTCTCACTGGGTGCTGGAAGAACCATTCGCACCTTCGCGTCGCTGTGCACGGTATTCCGGCCTCTTCCTGCCACCATCACAGGGAGTCGAGTACACTTCTGGTTCGAGTTTTTTAGAGCGCAGCTCTTAGGGGCCCGTTCCCGGCTTGAGCGGCGTCGGCGTCGCCGTCGGCGTCGCCGTCGCCGTCGGCGTCGGCGTTGGCGTCGGCGTCGGCGTCGGCGTAACCGCAACCCTCGTAACCCTCGTGAGGGTTACGAGGGTTACGAGGGTTAATCTCATGAGGGTTACCCTCACGAGGATCACGAGGGCCACGAGGGTTACTTACCCTCGTAACCCTCACGAGGGTTACGAGGGTTAGTTACCCTCAAAAGGGTTACCTTCACGAGGGTTACCCTCACGAGGGTTACTAACCCTCGTAACCCTCGTGAGGGTTACAAGGGTAAGTAACCCTCGTGAGGGTAACCTTCACGAGGGTTACCCTCACGAGGGTCACGAGGGTTATGAGAGTTACCCTCACGAGGGTTACTTTCCCTCGTAACCCTCACGAGGGTTACGAGAGTTAGTAACCCTCGTGAGGGTAACCTTCACCAGGGTTACCCTCACGAGGGTCACGAGGGTTATGAGAGTTACCCTCACGAGGGTCACGAGAGTTACCCTCACGAGGGTCACGAGAGTTGCCCTCACAAGGGTTACTAGGGTTACCCTCACGAGGGTCACGATGGTTACCCAGGTCAAGTGACCCCCCCTGGGGTCACGTGACCTGGGGATACCCGCCGAGGTCACGTGACCCCCCGTTGACGTCATAGCCACTGATGACGTCATCAGTGACGTCACTGATGACGTCACCGGCATCCGCATCGTCATCGTCATCATCACTGATGACGTCATCAGTGACGTCACTGATGACGTCACCGGCATCCGCATCGTCATCATCATCACTGATGGCGTCATCAGTGACGCTACTGATGACGTCATCGGTATCGTCACGTGGCCCCAGGTCACGTGGCCCCAGGTCACGTGACCCCCCGACGTCACGTGACGCCCCAAGGTCACGTGACCCCCAAGGTCACGTGACCCCCAAGGTCACGTGACCCCCACCCCCGAGGTCACTTGACCCACCCCCCAGTACCCTTCCCTCCTCCTCCTCAAGAGCTGCGCTCTAATTTGGCGTTACAGGGAGTTGTAAACGGCTTTCATTTTTGTTTCCATCCTTTTTAAGAGCAACACCAGCGCTATGTTTCGTGTGTTGTGCAATTAATCCTGACCTATGTAAAGTTTTTGGCGTCCAGTGGCTTCTTGAACTGCTGTAATGTTTTGCAATTGAATGGACAACTTTGCTGTAACAGACCTCAGCGAAATAAAAAAGAAAAGAAATTGTAAGCAGCAGCGACTCCGCGGCCGTCGAACGCGGACAGTCTCTGTCACGCCCATATTGAGTTCACGCTGAGTACTTGGATTGCTTGATTTTGAAATCAAAGATGCGCACAACCGACTCCTTCGGACAGCGAAGCAACTTGGTCTCACCAATCACACTTGGGTACATATGCAAATAAAATATTGATTGAAATGTTAAATATTATTCGCCCTAATATAACTTTATACTTTAGCCTGAACCCAGGTTTTCATAACACAAACCACTGACTCAGACCAACTTTGCACTGTATAGAATACTTATTAATTAAAAAGTAGTGTTTATCATTTATTTATATTTCCTCTTAAAAAAATGTTACTGACGTTAATGTTCTGGTGAGCACGAGCTTGTAAACGGGTGGTTATGTGAGAGTCCCTATCAAACTCCTGCAAAACCCCACAGACTAACTGAAAAAAATAATAGAAAACAAACGTAAATTTTAAGAGTTTATATCAGCAGAAGACTTCGGATCTTTCGACATAGAACCGAACTTGGGCCTCGGTTCCACGTCAATTTCAGAAACGTCAATTTCGAAGGTCGAGAACCTGATTTTCTTTTCAACGTACATTAAAGCCACTGTTTGTGACGCGATTAAAGCAAGAAGTGAAACATAACATGAAACCGCTCGATTTTATTACTCGCCCGAGCCGTCCAACACACCAGCGCTTGTGTATGTCTACTGTGGGAATTGTGATCCCTCAACATTCTGTCGCGTCAGCGTTTTGGTGCGCCGTGGCGGCCGCGCCGACGTAGCGAGAGGTGGCGCTGCTTACCACTGCAAGTGGCTTCCTCCTCTCCCCCTTTGGGGCGATTTCCGTAACGAACCCCCGCACAAAGGAGATCGACGTGTCGCTCCTTGATTGGCCACTTCGCCCCCGCCGTTAGCTTAAAACCAGCGGACAGCAGGATCTCGCTTGTCTCTTCTTCCTGGGATTCGGCGGCGGCGACAACGGGCAACCGTCCGGCGCACCGGTGAGCGTTTACCCTGTCCTTTGTACCTTTGTGAACGACCGTTCGGCCGTGGGCGATCTCCACACCAACGGCGTTCACCAGCTTATAGCCGCTGTTTCCTTCTTTTTGTTTTATTGTAAATAAACAGAGCTTATCCCCGTTACCAACGTGACTGGTGTCCGATTGCGCTCAAAGAGCAGCATGCCACGCGAGTACGAACCCGCTTCGCGGTAGAGCGTCTCGCCGCGAACGTGGAACTCCCAAAGGCTGTGGCCCCAAGGAGAACCACAATTTGGCGCCCAACAAAAGGGCTGACGACCAGAATCCTGGTACGTTTGTGTGGCGACTGCTGCCGAGTGACGAGTCCTCACGCAACCAGCGCTTACCGTAACGATGCAGACCGACTTTTCGGATTTGCTCACGCTGGCCACCGCGGCCGATGCATTCGCTTGGTCCCCACTTCAACGGGAAGTCGAAATGCCAACCCTCCAACGAGAAGCGCCCTACGACGCACTCCTGTAGCCGAGCGTGGTTCCGACGCCATTGCGGATGGGCGCCATCGCTCCCGGATCTTCCCCGAACGCACGTGTTCCGCCGCCGGCACAAAGCGAAGCCTACCAGTCTCCCCACGGAGAAACCGCTGCGGCGCCCCATCACACCTTGCTTGAAAACGCGGCACGTGTGATTGAGAGACTGACAGGTGTTTTGCGAACGACAACACTCGCACCACCGGCCCAACGACCTCCGGTCCGAATTCCCGTCCCGACTTATCGGGGTCACGCAGACAGAGCGACCGCTACGGACTTCCCTGACGATTTACGGAAGTACCAACGCGCGATGGGAATGTCCGATTGTGAAATACTTGAGCGCATTCTGCCAATCGCGCTCGTCGACGAAGCCGCCCGCTGGTTCCGACTTGTCGGTGACCAACCCGGAACGCTCGATCAGTTCCGAGAGGCGTTCCGCCGCGAATTCCTTCCCGCCGACTACGAAAGAAGGATGCGGCGGGAGCTCGAACAGCGAACCCAGCACCCGGACGAGTCCCTGCTGGAGTTCGTAAGAGCCATGCAAGAGCTCTTCGAGCTCGCGGAACCCTAAGCTCCCAATGCAGAGCGAGTGGAACGCGTCATACGCCAAAACCACCCGACTTTCGCTGCGTACCTTCGAGGCAGCCGTTTCCGCGACCTGAACGAGCTCGCCTTCGAGGCCCGGCGCCTTCAGGGAGACATTCTCGCTGCCAGTGTCAGCGGCCCTCGTGCCGCTGCCAGTGTCAGCGGCCCAGCGTCAGCGGCCCTCGAACCGCGCTGCGCGTGGATCGGGGACACGCCATCTCGAGTACCGAGGCGCTACGATTCCGCAAACTATGCGGAAGATCGGGGCCGAGACACGTAAGCAATCCCAGATCGTGCGTTCGACCCGTACTCCTACGGTAGACGAACAAGCCGGCCGACGCCGCAGTTCAGAACCACCGACTCGCGCCCCAACGAGGCAGCGAGGCAGGAGGAAACGAGGATCCCTCAATCTCAGCGAGCCGATGCACGCTACGACATAGCCGACGAAAACCAAAACGCACGGCGGAACCCCCAGCGAGGCGACGACAGAAGGTGTTTTCGGTGCAATCGCCCCGGTCATCTCGCTCGCCAGTGCCCGGAGCGGCCGAACACGGAATCGCACCGCGCGGGAAACGAGCAAAGCCACCGGTAAACGGCCCTTGGACGGACGGGCCGGTGGCTAACAAAGAATCAGAGGGTCCCATGGCCACTCTTTTACCGACCGCCTACAGAATAAGCTTCCCGACCGGCACGCCGGCCCCGTTCATTTCTGTAACGATCGCCGGCAAGGCATTCAAGGCACTTCTCGACACCGGAGCAAGCGCTTCGATGTTCGGCGACGAAGTGTTGACTCACCTCCGGCAGAATTCTGTCCGACTCCGAGAATTCAACACTGCCTTTCGCCTAGCCTGCGGAACCACCCTTTCAGCTGGTACCGCGCGGCTGGTCGCGAGATAGGAAAATCGAGTAAGACAACAGCGCTTCGTTCATCTCCCTGGCCTATCGGTACCCATTATTTTGGGCAGAGACTTCCTTGCCAAAACAGGCATTGTAATCGACCTCAGCAGCGCAGGCTATCGGGAGGACACTTTTGCACCCCTGAAACCTTTCTGCGAACCCCCGGCCGTACCGCCAACGCCACCATTGGCGCACGCGACGAGCAGTCGAGAGGAAGCGAGGGACTCCCTAAACCGGGTCATTGACCCCAAGACACCGAGTCCAGCGCCGATGGCAGCGAGCGCCGCCCCCATTGGGGAAATGACGCACCCACTGCTCACGCAATCATGCAGCGTGTCAGGGCGAGAAAAAGTCCGACTGTCGTCGTTGTTGCGCCGCTATGACGCAATGTTCACGGAGCGACCGGGCTGCACAAACGAAGTGCGACATCGCATTGACACGGGCGAGGAACTGCCAAGTAGGCAGAACGCGCGTCCCGTAAGCTTGGCTAAACGAAAAGCCATCGACCGTGCCCTGGCCGAAATGATCGACACCGGAGTTGTCCGGCGGTCTAACAGCCCCTGGGCATTCCCCGTGGTGTTGGTCCCGAAGAAAGACGGCAGCTCACGTCTTTGCGTGGACTACCGCCGTCTGAACGACGTCACATGAAAGGACGCCTACCCGCTACCGAGCATCGACTCGATTCTGTCCAACTGGGGCAGTGCGCGGTACTTCACCACCCTGGACGCTAGCCGAGGCTACCTCCAGGTTCGGATGGAGCCAGGTGACGAGGCAAAAACAGCCTTCGGTTGTCACCGCGGGCTTTTCGAATTCACACAAATGCCCTTCGGTCTGAGCGGAGCGCCAATGACGTTCCAGTGATTGATCGACCGAGTACTGGGAGAAGCCAAATGGAAACACGCAATGGCCCATCTCGACGACATTGTTGTCTACTCCAACACCTTCGAAGATCACCTACGTCATCTCGAGGACGTACTCGACCGGCTAAAAGCCGCGGGAATGACCCTGAACCCCGAAAAGGCTCAAATAGCCGAAACCCGCATCGCCTTGCTCGGGTTCGAACTTGAACTTGAAATCTCTAGGCACATGTCTTGGACTGAACACGTTGAATACATTATTTCTAAGCTCTCTCGTATCACTGGTATGCTGCATAGACATCGTCATGACCTTCCAAAAGGAGTTAAGTTGCTTTTGTATAACTCATTGTTTTTATCTCATCTGAATTATTGCCATTTAGTTTGGGGGACGACGACGAAAAGCAATCTGCAGAAATTATTTCTATAGCAGAAAAGAGTATTACGAATTGTGTGTAACGTGCCTTATGATTCTCACACTGACCAACTTTTCAGAGAGCTGAGTGTAGTGAAAATATTTGATCACTATGCTTTCAGACTTAGCATAAAGTAGAAACAGGAATGTCACGAGTTAAACAGTTTTTTATTGTCATTATCATCACTTCGAAAAAAAGCTGCAACATATTCCACCCGTCACTCGGATGTTTGGGCAATAGGAACGTCACGAACAGATTATGGCCTCCAAATGATTAAAATAACCTTGCCAACATTACTGAACACTCTTATGGGCTCTAATTTTGATGTCGAATCTTCCAATACGTGGGCGCTTAAGGATTATTTTCTTTCTAATTAAACAATCCTTACTACTGTTAATTAAGTAGCAGATTTTTGCTTTTGCTTTTGTTTTTGTTTCGTTAATTTTTTGTTAAATATTTTGTATTATATAAATTCTTGTGTATGACTTCCCCAATGCTGTGTACCTGTGGGGGGCTGAGGACCAGTCAAACTGCTTGCACAGCATTTTTCCTCAGCTCCCACCATACTTGTATGGTAAATAAAGTCATTATTATCGCGGGCGCCTTGCGCCACATCCCGACAAACTACAGGCAATCCTGGAGTTTCCTGCGCCATTCGACGTGAGCTCCCTCCGCCGCTACCTGGGAATGGTGAACTTTTATCGCCAATTTATGCCAAACTGCGCGACGCTTCAAGCACCACTGACACGCCTTTTACGAAAGTCCGTGAGTTGGAGCTGGTGTCCCGAGCAGGAAGCGGCCTTTCGCCGCACCTCCCGAGCGCTCGCGGACACAGCTGAACTCAAGCTACCCGACTTGAACAAGCCCTTTCTGATCCAAACAGATGCCAGCAATCTGGGCTTGGGCGCGGTCCCGCTCCAACAGCACGAAGGTGTACTCCGACCGGTGCCCTTCGCCAGCCGCTCGTTGACGCCAGCTGAAAGGAACTACAGCACACGCGAACAAGAGTGCTTGGCCATCGTCTTTGCACTCCGGCGTTTCGACATTTATGTCGACGGGATCACTTTCGTGATCGAAACACATCACCAAAGCCTAATATGGCTCTCCCGACTTCGCGAACCCGCTGGTCGCTTGGCAAGATGGGCTTTGATGCTGCAAAAATACGACTACGTCGTGCGGTACCGGAGAGGCAGCACAAACGTGGTGGCGGACGCATTGTCACGAGCGCCCGTAGACTGCACACAGATTTCCGCAAAGACCCAGGCCGAGCCATCGACACTCACAGTGTCAGGCGAAGCCATGACTCAGTTCCAAAGAGAGGCAGCAGATCTGACCACCCCGGACGAGACGATCAACCACCTAAACGCAGTGAGCGCAGTGGGAATCGTGTTCAGCAAAGAAGAGCTTCTGAAAGCCCAGCAGAATGATCCGTTTTGTCGAAAGGTGATCGACGGACTCGCGGAAGAGTCGGACGCCGTGGAGGCGGGCGGTGCGACCGCCGGGCGCAACACTACTGGTATTGTAGTATGCGCCGAGTGCCGGGACGTATCTGGTATTGGTGCGGGCACAGAGGATTCATATCTGCTGAGCAATGACGGGCTTTTGCTGAGGTACATACCCTCCGACAACGACTGCGACGAGGCGTTCAATGTAGTGGTACCCCGCAGTCTGAGAAACGCAGTTTTGCGCTACTATCACGACTCACACTTGGTCGGACACGCGAGCGGCTCCAAGACGTACTCAAAGTTATGTCGCATCGCCACCTGGCCGGGCATGAAACAGGACGTTTTCCGTTATGCCCGCACCTGCCACTCGTGCCAAAGCTACAGACCAAGAGGCGGCAAACCTCCGGGCCTAATGCAACCGATTCCGAGCCAGCAATCATGGTCTCTGGAAGCTTGCGACGTGGTCGGCCCCCTACCGAGGAGCCCTAAAGGACACCAGTGTCTGCTGCTTGTAACTGACCACTTCAGCAAATGGACGGAACTTTTTCCACTGCGTAAGCTGACAGCCCGAGTGATCACGGAGAAGCTCATGGAGGTTTTCACCCGTTCCGGGTTCCCCGAAGCTCTTTTGACTGATCGAGCGAGCTACTTCGTCGGGAAGGTATTCGTGGACGCGTGCAAGGCCCTTGGCATAAAGCACAAAACAACCACGCCATACCACCCGCAGTCGAACATCACGGAGCGATGTAACAAAAACATCAAACCAATGCTGGCCGCCTTCGCGGAAAGGCACCGTGACTGGGACACATATATCCCCGAGATCGGTTTCGCACTTCGGACCATTCTCAACCGTTCGACGGGCTTCACCCCCGCTTTCCTCACATTCGGGAGAGAGCTTCCGAACCCCATGGACCGTGTCCTAGGGGCGAGCGCCGGGGTGGACAACGCGCAGCCGACGCAAACGAACCACGCGCGACAGCTACAAACTCGGATGACGGAAGCCCTCTCGGAGGCGCGTCGCAATCTCGGGGTAGCGCGAGCGAAACAATAAGCTCAGTACGACCGCTCGCATCGAGATCTCCGCTACAAAGTGGGCGATCTCGTCCTCAGACGCAACCATGTTCTGAGTGATGCCAGCACAGGCTTCTCGGCCGCATTGGCTCCGAAGTGGCGTGGCCCTTACCGAGTACAAGAGATTCTCTCCCCACTCGTGTACAAGCTGACAAACTTGCAATCAAGAAAGGTCGGTGGGCCGGTATATGAGTGCGATCTCAAACCCTACCATGAGAGGGAAAACGGGGTTAACGAGCAAACTCAGCCCCCGCAGAAACATGCACACGCAGCGCGAGACGACGCCAGCAGCGAGCGACAGGCGCCCCGCTACAATCTGCGTAGACGGAGGAACTAATATCCGAAGTTTTCGTAGAGGCAGCCCCTGTAAGTGGCGAAATGTCACATTAAGGGAAGTGCAAAGCACAATGCACATGCTGCCTTCGCGAACGCTCCAGACACCATTGTTTACTGGTAAGCAGTGACCTAGATTCGTCACCTCAGCGTTCGCTCCCGGATCAACCCGTAGGGGAATCCCCCAAACACGGCTTCCGAGAGAAAAGGTACGCGTAACTGCCATTGGTCAGTTATTGCCACCTACGCTCACGTGTGCCACATGTCAACGCAAGAGCGCGGTGCGAGCGTCGTCACAAGCGGTAGGAGACCAAGTGGTCATCCTACCGCAGTACGTACCGCACCTACGAAGAGGACCTCCAGCCTTTGCTTCGCGTCGTTCGGGAGCTGCTGTCTTCTGGCTACGGCAGTTCAGCGGCGTCCAGGAACCACAGCTGCGCGTGACTCGTCAGGCGGCCCCGCTACCCCAGCCGGCCGCGGGCCAAACCTGCAAACCGTCGTTTTCGTGGGCCGTCGGGATCGACATCCGGTCAGGGACTGGCGGCTCATCATCTTCGGGACCCGCGCCGCAGTCGGAAAGCTCGCCGACCAGGGACCAGCTGTTCCCGTTCGTCCCGTGACAAGTCCCAAGGGCCCCAGGGACCTGGCGCAGTTCGCCCAGCAGTTCTCGCAGGGCATGCACTACATCGGCAGCGGATGGGTAATCCACCGGGACCTGGCCGCCCGGAACGTGCTCGTCGACGAACACGGCTTCTGGGTCGCCGACTTCGGACTCTCCAGGAGCACTGGGACTCCGAGACGGACGTCTACCACAAAAGTCCAAGGGCGCCCGTCAAGTCCGACGTCTGAGCGTTCGGCGGAATACTGCTGTGGGACATCGTCACGTTGGGCTCGACGCCCTACCCCGGCCTGGGCGCTCAGGAGGTGACCCGCCACGTGCACGACCGTCACGGAACGACGCAGCCGACCGACTGCCGCTGGGAGCTGTACCGCTGTCCCGCCTCATGAGTGCCTGCTGGACGACTTCTTGAACCATGAACGTATGAGCCGGGCTGTTGTTTCCCGTGTAGTTGCAGCCGCTTGCGGCCTTTTTATTTTTTTTTATTTTAGTCTTGTGTGTTGGTGTTGGTCCACCCGTTTGCGGGTGACTATTGGCTAAGGAGGGGGGAGTGTGGGGATTGTGATCCCTCAACATTCTTTCGCGTCAGCGTTTTGGCGCGCCGTGGCGGCCGCACCGACGTAGCGAGAGGTGGCGCTGCTTACCACTGTGAGTGGCTTCCTCCTCTCCCCCTTTGGGGCGATTTCCGTAACGAACCCCCGCACAAAGGAGATCGACGTGTCACTCCTTGATTGGCCACTTCGCCCCCGCCGTTATCTTAAAACCAGTGGACAGCAGGATCTCGCTCCTCTCTTCTTCTTGGGATTCGGCGGCGGCGACAATGGGCAACCTTCCGGCGCACCGGTGAGCGTTTACCCTGTCCTTTGTACCTTCGTGAACGACCGTTCGGCCGTGGGCGATCCCCACACCGACGGCGTTCACCAGCTTATAGCCGCTGTTTTCTTCTTTTTGTTTTATTGTAAATAAACAGAGTTTATCACCGTTACCAACGTGACTGGTGTCTGATTGCGCTCAAAGAGCAGCATGCCACGCGAGTACGAACCCGCTTCGTGGTAGAGCGTCTCGCCGCGAACGTGGAACTCCCAAAGGCTGTGGCCCCAAGGAGAACCACACTACCCAAACAAAACACTTCGAATAAATGGGTTATGCCATCAGGAGTGTCGCGTGATCGTAGCAAGTTGGACGTAAAATTAGTTTTCTTACCTAATCACCTGCGTTGCACAATCTAAAGTTGCCCTTTCAAGACGGCGCCTGCAACTGTATCCACGTGAATATCATTAACGGGATCGCCGCTGCAGGTCGACGTTGTCACAACAATCACAATACTTCCACTCGTCGTCGAACTCACACTGCATGTTTTTTTTTGTTGTTGTTGCTGTTTTTTGCGGAGAACGAGCCCCGCAATCGTACACACCGCTCGATATTTCCGGTGCAAGGGCGAGATCGAGTGGCGCAATTCTTCACATCCTCCTTCAACTACGTCCGACAGGTCTAGCGACGACGACGACGGGCATTTGACGAAGCAATGTTATGATTGCACACGTTCTCCCGTGCGCCGAGAAGCACGAAACAATTCTATGTCTCAGCTGATTTATGGGCGTGTAACTTCGCCAAATATAACACGTGTGCGCACGTTTCCACTGGGACGTCAGGTAGGGTCAAGTAGCTTTCGTTACGGACGCCAAATAAAACGAGATGCGGTGATTTTTCTTTTTGCTGTAATGCCCAGAAACGCACACCAATCTATCTGGCGTCCGGTTGTCAAAAAAACGTTTCTGAGTTTCCTCCAAAGAAACAATTAGAAGACGCAGTGATATTTCTTGCTCATTGAAACATACACAAGAAGCTGGTCAACCGGGGAGTATTTTGGCCACAGTAAGTTTTGCCATTACTTGTTTATGTTTACCTTGGAATACAATTTATAGTTCGTTGCAATTGGAGAAGTGTGGCAGATTTAGAAATTATAAACTTTTTGTTAGCACTACCACTGCTTGCAACTAAGTCTTTTAGTCCTAACTTTAGATTAAACCGAAATGTATTACAAGATGCTTCACTCGCTGACAATAACTCTATTCATTGGCCACAACCACTGATCTCTATGGCAAATGCTGCCTAGCGCTTCCCCGCTCCGCGAGTCCGGCCACCGGACGGCCAGCTTGCATTTTGGTAAATCACCTTTTTAGAGCGTTGTGGAGGCTGGCGGTAGTGAGTTGAAGACACGAATTCTACTAGTTTGTCGTCATTCGCCGAACAAGTACCACACCCAAAGCATGCGCTTACCGTACACGGTTCCTGAGTTTGGGGCGACGCGGCGCGAAATGTGACCACAGGGAGTGTCTTTCTCCGGCTTCATGAACGCGGTCACGTTCATTGCTTATTCCTGACCCTGTCAGAAAATCTGCCAGATTGGGTATGGTGTGTTCTGGTGTTTCCTGCGATAAACTCCAGGTCTTCTGGTGTAAACGCCGCACTCACTAATGCGTGTTGGTGTGCACATCAAACCCACCTAATGTGTTTTGGTGTTCCCGTCAGACTTACCTAATGTGTTTCGGTGTGCGCATCAGACCCATCTAATGTTATTTGGTGTGCAGATCAGACCTCCCTAAAGTGTTTTGGTGTGCGCAACAGACCCACCTAATGTGCAATGGTGTGCGCATCAGACACACCTATTGTGTTTTGGTGTGCACATCAGACCTACTTAATGTGTTTTGCGTGGCCATTAGACTCAACTAATGTGTTTTGATGTGCGCATTAGGCCCGCCTAATGAGTTTTGGTGTGCACATCAAACCAATTATTGTGTTCTGGTGTGCACATCAAACCCACTAATGTGTTTAGGTGTAAACATAAACACCAGACTAGTGTATCCTAATGTGCACATCAGACCAGCCTAAAGTGTTTTGATGTGCACCGACACACGTCCAAACGCTCGCATATACACACACAGCATTTATAATCTCAAGCACGCAGACATACATGTGCACACAGGCACCCACGTACACACACACAGAAGCACACAGGCGCGTACGCACAGTCGCACGCCCGCAAACATTCGCACGTGAGCTGTCTCCCACACTCTTAATTTGGTGTCACCTAGGTTCCAGTTAAAATCCGCATAAGCCTAGCGTTCCAGTAACTTCGACTCAGCCGTGGTGATTTTTCAGCGGATCAGATGGATTTAAGCGGAAGGTTGTTTTTGTTTCTTTTTGCAATTTATTTTTGTTTTACATGGAACACGTTAGTTAGGGCAGGCTGAGAAGTCTTTTCACCTAAATTTGTTTCATTTACTAAAACCTTGTTCCACTTAAACTCTTCGCGCAGTTTTCTTATTTTATTATTATTAATTTGCGATTTTGTTTTACCTTTGCAATTTGTTGCGAAGATACACTGCAAAAAAGAAAGCCATCGTTTTTTTTATTTATTTGTTTCGTCGAGGACTTGAACATCCTCTACGAGTCACTCCCCTGTCTAAAACAATAATTTTGAGCTCTCTGCTTCAAGTGTAAAAATACTGCGTAATTTTTCTGCCGCCTACTATACGGTACGTTGATTAATGTATGCCATGCAAGAATTCTTGCGCAAATCATCGTCATACAATATTTTAAATACAAGGAAAGGTAAATGCACGATCTCAGGAAGGAACTTCGGCAAACTTGCGGCTTAACTGTAGAACGTGCGCAAATAAGGAACTAACTAAACAATCTGAAAAAAAAGTGAAAGCCGTTTACAACTCACTGTAACGCCGATTGGAGTGCAGCTCTTGAGGAGGAGGAGGGAAGGGTACTGAGGGCCACGTGTTCTTGGGGGGGGTGTCACGTGACATAGGGAAAAGGGTCACGTTTTCTCGGTAGGGGGTCACGTGATCTCGGTAGGGGGTCACGTGACCTTGGGGGTGTTACGTGACATAGGGGGAGGGGTCACGTGACCTAGGGGGAGGGGTCAGGTGACTCCCCAGATCATGTGACCCCCCCGGTCACGCGACCAAAATTTCCCCGCTAGATTTAGCGGGGAAATTTTTCTGCTAGATTTAGCGGGGAAATTGTTTCTGCTAGATTTAGCGGGGAAATTTTTCCGCTAGATCTAGCCGGAAAATTTTCCGCTAAATTTAGCGGAGAAATTTTTCCCCTAGACTTAGCGGGGGAATTTTTCCGCTAGATTTACCGGGGACATTTTTTCCGTAAGATTTAGCGGGGAAATTTTTCCGCTAGATCTAGCGGGGAAATTTTCCGCTAAATTTAGCTAGGAAATTTTTCCACTAGATTTAGCGGAGAAAGTTTTTTGATAAATTTAGCGCGGTAATTTTTCCGCTAGATTTAGCGGAAAAATTTTTCCGCTAGATTTAGCCAGGAAATTTTTCTGCTAGATTAAGCAGGGAAATTTTTCCGCTACATTTATCGGGGAAATTTTTCCGCTAGATTTAGCGGGAAAATTTTTCCGCTAAATTTAGCGGGGAAATTTTCCCGCTAGATTAAACGGGGAAGTTTTCCGCTAAATTTAGCGGGGATTTTCCGCTAGATTTAGCGGGGAAATTTCTTTCTTTATTGGTTTTCCATTTCATACAGCATGGAGGAGGCCGAGGAAAAAAGCTGCAAACGCAGCTTGTGGGGCCCTCGGCCCCCTTTAAATGATGGCAGCATTGGACTCACAAAACACTCACACACAGTAACAAAACACTTCCTGGTCAATGAATATTCACTCATTCGATACAGCTCCACGCATTAGTATACAGTTGCAATTTAACATGATTAGGTCGGGTAAGGAACACAAAACAATTCTAGGAAATAGCTCGTTTTCATCTCAGGCAGTTCTAAGGGCACCGGTATCAGAAAATGAACATAAAAGATATCTCAGTTCAGAAGGGGTTATAGAGGATATAGGTGCCAGCCTCCTCAAATGAATTTAGTAGTCGAGGCAAAGTATTCCTAAGCATTTGGTCACCGTAATTTGTCCGAGAACGAGGAACTATCCATGGTTCTGGAGTTCGTGTTTTATGCGAAGGTTGCCTTTTTTCTAAGTTCCTATTTCTAAGAGTGTAGAGGTATTTTTCCTAATGCTATAATAAAAATCTCGCATAAGCCTCCTTCGGTATATGTCATGAACTTTTGGAATGTTATATTTCTTGAAAAGGTAGTCAGTATGTTCGGTGTATGAGACATTGGCAATAACGCGTATCATTCTCTTTTGCATTAAGTGTAATTTATGGAGGTTAGATTCTGTTGTTGTGCCCCATACAAGATGGCAATAGTTAATATGAGATACAAATAGCGTATTGTAGATTAATAATTTAACTGATTCCGGAAGAATATACCTATTTCGATTCAGTATACCAGCTATTTGACTAAGTTTGACTAGTAGAAAGTTAACATGCTCGTCCCATTGCATGTTACTGGAGAAGTACGTGCCAAGCACGTTTATAGTGTCCAAAACGTCGATGTTTGTGTGATTAAACGCTATGTTATGATGCAATGGGATAGGCGTTCCTCTTGTATAGAAGAAAACGGCTTTAGTTTTATTAGAATTAACTTTTAAACGGTTCTGCTTTGACCAAGAGCTTAATTTACGTAGAACATCATTTGCCATATTGGTTATCTCGGCGTAGGAGCTGGACGATAGAAATATGCTAGTATCGTCCGCATAGATTATAAACTTCGCCTGTTGACATATATGTACGATATCATTGACGTATAAGTTAAAAAGCAACGGGCCAAGAATGCTACCCTGAGGCACACCAGAGATTATTTCTTTGCTTTTAGATGTTAAGCCATTCAGAAAAACGAATTGTCGAATTCTGCCGAGATAGGATTTTATGAACTCAAGTGGCAGACCCCTTATGCCATACCGCTCAAGCTTTTTAACTAGAATATTGTGATCGATATGATCAAAGGCCTGGGTAAAATCAACAAAAATGCCCAAAGTCAGAAGCTTCTGCTCGAAATTTTGTAAAATATATTCTTTTTGCTCAAGAAGAGCCAGCTCCACAGACTTATTTTTTGGAATCCATACTGAGCTTTAGTTATTAGCTGATATTTTGCACAAAATGACGATATTTGATTTAAAATAACTTTTTCTAAGCATTTCGAGAAAATTGGAAGGATAGAAATTGGGCGATAGTTCTTTATGTCTAACCTATCACCTTTTTTATATAGTGCTGTAACTTTGGCAACTTTCATTTTGTCTGGAAAGGTTCCTGTGGAAATACATAAGTTGTATATATTGTCACGGGTGGTGAGTCGTGACCAATAAACAAGAAATAAACAGAAATAAATAAACGTTTAATGTGGCGAACTTGTGCCAAAAATAAAGAAGGAAACAGAAGAAAGCAGAGCGTCGCGGGCGTCGAAGTCGGCGTGTCAGCAGAATCGAGCGCTGGGGCGAGACTGACTCGACAAGGTCGCGGGCGGCCTCTTAACTAGAGTGCGTCGCTATCTCGAAGATTCGGCGAAAGCGGCTCGAGCGTCGCGTGATCGGGCGAGAATGAACACGCACTTTCTAGAAAACAAAAGCAGGAATAAATGATAGAAGTTACATGCGGTACATGAATAAACGAGAACTTTCTGGAGGTCCGTGACCGAGCATTGCTTTCTCAGCCCTGGGCGCGGCATTATCCCCCCCTTTAAAAGTGCATCGTCCCGATGCAGCACAAAAACGGAAAACAAAAAACAAAAGGACAGCAGAATTGCTAGCCGGAGTTCACAGTCCACAGTTCGCTCGTCGACGAGAGTGGAGAGTCCTATCGTTCGTAATACGGCTTCAGCCGGACGACATGCACCACCTCGGGTCGCGGCTGACGTCTTGCAGATGGGCGCGTTCCGTCGGGTAGAACTTCGTAGTTCAGATCGCCGAGGCGTCGGATGATCTTGTAGGGCCCAAAGTGGTGCTTCAGGAGTTTTTCGCTGAGACCGCGACGACGAATCGGCGTCCACACCCAAACTCTGTCTCCGGGCTGGAAGTGGACGTCGCGGCGACGAAGATTATACCGGCGAGCGTCGACATGTTGCTGGTCTTGAATTCGTAGTCTGACTAGCTGGCGGACCTCTTCTGCCCGTTGAGCAACCACCTGGGCGTCATCGCTCCCGTCGTTGACTGACTCGTGCGGCAGCATAGAGTCTAGCATAGTCGTCACCGCCCGGCCATACACCAGCTGGAAGGGCGTCACTCCTGTGGTCTCTTGCACTGCTCTGTTGTAGGCGAACGTGACGTAGGGCAGCACTTCGTCCCAGGTCTTGTGCTCCACGTCGACGTACATAGAGACCATGTCGGCGATTGTTTTGTTGAGCCGCTCCGTCAACCCGTCGGTCTGCGGATGGTATGCCGTTGTTCGACGGTGTTCCGTGTGGCTTAAACGCAGGATCTCTTGGGTCAACTGTGCCATAAACGATGACCCTCGGTCTGTGATCAGTACTTCGGGGGCGCCATGGCGGAGGACGATGGACTCGATGAAGAACTTGGCGACTTCGACAGGAGTCCCCGAAGGAAGGGCTTTCGTCTCGGCGTAACGAGTAAGATAATCGGTGGCGACGATTATCCAGCGGTTCCCCATCGTCGACGGTGGAAAAGGACCCAGCAAATCCATTCCAATTTGCTGGAAGGGCTTGGTTGGCGGGGTAATCGGCTGAAGGAGACCTGCTGGCTTTGACGGTGGTTTCTTGCGTCGCTGGCACTCATGGCACGATCGTGTGTAGAGATGGACGGTCTTCGGAAGCTTTGGCCAGTAGTACTTGTCACGAATCCGGGCAAGGGTCCTGCTGTAGCCGAGATGTCCGGCCGTTGGGTCGTCGTGGCACGCTTGAAAAATTTCTTCTCGGAGGCTGGCGGGGACAACCAGTAGCCAGGGGGTTTCGCTGGTTCCGAAATTCTTTCTGAAGAGCACGCCTCGCCGCAGGACAAAGCTCGGTAGGTCCCGAGAAAAGACCCGTGGGACAGAGCCTCCTCGACCTTCGAGGCTGTCGATCACGGAGCTAAGTTCCGCGTCGTCGCGTTGCAGTGCCCTCATGTCGGTAGCGTCAACTGCGCCTAGAAAACGGGCGTCGTCATCGTCGTCCGCGCCGGAGATTGGAGGTTCGACTGGAGCCCTAGACAGACAGTCAGCGTCATTATGCTTGCGGCCGGACTTATGCACAATGGTTACGTCGAATTCCTGCAGTCGAAGGGTCCAGCGGGCGAGGCGTCCGGACGGATCCTTGAGGTTTGCGAGCCAGCAGAGGGCGTGGTGGTCTGTGACCACGCGAAACGGGATCCCGTACAAGTACGGGCGGAAGTTGGTTATCGCCCAGACGAAAGCAAGACATTCTTTGTCGGTCGTTGAATAATTTTGTTCTGCCTTAGACAGCGCCCGGCTTGCGTAAGCGATTACTCTCTCTGCCCCTTCTTGTCGCTGAACGAGTACCGCACCGAGACCGGTATTGCTGGCGTCCGTGTGGATTTCAGTCTCCGCCGACTGGTCAAAATGTCCGAGGATAGGGGGCGACTGGAGCCTTCGCTTGAGTTCGTCGAACGCTTGCTCTTGCTCCTCTCCCCACTGGAACTGCACGTCGTCTTTCGTCAGATGCGTCAGCGGTGCAGAAATTTGCGCAAAAGCACGAACGAAACGTCTGTAATAGGCGCACAGCCCAAGGAATCTTCGAACGGTCTTCTTGTCCGATGGCTTCGGGAACTCGGCGACAGCGGACGTCTTGGCGGGATCAGGGCTTACACCCTGAGCACTCACGACGTGGCCCAAGAATTTGAGCTCACCATAGGCGAACCGACACTTGGAAGGCTTGAGGGTCAGCCCAGCAGCTTTGAAGGCCTGTAGAACGGCTCGCAGTCGTCTCAGGTGCTCGTCGAATTCGCTTGCGAAGACCACAACATCGTCGAGGTAGACGAGACAGCTTTGCCATTTCAAGCCGGCAAGGACGGTGTCCATAACGCGCTGGAAGGTTGCCGGCGCTGTGCACAGCCCGAATGGCCTTACTTTAAACTCATACAGTCCGTCCGGCGTGACGAAGGCCGTCTTCTCACGATCTCGTTCGCCGACCTCAATCTGCCAGTACCCGCTCTTCAAGTCCATCGACGAAAAGTATCGGGCGTGGCGTAGTCGGTCCAGGGTGTCGTCGATGCGTGGCAGTGGGTAGACGTCCTTTTTTGTTACGGCGTTCAGTCGGCGATAGTCCACGCAGAACCGAAGAGTCCCGTCTTTTTTTTTTCACCAGGACTACCGGTGAAGCCCACGGACTGCTTGAGGGCTGGATAATGTCGTCGTCAAGCATTTCTTGTACCTGCTGCTGGATGGCTTCCCTTTCTTTCACGGAGACCCTGTACGGCGGCCGATGCACAGGGAGTGCGTCGTCATCAGTAATTATCCGATGTTTCGCAACCGTCGTTTGGCGCACTTTCGACGACGTGGAGAAGCACTCACTGAACTCGGCGAGAAGGTCACGAAGTTGTCGTCGTTGTGGGGCTGGGAGGGATGGGTCGATGTCGAGCTCTGAGGACGTGATTGTCTTGTTCTGCGTCGGAGAGGCGTCTTCTGACATCACGGCGATCGCAGCTGAGTCTTCGATTTCCTCGACGTAGCCCACAGTTGTACCCTTTGTAAGGTGCTGCGACTCTTGCCGGAAATTGGTGACAAGGGCTACTGTTCGCCCGTCCTGGAGCTTCGTTACGGCTCTTGCAATGCCAATCCCTCGTCCGAGGAGAAGTTGGACGCTTCCTTCCAGCAGTGCTACACCGCAGGTGGCTCCTTCGGTCCCGACGGGCACAAATACACTCGACAGCGGTGGCAGGTTTACGTGGCTGGCGAGGACTCGCACTGCAGCTAACGTCGGTTTGGTATTTTCCACCGATGGGGCAGGCTTCCGAAGCGTCAGCTTGTTCTCCGCAAGGTCGATGATGGCGCCGTATTCACACAGGAAGTCCATTCCGAGAATGACGTCCCTCGAACAGTCTTGCAGAACGACGAACTTCACAGGGCATGTTTCGCCGTGAATCTCGACGCGAGCGGTGCATCTCCCGACTGGTGTAATGAGGTGTCCTCCGGCGGTTCTTATTCGTGGTCCATCCCACGGCGTCATGACTTTTCGAAGGCGGCGGGAGAGCCTCCCACTCAAGACTGAGTAGTCTGCTCCGGTGTCCACGAGTGCGGATGCGTCGTGGCCGTCGATGACGACGTTTAGGGTATTGGACACCACTGCAGCGGCGTCGTTTTGGTCTCTGGTGGCGTTCGAGTGGGGGCCCCCCGACGTTCGTGGAGGATCTTGGCGTCGGTCGTCTCCGGCAACTCCACCTCCAGGGGTTGCCGCGCCTAGTTTCCCCGGCGAGGAGCGAGGGGGGACAGGCTTTCACGTCGCGGTCGGTGCATCGGCGAAGCTGGACGTCGCGGTGACGGCGACCGGAACTCTCGGGGGGACGCAGGCTCGGGGGACTGAGGTCGTCACAGGTACTCGTCGATCTCGATAGGGCGTTCACCATGACGGGGGCGCGGGTCGTTCGGGTGGAACCCGCGTAGCCCGAGTCGTCGGTATGGGCATCGGCGGTAGGTGTGGTCCGCTTCCCCGCAATGGAAGCACAGAGGGCGTCGGTCGGGCGTTCGCCACAGGTCAGTCTTGCGGGGTGCGCGGGGCTCCGGGCAGGCGTACTGGACCTGGTCGTCGTGGCGTCGGTCGTGCTGCGGCGCAGGAGACTGACGTCGGGGCGGCGTGACATAGGTGCGGCGAGGAGGCGGTGGCCGTCGGGCCACTGCGGCGTAGGTCAGGGCGGGCTCTTCGGGTGGTGCTACGCAGGCAGGAGCCTCCGGTTGAATTGACCGCTGGACTTCTTCGCGCACCACTTCGGCGATCGACAGCTCAGCCGGCTGGTTGGCAGCAGGCAGCAGCTGCCGGAGCTCCTCCCGGACGATGTCGCGGACGATTTCCCGAAGGCCGTCGACACCGGTGGCGTTCAGGTCTAGTCGGCAAGATGCGGCGGTTCGAGGAGCAGGCACGCCGGCGAGTCGATGGTAATGGCTTGCTCGGGCCGACAGCGCTCGCTCGATGTTAGTGGCTTCAGCCACAAAACCGTCGACGGTTGTCGGGGGATGGCGGACAAGGCCCCCACAAATTTCAGCCTTCACGCCACGCATGAGGACGCGGAGCTTCTTCTCATCGGCTGCCTCCGGATCGGCTCGGGCACATAGGCGCATGACATCCTCTACGAAGCTGGTCACGCTTTCGTTGGGGCCCTGCACCCTTGTTTGGAGAAGGTCCTCCGCTCGCTGCCGACGGTGGTGGTTGAGGAACGTTCGCTTCAACTCGGCGGCGCAGGACTCCCACGTAGTGAAGGACGCTTCGTGGTTTTCAAACCAATGCCTCGCAGTTCCTTCAAGCGCGAAGTAGAGATTGTGGAGGTATTGTTCAGTCGTCCATCCGTTGTGGCGGGCTACACGTTCGTAGTGTTGCAGCCAGTCTTCAACGTCCTCGTGGACGTCTCCGTGGAAAGGCGTTGGAGTCCTGGGTGCGATCGGCAGGTACACAACGGCAGAAGCGGCCGGGGTCTGCGCCTGGTTGGCCATCGTCGTCTTCGGCTTGGTCGTGGGTGGCAGAAGTCCGTGTTCCGGGGGTAGACCTCGGATGCGGCGACTTGACCGGGTCTCGATCTGGTCTTCGTCGGGTCCTCCGGAGCTGGGGTTTGGACTTGTACTGCGGGAACTCGGAGGGCTGCGCTGCACGGACATGCGGTACCCCGCACCTCCACCAGAATGTCACGGGTGGTGAGTCGTGACCAATAAACAAGAAATAAACAGAAATAAATAAACGTTTAATGTGGCGAACTTGTGCCAAAAATAAAGAAGAAAACAGAAGAAAGCAGAGCGTCGCGGGCGTCGAAGTCGGCTTGTCAGCAGAATCGAGCGCTGGGGCGAGAATGACTCGACAAGGTCGCGGGCGGCCTCTTATTTAGAGTGCGTCGCTATCTCGAAGATTCGGCGAAAGCGGCTCGAGCGTCGCGTGATCGGGCGAGAATGAACACGCACTTTCTAGAAAACAAAAGCAGGAATAAATGATAGAAGTTACATGCGGTACATGAATAAACGAGAACTTTCTGGAGGTCCGTGACCGAGCGTTGCTTTCTCAGCCCTGGGCGCGGCAATATGAACCAAGACATGGACGATTTCATTAATTACGTACTTGACAGGTCTTATCTGAATACCGTCAGCATCACGGCTGCAAGAGTTCTTGAGTCCAAGGAAGGTTGAACATACCTCTACACTGTCGGTTGCATGTAAAAAACTACTGCTTTCGTTTCCGGACAGGGAGTAACTACAAGACTCATTTGAACACAGTTCAGGTTCTCTATGGACAAAATAGTGGTTAAACGCATTCACTAGTTCAACTCCTGTCAGTACGCGTCCATTGAGAGAAATTCTTTCTATTGTTTCAACATTCTGTTATCGTTTCATGACTACACTTAGCTTGCTCCATAGCTTATCTGTGTCCCCTGCACAGCTAGAAAAGAGGTTCATGTAGTAAGCTTCCTTGGCATTCCTTAACTCTTTAGTTAGTTTATTACGATAGACCTTAAACGTTTCCAAGTCTGAAGGGATCCTTTTCTTAATAAATGTTAGATAAAGCCTCTCCCGCTTCTTAATTTTCCTTAAGAGCTCTTTTGTTAACCAAGGTTTCCGAAATTTCTTATTGAATTTGCGCTCCTTATTGATAAAGTGCTTCTTATATGCTGCAACAAATATGCTGAGGAAAATAATTTACCCATAATGCAACGCGCGGTTACGCCGACGGCGACGGTGACGCCGACGCCGCTCAAGCCGGAAACGGGCGCCTATGAGCTGCGCTCTAAAAATAACTCGCCAAACGGGTGAATGAACTGATCGCACTGCCAGCTGAACTGATGAAACTGCTAGATAAACTGCTGGACGGGTTGTGAACTTTTTTAAACTGGTAGTCAAACTGGTGTCTTTTTAGGAAAATCACGGCATCGTGTTTTTCGAAATACGTTCCAAGCGTGCTATTTAGAAGAGCCACGAATATCTACCCTATTTGCTTAAGTAGCGAATTGGCCTTTGTCACAAATCGTGACCCACAAAAATCTTACTAAATCAATCAATCAATCTATCAATGAATCAATCAGTCAGTCAGTTTTTACTGCAGAGTTCCGGAATAACCATAGGACTCCACGCTGGCATAATGTAATAATACAAATAATATTTTCATCCATCGAACATTCACATAATCGATACAAATATTGATCTGTCGAAGCCAGACAGGACATGTGAACAGAAGCCGGGCAAGTCGAGTGACGAAAAAAAAAGGCTCGGTTTTAAACGTCACACGTCACCAAACAAATGGAAAAGTAATGCGTGATAACGCGATGTTAGAAAGTTATATCGATTAGCATTTTCTACACATCCCTATTGAAAAATCCGGCGAAAACTTCCAGTGACATTCGGTGGAAACGGGTTAATTTCTACTGATTTTCACCAGAAACCAGCGTAGTTTACCGTTTTTTTGGTGGAAACATTACCGGCCAACACTTCCAGTAACCAGATTTCGCTGGACCTTTTACCGGAGCCACTTACGGTTAAAATCCGGCAAAAGCTTCCAGTGACATTCGGTGGAAACGGGTTAATTTCCATTCATTTTCACCAGAAACCAGCGTAGCCACTTTCGCTGGAAGTTATACCAGAACCGCTTTCGATTACCCGCCGCTGGAATTCTACCGGAAGCCACTCTCATTTGCCGGACACCGAACTTCACTGGAAGCCAACGTTGCTGGAAGCCAAGACGAGCAGGGGGACTGAGTTTGTAATGGCGGCCGCAAAGCAGCGGCATTCTCGTGAGTGCGTGTTTTAGCTCGAAACGACGTTGCAATTCTGCAAGAAGTGCGTGCAGCGAAACGACGTTGCAATTCTGCAAGAAGTGCGTGCAGCAAACTGTTTTGACGATCCAAAAAGGTGGGCAGTGATCAACGGCAACTTGCTATTTGCGACAGGCAAAAGTCTGGGCCAGAGCAGGTACCCTACTGAAAAAACCCGTATAAAAATTCATACTGGTTGACCCGTATATCTCATACGGTGTTATGGGATACGGGTCTCCCGTATGATACTGGGAACCCGTACCTGTACAGGTTGACCCATTCAGATACAGGA
Source organism: Ixodes scapularis (assembly GCF_016920785.2). Taxonomy (NCBI): domain Eukaryota; kingdom Metazoa; phylum Arthropoda; class Arachnida; order Ixodida; family Ixodidae; genus Ixodes; species Ixodes scapularis. The sequence goes on along the minus strand of NW_024609868.1, from coordinate 155,568,920 downwards.
ACCCGTTCAGATACGGGGCCCGTACCTGTACGGGTTGACCCGTTTAGGTAAGGGAAACCGTGCCTGTACGGGTCGACCCGTTTAGGTATAGGAACCCGTACCTTACAGGTTGACCCATTTAGATATAGGAACCAATATTTATGCATGTTCATCTGTTCAGATAGAGAAACCTATATCTTTAAAGGTTTATCCGTTCTGACGCAGTAATAGGAATCAACATGGTGTCCAACGTTTGCAAACGGATGGATGGATCTTTGCAGGTTTAACAATTCGCATGCATTTGTCATGCAAAGAATGAGCATGAGCCAGGTCATTTCAGTTTATACATGTATTTAGTGAACGCAAATTGGCATATGCAGAACACCAACAAGAAGCTTAACCTCTAAGCAAGCTTAGAAGTCAAACTTCTAGTTAATATCCTGCAGTAGGATATTAACAAATGTGCATACTGCAGTAGATTCACCCGAGCTGTCCTCTTCCCTGGAGAGGCCTCTCGAGGATGCTTCCATAGGTACTCGTTGAAGGCATCTGCAGGGGAAAAGAATACAACAATAAGTCATGTATATCTACAGTTTCCTGAAAAATTTAATATTTTACTTCCTGCAATTATAAGCAAGCAATTTCCACAACAATTTATGCTTTGTTAATATCTTGTGATACCATTTACACCCCAAGAGTAACTTCTTAGGATTACGCAGCCTGCTTAAAACAGCAGGCATGCATGATTCGGCCCAAAAGTTTTGAACCAGTTCAGACCGAGTTCAGAGGAGTGCAGAAGCAGTGCGCAAGTCGGGCTGCGGCTGCGTGAACTTAAGGTGCAGCGTTACAAACGACCTTGTAATTGGTTTCCGAAAGACAGAAGAGTTGCCATCTGTTACTGAATGAACGCTGAACTGACTTCGGCCAGCGCAAGATTCTGTGGAACTGAGGCTGAGCTCGTGCAGCACTGGAATAAATCGAACAGGCCAGTTCATCGTCCATGCAACTTCCGGTTGAATCTAATGAGTCAGTTCTTACACTATTTGAACTAGATCGGCCAGTTCAAGCAAATCGAAAAGACCTTGTGTGACTTTCCACAACTATGCACTTAAAGTTTGCTTGCAACAGTGTGTTCCTTGCATTTCAGTGTTTATAAAAATTATAGACCTTAGAGCAGGGGACAAAAAGGAACGGAAAGACACGAAGCTCCGGAGCTTCGTGTCTGTCTGTCCCTTTTTTTCCCTACGTTCCCGGGTAACCACGTCTATCCTTAACCAGCTCGCCTGCCTGTTAACTTAAGTAAAAGTATGTTCTATAAATCTAAATATGTATTTTTAATTATGAACATGGGCCTAGGATTGCCTACAACCTCTAACTTATTTCATGCCCAACAATGTCACTATGGGAACAAGTAAAAGGAACACTGAACACACAATTCTCGACCGGCAGTTTTAGTGCCAAAGAAAGATTTTGACCTGCAATTGTTGTTCTGGGCAAATATATAAATTGACAACACAGATTTGATATAAAGAACCATTTAACTAATTTAATATCCGTGTTACGACCCTTCAATGGTCTATTCATACGAGATAGTTCCCTGGTAAGAAAACTGAGCACCAGAAAGGAGGAACACCCACGATGAGAAGGCGGTTCAGAAAAAATGGGCAGTACTCAAAGGACAGAGCCAAACATAGTTCGGTTGTAGCAGTTCTAGTGAACAAACAGACTCACTTTCACAACTTTGCTAGTGCCAGCTTTTCGTTCAAAAGAAAAAATAAGTGTCTCAGCAGAAGGTCCTGCAAGCAGGCCACTGATATCATGGACCTCCCCCAAAACTTGCAGGGATTAGCAGATATTTGCAATGAGGAGCATGTTACTGTAAAACCTCCTCAGTGTGAATACATCAGAAAGCACCAAGGGACCTAGATGACCGTGACAAGGTCACTTTACTTTTCTTCATATATTAAAAACAAAGAGGGAGATAGGGCTTCTTCATTTCGGTTTTGCGCTCAGAGCTTCACGTTCCTAAAGCTCGAACTAGTCGAACCGTGACCTTTCAACACCCTATAACACTGAAAGTTCTGAAAGCCTTGGAATATTTTATCACATTAATGTTGTCGTAGCAGGTTGCAACTTCAGAAGCCATAAGGTTTGAGTGGCTCACCAAGTATGAGACATCTGTGAGAAGTGGGCACTTACTGCTGCCAACTTGACTGGAGTCAGGGCCCTCTCGGCGACAGCGCCCTTGAAGCGCCGGCATAGCACCCCAGTCACACTCCGCCCATGCAGGTTCTCCCTGCCGAAGATCAACTTCGTGGCCTCTTTAACGAACATGGAGTCGCCCCGGGCTCCCCTCACGTAGAACAGTTTGTCCTTTTCCACCAAGACACCATGGCAAAGGTGAACCTAGAAATAGATAGAAATGCCCTACAGGAAATGCAGCCAGCCATTGGTCCCGATCTCATTGATCTTTCGGAAACTTGTGCCGACGTCTGCCGCACAATGCCACTTTTTTCGGACGCAGGACATGCAAGGCAGCTCTTCACGCAACATCTTGGGGGTATTCTTTTCTAAGCCAATCACAGAAATTCACCACGGGCACTCACTACTCGTCTCCAACTTCTCAATATAAAGAACACCTCATCTTGAAGTACAGAACAGAGAGTGGAACAAACATAACTGCAAAAGAATCGCATAGCAAACAGTTCCAGCCACGCATGTCGTCTGTTATCCACACAAAAAAAAACACGGAGGGGAAAACAAAAAAGCTCACGGTCAGGTGTAGCCACGTGACTTCCGCCCACTCACTCTCTCCTCTCCACTTCTCCGACCTCCGTGCGCGGGTTTCAGTTTCGGTTCTGAGCAGTTGCGTTTTTTTGGCTTTAATAAAAATATATGTGACTGCTGCAAAATATTAATTTGGTAGTCTTTCGACACCATTAAAAATCAGCTGGCAAAAAATGAAAACTTTTATTGGGGGGTGTAAGTGCCCGTTTAAGTGAGTTCAGAGTAAAGAGAGAAAGCGAAAGAAGGGTACCAATTATAACACAATTTTAATTGGGCTACTTGGTACATGATTTATGAAAAAGCTCGAAATAAGACAAGGACACTAGATAGAAAACGTTTCAGAAAAGTGCCAATTAATTGGGAAGAAATATCTTATGAATGCCCGCCATACTCTTTACATTCATCAGCATTTTGAAGCAGCCCGATGGTTCAATTTAAGGAAGCATATAAATAACCTCATTCAAGAAGCTGTGGAAACAATAAAATTTAGTCACTTGCCCAATATCTGGAATGAATATTCCATGAAATTCTGAACTTACCTCGTCACCAGCCTCTGCAAGCACTGGCACACACTCGGGAAATGCCTCCGGCGGGCCTGCTACAAGATCCGCTGCTGGAACAGCAGCATCAGCGGCCGGTACAGGTCGAGCGTGCCCTTACAAAAATATGTATGGACACTTCTAGGACGTTCTATAGACCAGCGTCCATAGGGAGGACAAAAGGCATCTATAGGCGGACCACGACCTCTGTTGCCTCCGTGAAGTCGTCCTATGGCTGCCCTATAGAATATTGGCCAACGGACGTTCTATGGACGTCCTATTCTATGGATGATGTGTGGTCATCCTATACCCTCTCTATGGCAAGGCGCCATATAGAGTACATAGGGACTCTATAGGGTTTCTACACAGGGTCTTTACGGTGTCTATAGGGTGCCTGTAGAAAACCCATACGAAGTCTACAAGGAGTCCCTAGGGTGTCCACAGGAAAGCCATACAAGGTCTACACAGGGTCCTCATGGGGTCTGCAGAAAAGCCATACAAGCTCTACAGGGAGGCCCTACAGGGTCCGCAGAGAAGCCACTCAGTCTGCAGGGGGTCTGCTATGGGGTCCGCACCGACCAACGTTTCTAGAGCAAGTCAGTTGGGAAACTGCTAAAGAGCTTGCTCTGAGAAAGCGGCACCTGATCTTTACTCAAAAACCAAACTAATTGCGATCCCAACGCCACCATTCCACCCGCAGCGGCCACTCGGATAACTGCACGACTGCGTGTGTTGGTTTGGGACTATCGATATTCGACAGCATGTGACTGTTCTGCTTTGGCTTTAATCGGCCACTTTGGCGCCGAAACATATACGGTAGAAGAGGGGTTTCAGGGATGCCAACCCCGTCTCCCAGGCGGACACGCCGCGAATTGCCACAGAAGTTAGGACGCACCCAAGTCGGGACGCGCTACCTGAAATCCCCAGTGAGGCATGGCTGTAAAAAAAAAAATAATTGTGCCGCAAAACCCTGTAAGCTAAAAGTGTATGCAAACATCACGCTCTTGTCAGTTTCTACTGATCTCCAATAAAGGGTTCTACAAAAAGAGCTTTTCCCCATTTGTTTTTACGCGAAAACGTGCTGTGTAAAAGTCATGTTAAAGAGTGTAGGGTCCTTAGGGGTCTGCAAAGAAGCCATACAAGGTCTATAGGGAGTACGTAAGGGGTTCACAGGGAAGCCATACAGGGTCCACAGGGGAGCCATACAGGGTCTACACGGGTTCCTTATGGAGTCTGCAGAGAAGCCATACAGGGACTGCACGGAGTCCCTACGGGGTCCATAGAGAAGCCACTTTAAGCGATGATGGTACCGCGGTGTGAGAATCGCACTCCCTAGCTCCTGGATGATTGGCATCATAATAAAATGGCTTGCCTACACTTTCCTGACGTGAAAAAAAACATAAAGTAAGTCTCTGATACTGCGCGTATATAGCAAAACTACAATTACTTACGCGTCACGCGCAGACCCAGCCTAGTATACCGCTTTGTAACGACGATCATCCAGATGACCGCAATTTTGATAGGAACCAGTGCCCCCACTATGGGTTGTGAAAGTTGCGAATATCTACGGGGGCCGCAGCGACCCACATATACCTACCTCCCACTGAGAAAGTAAAAACAATATTCCGGCACATACTAAACAGTTCCATCTCCACAATGAGTATACCCTGAGGTTGGATATGCCTCTAGACATCAATGTAACATATTGATACCCGGAACTTAATTAACAACTCTTTAACTCCGACACCTCGCTACACCTAAAGAAAACGTCTACCCGGCATCACTTTGTTAATGCCCCAATATATAGCTCACACCATAGAGAGGCAATAGGATGACCACAGACTTACCGGGACCATAGAACGGAAATAGGAAGGAATGAAAAACTTTTTCTTTCGCAAAGATCTCTATAGCGTTTTTGTGTCCATTCTGTGGCAAACCAATGGTACATAGACGGTCTAAGAACTGTTTACAGGAATCCATAGGATGGACAAAGAGGTAATAGAACGGCAACAGTACGGACATAGGACGTCCATACATATTTTTGTAGGGGTGATCCACACCAGCTCGCACTACGTGAACTGAAGCGGGAGCGCCAGCTGCAGGAACCACTGCTGGGCAAGCTCGAGGAGCTGACCCAACACCGCCAGACGGGCATTGTCCACTGCAACATAATAAAACACTCTTTAGAAACAAGACACAGTTCAGGAGTCAACCGATTTTTCGGACGCCAAAAATTCAGACAAGCTTGATTATTCAGACTTCAGCGCTTTCCTGGTTCGTTGATGGCATGAGGGCTTCATAGTACTTCATGCCACAGAAGACTACCGGCAGTGTGCTTATTGGTTTTTCCGTAACACACCAGGACTAGAAAAGTAGCGCGAGCAGGACACAAAACAAAAGGATGAGAAACAAAACCAAAGAAGAAAAAGAGGAAGAAAAGAAATGCGCTCAAGTTCGCCGGCAGTGGGCGGCAGAGAGGTTGTTTAGTTTACAAAAAAAAAAATACCGGTGAATAGCTAATGAATATTCATGCCAAGCATTTCCAACGGTTTGCGAGATATAAGCTCAATCTTTCTGACGAAATCCAATGCTGTAGCAGATCGTCTGCTCACCTCTTAACCAGTTGCACAGTTGCGTCGCTAGGCACAATCTGCCGCCCGATTAAAGTTCAGCCTTGTTGGTGCTGTGGTCATGCCTACGACCAGCTTCCTCACTCCCTCCTCCTCAACAAAAAGAACTCCTTTCTCCCCAATGACGAAAGGATGTGTGCTGGCCGGGCTCATCAGAAAGCGCATATTTAAAATGTCTTGACTGACAGAACAAACTTTCACTTCAAGCCTCATCTATGCGCGCAGACCATGGTGTCTTGGTATGACATAATTGTTTGACATACTGCAGAACCAGAAAAATATTTCTTCAATCAAAGCAAAAGTGCTGCCGAGCAAAACGGGCTCATCGCCATCAGCAACAAGAAACAAACTCTCAAAGCTCCATTTGCACCCTAAGAGAAGAAAAGAGAATTATAGACACCTCTTAAACTCATTGATACATTGAGGCACCCCTGTAGTATATGCTTACTCCTGCTTGCGACCAAAAAAAATTAAAATTACTTTTGATCCATCAGATGAAGTGTGAGCACATAATGTGTAGTGTGTGAGGTAAGCAACTGAAAGTGCCTCCACGCTTACCTAGTAGTGCCAGCAGCTGCTTCTTGATAGCGTCCTCTCTATCTGGGGCTCCTGCTCCAGGTTCACCACCCTCTGCTTTGCCGACCTCAGCTTTTCAACCAGTCGGGCATGCTCCCCAAGCGACACAGCGGACGTCCTGTTCTCTGTCTTTTTTTTCTTCTTGTACTGGCCACCCACTGCAGGGGATGGCGACATCTCAATCAGGAAAAGAAAAAGGTCCAGGTGTTTTAATATTCATTTAATATAAACTCCCACACATAATTGGGACACACATTGTTCACATTAAATTGCCCCCCCCCCAGTTTATTTTTTGGGTGTAGGTTTCAGCCCTATACCTGTGATTGCCCCCTCCCTGAAGAAATGCTTCCAGACGCCCCTGACAAGATATCCGGCATTCACTGTCAGTACAGGAAATAATTGGTATATCGTCCTTTACATACTCTAGTGTGTAAAGGACGATACCTGTTGGCAGAAAACACTGTGTAGGTAAACGAAATAGTATGATAAAATATTGTGTTAAAAGGTACTTCTAAGTTAGTTAGAAAGTAAAATATGATAATACTACTTTGCACCCAGTGTACTTTCTATGAGGAACGTAAACTCTCAGTTGCTTTGTACTTGCAATTCAGTGCTTTTAAATACGATAGCATCTATAAGCAAAGCATATGCACTTTAGGCGTCTGTTGGTCCGAGGATTTGTAACTGCTTTTGAAAACAGCATGTGCCGGCACATTATAATTCAGAAAAGAAAAACATGCCGCCGGCACTCCGCCTCAAACCCACAACTGTTGGAGTCTAAGCCGGGCATCGTATCCGCTTCACTACGGGCATACATGGGTAAGCATTTGCGAAAGAGCTACTGGTTGCAGGCAAGAGCTGCGTTGATGCACGTGCCAGTGACTCAACGCCGTTGTTGCCATAGCAATGTGCGCCGCATCTGGTCGCAGTCGCACATAGCCACATCTGAGGAGAGCTCTGTGAACCAGACTTGAGTATCATCTTTCGTTGTCGGTATGCGAAAGCAGGTCTCACGAGAGGAACATTACGCAAGCGTGCTGAGGCACAGTGAAAGCAAAGTGCCTAGGGTACTTCGGAACAACATAAAACATGTTTGTTGAAAGCTGGAGAGGCAAGTAGCAACAAGAGGACCATTGAAGCGGATGAAAAGATTAAAGAGAGGAAACTTCGGCTGCAACGCAAGCAGGACGCCAAACAAATGAGGACGTCTTGCGATAGTGGAGAAGAGATGTAACTTCGTGTACGGCGAGATTTTGACTTGACTTAGAGCAGGTGAGCACATCTCGTAAGACTGAAGAGTGTCGAATTCAGATTTAATGCGGTCGAGAAACGAGCAGGAGAGTGTCTCTTGAAATCGAAGAGGGACAACTGCAGCTACAGCACAGTCGAGACCAGGAGTGGCCAAGCTGCGGCACTTTGTGTGTTAAAGTGCGGCTTGTGGTCCACTTTCATAGAGCGTTCTACCCACCGGATCTGTGTACCAGAATAGCAAGCAATTTAAAAAGTGTCTGTACAAATAGTCCTGACCAGCCATAATAAATGGACACAATTACTCATAAAGCGAACAAAATGCAAGATATTCTTTAGCCTAACCGTTCAATTTTACCCACAATAGACCCTTTCCGAAATTCAGTCTGGCCACTTTGATCACTATCATCATCTGTGGAACGGCATCTGTGCCATACCAATGTCGACCTTCTAGTGACTGATAAAGTGATAAAGGAAGACGTTGAAGATGCTCCTAAGCGGATGTTGCGAGGCCTGTACATTCAGGGGGTCAGTACGACGCGAGGTATGAATGGAACACAAGAGCTACGTAAGCATTTATTTCTAATAACTCAGATTCAGTCAATCTGTGGGCGGCTTTAAAGCACTTTGGTGTATAGAATTTTCTCGAGGCATCTGAGTGGGTTGGAGCTTTGTTCTGAATGCAGGTTCTTCGTCACCATCGAACTGAAAGTGATTGAGAAAGAACTCACACTGAACAATTCCTCGCGCGCCGTTGACTTGCGAAAGTGACAGTGCCGACACAAGTTCATATCCGCCATTGATATGGCAAAACCTAAACTGCTTTACGAACCACCAGATGGCACTGAATTTCGGAAAGGGTCTATTACTGCCCACTGGTAACGGAAGTGAAGTATGCTGCTGATTTGAAACAGGGAAACAAAAGACGAACCCCCTCCTTCTGAACAGAGTCGAAGATGAGGTAAGAAAAACAGCCTAAAGGCACACATAAACCTCGAACCTTGAGTTCAATACCATAGGGATGGCCACGTGCTTCTTTTTCAAAGCAGCAACCAGCTCAGCTCGTGTCTCTGTAAAACAAAACATGCACACTGAATTACATCTCAAAGTCGTTGTGGTCGTCTCCCTTTCCCTTCTTGTATCGGGGTTTATAAATATGACCGTTCACCAGCCAGCCTGCGCTATAACCCTTGTTTCAAAAATTATTTTTTTCGATATTTTTACACATTAAATGCACCACCTAGTCGAACTTATGTGGTAAATTTGTCGAGCTTACAAAGCCGATTTTTTGCGATTTATTTTGAGTGTCGTGGCTACCGTCTGGAGCGCCCTGTAGTTAAACAACGTAAAACCCTTTGCTTTTGCCGCCCAGTTCTTCACAAATCGGGCGCAAGGACCAAATCGGGCGCAAGGACATATTCGTGCCCACCACATTTCGCGAATTTTAGACGCCGGAACGGGGGACGCCGGAACGGGGGCCCACGAAATTTCCGCTTTCCACGTGTCCTTAAATTTCGCTAATTTTTGGACGCGTGGAATTTGCAAACAATCGGGGGCTGGCGAACATTAGGGAGTGTTCGTAGACCGCGTTTCCCCCTCCGCAACGAAGATGCGCCTGCCCGCCGATAGTCTTGACTGTAGAATTCCGGGTATATAGCGAGTTGCGGAGGGCGTTGCGGGACAGCGAAAACGATCTACGAAAACTCCCTATTAACGGTTTGCAGTATACGTTGTGCTTCGAGCCCCTGATGCGTAGAAAACAACTTACCATTCCCCGGCGCACGCTCCAACAGCCTCCCAGTAGACGCTTTTCGGCACGTCGGGGTCGAAGTCGCCAACGCTCGCCGGTTTGAACTTCTTGATACGGTTCACCACGCTGACTATTGCCTTCGCGCCATCAATATAAATCACGTACGCTTAGTACATATCGACACCGATACACACCGATCGAGATAGCCCTAACGTCAATGCGGCTTTGGTTCACAGCACTGGCTGGCGGCCAGCGGCGCTGGTATGTAAGGATTGGATTGGATTAAATAAATAATCTGCCTTAGTTTATATTAATACTATTATTACTCAAAATAGTATTAGAACATTTAAAAGCATAGAAACTTACCGTGTTAAGTTTATTTATTGTTAAGAAAAACATTGTTTCTCCGTCGTTGGTTGTTTTTCTGCACTCTGGCTTGCAGCTACGAAATCCAATCCAATCCGACGTCAATAAACCGAAACCGAAACTACCGCGGTACAGGGCTCAAAGCTATGAAGCAAACTCTCGTTTATCTCGGCCTCGCTTCCCGTGGATTTGGTTTTCTCATTTTATGACTTTAAATATGAATGTCATAAAATGGTTGAGTTTGATAGCTCAAACTGTTAAACTGAAATGACATAATATGTGATTTTCTGATTAAAATTCTTTATTGAAAAAAATATCACAGTTTAGTTTCGCGGTGAGCGCGTTCCCGTCGAGGTCTGATAATTTCTGGTCGCGTTAAATAGACCGATCTCACCGGCCAGTTTGACTACGCCACCGCTGCCGCAATGCAGCGAGGGAACGTTAGTCTTTGGGCACGTGCGACAACCTCGCTGGAGCTCATCGCGTGCAGAGCACGAGAAGGCACGAGCCCTCCTGTGAACTAAAGTTATGGCGGCTTTACGCATGCGCCCAACGCTTAGTGAGATCGGTCTATCGTGTATACCGATAGAGCCTGTACAAGGTTACCGACCGCCGGTTTAAGTGCCGGCGCCGGTAAGGCGTTACCGGTCGCTCCGATACGTGGTTGCTGTTAGCCGCGCATCGATCACTGGCCACCGGTACGTTATTACGGCCCACCAGTGTGGCGTACCGGCTTCGCCTGTACGTGTTCACTCGCCGCCTGTACATGATATGGGCAACCGATATGGCGTATCGGCTTCGCCGGTACGTGGTTACCGGTTACCGGCGTGGCCTACCGGCTGTTCCCGTACGTGTTTATCGGCCGCCTGTACATGGTATGGGCAGCCGGTACGGCGTATCGGCTTCGCCAGTACGTGGTTACAGGTCTCCGGTACAGAGCTACCGGTTACCGATATGAGAATACAGGACTCCGGTGTGAACCGGTATAGGCCGGTATACATTTGTACAGGTTTTTTCAGTAGGGTACTAGACCTCTCGGGCGGCATGATCGTGAGTGCGAGTTTTAGCTCGGGACGACGTTGCAATCCTCCAGAAGTGCATGGAGCGAACTGTTTTAGCGATCCAAAAAGGTGGGCAGCGATCACCGGCAACTTGCTATTTGCTACCGGCAAAAGTCTGGGCCAGAGCAGGTACGAGACCACTCGGGCGGCATTCTCGTGAGTGCGAGTTTTAGCTCGGGATGACGTTGCAATCCTCCAGAAGTGCATGGAGCGAACTGTTTTAACGATCCAAAAAGGTGGGCAGCGATCACCGGCAACTTTCTATTTTCGACCGGCAAAAGTCTGGGCCAGAGCAGGTACGAGACCACTCGGGCGGCATTCTCAACTAGTGCGAGTTGTAGCTCGGGACGACGTTGCAATCTTCAAGAAGTGCGTGCAGCGAACTGTTTTAACGATCCAAAAAGGTGGGCAGCGATCACCGGCAACTTGCTTTTTGCGACAGACAAAAGTCTGGGCCAGAGCAGGTACGAGACCACTCGTAGGCGACGTGAACGGACACGACCGCTCTCGTGTTTTCTGGCCTGCAGCGTATTTAAGATGATTCGTAAAAATGAGCTTGGGAACGTATCATGCAACAATTTACTACAGGGGTGCCCGAAGGTGGTGGATTCATCTACTGAAAGAATGAAAACCTGACTCTCGGAGTGACAAAAAAAAAAAGTTTTATAGCGCAGTTTTTAGGCGCCCATTCCCGCATTTCGCGGTGTCGCCGTCGCCGTAACTGGAGGAAGAAAAAAAAATCAATATTATCCAGAGGAGGAGAAGAAAGTATAGAAGAGGAGCAGGAGGGTATAGAGGGCATGTGATTACCTATTTTAATTAATTGGTGTATGTATGCACCATTTATAGGTAGAAGAAAATACCCAATTAAATTCTTTACCAACAGCATATAGGAAAATCAAAACACCTCAAGAGCTGCGCTCTAATTTCGCATTACAGAGAAACGTAAACGTCTTGCAATTTTTTGACCCAGGAGAAATCCTTTCCGTCCCTTTTTCAATTCATCAAAATATTTTTCTGGCGTTTATTACGACTGAAAAACAAGTGGAATGGAGAGGAAACAATTTTCTCATATTATTCGCTTCATTTGGCCGAAATAAATACCACAGTGACCCAAGTTTTTATTTATGTCTACATGTGATGCATCGGAGGATATATAGTCTGTTTTGTTCTATTGAGGTGAGCTAATCCTTTCACAATTTTACTAGATGCTTTCACCCTTATATTTAACCTGTGTGCAAAATCCCGTCGGAATCAAAATGGGAAATGGTTTCATGCCATGAATCCAAAAAGTCAACGAAGCTAAAGATTTCGTTCCAGATAAAAAGCTAGTTTTGTCTAGGAATAAGGGTAGAAAAGACTGATAGGAATACCAAACCACTATTTTTGAAATTGTAGTGCAAGGAAAGTTTTTATCTCGGTGTCATTAAATGTCGGCATGCTTGACTTACAATTGTCTCGACGCCTCTCTGTAGGGCATAATATTGAGAACCAGCATCATCACATTCTATTAAACCCACCAGGGTGTCACCATCACTATCCTCCTTCTTTTTTATTTTGTATGCAAGGGCACATGCTCGTTGGTCCATGTGGTCTTTTCTGCTTCACATATCTCTTGGTTTTTTGTGTGATTATAGCAGCCTTTTTACATGACACGAATTAAATCACAAATGAAGTTTCTTTCTGTAAGGAAAGTTTATGTACATGCAGCTCTTCTGTTTATACAATTTGAAACAGTTGAGAGGACTCCTTTGGTAGGTACGACTTTAGTGGTGCTTTGTACTTGAGAATAAATTTTGTCTTTGCATTCGAGTATATTGTTCCTACAGAAAACAAACACGTGCAAAACATTTTGCAACAAGCTTTACAGTATCGAATTCCCCTATGTACAGTGGGTCAACCAAATGTGATATTTACATAAAATAACATATATACACAAAAGCAAGTCGAACTAATCCCTCTCAATGCTGTTTAGCAGATCACACACAAATGACTTGTTTTCACTGACAAAGTCTATATACAGGCAGCTGTCCTTGATACTACTGGGCCGTAGGACGCTTAGGGCCTTGCTTTCTGAAAGAAAACATTCCTTGATGTGCGGTGGCATGCATGATTCCTCCATCAGGACAATTGGACGGCAAAGGAGGACACATGTCTGGGCGGGAAGTGACACCAGGATGATTTTTTCAATCTTGTAGTACTCCCCATCTTGTGTGGAGACGACCGTGGTGTTGCTTTTTTCTGGCCTAGTGTAGGCAGCACTGTGAAATACCTTGCGGTCAAAGACAAAGCGTTCATACTCTGTTCTAGTGGTGCAAGATAAATCACAGTGCTGCTCAAGAGCACGCTTTTCCAATGCACTTAAGCTTACAGCGCTTCCACATCCAAGCAGACATGTTTCCTCCACATGACTCGCATTCTGAATAGGAGGGAAACCGAGAAACCTCGTGCACACATCCTGTTCCCTGTCGGGCAACTTCGCTGTTGCCAGGAGACACTCAACCTGTTGAGCCATCACGACCCGCTCCAAAATCTGGTCAGGGAGTCCTCGCGCGGCTGACACCAGCTTGGCAATCCTGCCATTTCCCCCTTCGAAAACGAAGGCAGAATGCGCCCAGAGTGGGCCCGGCTGACGGACACAGTTACATAGGTGCAGCAACTGGTGCACATTAAATGTGGCAGAGGTCACGCCAAACAGTGTCTTGCTGCGGCCAACGAAGGTCTCGAGCAGCAGCTCTGAAAAACAAAACAGAGAACAGAACAAAGTTGGGTACCCAGACATTATGAGCACATTTTCACATGCCTAAATGCTGCAACTTAATGCTCATTCTTTCATTTCAAATTATTTGCTGGCACAGACTGCTGGAAAGGAAGAAAAGTCTCTTACCGAAACGTCGTGTAATAATGCCTCTGCTGCTGTTCAAACATTTTTCTACGTTTCTGAATTTGTTCCACGAAAAAAAATAAAGTGCAGACAGCGTCCTCCAGTGGGGAGGTGGAGGGAACATTAATTTGCATGCATGAGTTTTATCAGGCACGCAAAAAATGCGAGTCGCGAGCAGTCAGCCTCTGAGTGATAAGGTGTTGTCAGTGCTCATTATATGAAATTAACAGCACAAATACAAGAAGAAAAGGATGATAAACGTCAGTTGTTAGTCAGCACTCTATCCTGTCTCCCTCAACTATCCTTCCTAGTATTTGCGCTGTTAATTCCACATAATGATCAACCAACTAGCCCACCAGATGATCGTAATCAGTGCTCATCGTTTTTTTTTCCCGCAAGACAACCAAACAGCTTGAGCAGAGGTATTGCATTAAATTTTGGTGGAAGCGTTGCAACACTCAAGTGGAAACAGAAATATTCACCAGAATTTCGGCGGCGATGCCATGGGCATTATAAAAAATTAGAGGCGTACTACCGGATCAAAGATGGTCGCATGACAGTGGGGAGTGATGCGCGCCCCGGAAGGCCTTCAACAAGATGAAATAACGAGGTGATTGACCAAGTGCGGAGTTGGGTCGTGCAGGACCATCGCAACACTATTCAAGAACTTGTGACTGAGGTGGGAGGAATTACCGACTTGGTGCATTCAATTCTGAAGGATCATTTGGCTCTGCAGAGAGTGTCTGAGAAATTTGTGCCAAAGTTGCTCACGATGGAGCTGCATCAAAACAATGCACCAGCTCGTTTTTCGCGTCTGATTCAGATTTTTTGGCCAGAATCAGGCTCCATACTCTCCCGACATGACTCCTTGTGATTTTCTGGCTCTTCCCCATGATAAAAATGCCGCTGAAAGGAACGAGATACGGGAAAAAGCAACGAGCACTGACTACACTTCCGCACGTGGAGGCTGACTGCCAGTGACTCATATTTTTTGCGGGCTTGATAAAATTTAAGCATGCCCATTAATGTTCCCTCCACCAGAAGACAGTGTCTGTGTTTAATTTGTTTACGTGGAACAAATTCATGTCGGATATTTTTTTAACAGACCTCGTATTGGTAGACCCGAAACTGAGTACACCTACCCACCAGAGGCACTGTCCGCATTTCATTGGTTTCCGGGGTACAAATTCAGATCGAATAATTTTTGAACGACCCTTGTATGCTCCTTCCTTCATGTGAGGGTGATGCAGCATAGTGTCAGTAATTTTGGTTGACTGGTTTCTTAGATATTTAATTTTGCAGAAAATTTTGCAAAAAATAGCTTAATACATATAGCATTCTGATTTCTCCACAATCACTATTGAAATTTCTTATATAATATTTAAAAATATTTAAAGTTAAAAATACTTCTAATTGTTTTAAATTGTCTACAGTGTTCCTGCAATGTCTGTGCAGTGGCGATGGATATCCATGCATTCTTGAAACATTTTATGGAATGTGCAAAAACTTAGTGGAGTAGAGAACACTGGGTATGCAGAATTCATGACACAAACCAAAACAAGTGCACTGTGAGGCAATAGGACAGGTGGGAATGCGGCAGGGCAGTGGGAATGGTTTCTATTTGCAATACAAATCACCGTGAAGCACTTCATTGTCTTAGAGATTTTGCAAACTACTCAAGTTTTCGGCATAATCCGACTACAGTAGAACCAGAAGAAGTAACACTTGTGAACACTTGCAACACAAATTTACGGATAATGTTTAGCACAACCCTTAAAGGGACAATGAAGACGATCTAGAAACTTTATTTTACGGTTGAAGTAGGCCTCAGGCCTGATCTAGGTCAGTGGTCCTCAAATGGGGGTCCGCGGATGCTTTGGTGTCTGCGAAGGCATTCTCGGGGTCCTCGAAGCCCTGCCTCATTAGTCAAAATCGGCAATAAAGGTTGTCTTCGTGTAGTTTGGGGAGAAACATTCCAACTTTCAGTTGCGTTTTCTCTAGTGTGTGCCAATGAGAGAAGTCTACTTTGCACTAGAACTTGGTTATAGTGATTTATTAAATTTTTATTTTCATTAATGTATACATTTCCGTTCCCCTCACCACAACCGGTGTCCCCAAAACATCAATGGTTGAGAACCACTGATCTAGGTAATGTTGACCAAGTTTTAGCCCAAACCGATGCCTGCATGTTGCACAAATTAATTAAACAGTTTCATGAAAAATTGTACCGAGAACGCGCAGCAAACGAGTTTGCGCGACCTTCCAGCCTAGCATAACGTAGAAGTGTGACGTCCTGTGAGATCGACTACTCTCACTTGACTTCACTCGGACGGTTAGTTTCAGTAGTGCCAATTTATTCGCAGGTACAAAAATATGCATCACAAAATTATATAAAAGTTTCAGTGGTATGTCAGGACCCCAAGGGATCTAAAAACACACATCCTAAAAAAAATTTCAAATCATTGTAATTGTTTGTTTAAAAAAAAATGAACACAGCCGCTATTTTTGCAATTGTGACACATTTTGTGGCTGTACACGAATAAGTGCCGTTCAAGCATTGAGGCACTGCATTGCAGATCCAAGCATCACGCCCCTCATCGTCGTAACAGAAAATTGACTGTTTTTAGACATATCAGTCTTATGTTGCTCTCAATCACTTGAAAAAGCTCTTCATATCTGCTGTCAAAGGAGGTAGACTCGAGTAGCGCAGCTGTTAGTGCTGGTTTACGTGACATATTCATCCCGAGTGGTGCAGCTCAAGACTTTCGATTTGGGTTTCCTCCTTCGCTAGTATTCAAAATAGGCAAGCTGAGCAATGCATGATGGGATTGCATTCTGGTGCACGCCCGATTTTCTCGGTTCAAGTGAGTGCAGCTTCCTGAGAGTGCTGGCACGGAAACAAATTTGGTGAGCGCAGCCACTTAGATAGTGCAGAACGAACTCGCTGCTATGTGGCAAGTGCGCATGCACGGGTACGAGTACAGTGGAACAAACTCAATAAATGATGAGTGTTTAAACGATAGTGCAGGTTTTGGGTGCGATTGTCTAAAGGGATGATTTGTTGCACGAAAATGTAGATAACGAGAAGTTAGTCTGCCTGAAGGGACACCTGATATCTATGCTGTAGATAAACAAATGTTTTCGGTTCAGTATAGCCGCCAGGCCGAGGTCCTAAGCCGTGCCCACCCTCTAACGTGCGCCATGCAGTAGCGATGCATGACCACACGCTGGTACCAAGGTAACCCAGGTCAATATGAGCAGGGGTGAGATCTCTAGGTGGTGCAGCACAAGCTTTTGCACCACATACTTTGAGGTGTGGACCAGTAGCACCTCAGCCGCTGGTATCCCTTGCCGAATGAGAGGCCACTTCAGTGACCAATCTGATCTCCAAGGGAATTTGTGCGTTTTGGGAACACCACTCATTTCATAAAAGCTTAGCGAATGCCACACAACATGCGCGTATGGGTGATTACAGGCACATAGCCAGGATTTTTTTTTTTTTTGGGGGGGGGGGTGGAAACCGCCCGTGACAAAATGCTGGATGAGGGGGAGGGGGGAGAGGAGGTCTCCGCAAAATGGCAGATATTTGGGGGCGGGGACGGGCTGGGCCCCATAGGCATCCCCCGTGGCTATGTGCCTGGGTGATTAAAAGACATATCAAACATTCCAGCTGTACATAACTGATTGCAGTCACCAGATGGAAACTGCTCCAATACATCATCGCCCTCCCTGCCCATTGAAATGCTGCTTCACATTTTTTCATTAGCCTACTTAGTTCGTGCAATGCCCGAAGCTAGTGGGACAATATACTCTGAAATATAGACATTACATGGCAACTGTTGCAATGCGTATGAACATCCCCTCTGTTATTATCACCACTTTCATAACTTCTGTCTGCAGTAACACTTTCATTAGCATTCCATGACTGGTAGCATAATAGTCGTCTTAACCAAAAATAATTAGTTTTTAAAATTTTATTCTTATTCCTGAGTGCCAACTTACCTGCCTGTTGGATCTCATGAAGAGCGATGCTGTTCCTCAAAAGAATGTGGACAGCTTCACAGAGCTTTGCAAGCAGCTTCCAGTAGTCTACTGGAAGAATGCCCTGCAGGCAGGGGAGCATGTAGAAGAGCAGCCAGTGGCGCCACTCCGATGCTTTCCAGTAGCTCCGCTCACACAATGACCGAGGAAGCCTGGTAATGCAATGTGGAGGCTTTATGCACAGAAGTCTAGCGTTGACCCTCGCCAAAGTGGCCCCAGTTCCTGCAATTCAAAACCAGAAGGAAGTTTGTCTGGTCAGCATTCGCGAAACTCTGAAGAACTTAAGCACAAGAGGTATGGCGGATAGGTACTGTACCTATGTAGAAATGCTGGTTTGAGTTTGACGAGGAGAAAAGCAGTTGAGCCACCTGCCTTGCCACTCCCTGCGGCACGCAATGCATGTACTCGACACTGTAGCCAGTGACGAGATCAAAACCTGCGAGCAAGCAAACATCCCCCATTAATTCCATATGACCTCTGAGAGAAACCGGGGTGTGGTCACTATAAATAATTATCTGTGAGCCATAAGGTGGTCACCAGCCGTACTGCACTTGAGCTATAATTCTGCTTCAGTTATCCATCCAAAAGGTTCGAGATGGCTAATTATTTAGTAAATTGTGAAATCCCAGCTTGTGCCACTGCATAGAGACTACATATACAATGCTTTAGATTTTTTCTGCATGGAAAATTTGTGAACTTAACATTTTCTAAAAAATAAAAAATTTAAAATAACCCAAAATACAAAACCATTTCCTCTAGTTCCTGCACTGTTTTGGCAAAGGCACTTGTGACCGAATGTGCTGTAGAAATGAACTTGTTTCACATTTTGTGCATCGACGACGCAAACACTCTCATCGTCATCTCCGAAAGGAAGCCCCACTAAAGAAAGTTTCATTCCAGCGGGAGTGAAACACCGAGTTCGCTTCTCTAGCTGTTGCAAGTCCCAGCTTTGACCCTGCGGCTTTGCACATCCCCCTTTACCCCCCCCCCCCCCCCCTCCGAGTATGTACTTCTCTTTCCCCCCTCACCCCCTGCCAAAACTGCCTAGTCAAGCTTAACGCCCCAGTGCTGGATTTTCGTTATCACCTCGAACAGGGTAGCACTTTGCACAGACTGGACATGAGTTCTGCGCCAGCATTTGGCTGGCACTTGTGTCTAATCAGTAGGGCCTTTTAAAGTTTCCCTTCAGAAAGCACCATTTTTTCAAATTATTTTGCACATATTATGCCAATTTAAAGGTATTATCTCGTCTTTGTTCGCTTCTCAGGCATACTGCTATTTTTAAAATATTTCAGTCTGCTTGCACCCACGAGCGGAGACCGCTTCAGCAATCTCCGCTCACAAGCGGAAAATGCACAAGGAGGACTTAGAAGTGACAGGCAGGGCACCAGTACCACTAGAAAAATGGAGGGACAAAAAGAATTCAGGAACATTCAACTTTGCTAAAGATAAGAAAGAAGTGCACTAACTGAAAAAGATGAATTCCTTCAAGAAGAAGAGCTTAGTCCAGATGAAGATTTGTGCTTCATATGGACAAGTCTAACATGAAGTAACTCTGAAAGAACTTAGTGAAAGTACAAAGCAATGCTTGGGAAGAATAGAAGAAGCTTTGTTTGAAATCCTGAAGATGTCATTCATTGCAGCCCACTCTCATGAAACTCAGTAGTTCCGAGCATTGGCGTGAGGCAGGGGAAGGCTAGCCTTTTCTTATTATTGCCATGACATTCTGTTTCTGTAGCAACTTAAATTGCTTGTTCAGTTTTAAATCAGCAAAAGCGTTACCCTTTGTGGTATTAGGTATTGTTTTCTTGCGGCGCAGTTAACAGAATCGATGCCATGTTTAATGCGCCTTTTTCACTCACTATATTGGGGTTTTGGAGCCTAAATACCTGCTTATTTTGAACGTTTCTAGTGCTTATATATCAGGGCCAGACTAATCAGTAAGAATATTGTCACGAGTAACTATTGGTGAGGAAAACATGAGTGAAGAAAATGTATGTTTAATGGGGGCGTACTTTTGCCCAAATTAAAAGGGAATAACATGGCGTCGCAGGCGTCGAATTTCGGCATAACAGCAGGATCAAAGCTGGCGATGGAATGAACTCATACGGCCATGCGGAGATTCTTTTATAGCCACTTCATTTTCTGGAACGTTCCTACCACAATATGTGGCACTAGAACATTCTGATCTAGAACAAATGACAACATTCTTCAATTTTCGAGAACCACGGGTTTTACGAATTAACAAAAAGTGTTATCCAGTCCCAGGATTCGAACCTGGGACTTCTGCGTGATAGTCAGGTGCTATACCACCTGTCGACCGCAACGCACACGTATAAATATGAGTTTAAGCCAAATGCTGGCCTGGCACTCATTTTCGATGTGGGCCCTGTGCAAACAAAATTTCGGTGACACTGAAAATTCAGCGGTGAGGCTTGAAGTTCGTCTATACTCATTTCCCGCTCAAGAACTATAATGAAAAAGTGAGGCATCTTGTGGAGCGATATTAACTTCTTTTATGTGGTGAGGTTAAAATACTAAGGGTGCCTGCAGAACGAGGTATTTGTCATTTTTTCGAATTGTGCACATTGCAAATGCAAAAGAGCCTTGTTTCTTTGGTAACCAACTCTTGTAAGAATTACTTTGTGCAGCACAGGAATTATGCACAAAACATGCTCCTTTCCTGAGGTGATATGAGTATAGGTGGTGTTGCTCGTGCACACTCTCGCACCATCTGAGTGAGTGCGACAATGTTTGAAATCTTATTCGACTGGATCCTAGCCACCCCAGTGGGCCCTATCAAGCGACAACACAGACAGAGCAGCACTGGACGCTGGTAGGCTCTTAAACTCAATGTTACAAAAATTTACTTTAGATCAGTGCATTCGGAACTGTCAGCAGCTGAGAGATGACATGTCGTGCTCGCTTTCCTTGTGCCCTCTATTAGCGCAGCTAATTTGGCATCAGGTTCACAAAGCGAAAGACCCCGGTTCAATCTACGCCTTCTCTAGAGCTTTTAAGGCATTAACATTTTGTCTGATCGACCTCTGTCTCGAACGACAGACTTCCGCTGCAGACTTTGTTTCCAAGGATTCAGGAAGATGTCACTACAGCATGTATACCAACTCTTCAATATCAATTTGAACAGTCAGAAAAAAATCGTTTTCTCATCGTACTCTGCTGGAATTTACTACAGAGGTGCGGCTAGGTGGTGCAAGCATAGAGTTAAAATATTAACGGATGAACTTATCTCGTTCAAGAAATATTTAAAAAAAACTGTTTTGAGCAATCTATGCTGCTATTTTGCGGGCAACGCAGACGGTGCTCGTTCACTTAGAGACGCCGCCGACAATGGCACAACGGAGAAACTTTCGCCAAGTCATCTGCTATCAAAACCCGAATTAGATCACCCCGCATGCTTTCCATGCAGTTCAGCCATCTGTTGGCAGCGTCTTCAAGCAAACAAGCACCGTCTGCGTCACCTGCAAAACGGCGCTGTAGATCGCCCAAGATAGGTTCTTAATTTGTCTTTCGTGAACTAGGAATGTTCATCAGTTAATATTTTAACCCCATGCTTGCACCACCTAGCCACACCTCTGTACTAAGTTCCTGCAAATACATTGAGAAACCAATTTTTGCGGACCGTTCAAAGTGAGATCAAAGCGTTGGTCTATAAGTGCTGAAACCAGCCCAGAAACATATTTTGTGCTTAAAAAGACACTCGGGGTAGATGAACAGCAAAAAGAGACGTACCTGGGAGGTCCATCATTGCAGAAGCGCCTTTGATGCCATTGACACTATCCTTGAACGCCAGTGCCAGCTGCATGTCGCGGGAAATCATAGCTGATGATCTGAGAGCTGGAGGCTCATCAGCGATGTAGCGCATGCTCCCTATAAAAGACAACTTTAATTAATCCAAGGCGCTGCATACAGATCCGTCTCATTACTGCAGGCCACCCAAATCATCGCTATACAGGTCTGTTCACTCATTACAGCAAGCAAGTTGTGTGCTTCTCACGGAGAGGGTAGGGGAGGTGCCAATAGTTACGTCACTCTCCCCTCCCTTTATTTTACAGTTCAGTTGTGTCAAACTTACAAATATGACGAACAGATTTTGGCTTTACCGTTCCACTACACGCTAGAGCACAGAGCATAAATAAAAATAATTCAGAATGCCCTTCGAGCTATTTCCCCTCCCGTTTGACGAAGATAGAGTCCTAGTCCATACAAAATCGGTGGATCTCTGACAGGCAAGGCAGGCAGGGCAGCGACTGCTATGACTAGCAGACGACAAAGCTATGTTTCCCCACATCAGCATCGTCCGATCAGTATGCGGCGTCGTGACGTCACTCTTGACACCTCTTCTACCCTCTCCACGAGAAGAAGACGACTTGCTCGCCGTATAAATATAATTATTCCCTAGCTTCACGGTATTCGCCCGTGATCAGACACTATGGACAGCCATGGTAACCGTTGAACAGCACCATGTTCTGAACTGCTGCTCGTGCCGGGGCATCCACGGAGCAGCAGAGGACGAAGGCCTTGGACTGGTGCAGGTGCGACCCATGCTTCCACTTGACGGGCTGCATGGAGTTCACTGCTTCCACAAATGTGCCGATGAAAGTCTGCATATTTGGGTGAGTTTTCCCGAACCAGAGGCCGGCAAGAGTTGGATGCTTGAAGCGCACATGAGGTGGCAGCTCGTTGATGACGAACTGGATGGGCCAGACAGAGGTCTTTGAGAAATCAAAGACGGGACTACTATCTGTGTTGATAGTCAGCGTCAAGTCATCAACTGCCAACTTCGCCTTTTCACGCATCTTTCGGTATCCCTTGCCCGTGGTGATGTCTGTGATGGGGTCATCGGGGCTTGCGGCAGGTCGAAGCAGGTTCTCCCCGAGGGCATCCTTGGTCTTGCCAATAAGGAACTTGACTTTCTTTTCCATGTCCAGCATCATGAAAAATGAGCCTTGCGCCCTTAGCTTCTTTTGAGTTGCCTTCTGCTGGCAGACTTCGCAGTGTCCTGCCGCGCCTTCCATCTTCATCATGCCCTCACAACTTGAGCAGAGGTAGTGGTAGTTAACCAGATCCTTAGTTTTGCCAGCCCACAGTTTCCAAAAAACATACTTCGTCTGAGGCAGGACATCTTTGCCGAAAATGGTATTAATCATACAGACACACTGCCCAAGCGCAGTCCAAGTTAAGCCATTTCCTGCGATAAATGACATTACCATGGCAATCGCTCCTGCCTTGGTCGTCTCTGTCTTCGGCAGTTTTTCCGCTCCGAACTGTTCGAAGCACGACGAGAGTATGTCTTCGAACACTGGCCCTGGCTGGAAGTCGGGCGGCTCCTCGTCGAAGTCGCTGGCCGCGCTGCACTCATCGTCAGACGTCTCGATAAAGTCGCGATCACTCGCCGAGTCTCTCATCGTGTCTTCATTGACGCTTCTTTCTGCCGGCACTGGGGATGACGCGCACAGATCTTGGCTGTTACCGTAGTCGATCGCCAATTCTGGCGGCACCGGGGACGACGCGCAGGCACCTTGGCTGCCATCGGAGTCGATCGGCTCTTGCTCGTCTTCGCTCTCCAGATCGCCACCAATGTTGGAGTCGTCAGATATTTCTGGTGAACTTGGTTCTGATATCGAAGTCCGCGAATCTAAAGTTCCTACTTCTTTCAGCCGGCGGTAATACGTCGACTTGGGAATCAGCAATCCTTCGCCCACATCAAGGTACCGCTTCCGTCGCTTATAGGATGGAAGACTTGTCATATTGCTATTGAAATTAACGAAATGTGATATTACACATCGCGTCCAGCGATCCAAAGTACAAAGTTTTTTTTAAGAAAATGACTTGAAATGCGGAGAGCACTACTAGTGAGCGTGGATCCAGGGCACGAATGCGATGCGATGAAACAAGCAGACTGCTTCTTACTTTCGTTTCGAGAACAATTGAGTTTGGTAGCAGACGACACAAGCCACACCCAGCGTTGCCCAACTGTTATATTGATAAACAAATTATGCTTGTTGATCATTATGCGTTTTTGCTTGTTGAACCGAATATAAGCTGCCTTAGCAAATATATAGTTAGATAATGACTACTAAAGAAAAAAATATTTAGTTTATATGAATATAGTTTTTTGTTTACTCATCGCGTTGACACCGCCGAAGTAAGCCAATTCAGAAATGCTTTTTCGTTCAGCCATTCCAATCTAATCCGCACAGCTTGTTGCTTTGTTACCTTGGTCTGTTTACGTTTGTCTTTCTGAAGCTCGTACTGCTCGTAGTTCGTCAGCATGTTCGCGTACGTACAGTATTAGCAGGACGGCCAACGTGCCATTCTTCCTGTTTCACTGATAAAAGAGTTCAGTCCGAAGACACCAGGTGACTTCGACAAGTTGTCTAGGGTACAGGCGTATTGGCGTGGCGAAGATGGTGAAGACGAAGGCTATTACCCGGCCTTCGTGAACGAAATGGCAGGTAAGTGATAGCATTGCTCCTTTAATAAGTTACTGTGGTAGGCTATTTGAAACATGCGGACGTATTAAAATTCCCAAGTGTGCTATCGTATGTTGCACAGTGCCATCTCCCGCGCTCTGTTGTTTCCTTTCTTCGAACGAAGAGGACATTTGGCCAGCACGGCAGCTCAGATTTGCGATATTCGCGTTGTTTGTAGTGCCGGTGGTAGCAGTTTCATGGTAGGAGCGTTGTTTTCCAACCCAGATGCTGTGATAGCTTGCGTAGACCACCGAGAACAATCAGCTATAATAACTAGAAACGAAGGGGTCGCCGATTAGTTAAATGGTGAATTCCACTCGTAGATGCGGAGCGCTTTCCAAAATCCGCGAAGAGAGCGGGATTCCGCTCCGTGGGACCCGCTCAGAATAGGCGAGGGGAAGATAAACTCGCATTTTCCCC
Organism: Ixodes scapularis; assembly: GCF_016920785.2. Lineage (NCBI taxonomy): Eukaryota > Metazoa > Arthropoda > Arachnida > Ixodida > Ixodidae > Ixodes > Ixodes scapularis. Next base: position 155,544,142 of record NW_024609868.1, on the reverse strand, counting down.
CGTTTTCCCTCGACCATTCAAATGGCCTCTGCTCGAGCTTGGCAAGTCCACCAACGCCTCAGCCGACTGATCTTTCCGATGACCAGTGAAAACTGTCACGGTTTAGCTGCAGAAATAACACGCGACACAGACCGGGCGAAAATGTCCGTACCGTGGAGCCCGTGTCACGAATAACGATGTAGACGTCCGCGTTCGCCACCTTCACATACCTTTCGGCCGCCTCGACACAGTGGGGCACGCACAGCGATTGCCATAAGTGGAGTTCATATTGCTGGTATGACTTGAATAAACACAATGAGGTAACAAACCATCACATGCACGGTCGCTGCCTAATCTGTTCTGTCTTTATTGCACGAGAAAACGCCGGCGGCATGCTGTGCAAAAAGGTAAACAATCATTGGCTGCAGAATGAACAGGCCTAACCTTGCGTCTGCCTCCAGATTTTCTGTCATTCTTTTTCTCGTTCTTCCTCTCACAATCACACATGCCAGCACTTACGATTTACCACGCTCCAGTCCCGGCTTTGTATCGCTGATCCATGCGAGGTAGAAGCGTTCGAGCCGTCCCAATCCTGCATAAACAACCGATGCATCCGAACAGAGTCAACTCGACGGCCCGATCGACCGGACCGGTCCGGCGACCTCGCCAACCTCCCGCGCATGCGCACTGTCCAGTTAAAAAGGAAATTACGTATGCGCTCGGTCAAGTTTTGGATAGATCTGTGAAATTCCGCGGAGCAAGTTCGGCGGAGTTGGAGGCGCTCCATGGAGCGGGTGTTGCCAGAGATCTACAAGCGGAGGATGGCCAACTCCAGCCAAATCTGCAAGGGGGATATCCGCGCTCGAAAGGGAGCGCTTTTGGAGCGCTCGAGATCTGCGAGCGGAATTCACCATAAGATCGTGGGCTGTTCTGTTTCGCATTGTATCAGTGTGAACCACTTTTTTCTTGCAACGCGCGACTTAAAGTGAAACCTGACATTGTAATAACTCCAATCTCCCCCTGCCCACCTCAGCCACTTCAGTGGTCTGTGCATGGAATTTTGATAGCTGAAATTAATTCAGGGTTGTTTAAAACCATCGCGGAACAGCGCACGCGGCGTGAAACATGACGTTCATGAAACATTTTTAAAAGAGTAAAGCTATACGCACTACGTCATTCACCTTGACCGGAAACGGGTATACGCACGACGCAAAACTCGTATAAAGCGAATGGTTACAACGAGCTTCCGAAACGATGGCGTAGTATAGTGCAGAGCCGTGTATACAGAGATATTGGTCAATGGGAAGCGTGGGCAGAGCCAGGGCGTGCACCTGACGCAGAAAGTGGGCTTGACATCCTCTCTTGGCCAACCAGAAGCCTAAAAGAATCCCCTAGCGGTGGTAGCGAGAAACTGTTGTAGTCAAAGGTATATGTTTGTATATAGTTTTAATAAGCACATTAGAGTGAAGTGTAGTAACCCATCATGACTGAAAATATGGTGACCGTGATGTTTCGATCATGATCATGCTGAAAGATGTAAGAAACGAATGCGTTTCTCAACTCTGTTTTGCTTGGACAGAGTGTGACCACTCGGACGGCAATTCTCCGCGCTTGGCGTACGGATTATGTCAATCGTTTTGCTAGTCGCACTCTTCCACCAAGATTTTGGATGACCGTGATTAAAACATCACGTGCACCATATTTTCAGTCACCAAGAGTTACTCCGATGCACTTGGCGCGACCACCGCCAGGGTATTATTTCCGGCTTCTGGTTGGCCACATTCAAATTTCTGAAGACGCCCTGGAACACGCCCAGCCCGCTTTCAGCCAATGGCGCCTCCACATTTGTCTCCTATACTTCCCAAAAAATGGCTAAACTCTCTACATTTCAACCGCCAGTGTGGACATACTTTTTTTTCTAGACAATTTTTTTGGCGAATATTTGGCAATGTTTACGACATTTCTTTTCTACGATTAACACTGAAAAAACAATTACTGTAATACAATTAAATGCAAAAGTGCAAGAAAGCTGGACAAGAATGACGAAAATTTTCGTCATTCTTGTCCAGCTCGTTTGCACCTCTGCATTTAATTGCATTATAGTAATAACCTTAAATTGCAAGCTTCACCCTTGTTGGTGTTAGATTGGTGGCAGCTGATAAAACCCGTTTGCCCTACTGACGTCTAACCCCTGGTTAGCTCAGTTGGTAGAGCGCTCCACCTGTAATGCACATTGCAGAGGTCCTGGATTTAATACCCGGACGACGGGGATTTTTTCGGTCGCGCACCAGTCACTTAGCTGCGTTTGGAGATTTGTGTTTGTCTTTTGTTCCCCTTCTCCAGGAATGATCTTCATCAAAACCGAATGTTGTCGACGAAACTTCGCAGAACTAAATGGTATGGGACTCCCTTTCCGGAGGCGCAATCGGGGCAGCGGGGCTTGGGTTGCCGGCTGTATGCCGCGAAGCGGCGTGTACGGTTTAAGTTTTGTAACTTGGAGCTGTACACTGTAGCCGCGAAGCGGTGTGAACGCAGGGGGGGGGGGTGTTAACGTGGTCACCAGTGATATACGCACCATCCGAAAAGGGTGACCTAAATGGCACAGACTCTCCGTGTAGTGCGTACAGCCATTTCCGGTCCAGGTTGCACGACGTAATGCGTATAGCTTTACTCTTATAAAAATTGTACTGAAATTTAATGTTGAGACGTTGCCTGTCTCCTTTTTTCTCTCTCACTTAGTTTTTCCCGTTTTCGACCTCGGTCATGGGTTTAAACCATCGCGTATGACGTTCCTAGCATGGCATCTGCAACCACCATCTTTAGAGGCAAAAGAAAAAAAAATACATTTAGGGACCAGGACCGCAGACCTCACAAACCTTAACAGCCAGCCAATAAAAGGGCACTGCCAACAATTTTCATTTCAAGGTGCTATGTTATCTGCCGCCAAAATATTCACTTCCTTTCTTGAATGGTGGAAAAGAAACCTTTCATTTTGCCTTTGATTGAAAGTAGAATCAGAGATGGTGATGCAATACCTGCGCTTTGTGCACCATTTCGGTGCTCCACCGGTTATGTGAATGGATTGCCCCATCCCATCAGGTGTCGCTTCAACAAGTCGAAACGCCGAAAGGCTTGGCTAGAAGTTGGACATACGATACCCGACGGACAGGGGTGGGGGGGGGGGGGGGGTTTGCATGAGATAACTTAATCCCGAGCACTTGTCTCTAGAACCCACACTGAAAAATCTCTGTGTTAACTCCCCTACCCTAAAAATTCCCGCCTTTCAGAAACCGCATCCAACCCGTTACCAGTTCCCCCAGCCAAAGAAATTGCCTACAATGGTGACCTACGCGCCTGCACGAACTCGCTATCCATCGTTGTATTCTCTTCATGTAAACCTTACTACAACTATGATTAATTACCCCCATATCATACCTAAGTTTTGTTATCACTTGATTGTCACCTGTCAAACACAAGCCTGTGTTGCTTCCTATGTACTATTTTAAGTTTGACGCATCTTTCAGTTTCGTTGGCAGTCACGTTTGAAAGAGGGGAAAGCAGTACAGGAAAGTCAAGGCTATATGGAAGGTCAAAGCACATTTGTCCAGTGGCAAGCCAAACGCCTAAAAGTTTGTCAAGCTGATACAGTTAAGCACTGTGACATTTCTCTTATCCTAATATATACAGTGGGTATCCCACACTTTGCAATATTGACGAGCAATGAACTGATATGGACCCACTTGGGAAAACAGTGTCTTCACTAGAAAAAATAGCTGGGGTGATCAAAGGGATGACTGCAGGTGCCAAACGAAGGAGCTGAACACATGAATAGGGCATGATAAGGGATTCCAACAACAGGGTTTTTCATATGCCGAAAACGGGATGGCATGTGGCAGAGACACGGAGATAACTGCAGCTGTGGAATCGTTCTATGACTCTGACGAAATCCTGTGGGATCCGGATAAGCATGCACTGTAATGTGGTGTCTACTTCATCTCTGGTGAACAAAGTTGCCTAGCACCTGCTGTCTCTGCATGACAGCACTGGTGGTGAAACTTATTTATGAATATAGTACAACCATTAAATTATGAGCTGAACCCGGATTTTGTATGAAGCGAGTCTAACTTCAGTCATCCAAGTGCTGCATACCCGACTGCATGGCACTGGCACTGGATTTGGCAAAAACGGATGTCTGGTGTGCGCGGTCTTTGGTACCTCGTTTATTCATTCTCTCCTTTGGAAGCCCATAGGTCACCTGGCATGGGCAGCTAAGACTCCTCATGAGTGTTCTGTCACCGGTGCATAATTATCTATGCCTTGCGCCATGGCTGGTTGGTGCTTGGTGGTGGAGTGGTCAAGCTGTGTAAATGTCAACTTCTTTAGCTGCTTTGTAGCTTTCACAACTGAAGTTGACGTTTACTGGGCACGACTGTTCCACCACTATGCACCAACCAGCCAAGAGGGCACACCACGGATATATATTCATTGGTGACAGAATACTCGCAAGAAGTTTTAGCTGCCCATATCAGGTAATGTATATGCTTGAAACGGAAGAAATGATTAGGGAAGATACTAAAGACCATGCATACCAGACACCTGCCTTTGCCGAATCCGGCGCTTGTGCTGTGCGATCAGGTTTGCAGCACTCGAATGACTGAAGTTAAACTAGCCTGGTACAAAGTCTGGGTGGATTAAACTGATATGTCATCTTTCTTTTTTTTTCAGAGACCTTGGATAGCCTACACATGACATTGAAGCGTGGCAGGTCACCTTTGCCACGGATTATTTTGAGCAAGTCACACCAGCCATCCAAGAATCCCTCTGCTGCAAGCAAGGTAATCTTACAAATTTCCGTTTCCTTGTTGGTATTATAACCGAATTCTATTTCAATCAATAGGATGCAAGGCAGCTTAAGCGGAAGAGAAAGGCGGAGGCCCAACATGCTCAGTTCTCAAGCGTTCTGTCGACTTTCAACCGAAATGGCAAAGCAGCAGTGTTAAGAAAACAGGCTAAAGCAGTTATTCCACGATTGTAGTTTCCAAAGCAGCAACACAAAACCAGAACCTTAAGTTTATAGCATCAATGCTGCTCAATGTTGTTGTTTTTTTTTTTTTCTTTTTACATCGAATTATTGCTCTTAACGTCTAGGAGTCCACACCCAGTACAGCCATGTCAAGTTGTGGGGAAAATGTGGTGGGAGATGGAGAATTGGTCCTCAAGGAGCTGTTGCGAGCCAAGGAAGAGGAGCTCAAGATAGTAAAAGCGGAGCTCCGCAAGTCTGAAGCGACCTGCATTCGCCTTCACCTGGCTCTACTTGACAAGATTGATGTGTATACGTTTTGCACCCGGATGAGAACAATGGAGTGCGGCTTTCAGTAACAACACTGTCTTGTATTGTTGGGCAGAAATCGCCAGGGATAGGGCACTCCAAAAGCCTTGCTGCCAAGCCCCCCTTGAAGGAGCTGTGGTGGCGGAATTCATTTCGTTGCCATCAAAGTCTACTGCAGGTAAGATTAGTAACAATAGTTTCCTTTCGCCTCGCCTACTGCGAGAGGGTGGGGTCGAGTTCAGGGCTGGTACAGACACTTGTCCATGCCAGTCCTCTTCCTGTGTCTTTTACTTTTGTTGTATACATGTAACTGCGGCTTTTGTGTCTTATTTATTTAAATGTTTGTTCTCGTTATAGGTCTTTCCCAAGGTGTGCTACAGGAGCTGGTGGCACTACCATCAAAGCAGGTGCTGATAATTTCACATGCCTTAGCGAAATATGCAAGTACTGCAGGTAAATTGCCTTTCCTACTTAAAAAAGCACTGACACCCCCAAATGTAATTTTTTTTTCATGGCTCATACGACTGAAAATGATGCCTTAAAGGGTAACTGCAAAGAAAAGAAAGTGTTTTTTTTAACAGCCTAATTGTGACAAGCATGTCACAAAACAAATGTCCAGCGAAAAATAAAATATTTTTTTTAGCTATGTTTACGCCACAGGACGTAATTTAGTCGGAGTCAGAACCTCTCCACATTTGACTTTCTCTCTTTGCTCTCTGGCACTGCCCCTACTTTCAAGTCGCACTTTAGCCAGCAGGTACAAACTGCTCTAAAGCAGGTAAAAGACTGGGAAGTCGGGTTGGTGCAGACTCCGTGTTTCGCACTTTTCGCAAGGTGACTAAGGAAGTGCTTTTGGAAGGTACGCGGAATATGCAACCGATTTTGTTATGCCCGTCGTTTGCGTCTTTCCAGCAATACGAATAAGATACTCTACAAAGCCACAATCACAAGCCGAGATTTACGATAATTACGATAACACTATACATTCATTCAAACAACTTTACTTAAGATGGTTCGGAAGCCGAGAAAAAAAAAGTCTGTCTGCTAAGGCAGAATTCGGACGTCCGAAGGCTTCTGCATACAGCTATTACGTTGTGCCACGATTTTTATGTCTAACAGCTGTGTCTAGTCTACGGCTTCCGGAGCGATATGACGAGAACGTAACTGGACACGTTTTTCGCTATGAAAGCCAAAACCGCGCGTCGCTTTTTATCACTATCACCTGCGACAGCTGCTAAACATACACTTCTTCACTTCAAGAAGTCTTACTCAAGCACCTGGGTCAGCACGAAACACTGATCACTTCGGCGAAACGAGTAGTCGAGGTAGGCGAGACAGGCAAGAGCAGACTTTGGCGGCCATGAAAGAATGGCGAAGCTTTTGTTCGTTATGGGTATGAATCCAAACGGAAGTGCCCGTCTTGTAAACCTTTTGTAAAGCATAATAACTCCCATCACATGGGTTATTCTTTAAACGTAAAAATATGCCGCTCGAAAGGAAATTACATTATATAACAAAGGTTTAACAAACAAGATCTAAGCTGTCAATCAACCTCTTATCCAGTGAGAAGTATAGCAGCCAATTGGGACTAAAAGGCACAGGACACCAACTTTGTGGCGTGCGATTTAAAACGGATGAAATAGCCGCAAACTAAAATCGGTCTCGCGCAATAAATATTGGTCTAAAAATATTTCTTTTTCCCGCGGAAAAATTGTTTTTTGACATGCTTGTCCAAATTCGGCTGTTCAAAAAAAGTCTTTTTTTTTTTTCTTTGCAGCAACCCTTTAACATCACCCTCAAAATCTGAGGCTTGGAAACTATTCATTTGTGCATCAGTGCACGCATCAATGGCGCACATTCCCAGCCAGCGCCGACGCCTTGTTTTTTTATCTCTGCCTTGCCATCATTCGTATGCTCTTTCTGCCTCCGCGGATCCTTTCCACATTCCATGGCGACTCAGCGGCTCCTCGCTCTCCTATGCTACCTTTTCCAATGACCGTTGGGAGTTGGGGAGAAAACGGAAAGAGATGACTGAGATTGTCACTAACACCTCCCGGCTCTGATTTCATTAATTTCTAAACAATGGGCCAGGTTTGTTCGAAATAGCCCTAAATAATGTTTCCCGAATATCGCTGTTAAATGTTGTATTCTTTACGTCATCGTGAGGAGGCGTCCAGTGGGCAAGGAATATGCGGAAATCTAAAATGCGCGCTCGCACGCTATAAAATTTCTTTTTTTCGCTACAATTTTTTGGGGGTTTGCGACGCTATCCTGAAGCTTCTGAAGCAATCAAATAAATTTGAATTTTAGGGTACCAGTGCCCCTTTAACGACGTGGGGCTAAGTACAATACTTTGTAAAGGTGAATGATTATTTCACTTTTGCCAGTATAGTATTCTCCAGCTTGAGGACTTCCCCTGAATCAACACAGCATCGCATTAGTGTTTTAGTTTGTGTGTATATAATTGTTTCAGAGCCTCCTCTGGCTCTGTACAAAGGCAAGTGTCATGCTGGGTCACCAAGTAAACATGCATAGCTGAATAGTCTACACAAAATTGTCAAATGAGAATGCTTGTCTGCTACGGACCTCAGGTTCCTTGCTGCACCAGCCGGCGACGCCTGCCGTGGTGGAAAGCCTTGCAGCATCCTGTGGTGCCTTGCCATGTATGTTTTGGGTGCTCACTTATGTAAAAAGCGAAGAAAGAACTGTGCTTTCCATTGTTTGATTTCAGAACCGGATAGCTTGCTCGTGGAGATGCAGGAAGAGCCCCCACATCCTTCCTCGGCCGCGGTGCTGCCATCATCACCAGGCTCTTCCCCGAATGACGGAGGCATGTGCTCTTGTATCCTGCAATTTTCAACCAAACTTTGTTCTGGACACTGGCTTTACGGTAGCACTTCGAAGTGCATACAGTTTCAGATCAATAATTTTAGACTGCCAAGGGGTGTACCATATTACGAGGGCTCAGATGTTAGAGTAACGATAAAACATGTAAGCTTTTGCCAGTTTCTGGTTTTTCTCAAGTCAGACTGGTTAAAGCAATAAAACTGTCAAGTTTTTCCAGTGAAAATGACCCCAACATTTATACCCATATTTCTTTGTGCATCTTTTCAATAGTCTCTGTCTTGACCTGATATTCTTGTATGAATAAGAAAAGCATCTTGTTGCCAGAACCTGCCTAACCAAAGCAAGAGGCGGTGCCGTGCATAATTGTTCCTTTGCAATATCACAAAATACCGCGCATCCGCCCATTCCACATTAAACACCCATTCCAAAATTTCTAAGATCTAAGAAAATATGTTGATTGATATGTAAAATTGATGACCGGACAAGCGCCCACCCCATATTTTTGTCGCAATTATCTCGAAATTGTGAGTGGGCGCTCATCCGGTATTTTACGGTAGACGCTGTTTTATCCAAGTGTCCCGGCCCACGCTCCGGGAAGTCTGAAAACATAGTTCCGCTGCTTCCGTCTTCTGGCTTCTCTCTTTGGATCGCCTTCCCGCGCTGTTGACGCTTTCATAGTTTTCTTTTTGCTCCTCGTCCTCCCTCTGTCACTTATGCCAACTTGGGCTCTGCCACTGTACAAACTTTGTGCCCTGACCATTTTGAGCTAACCCAGTGTGCTGAGATTGTTGTAGGACTTTTTGCTTTGGCTTTGGGTAGGTGTTCGCCAGCTCTGGATGTTATTGCTAAGCACACTCTAATGCTATGTTATGTCTGCCACTGCTTTTGTTTTAGGGCCACACCAGGAGGAGGCTGCTTCCCTAGCTCTGCCAGCTCCAGCAGTGTTTGTGTCAGCGATAGTAGTGGATGAGCTAGCGGTAGTACTGCACGAACCAGCGGTAATACTGCACGAGCCATTGCCACCTGGTAAGCATTTATTTTGTGCGATGCATCAAAAGCAGTGCGTCTTAACACGACAGCGTTAAGGAGCCCGTGTCCCAGAAAAGCCGATGTCGGTGGCGTGATGCGAAAATCCTGATTGGTCGATAGGGTCATGGCATCACAGCTACATGAACTCGCGCCGGACTTTCAAACAACGAAAAAATCAATTTGTTACTTTTTTACATTAACTGAGCCTGATAGCAGCCACTTCACATGCTTCTGAAGGGACCAGACTCATGGGATTGCCAGTGGCATTACAGTGCAGTCTCAAGACTTCAAATTCAAGGGGAACCAAAGCTTTAGTAATGCAGAGTTTGAAGTGAAGGTAATCTCATTTAGCAGGGTGCCAATGCTTTGCGCTATGTGAGGAAGGATGTTGTGTTGCAAAAATAGAACTGATTTGCATTGATCAGATTCGAAGTGCAAGGTAACGACATTGGAGGCTTGTAGGGCTCCCTGCACATTGCAGCCATGCAGTGCTGAGAAAATTTCAGGTCGCAAAAACTGTACAACTAAGTTAACATATGTATATTAGAGCAGTCTGAAAAGTGCATAGATCACAAATATAAACTTTACTGCACACAAACTGACTTAAAAGGTAGCTGAGAGTGCCTTGCCTAATATTGCGCTTTAATGGCACATCTACTTTCATTTGTTCGATCATCACTGGCAACGGTTGTGCGGGGGGCTGGCGCGGTCACCGTCAAGGTCTGACTCACTTCTTTGCTGCAGTAGTTTTCAGATCAAGTGAATGCTCTGCTCTCTTCAGGAACAAAGATAGTGGCTCTAGTTTGTAAGTAGCTTGCTACTTGTTACAGACGACTAAAACATTCTCTGCCTGCATAAGGAAATCCACTGAGGGTGCTGTCACGTAGCTCCCAGCTTGCATTGGATTGGCTCAGCTATTCATAGCTTCTGCTATGTGTAGCTTAGAAGGAAAAAAAGTGCAGGAGAGCTTAGGCAGGTTTTTTTCTATCATGTTTCATATAGGAAAAAAATCTGAATCTTGTTTCATGGGCACTCAAAAGGCAGTCAAGAAAATTGCTTTGCTTTTTATTAAATTGGACGAGTGAATTTTGAAGGGTGCCGTTGGATGAGAGGACGAAGAATTACTCTAAAAGACCGAACATCCGCTTATTCCACAATAAGCGCCCACTCCACAATTTTTTAACATTTTTGAAAATATGCAGAGCGCACATTTTATCATATTGATGACCTAAGGACCACCGATCCCCCAGAGCATCATTAAAAACCTGCAAATTGCCTACTTTGATAAAGATATAACATGCGTGAAGCAGTTTAAGGCATCCTGAAAAACCACCTAACTTGGATGTTGTGAATCTCGTTGCCACAATCTTTTGCGGCCGTCGCAATCCTGGTAAAGGGAGCTGCGTCACCATAGCTCTTTTCTTATGTAGAAGCATTGTCATGACGATTCGCGTGATTTGTCGCTTTGGCTGCGCTCGGATCATAGTGGATAACACATCGGATCTACTTTTCCACGCCAAAATTAGGAGGCTTTTCAGAACGCTGTAAAATGGTGTACAGTCGGGAGCAAAAGTTTGCGGGGCACGGGAGCGCCAGCCGAAAAGACTGGCTGCGCCTTCTCACGGCGCGTTGCCGCTCTCAAGACTCACGCTTTGCGTATGCGCTTCTTTCTTGTTTGCGGTCATGCTTTTTTCGCTCGCTTCCGTTCGCCACCCAGGAGATAACAGGGACTGGCGCAAGGTGCCGCGAAATGTTATCTGTATCATGCGCGAGCTCCGTCACCCATCACGGTGGCTGAGGCAGACGCGCGGTATGATGGCTGTGATAGCAGCACCTTGCGCCGGTTATCTCGTGCGCGTCAAACGGAAGCGAGTCAAAAAGACATGACTTCGAGCACAAAAGGAAGCACATTCTCGAAGCGTGAATCTTGAGAGCAGCCGCGCGCCGTCAGAAGGCGCCACCAGCCATTTCGGCTGACGCTTCCGCGCCCCACAAACTTTTGCCGCCGACTGTACATGTGTTACGCCTTTCAAGAAACAGGTGATTAGGGGGTTTTCGATGATGCCCAACAACATTCTAATAGAAACCTTTTCCTTTAAATTATAAAAAGTTAATTAGTGAATTTGAGGTAAGTACCCGGTTTTTAGCTACTTTCTCTCGAACCTAAGGTCTGTCTGGCTGTATAACTCACCAACGCAAACAGCAATTACGCAACTTTCATGTTTTCTTTAGAAACACCTGTAGTTGTTGAACAAAAAACACCCTGTATATTTAGTCAATGCAATGTCAGTTTGAAGAACTGCTTTCTAGCTGTCTCTCACCAATGATGTTTATGTTCACAGTGCCCGAACAGAGGCTGGAAAATGTCCATTAGGTCATGGAACCAAAGTTGTTTGAGGTGATTGATGGCCAGGTAAGTTGTCATGATATTTTGTGTACAAGATTTGCAATTCTACAATTTTTAAGGAGGTTCTGGAAGATGAACCGAAAATGAGAATTGAGCTTATGCATGTGTGTTGTGTTTTGCAGGTGAACTATGGCCCAGGTGTCTCCATACCAGAGCCAAACTTCAACTTGGCGCTGTTGGCCAAGACAGACTCGAAATGTATCATTGGAGCGTCCCGGTCCCTCTGGACAGATGAGGAATTGGCATCACGAAGTGTCACCGGGACAGCTTGTCGCAACAAGCCAGGTTCCAAGGCCAAAAAAGTAGCGACGCCTGGGAAGATGGCGGCCATAAGACTAAATGAGGGTGATGACAGTGGGTTGAATCTCACTCCTGATTCCTTGGCTCTCAACTAGATTAAATAATAGTATTTGGTGTGTGTCCAGATAAGTTCAAGCATGTGTCCCCAGTTAGCATTTTTGTTTTTCTTCATAGTTTGATAGGCAACTCCCCAATATATAGAAAAAACAACATCATAAATGTTTTCTAAAAAAAAAAACTTGACCGCTTTCATACAGCAACGCCATTTTCAGGGCATTGTCGGTTCTGTCAAGTTTAACTGCATGTCAAAGCCAATTAAAAAAAATACAAAGATAACTGACTATTTTTCAAGAAGCAGTAAATTATAGTTACTGTATTCTTGAATGTTTACAGTATTCTAAAAATTATATATCACACATAAAAATTAACAAATTTGGCTGCTCTAAGATTTTGGCCCCATTTTTGTGACTCATTATCTCATTATGTGTTAAGGATATTAAATTGAAACCTTTTTCATATGTCCTTCATAAAAGTGTCTCTTATCAAAAAATAAATTGATGGTCTAGTTTATAATTCAAACTATTCACAGCGCTTGAAACATATCCGAAATTGAGAAGTTTCATAACTGCAACGTATAAAAAACAAACAATTTTTGTTTGTTGAGGAATTATTCTTATTTACACCTTCGTAATATTTCATTAAAAACATGTTGCATCATTTTGTCTCCTACAAAAGTACAGCGTTGTGAAATCTACCTCCCACGTGGAGATTTTTGCTTAAAGCCACGGTTGCAATGGCTGCCTTCCAATTTTTTTCTTCACAACTTCCCACAATGTCCTGTTTTACTGGTGCACAAGTCCGAATGATACATATAGACCGTTCTAAATACATGTATGAAGTGAACGTAGCTCACTCAGGACAGCAGTTCGAATTATAAAAGATGCAAAGTGTGAGGAGCATACCCTTCGTGCTTAATTGTTGCTTAGGCCACTGCAAGGTCGTGTGAACTGTAACATGACCCCCTGCATGAGATACTACGCTTAGTAGAAAGATAAAGTGTATAAACATGAAGCTCCCAACCCCAGACACAAAAAGAAAAAAAAAACTCGCTTTCAGATGTTGTTCACCTAAGTTAACTGACGGTGCTGGGGGAGCCTGGCTGGTAGGGTTTTTATGCATTTTTAAATGAATGAATAAATAAATGAATAAATATTGGCACTCGATGCTTAAGGAAAACGTCTCTGACCAGCAAATCACGAAAGGACTCTAACATAGCTGACGATAATCGCCACCGAGATAAGTGGTGCAGATTATGAATGCGGCGGAGTTGACAAGTCAAGGAAAGGTGGACGGGGGGGGGGGGGGGTTATAGCTTTGTGCACTTTAGTGTTTCATTACATTGGAGGAAGGGATAACATACAGGACAGACAGACAAAACTTACAACTAGCAACAACATTTATTTCTCCGTGAATTTGCATTGTATGTATGTGACATTAAGGGGAGGTGGAAAGGGCGAACGTAGCAGAAACCGAAGCAGGAAATATTTCTTGCCATGGCAGAGAGCGTCACCTCTTGAACAACGTCACAGTTTGGGGAATGGGAGAGAAGCTGCTACAGAGGAAAGTTAATCTCTTTCCTAGGTGGGCTTATCAAGGGAAACTGAATTTGTCCTTGGAATGATGCATGCTCAACGCCTCCATAATCTCTCGGCATACGTGGAGGTGTGACCGCCGATTCTACTGGTCGACAAATTGTCAACTGAGCAACAACCGCAATTCAACTTACGTTTAGCGGTCGGGTGTTAACTGTTCTTAGAGTCACCGGAGCTTCCCTTCCGTCCTTTATGTTATCCCTTCCTGAAATGTGTATACATTACCAACATGCTTGTTTCATTCCTTAAGGTGTAGCAATCTATGCCTTTAGTTTGGAATTGGAGCTACCGTCTCCCCATGTCTGCGTCCAGATTTATTTATTCATTTTTGCATAAAAAACCTACTAGCCCAGCCCTTCTGCCTCCGTCAGTTTACTTAGGCAAACAAAGTCTGAAAGTGAGCTTTTTTTTTGTTTTTGCGTGTTTGGGGTTTTGAATTTTTTGGTTATATGTGTTGATTTCTTTCTATCGAGGCAAGTATCTCGTGCAGGGGGTTGTGTTTCAGTTTGCGCGACCGTGCAGTGGCCTATGTGCAAAAAGTAAGCACAAAGAGCGGGCTCCTCACTGTTCGCATCTTTGATGCTTCAAACTGCTGTCCTGAGCTATGTGCACCTCATAAATGTATTTAGAGCGGTCCAGATGTATAATTCAGACTTGTGCACCAGTAAAAAAACAGGACATTGTGAGAAGTTCTAAACAAAAAAATTGGAAGGCAGCCACTGCGGCCGTGGCCTTGCAACATGTTTTTAATGGAACATTACGAGAGCGTAAAGGAGGGTGATTCCTCCAAATTTTAAAAAATTGAAGATGTTGTTTTTTATTTGCACGTTAAAGTTGCGAAACTTCTCAATTTCTGATGTGTTTGAATTGCTGTAAATATTTTTTACAGCGAAGCTGTTAAAGGGACACCAGCAGAAATATTCTTCCGCCTGGCGGAAAGTCCTTCTCGCCCTCTTTCCTTTTCTCTCTTGTATCATAGCACGGCAAGGCGAGGGGAAAGGTCCCCTTTTGCGTCGGCTTCTGGGAAGATAAGCCGAGAAAATCCCCTCTCTGAGCGACGGGCGATGGGTGCGGCAGCAGCAACCTCGTGACTTACAGGTATCTTCAGCTCCTATCGTGTAATCTGCCCTATTTTTTGGTGCTCGCCAAGCCTAGCCCCTCGGGTGTAGGTTTTACGGAGCTGCAAGGCTGCGCCCTCGCAGTCACCGTATTTGAGCTGTCGAAGTTCTTTGGTTTAGCCCGTGGCAAAGTCAACGCATAATTGGTAGCTGCGATGCATCCCCGCACCTATTGGAGGAACGTTCCATAGATATTCTCGGTTGATCAAAGAGCTCAAAACACATGCGCGAGATGTAGTGACTTGAATATGTAAAGATGACTTACATCTTCACAAAACATTCCATCTTAAAAAAAAAAAACGGCTTATCGCTTATCATGCTCAAACCTGCCTCAAATTGGGATCGATGAAAAAGAAAACGATGTACCAGGCGCGGACATCTTGTAGAGGTCTCTGTTTTCCAGCAGCGATATGATGGCCAACGAATGTATATGACATTTATATTTACGCATCCCAACAACCAGATAAGGTGAGAAGGCAGCAATGGTGTGTGTTGATACTAAATAGTTTTAGTGGATCGTCTTTAGCTCTTGGATAACCGTACCCTACGACAATATATAAGCTATAACTTTTCTGTGAGCATTCTTTATCGAGTGCAGCTTTTGAAGCGTGTCGTCTTATAGCTCAACGTTGCTTAAATGGGTGCTATACCACGTGCTGCCACTTTAAAGTATTTTTAAGCATTAAAAATACAAAAATAAATCAAATGTAGCAGATATTTGTTAACATGAAACGCGTTTGTAATTTGTCATTGCAAACACATTTTAGGTATACTGCTACGGAGTTAGCACGGACAATCTAACGCCGGTCTTTCTAACTTTGTTTTCTCAGAAGTGAATGATGTTTAGAAAACTGTTAATGCAACTATCCAACCTAAGTGGCAGAGCTCAGTGCTAGACAATACATGTTGCTGGGCAGAAATAGTAAAAAGCGCCGAAGTCGCGTTCGGGCTAACAGTGCCACGTAATGCACGCATACCGCTACAAGATCAGCGCAAGCATAATATGGCAATGGATTTATTACACATTTTGTTTTAATAGGTGAAAGGTTTCAAGAAATCTTCGCAGCACCTTGATTATCACAGCTGACAACGACTCCCTTATTAACGGCTTTGGCTTGCTTTATCAAGTCGTCAAAGTAGTCATCTCCGCGGTTTCAGAAAAAGTGAGGTTCAGGCTTGGTCTGAGATTGCTACGGTTACACTCGTATGCTTTTTCAGTTCTACCCTCATATATACGCTTTTTGCTCAAATAAACAGGGGCATCTGACTTTTTGCTTATCTTGGCCTTTAGCACGACTGTTAACAAGTTCTGAAACAGACAAAGCAAAAGTAATTTAATTAACTCAGGATTATAGGTTGTGTGAAATATTTACAAAGTTCGAGGTTCCCTAGAGTTTTCTTTTGTATTCAAATCCCCCTCCCCTCACCACCACTTTCTTTCCCCCAAATAACCAACGTAGATTATTTTATGAACCACCAGTAATACAGCGTACTCGCAAAATGTCTATTTGGCGTAAGAAAGGCCTTGTTTAAATGATCGATCAATGGACTGGTCTTCTTACTGTGCGTGACACAGGTAGCACGAACACAATATTGACATTTTTACGCAAGGGCTTCCAGAATTCAGTGTATAAGAACAAATTGATGCCTCGTAAGTTGGTGCCCAATGGAAGCACTCTTTACCCGATTGCTTGTATAAAAATAAAAACTTTTCAACCATAAAAACAAAATAACACCACTTTTTTTTTTCTTTGGGGGGGGAGCACTAAATTTACTGATTCACTCTGTTAGCATTGATTGTGCAGCGGTATGCATACATTACACGACACTATTAGCACTAACACAACATCAGCGCTTTTTGCTATTTTCCCCAGCAAGGTATTGGCTCGCACTAAAATCTACAGCTTAGGTTGGATACTCGCACTAACAGTTTCCTAAACATCATTCACTTCTAACAAGAAAAAAAAACTGGGAAACACCGGCGATAGTTTGTTCGTGCTAACTGCGTGGCGTAGGGCAGCGGCCTAGACATTCCATTTTCCCGAGGGGGGGGCGGCAGGATGAGAAGTTCTCGGGGGGGTGCTTCGCGTTAGCTTCTCGCGAGAACTGGAAATTGAAGCGAGCGAAAGCATGCTGGGATTCTATTTTATATGTATTCTATCAATAAAGGCAACGTGGGCGTTATTTTGTTTACATGTCACTACAAGAAGCTCGTTACACGGCGCGTCAACAGCATGTCTGTAAGGATCATGGCCCGGGCCCGGGGGGGGGGGGGGGGGGGGCACGAGCCCCAAAGCCCCCCCGCCCCCCGTAGTCTACGTCTATGGCGTAGGGTACCTATAAGTTTTCTACAATGTTAAATACAATTCTGTGCAACGTAAAAAAAAAAATGTTCTGCTTTTGCTTTAGTTTCTTTGAGACACCACAAATACTTCAAAGTGGTGGCCCGTGCTATGGTACCAATACAAGCACTGTTGAACCCTAACACGAAACGCTAGACTTGCCAAAAACGGGTTTAATACTGTCTTTTCCGCTCCATAGCCGCACTCGATAAAGAATGTAAACAAGCGAGTCTAGCTTACAATTCGTTGTGGGGTACGGACCGTACGGTTATCGAAGTGGCTAAAAGCGACACACTAAAACTTCCTAATATTGACATCCACCCTTGATGCCCTCTCACCTCAGGTGGTTGTTGGGAATGTGTAAATATGAATTTCATACATTTTGCTGGCCATCATGTTCTGCGAGTAAGGCACACAACAGGACATTTTAGTAAATCGTTTTCAAAGGCCCGCTGCCACTTCAGGGGCGCGCTTCAGAGAATACATCGAAGTGGCAGCGCGAGCTCCCGCTAAATATAGCGTGGCCTCAAAAAATAGTCTGCTAAGGTTCTCCAATAATTTATGCTCGCTTGAGGCAGGTTTGAAGCAGGTTTGAGGCAGGTTTAAGAGTGATAAGCCGTTTTTTTGTTTTTTTTTTAAGATGGAATGTTTTGTGAAGATGTAAGTCATCCTTACATATTCAAGTCACCACATTTCACGCATGTGTTTTGAGCTCCTTGATAAACCGAGAATATCTATGAAACGTTCCTTCAGCGGGTACGGGGATGCATCGCAGCTCCCAAATATGCGTTTATTTTGCCACGGGCTAAACCAAAGAACTTCGACAGCTTAAATTCGGTGACTGCGAGGGCGCAGCCTTGCAGCTCCGTAAAACTTACACCCGAGGGGCTAGGCTTGGCGAGCACCAAAAAATAGGGTAGATTACGCGATAGGAGCTGAAGGTACCTGTAAGTCACGAGGCCGCTGCTGCCGCACTAATCGCCCGTCGCTCAGAACGGGGATTTTCTTGGCTTATCCTCTCATAGAAGCCGGCGCAAAAGGGGACCTTTCCCCTCGCCTCGCCGTGCTACAATACAAGAGAGAAAGGGAAAGAGGGCGAGGAGGACTTTCCGCCAGGAGCAAGATTATTTCTGCTGGTCCCGCTTTAAGGGCTAGTTTCCTCAGGATTGTGTCCGGTACGAAACAGATGTCTACAGAAAACTCCAGAGTGTCGTGGTAATCGGTTGTCTGTTGGCTGCGGTCGCTCATAGATCGCGGCAACCTTTCCAGCCTCGGCAACCAGACAACCGGTTGCTGCCGTCGCTCATAGATGGCGGCAACATTTCTTCGGAGCAAGAAGAGCGGGAACGGAACGAGCAGCGATGTTCGCAGCAGTGTGAATGGTTCTGCAACCGCCGCGAGGCTGCTATTGCCTAAAGTTCCACTGCGCCAAGCGCTTCAGAGTCCCTCGCGAAAGAAGAGCAGATCGCTCGCCTGGAAAGCCACCGCCAAGAACAGAAGCTCCGCTGTTCTTCCTTCTTCACTAGAATGGAAAGGCTGAAAGCTTTTAATTATAAACTAGACCAGCAATTTATTTTTTGATAAGAGACGCTTTTATGAAGGACATATGACAAAAAGTTTGTTTAATACCTTTAACGCATAACGAAATTACGAGTCACAAAAATGGGGCAAAAATGTTAAAGCAGCCAAATTTGTGAATCGCTTGTGCGCGATATATGATTTTTACGATTCTGTAAACATTCAAGTATATAGAGACTATAATGTACTGCTTCTTAAAATATATTCAGTTCTTTTTTTTTGCCATCTTGAGGCAGTCCTATATTTTTTTTTAACTTTAGATATGTCTTTTGAGAAAACATTTGTGATTTCGTTACCTCCACATATTGGGGAGTAACATTTCAAAATATGAAGAAAAACAAAATGCGAACCGGACTGGCACGTTCGATGAGCTACTTCTCATTGGGTTTGGTTAGAGGAAAGCCGCCTCACATATTTAAGCTGAAACCATAATATGGTTTCAGCTTAAATATTTGTTGCTGTATTTGTTGCTCTTGTGTATTCTGTTCTGCATTGATGAAGAAAGCACTGACAGTTCAAACTTAAATTTTATTTTTGTTTTCCCAGATGCCTTAAAATGGTGGATGGACATCACCCTAAATAAGTGAAGCTTGGAAATTATTTGCAAAGAAAAACAAATATTCTCGAAATTCGAATTTGAATTTCCCGCACGCAGCTGGGCATTGCCCTTTTTGTTTTGTGTTTGTGTTTTGTGTGTTTGTTGTGTGTTTTGTGTGTTTTTTTTGATTGCTGTTGCTGGCATGTATGCAAACTGCTGATGCAAAAGTCCATTGGTAAAGAGATTTGTAATTCTGCTTTTACAAGGGAAAAATTATTTTATGCTTGAATCTAAAAAATCCCTCGCGGTACCATTAAACTGTTTTGATAGCCTTGCAGAAAGCAAGTTAGTCACGTCTGCGGTATCGGTACCTATGTGGTGTAGGTTTGTAGCTGGTGCCCGAGTATTTCACACTTTTATTATAAAATTATGCAGTTTTATCCCAACTGATGGCCAGGCTCATATATTTAGTTTTCATGTTATCAGTTTGGGTGGGCATTTGTCAAGATATTGTGGTAGATATGAAGTGTCTTCAGTCCTAATGAGTTGTGTTTTTGGTTTTCTTGCTTCATTCTAAGGGAACGATTTCTTGTAGAGGACCAATGTACTTGTTTCCCTTGTAGATGTGCTGGGGAGGTACGTCTCATTGCATCCTATATATGACAAACTACCTGATCATATGACAAACTACCTGACGGTCTGTGGCCGCAGGGACAGGAAGTGGTTATTCCTGCTGGCTGCGAAGGAAGCCACGTCGGCGAAGGAGGCCACGTCTGCATGAATCTGTTTTTTTTTTTTTTTAACCTGGAATTTGTGATGTCTTTTTTTATTCTCAATATGGCAGAAATAAAGACCTAAACTGGATCAATGAAACTTTACATGAAAGTTTAATGCGGCAAACTTGTGCCGATAAAGAGAAAAGGAAAAAGACACATACGTGATTTGACGGCGACGGATAGGGGACTGCCTTCAAGCAGCCACAAGAATCTGCCTATGTTAGTGTGTGTGTATCTAGAACATTCCGTCTGGAAAGTTCGCCCTATCGTACTTTTTGAGTTTGAAGAAACAACAAGATTGTCGATCCATCTGGAACATTCCAGTCACGAAAAAGAAAACAAAGATAGAAAGAACTAAATACTGGCAGAATTTGAACCCTGGGCAGCGGCATGAGAGTCGAGCGCGGTGCCGACTTTTGAAATGTCCTGTTTGCTTTTTAAAACAACCCCCTGCATTATTTTTTACCCCACACACTTCTTTTTCCCGTATATATACATACTCAAATCTTTCTTTTATTTGTACCTGCCCAGTTATTTTTTATACTTTCAGTTGCTCAAAGTATTCAGATAACTGCTTCACTGCCATCATAGGCAGCACTATATTGCATTTTATGGGATTTTTTATCTTTAAATATCTTATGCATGGGCTGTTATGTTTGGTTGTGCAAATTGTTTCACTGTTAGCACCCCTGTGAAGTGGAAATGTAGGGGTCTATGTGGACCAACCGATTTAATGGTTACCGAATCGTCCAGCATCTCGTAAACATCCACCAACCACGGTTCACAGGCTTCCTCCAAGTGCCTTCCGTTGACGTCCGAAAAAAGAAAGAAAAAAACACGGTAAATTTTGGCCAATCTGGTGATCTTCCGGTAAATTCTGGCTTTACCGGAAGTGAAAAGAGTCCCATAATCCAGTAAAACAGATTTTTACTGGAAATAAACTTCTAGTAAAACACCGGTGAAAATTCTGGTAAACTACGGCTTTACTGGAAGTGAAAACAGTCCCATAATCCAGTAAAATAGACTTTTACTGGAAATGACATTCCGGCAAAAAATATTTCTTCAGTAGGGTTCCTTCCTTGACGTAGCGTTGGGAACGTCGTCTGGAAGTTTATTAAATATCGAGGGCACATAAAAGAAGTGAACTCGTTTCCCATAACGTGTAGAACACCCTGGAGTGACAAAACAAGCTGCTTCACGTAGATTCCTGTCGGAAACAAAAGGTTGCCTTAAATTATTAGACCATGCATAACGGAGCACAACAGTTTTCAGAAAGATTGAGGAAAACTTCGGCATTTATATAGTTTCGAGCATATTTTTCGAAGAAATATCTAAGTGATATATGTAGCAATTTTAACCGGCCCTTTGAAATGCAATCAACTTTGGCGCGCCACACGTCTGCACAGTATCCAAAAAGGGGTGATGCCATACATAAGAATACTATACCCAATAGCGTATGTGATTGATTTTCTGACACTGAACTGCATGTACACTTTATAATTAAAAAGTATACACTAAACACTTTGAAGCTTTCTGCAAACACACGATAGATGCGAATTCTATAACATATCTGAATACAAAAATACTCCAAAATATTTCACGCAGTCAACGCACACTAGTAGGGGCGCTCACAATAATGACAGCTTGATTTTTGTAAATTAACTGGCGTGTTGTTATCCACCCACTTAAGTGGATTTTCAAACCAAATAGTCTTAGAAGTGTTCACTGTAATTAAGCTGTCGTCAACCAATCGATTACTTGAGCACATCACGTCTCAATAAACATAGTTCATTATCATAACTTAGATGACGAGAAACAAGTACCGTTTTATCAGGATTCTAAAACAATTTAATGCAAGCTAACGAAATAGTAAACATATTGCAAGCAATATATTTCGCTGAAATCTTGTTCAATTACTGATTAAAAAGTGATGGCAACAAGGCCGGCCCTCGGGAAACGCCTAATTTTATGATTACTCGCGAACGTTTAAAATTGTCAGCGAATACTATCTGAAAACGGTTTAAAAATAAGCTTTCAAGCAAAGTAAAAACGGACTAGGCTAGCTAAAGTTATACATTTTTTGACTAATAATATTTTGAGCTAACAGTGTCGAATGCGTTCGCCCCTCCTAAAAAAAAGGCACAGGCGAATAATCTGTCATCAAAGGCAGCCTGTATTAAATCAGCAAAATAGTCATGGAGTGACTGTTTGCCGTTTCCATCAACAAAACAATACTGGCTAAGAAATAATATGTCGGAACTGTCAATCAAACTAGTCATAACTGCGAACAGATGTATTTCGAGTACCTCCCTAATGCAAAGTAAAATCGAGATGCGACGGGAGTTTTCTAATGCATTCGTCGATCCACCTCTGAATAACAATTTAATAAGTGCGGTTTTCAGATCTAGAAGAATAATCCCTGACACCGGAAGCCCGTTAAACATCAAAAGTAGCAGGTCTTTCACAGTGTCGAAGTTTCGACAAAGAGCCCCGACACGAATGCCATCAATATTAGGGGATTTATTTTCATGTTGAAAAAACAGCGCGACTAAGACGAAGACGAGGATTTATTTTGCTTGACATTGAACAAAATGAAACGTAACGTCTATACATCAAGAGGTGGCGAAAATGCAGAAGCCAATAACCCAGCATTACTCGATGTATTTGATGTCAATTCACTAACTCTAGTGACACCCATTGATGCAGCAAAACGTTTGTTGAAATCATTGACAGTTGATTGCATGTCCGAGCCAAAGCGTTTTTGGAGAGAATCGAGGATTGGTTGTCTAGATTCCCGCCCTCTAAATGTGTGAACCCCATATTTCCCGCAAATTCAACGTTGCCTAAAAAGTTACTTTGAAAGTAGGTACGTTTACCGGGCCGAATTAAGGCGTTGGCTTTGTTTCTACCACGGCGAAATTCTGCTCCCAACTATGCTTTGTTTGAAGCACGGCGGCATCGTAAGCATAACATTTGCTTATCTTTGATTGCAATTACGATGTCGTGGTTAAACCAGAGTTTATCCGATAGTCGCTTAAACTTCGGTCCCTTCCTTGACTCTTTTTATAAAAACTTTAGAAACTGAACAAACGCAACGTAAACATACGCAGGCTGAACAGAACTCAGAAATGTGTGCTAATCAAAGGAATTAACCATTACATTAAATTTTGTTATATTGGTTATAGAGACACATGAGAAATTGCGTCCGCCCTTTTACTGCGCCACTGTGTCTGAACGACAGTCCACAAAGTATACTTAGTAGAAGGTCGTTTAAACGCAGGTATTTTTTTTTTAGTTATTACGGCAGATTTCACTTTGATATCGTGAGCCCGAACATTTATATTATCTATAAAGGAAGATACTAAATTTCCAGACAACAGTTCGACTCTCGTAGAGCGGTTGATGGTATTTTCCATTATATACTCCGATAGTTGAGTTGAATAGTCACAAACTACAGATTTGTTTTGTTGAAAGGTGTCTACGCTTTATGAGGCCAGTCATGCAAAGATTCCCGTTCAAAACGAGCTGCCGGAGCACCACTTCTAGTTCCGCTAGAAAGAGGAAAATATTTTCTAAAAAAAAGACTTTATACCGCAAGTAAAAACAAAAAACAAAAAACCGAGCCGGTAGATTTTAAGAGCCAAAGGCTCAGAATGAAAGAAAGATACAGTCAAACTTAATAACAACCATTTGTCTTCAACATATATTGCTAATTTGCTATACCTCCCACTCTGCCACTACCGCGCCTGTAAAAGAGTTCCTTATAACCGTTAAGGATAAACTGAAGGAACTGAAAGAATGGGATATTACTTTCGATGAGAACTAACACATGTTCTGGAGGAGTGTATTCGAGTATAATAAGTACAAACTCGTTCCAATGTTTGCGTATCGTCCAGATGTTTACACGAATAATTGTAACAGACAAATAAAATATAGGACCCAAAACATTGTGGAGAGTGCTACAGTCTGAAACACACAAAAAAACGGGTTGTCATTCTTTGAACAAGCCTCTCGGGGGCTCCACTTGAATCAATGCGCAACGCCGGAGAATCCACGCTTTTCCTGGCGTATATTTTCGTGTTCTTGTGCCACAGAAACTTGTATCAAGCTTCCGGGCCCCAAGTATTTGCGATCCAGAAGAGCTCTCGGTTTGCGTTTGCTAAATTTTCGGTAAAAATAACCTGTGCTCGTGATCAGAGTGAGAGAGCTCCTCCAATCTGCCATGCGCAGTCACCCAAACATCCCTGTTGCTGACAGGAGTAAAATTAATTAGGATAGGCGGGGCGGAGTCTCGTTTTTTTTTGGAAGGCGATTAGTTGCGAGGATATCGGAAGCCCTGAACGATGAATGGTCTAGGTTTTATGAAAGATTTTCTATGACCTTAGCCAGGTCCTCTCCGGGTACTTGAGGAATGCCGTGCACTTACACATTAAACGCCGACTGTACTGTTGAGTGTCATTTAATTATTTTCTTAGCCGGGAGATTTCCTGAGATTTATGCATCATTGCACCGCTGATTTCATGGACTTTGCCCTGAAGGTCTTTTACCGATTTCTCATTAGTCGACGTAAGAGCCAACACGGAATCAAACTTTACATCGAAAGCATCGACAGTCAATGCTTTCGATGCCAATATTAACAATATAATAATATTATTTATAAATTAATTAGGGTTTCTTAGAACCCAGGAACATTCAATTGGTCTTCATGCTGGCGCACTTCAATAAAACGCACACTCAGGCTTGCGCGCGCGCGCACACACACACACACACACACGCTTACACAAACGCGCGTCCACGCGCGTACGCACGCACGCAAAGACACAAAGGCATACACGCACGTACGCACGCAATCTGACACGTCCACATGCTCACACGCACACCAATACGACCAAAGAAATGTAGGTCGAGATAGTCTCGGTTTCGGTCTTACACTGAAAAATGTAAACCCCAAAACTTTTAATTAAAAGTATACGTAAAACTTAAAGTTAACTATTTATGCTTTATTATTCAGATCATTTTTATAGTGACATTAGTTTTAATATCATAATTGTTGTTTGCTTGGTTTCGCTTTCAAAATATTAGCAAGGACATAAGACTTTCGAAGACTGCGCAGGATCATCGCTACTGCCATCTCTTTTGTTGGGCGCAAGAAATGTTGGCGCAAGTATAGAGTCATTACAACGAGGCAGAGGGGCTTAGGGACATAAACCGGAAATTTGAAATAGGCACACCCCCCCCCCCCTTCTGGTTGCTACCATGTTGTACGCAAAATTGACTACTTGACTTCAAAAGTGACTACGTGACCTCAGAAGAGCCGCGACGTCACCGGTAAGATGGCAGCGCCCAGGCTGGTGGATGCCAGTTTGTTCGGTGCGCGGTAGTCGTAATGTCGCACTGCTTGCCGACGATTTCGTGCTTCTTCGTGTTCGTTGATTCAGGTATGACGTGAAGATCTGAAGGAATTATACTTTATACCCTCTTTGTGCAAGATCGCTCTGTATAATAGCACCTGTGAGAGAGCATGATTCGTATCGCCATAGCGGTGCTCGGTTTCCCTGATGTGTCCGAAGATCGGTAGAGTTGTCAGTGCTTTTAACATGACATTTTCTCATTCTCTTGCTTTTCTGAATATTGATATGTCTGAGCATATATGTAAAATTTATGCGCCGCACGTGGGGCCCAGGGGAAGTTGTTAAAGACCTATTTAACCTCATAATCACAGCAGCATTTAGCGAGAAAGCTCCTGTGGTCTTGACGTTTTGTACTAAGCAACGATATTACGATAAAACATTTAGCATAAGCTCTTCGCATTTTTCTAGTTTTCTTTGAACGTTAAAATGTCTGAGAATCGAAGCGAAAGTTATACGTCCTGTGTACGGCCAAGGGCAATTTGTTTCAGCCCTTAGTCACCAAATAACCGCAGCAACTTTTAGCGAGGAAGTTCTTGCGATCTTTAACATTTTGTGCTAATCGTCGATTTTACAAATTGGCAGTTCTGAAGATTTTGATATAACGTGTTTTCATTGTAGTGAGTGACATGCACGTGAACTCATGCAAAGTCTTCGAACCAATCATTCGGAAAAAAGTTAATTAATACCGTTCACAGAACAGTTCATTTATCCCCTTTGAGCTCAGAACATAGTTAGCGAGTCTTCAAATTTTTGATTGATCAGCGCAAAAATACTGCATCCGACGTGGCTTGGAAATGAGTAGGCTCTTGACCTTGCCGATCGGTATCAATAGTCCACAGTAACCTCCATGTATATGATCAGACTCTTCTTAGATGGTTGACTAATCCAGCATTCTAAATCTAGAATCTGACGTGTTTTTTTTTTTTTTTGTTTTTTTTTTTTTAAGCTGCGTGTTGCCTATGCTTCCTATCGCCATAACTTGGCAAAAGGCAATCACCCGGCTCCCTCGAGTCATTCGGAGAAACGGAGTGAAGGTACTGTACGTGACAAATTTCTACAGGACAGCACTCCGATGACATGTTATCAGCTGCCTCTCTCCAACGTGCATACTGGCTCACTGAGACTCTAGTTTTCGCCGTTTGCCATTTTTGCCGTAAAACGGAGTATAGTGGCTGCGGCGCTAATTACCCGAGGCATTCGTTCTTTGGGCATTTGTTCGACAAGAATGTGCTGTCAGCAATCGCTCTGAACTCGGCTCAGCACCCATTGGACTCAAATGCTGTACTAGCGTTCGACGTGAACTGAGGTCCAGTCGCCCGCTTTACGCTGAAAACAAATGGTGACTTTTAATGTTGCTTGATTGGGTTTTTGCTAATGTTCTGTTTTGTCATAACTAAATAAAATGTCCTTCTATATAACAATACGGCAACATATATTAATAAACTAGATGTTCAGAGTTATGTTGATTCTTGTAATGAACAAGTTACCACAATAAATATTTCTTACGAGTGTCATTTTTATTTCCGGTGGTTAGGCCTGTTTTCTGCTCATTAATATCAGCGTGCTATGATGTTATTATCATGTCTGTATTTTTAGGTATCCTCCCTGCAAAACCTGCTTAGGCCCTTGGAAGGAGTAGATGAATAAATGACATTTTCATATCACTGACGTTTGTTTTAAGTTGCACCACATATTCAGGAGAGGTGGAAGGAGTGTAGCCACATGCAACAAGTGAGTCAGTGTGGTATGTCCAATTTATTCATATTGAGGGGTCAGATACACGAGTGTTCTCAAAAGGTTAAGCGCATGCAGTCAACACAATTCTTGGTGTGTAGACACTAAAGGGGCAAAAAAAAGCAGAAATATGATGTGTATTTGGCTAGTGTATCAAATATGTTTATATCTACTTGATTACATAAATATTGATTCTCATCAAGGGGTTCCTTAACGAGTTCTTTTTTGCGACGGTCTCGTGTCAGGCGTTCAGTCGTACTACCTGTGCTCCTTGTTGTCGGACATCGCTCCTGGCACGCTGGTGTTCAGTTTGGTCGAGTCGCGACTTTGACTGACTGATGCCGTCTTGTAATCATACGTCACGTACCGCCACTGAGATCTGATGCAGTGAAGTTGCAGCGCTGACTTCAAATCCTCAAATTTTCCTGGTACTTTTCTGCGTTAATGTAGGAAGTTTGTGCAGGACTTGCTTACGTGGCGGTGCCTCCTGCTGTACTGTTGAGTTGATGGCTGGTAACAATGTTTTTTTTTCCACTCCAAGCCACTTCACTTCCATTCCGCAATAACGATTTCTTCTGCATTCCGGGAACATTGCAACTTGTGTAATTCTAGTGTGGTGAAGTGAATTAGAGTGATGCTTGGTGGCCACTTTTGAGAAACTCCAACCATTTTATTTCCTCAAGCCACTAAACGGCATTTTTCCTCGAAGTTGAAATTGTGCTCTTTGTGGTAAGGGCGCAGATAATTGGTGTCGACAAATTATTAGGTATTGCCCTTCGACGACGACCGCCACCAAATCAATTGTCATTTTATTGCCGATCACCTGTTTGTCATGCTTAGTATAAAAGCATGTGGTGTGCTTACCTCCCGTAAATATGATTGGGATCAGGAGCCTCGGGGAATGTCGGCACCAGGGACAGAGGGCGCCGAATATACTCCTGTATGTTCCGCGGTCGCTCCTCGAGACCTGGTCGAGGGTCGTTGAGCGTGAAACCTCGTAAGCCATTCATTGCTACGAGCACCTCCAGTAGACATTGTCGGTCTCATGCAGTGGTAGCAGAGTGGTTTTCGGTCGGCCATTCGCTGAACCTCCGTCTTCCTCGCTGTGCTTTGTTCAGTGCGGACCTTGACTGGTACTTCGCGACGTCGGAAATACTGCGGCGTTGGGGTGTCTCGTTGAATTGGCATTGAACACCAACGAGCAGCCAGTGGCGGCCGTCGTGCCATTGTGACGTAAGTAGCCCTCGGTTCGTCAGATGCTGCTTCGCTCGCAGAAGTTTCCGGTTGAAATGCCTGTTGAATTCCTTCCCGAACAATATCGGCAATCAAAATAAAATCCGGGTAACTGATAGCAAAACGTTGCTTCCTGATCTAATCCCAGACAACGTCATTGATGTCGAGAATGCCTGGGAGGCTGGAGTCGAAGTTGCACCTGGACGGTTCGAGTGTCGAGACGCCGTGGAGTTGTTAATTGTGACTGGCTCAGACATTCAGTGCACGCTCAATGTTGAACGCCTCGGTGATGAAACCTTCGCCTGTTTTCGGAGGGTTGTGGAAAAGGCTGCCTAAGATGTTGTCCATCATACGAGGGACATGAGATTCTTAGCTTCTTGTCGTGCGTAGCTACAGGATCGGCGTGGGCGCTCGATCAGGTGCAAAACATCCTCCACGAAGGCTGTGACGCTATCGTCGGGGCCGTGTCCTGGACAGAATCAGGTATTTGGCTCTCTGTTTTGTCGATGTTGGCTGACGAATGAACGCTTCAGCTCAATCTTGCGCACTTCCCACGCCGTCATGGAGGATTCATGATTCTCAAAGCACCGGCTGGTGGTTACTTGCACGACAAGTTCAGGGTCCTGCGGGTGCTGTCCGTTTGTTCACCCATTGTGGCGGTCGACACGGTCATATTGGTCAATCGAGTCCTCGACGTCTTCATACATTAAGCCGTGAAAGGACGTCGGAGTGCGAGGTGCGACGGGCATGCAAACAAAGGTGGAAGCAAACGCGGCCTTCTGTCACGGCCTGGGCAAAATACAGGCAAATATGTAACGAAATACAAATACAAAATACTTCATCAAAAATTATTTAATTACAAATTTAATTACATTTTCAAAAAAGCATTAATTACAAGATGCAAATACAACCAAATGTATTTGGTCTCCTCCAAATACTTTTCCAAATACATTCCTCAAAATTTGCGTCAGCGACTACAGGGCACCTGCAACGGGTTTCTGGGTATCTCATTTTAATTTTGCATCGCACACTCCGGAGTTAGTGCGAGGCTCTAATAACGTAATAAAAATATAATCACAAAAAAATGTAATCAGCTTGGGCGTAATAGGTGAAAAAAGTATAGTCTCAAGCAGCTTTTTTTGTCGATTACATTTTGGTATAGACCTACAAAGAACCGAGACGACCAAGACGCGCAGCACTAGCTAGAGAATTTTGTATCGTTGCAACTCGCACCAGTTACGAAAATCTGGATGACCCGCGCATTTAGAATGTTCCAGGCAAAAATATCCCTATTGAAAATTCCATCAAGGTACGTAATTTGGGACACTGACTGCCAGTCAGCAGCCTTGGTGGAACGTGATGGACCATCAGACGTCATCTGATGGTCCATCAGATGACGTCTGACTGCCACTGCCAAGGGAATTTCATCAACAAGGGCAGCATTTATATAAGAGTAAAGCTATACGCACTCATAAATATCGCCAAATGCCTCGATAAAACAAAATGTTCGAGAAAAAAAAATGAAAAAAAAAAAAGCCGGACAACCGCGGATTCGAACCCGCGACCACTTGCGTACAAATCGCACACGTTAACCGCTATGCTATGGAACCATTTTTGAAACTCGATTTCACTAATCGTTTTATACGAGATGCTTCGGCTGCAAATGCAGTTAAGCCGTCAGCATGTTACGCAAAGCACTCGTACATCACTCGCCGTACTTCAGTTCTACTCACCTGCCATGTAGAGTACTTTCGCGTCGTAGAACGATCCTTTTGTTCGCGCGTCACCGGCCCAGTAGACCTGGTACACCTTGTCGTCTTCAACTACACCGCTTAAGTCCCTTACATCGTCGGAACTCACAAGAGGCTGGGTTTTGTCGGGTAGAAATTCTACTAAAACATAAGTCATTGTAGAACCCTGGCAGGATCGACAGGTTGGAGCAAGCGGGCAAACAAAACGAGTCGAGAGCGATCGTTCATGAAAGCTCGGCGAAGCGGCGAAGCCTCTATGGGCGAAGCGAAGTGTCGTTTTCGGCGCTTCGGCGGGCTTCTGATCAAGGTTGTCGGTCGGTTGCGTGTCAAATATCTAACGTCAGCGGTTTTATGGGCTCACGTCCCGAAATCGTTTTCTCGTGCATAGATTGCTTTTCGTATTCATAGATTTGACGAAATAGTGGTGTCCGAACGAGCTTTACGTCCTTTGACCGCACGTCTGTCTGCACGTCAAAGCTTTTTGACGTACAGTCAGAGACAATCGATGTACAGTCAGAATCGCCACCAAGACATCCTGATGGAATTTCGCGGCGGCCGACTGCCACTAGGAAACCATCAGAAAGCCGACAAGCAGAGTCTGACTGGAGTTTGACTGTCGGTCAGAGTAACTTGTTGGCCAATCAGACATGCTTGACGTACAGTCAGGCACAGTCAGCGGTCCACTAGAAAACATTGACTGCCAAACAGGGTTACATTGATGGATTTTTCCTTCGGGATGATTGGAAATCAGGCTGGAAAGCATCACAAGTTGTCAAAGGCACTTATTCAGCTAGTCTGCTTGTGAACGTCGATTTTGTCACTATTCTTGCCCTGGACTTGCACCGTAATCACAAAGTCACTAAACGCTTGTGCTTCATTAAGAGACACTGCATTTGGTGCAGAACGTAGTTTTCTTCCTACTCTGGACAGTGACAATAAATTTCAGGGATGTATTTTCGCCCACAAAATTGTATTTAATTACAATTGTATTTAAAATACCCACGTTTTCGTATTTAAATACACACGTCATATACATTACCCAATTCGTAATTAAATACAAATGCGAAATACACAAAGTATTTGAAATACGTATTTCAAATACTTGTATTTGAAATACTGCCCATTCTCATTGCTGGCTTAGTCCGCTTCGATTTTCTGGCAGGA
Source organism: Ixodes scapularis (assembly GCF_016920785.2). NCBI lineage: Eukaryota > Metazoa > Arthropoda > Arachnida > Ixodida > Ixodidae > Ixodes > Ixodes scapularis. Next base: position 155,512,954 of record NW_024609868.1, on the reverse strand, counting down.
AACCGAATTTCGGTGGTTGGGTCTGGTAGCTGTAACTGACTCGGAATTCGTGTTCTTTGTGTTCTATTTGTGGGATTCGTTCTTGTAGGACTCGCTTGTTAGGCAGTTTTTCCGCTGAACTCAGGATTTGGACTTGGTTCACAGCTCCCGGGCGGTGTAAGACGCGAAACAGTCTGCCACTTGTGTCCTGTTGTCGAGCAACTCGGCTGAGGTGCCTGCAGGGTGCCCACAGAGTGAACGGCTAAGGGTAACGTTCCCAGCACCGCCACCAGAACATATGATGACAGCCGAGCATGGCCTGAAACTTTCCAGAATAGTAAAGAATGATAAACTGAAAGACTGGACCAAACATTCGTGAAATATAACAGAACTGAGAGAAGAGAGTCTATACTCTGGAGTAAAAAAGCTGCATTGCTTCAGCGGCATTTTGTCCGAATAAGTCCTCACCTTTGGTGTTTTGAGGACCGCCGTGGACGAACTGAGTTGAAATGGATGTCGAACCACATTTTTAGTAATGAGCGGCTGCAGACTTTCGCCGCAAGCCGGGTCCATGCAGATTGCGATTCGTGTAACGACTGTTGATGGATAGTTTGTGTCGACGAAACGTGGGGCAGACCAGCGGATTGAATACCAAATGCAACACCTAGCTGCGCTCCGTGAAAGTCCACGTCTACGCCAGAAACATTTAGGAAGCAGCACAGCATCAGCTAGCACGGCTCGGCAACTACCACATTCAAGGCAGTTCTTTGGTGCGCCGCGCAACCAAGGTCAGCCTTCAGTCATTTGAACGAAGCGTCACCAGACTTGCACATCGCCAAACAGTACACATGCAATTTCCGTAGCTAAACTCTGTCCACATACATTGAACACGCTTGACTGCAGACATCAAAGATTCTGATAGTCAACAAGAGCACAAAAAGGTCAAGTTGAACTTATCCTGGCGATATCCGAATCAATCCGAGGTCGGAGCAACGCAGGGCCGATTGTCTCTTACGTGGCAATATCAGCAATATCTCCGTCGATCACTAGCGAAATCGATACCTTTCCTCCGTATTCCCGCGTTATACCTACGAGAGAGACCATGCTGAACTTTTAAGTCGCTTTCGACTTGCTTCACATGACGGCTCCCACATCTAAAATCAACTCCCTGAGACCAACGACAACGAACAATGTATCCGACAAGTTCCGGGGAATGCTCCGGCACAGCTGGGGCCAGCCGCTGCCTGGACGTCGCCATCTTTCCTGTGACGTCACGTGTTCGGTGTGGTCACGTGACGAGTAGTAACATTTGAGCACATTGGCAGCGGCCTGGGGGAGGGGGGGAGGGCGTCACTTCCGAGTGCAGACCAGAACCCTCGTTTATCGCTTTAAGCCCTTCTACCTCGTTAAGTTATTATAATGTAGGCTAGAGGTTCAACTGGGTCTAGTGTGCTGCGGCAAATTGAAGCAGACAGCAACCAGTCAAAAACTGACTACTAGTAATGCATTCGTATGGAACAAGTGAGTGCATGTTCTCCTGGCGCTGGATTATAAGAGCAAATATCCCCAATATTTTGTACATACTAGGTAGCTTCAAAGACTTGTCAGTCCGGCCGACGAAATAATTAGTCAGTTCCAACGCGTTCCTTTAAAATTAATTGCATTAGAATGGTAGTAAACGGCTGCGTACATGTATATGTGTGCACTGTCGGACACACTTAGCACGAACACAGCGTTGGAGCTTTCCAGGACGGGGGATATACGTACGTGCCAAACGAACTAAGGACATCTGGGCCGGTTTTCTCGAAGCGATGGTAAACCCATTTTGGTAAACCACGGTGCCTAGGAAGGAAAAAGTACCTAGATAAACGGTTGGATATAGAACAAGAATAATTATTTTTGATTGGGCAATAAGATGCGCCATCTATCGGTGAAACAAGCCAGTCATGTTTTTATCCTCTTTTTCCGCTGGGTGTTATCGATCTAGTATGGTATTTTAAGTCAAAATATAGTAATTTTGTTCTTGAAGACCATTTTATTTGCTTCAGATGGTACGAAGAAATTTTAGCTACTATGCTAGATTGCCGACGAATATTCGAAAATGTAAGAAACATTTCCTTCAATATGTTTCGCCATGAACAACGCATAACGTTCCCGTGTCCCTTCCAGTCTGGCAACACCGGTGCTGTAGTCTCGTTTTTGTTCCTTGCGACGCACGTTTCTGCGATTTCTGCTGATCTTAACTGTTTGCCCCCTTTTCCTTTTGCCCAACCGATCCACCGGTGACGAGGAGCTAAGCTTCTCGTCACCGTGGAATTGCTGGCCACCGGGGATATGTAGAAACCTCGATACTGTCGGCATACTGTCGGCGCACTGCGAACAAAAAAAAAACAGTACAATGTCCCAGCTGTTCACCCGTAACGAAGACTTTATCGAAAATAACCCCCTTTCTTCGCAAAGTAATCGCTGCTCACGAGTTGGCGTTCATAGTTTAACACATTAAACGTGTTAGTACAAATATATACCAACACTTGTTCGCAAAACATTTTTTTACTCGCCGTAAAAACACTTGCAAGGCTTATGTACCGTCATATGTCTTGGATCCCGGACTGCTGAAGAGTGATACGTTAACGGAATGCTGCCGTCGGTCAGTTTAGTAGTCCCTCTGAACTACCGCTTTGCTTGATGTGCTAATAGGTTGATGGTGCGTCATTAATATAACAGCCGGATTTAAATGAATGTTCAGCAGAACCAAGAAGAACTATTAGCCCTAATTAAGCGACGTCGCGGCCATTTTGCTTGTAGGTATTGCTCGTCCCTCAGCGCCGCTGCTCTCCCAGTCACGTGACCTAGAATTCCCTCTTCTAGTGACAATATGGAACTTTAACCCACAGTTCGCGTTCGAGAAAACGGGCCCTGGAAAACTAAGAGACACGGCAAGAACTACGCCGCAACACTGGGTCCCTGCGCATGCATGATCAAAATCAATTGAAAGTCACTAATATAGTCCGATTTTCAATAAGTACTGCTCTATTTTTTCTGCTCTGCAAAGATGCTTGATCTTCGTTCAAAAAATTACCCACACGCTCAAAAACTTTGAGAAGAAGTGCCTCACAAATGCTGCCCGGGATTGAAAATAATAAAAACAAACTCCCGTCATGACTTACGTACTCTATTATTTACATTTTGAATGTTTTTAATCGTAAAAATGCAAGACGGGGCCATTTTCATGTAATAACAGGACTGCCTGTTAGCAATATATAAGCGGCAACGGAATTCTGGCGAGCCTTGAACACTATATTCCTTTCGATTGATATTTTGCTTAGAATCGCCGCTTCTTTTTACACACCTTCTGTGGAACAGGGGCTTGGGCCTGAAATATAACGAGGTTAAACATTGTTCTCTGATGAAGAAAAATTTTTTAACTAAAGTAACAGCCCTTTTACAATGTTAATAAAGACACATACTATTTCGTACGATCCAAATAACAAAATTGTTCGATGCTATTTTCCGGCGAAGAGACAAAATGTACAGGCGTTTTCCCGTAGGAATGCACAGGAACACCGCAAAAGTAGAATGGTTGCTGTCTGCTTCAGTTTGCCTCCCCAATGGCGCATAGACACTAGCGCCAGTTGAACCTCTAGCGTACATTATAATAACTCTATGGCCGCAAGAGTGTTTAAATAGGGCCAGACCAGGCATGACGTCATGCCCAGCGACGCCGGGAAAAGAACCCATCCCAGGCTGCCTTGCGCACTGAAGAGTTCTCATCCAACCCAAATCTAACCAAGCTCTCATCGTCTGCTCGCTGCTTGGTCGACTGCGTAAGGCTTAGGCTACGCCTGCTCCGTGTGCTAAAACGTAGAAATGAAGTCTACTTTCTACTTTCTTTTTATGATTGAGCCGAAACTACGCCCCCGCGTTCTTTCTTCAACCTGCTTTTATGTTGTCGTTTTTTGGTTTTTCTTTGTTTTGTTTACTAGACGGTCGAACCATCGCATATCTTGCTTTGACTTGTTTGGGTTAGTTTTTTTCTTTTTTCCCTTTGCTACTTCTGCCGGTTCGTCTGCTACTCTATAGCCGCGTCTACATGAATGCGACTTAGTCGCATCGAATCCAGTTGTGGCATTCGATGCGGTCATGTAAACGGCATAATGCGCTAGAAAAGCGAATCGCATTCAAGTCGTCAGACAGAGGTGGACCGAGACGGCGAATGCGCATTCATTTCGCCCATGTAAACGGAGGTCGCATCGAATTTCGGAACGGGGAGGATTATGGGAAGGCGCTCGCTGCGGGAGCGAGTGAACAGCTGAAAACATGGCGGTGGCTAACTTCGTCGGCGGCGGCGGAGAGCAGTTCCGTGTGGTCGCCCGCAGTTTCTCCCCAAAAGAAACGCGAGCTGTTATTGCCAGACTAAATGAGCGGAATATCACTGAGCTGCTCGGAAAGGGCGGCTCCCGTCCAATTCTTGCGAAATACGACTTGCGTGTCTAATGGAGTGCCTAGAGGCTTCGACGCAAGCACGAACGACGCCGAGAGCTCCGAGCACTGCATGGTAGCGCAGAACTAGCAGCTCCTACCTTGGTGCCGTTCCTGGCTGCGCCGGATCTTTTCGGTCTCAGGGTCCGGTCGCAGTTGGCAAGGTATGGCAAGGCGAAGCCCGGTGGCGTCCTCAGAGCGGTTGGAAACGATCTTGCTCGCCAGGCCGTGCGCACGCACGTCGCCTCTGATCCAGAGTGGCCCAGCGGCCCGAACCGGAGCCCAAAACGCTGGGGTTTTGATGTTTCTTCCATCTCGTAACTCCTTGTACAGCAGGCGCGATCTTTAGTTTAAACTCGCCGAAAGCGTCTAAAGGGCTTCATGTGCGATGCACCGGAAACGCGGTCACGTGGTGCGGCTGGTGCCGGAAACGCAGCTTTAACTTTGATCTTTGACACGGCGTGGCGCTACCTTCGCGTAGGGCTTGGGGCGCATTCGTGTAAACGTTGCCGCGTCGGCTTTTTTCTGCCTGTACCAAGCTGTTTTGACTGTGTCGAAAATGCCTTTGCGACATATGGGGTGCCTGAGCGCCAGAGGGGCTCGCTCGTGCGACCTTATTTTACGGAATGCATGCGGCCGCTGGTGAATAGGCTGCCTGTCGGCGAAGCGAGTGATAACGGTGCGGTTAAGGAGCGAGTTCTCTTGAAACTCAAACTGTCGCCGGCTGAGTACAGGGGGCTTTTTCTCAAAGCCACTAGAATGGAGAACAAATCCTGGACTCAGTTTGCGACACGGGTCGAGAGCTGTTTTCAGTATTATGCTCGAAGTCGCTCGATCTACCCTCTTGAGGACTTGCAAGCATTAATGGTATTTGACCGCATTAGAGATTCCTTGCCCGTCGACTTGCAGACCCATGTAACACTAAATGACACTGGAAAATGGCTTAAACCAGCAGAGGTGACTGCGCTCGCTTACCGTTTCGACGAGGGCGAACGATGCAAAAAGCGAGATCACCCGTCAAGGTCTAAGAGCCGCGTATACAACGCAACAAAGGCCACTTCTCTCGAGGAGAAACACGAGAACCCAAGGCAGGGCACTAAACCAAACCTGACGGTTCCCGGGTGAAGTGTTTCAGCTGCAAGGGAATGGGACACTTTTCTCGTGACTGTCCACGGAAGAAGGAAGATGGAGGACAAAGAAATGACTCCGTGGTGGGTAAAATCTCAACAAATTTGACACCACCTCAGTAGGGTATGTCCCAGGGCATAAATGTCAGTCAGAACAGTACGCGCGCTGAGTGGCTGAGAGTGGAGGTGAAATGCGCCCCGACGATGGTGCAGGCGGTTATTGAATCTGGACCGAAGATTAGCGTAGTGCGTGATGGGGTGGCGCCTGAAGTGAAGGGGTCGTCCGGGTGGGTGACACTGACTGGGCGCTTGGGGACAGCGTGAGCGCCGTTCTACGCCATATAACGATGACTCTTCCCACAAGCTACGTTGTAGTGCGTCCTTCAAGAGGTGCCGCTCTTGTGCGCCGTCACTGAACAACTGGTTAACGGCATAGACATGCTGTTGACGCCCGATGACTACGACAGCCTAAAATTGGCTAGCGGGAGGGCTGATTTGGAACCGATGGTTCGTGAAGCTGAAGACGCGCTTACTGAAGAAGGTGGTGAGGTCACAGACGACGGCCGTGGCGTCCAGCTTGAGCTTCTGCAAGAACAACCTGCAAAAGGACTAACCGCGCGTGGTGGCCTTCGTGGACAGGGACCAGTAGGCGCTCCAGGTGGTGCTGACGGCCTTCCACGAAATCCGGCTGAAGATGCTGGCCACCACCTTCGATGGAGTAGGGGGCCGCGACGTCGACATGGTGGTGGTGCGCTACTTCGTCCCGGTGTTCAAGGAGCGCTACATGCTGGACATGGCCACCAACTGGCGCGCCCTCACGCGCCTCATCACCGAGTGCGAGACTCAAGAAGCAGATAAGTGCCGACCCGCACGACTTGTCCCTCATAATCGAGTGCTTCAAGAACGACCGGGACGTTTCGGGCCAGATGAAGCGGGAGGCCTTCAAGGCCATGTCCCCTGAGCGGCTAGCACGTGCATAGCGCACCATGGCGGGGGCGCTGACGGTGGCCGGGCTGCGGCCGACGGACGTGAAGTCGGTGGAGCTGGTCGGGGGCGGCACCCGGGTGCCGGCGGTCAACCAGCTTGTCCGCAAGGTGTTCCAGCAGGAGCCCTCGACGACACTGAGCCAGCACGAGGCGATGGCCCGGGGCTACGCCCTGCAGTGTGCCATGCTGCCACCCACCTTCAAGATGCGAGACTGCGATGGTGGACGCCCAGCCCTACCCCATCGAGCTGTGCCACAACCCGGGCAAGGGAAAGGACAGCCGAGCAGAGGTGTTTTCCCGCTGGCACCGGCTGCCCTTCAGCAAGGTGCTCACCTTCAACCAAAGCAAGCCCTTCAACCTCGAGGCCAGGCACCTGCAGGAGGCGGCGGTGCCCCACCCGGACCTGCAGCTGGGCAGCTTTACGGTGAACAAGGTTGTCTCCGCGGCCGAGGGCGAGGCGTCCAAGATGAAGGCTAAAGTGCGTCTCAATCTGCGCGGCGTCTTCTCGGTGGTGTCCGCCTCAGACGTGGACCGCAAGCCCGACGGTCGACAGGCAAGTGCTGGGTGTGCAAACGATGGCGACCTAGTGGCGGCGAGGACGGCGAGTGGCGAAAAGGCACCCCCGACGAAGGGATGAGACCCCGACAAAGTGGCCGAGGGTGAGCCTGTCAAGAAGAGGGAGCGGCCCAGCACAAAAGAGAAGCAGGACAAGGCCACGGAGCTCCCGGTGGAGGTCCGGGTGCCGCAGCTGAGCGCCTTCGAGATGGACCAGGTTGTGGAGCGCGAGGTCCAAATGGTCCGCACGGACCGCATAGAAAAGGAGCGACTGATTTGTCAAGCAATAGTTATTACTTCGTCGCATACGTGAACCGAAGTTTTTTGTGTTTTTTTCACATGCGTTGTAGTTGCAGAGTTTTTTTTTTTTCTTTTTTGTATGATTGAACGGGCTGTTGCGTGTTTTGGGAAAGTAGACTGGCCTAGAGAGAGCATATGTTCCGCATACGGCTTTGATGATTTTTTTAGATGCACGTTTCAGTCCATACGATGCAAGTCTTAAGGCACTTTTGGCAGCAACGGGGTGTTTAGAGCCTTGGCGGGCACGTTCAAAATCACCTTACCAGAGCCCAATAGACCAGTGCATGACGGGCAAACTTTTTTTGCTATTGCTTTTTTTTTGTGTGTGTGACAAGTTTGTGACATTAAGGCCTCAAAATTATGCTTTGTTGGAAAGGTGTGAGGGTCAACGTAAACGGCAACCGAAAATCCAAAGGCGCGACCCTGCGTAGGCAGGGTTGCGCCTTTGGATTTTCCTGCATACGCAGGAAGGTTTCGTCTTTCTTTTTGTTCAGTGATGACTTTAAAGTGAGTGACGGCTCTGTGGCTTGTGCGAGACATGGAGGAAGAAAAAAGAAAAAAAGAAGGCGCCCGAGGATCGTGAAGAACGTCGGTCGGGCAACGATTTGATCTGTACTGTAAATAGACGTTTATTTGTATTGTTTCTCCTTGATGGAGTCCTGTCAGTCATTTTTAAGGCCACCAACATCCGCAGACCAGCGACGTTCTCAGTCATCGGGTCCCTGACGCAATCATGAGGAAAGAACCAACCTTCACTACATCCTAAATGAAAAAGGAAGCTGGATTGGGGATTCCATGGCTGCATACGTTGCTTGAGTTCAAGAATTAAATTTGAAAGAACATACTAGTGGTCTTTGTGAATGCGTTGCTGCAACAATTCGATCTTCCACTGGTCACCACACCGGCTATGAGGAACCCCAAAAGGGGAAGATGGCGGGCGTCAGCTGAAGCTCGAGTGTAAGCAAAAACTACAGATTGCATGCTTATTTGCAGATGTTCGTTATGTCAGTACTGTTCGCAACATAATTACTGCAGACACCGACCCTTCAATTGTTTAGCTTTGGATTTGTGTCCGGAAGATTTCAGTTCTTCAGCTGCATGAAGTGGTCTCCAAATCTACGATGGCCTGTGCATGCCAGTGGTGTAGAGAGCAGCTAGCATGGCGCCCAGCAGCGACTGTCTTCAAAGCAATTCCAGACAAAATACGCACGTCTGTTTGCCTGGCGCCGGTTGCAGGCCTGCCTCGTCCAGAGCCCAGTAAGCTACCCTCGGCACAGCAGGCTGGAGGCAGATTAGGCCAAAGTACATGTGCTCTGTAACACATCTCTTCTGCTGAGTCGCGACCTCTGGCGGACAATCGCGGCATCAGAGGCACTCCCTCGACGTCGGCATGACGCGGCACCGCTTACAGGAGCAGCTGTTTAGAACACAATAGAGAAGTTAAGAAACGTTAGGCGCACTTATTACCATGCTGTCGACGACAGCCGTCACCTGTCTGGGTCGGGACTTGGGTCAGGCGGAGCTGCCGAGTCCTCGGGGGAGAACTTCTCTTTTCTATGGCGATTTGGAGGCGCGGTCGCGTACGCCACAAGCCCAACTGACTTGCTATACGCAAGCTTCTTGCGCTCGACGTCGCTCAGACTGGCTGCCCATGCCGCCATGTTGGTCGAGAATTGACGAGAGAGCGGCGAGCGCTGGGAAACGAAAGCCAGAAGAACCCAACCGGAAACCAACGCCACTCGTAATGACGTCACAGGCGAAGCTGGTACCGCTTCAACGTTGAGTTGAGGGGTGCAAGAGATTTCAATCTCTCTCCTTTTTAGAGCGCAGCTCCAAGGCGTCCGTTTCCGGCTTGAGTGGCGTCGCCGTCGCCGCCGCCGTCGGCGTAACCGCGCGTTGCATTATGGGACGTTTCCCACAATGACGTCACACGTGACGTCACACGGCGCCTAAATTGGGCGGGAACTTTTTCCGCTATATTTAGTGAGAAATCGCCCCACTAAATTTAGCGGAAACATTTTCCGTCAAAATCGGCGGGGAATTTCGTCCGCCAAATTTAGCGGGAAAATTACACCGCCAATGTTTTCTGCAAAATTTAGCGGGGAAACGTTTCGCCAAATTTAGCTGGGAAATTGTTCCGCTAAATTTAGCGGGGGAATTTACCGGGGAACCGTCCCACATTTTTACAGTATATTCACTTCCGTACCCTTCCCTCCTCCTTCTCAAGGGCTGTCCTCTAATTCGGCATTACAAAGAATTGTAAACGTCGTTCATTTTTCAAACAAAAACTAGGGCAAGCAGGAAATAATAGTTTTCGGTCCTTCGTTTTGTATGTTGCCGGGAACAATTTCGGCTATTAAATAGCCAAAGTCCGCAAATCGTTGTACCCCTGCCCCCCCCCCCCCTTTCCCCCCTTTAAAACCGCACGTCTGCGCCAGCTTCTTGATGGCAACGGCAAAGTCCGCGATGCTCTTGTAAATTATCTTGCTTCCGCCAGTAGAACTTTCTTTAGTGACTAATCGCTTTGGCGCGGCGTGACGCTTCAGCGCATCGGAAAGCTCGTGGTACATCCAAGGTATATGTATGGATGGTAGCGAAGCTTCGATAGAAGCCTATAGGCGCAAAAATGGCGGCTCATGGGACGCAGCGCCATCTGTGAGTTGCGCGGCATTGTCATTAGTCATGATCGCCGGTGACGTACAGAAAGTGACGCTTTATTAAGAAAAACAACAAAGAAACACGATATGACGCAATTTCCGCAAGATTCTGATGTCACGATTGTTTTTTGGCGCGAAATTTAAATGTTTTTTGCCGGTGGCGCGAAATTTAAATGATTTTATTTTTTTCAGATGTTCTACATGCCTGCTACCGTCCTTCATACCTTGCTTCACGCGTAGTAGCCTTGTTTGTAACAATCACTCCCATGTAATCCCTCTTCCAAAAAAAAATTTTTTATCAGTTCTGGGAACCACCAATAAGTTACTACTATCTTCTCCAACTAAGCAGTTTGTTAAAGCACGCCTATGAAGGCATACTTATTCTTGTAACAATGGCTTGTTCGCCGAGAAAGACAAAAAGGCACAAGCTTGTCTTACACAGTTTTTTTATATACAAACTTACAACACCACCACTGAACACTTCAAGGCAGATATGGCGTTAAGAACGAAGTGAAATGAGGTCCGGGCAACTCTATGCACGCACTTAATACTCTCAACAGGAGGCACGTTTACGCATTTATCTTGCACTGTACACATTGAGAGCTCGTTACTGGATTTAACTATATCAATCACACGTGGAAGTGCGGGGCTATGCATGTATTTTGCTTTTGAGTGTCCACATGAATTAATGCTTCAACAGATTGAAAATTCAGACCTTTCGTTATAGTACATGCGCTCGCCACAAACGTAATGTGATCCACAGCTTGCCTTCTACCTGAGCGTTAGTACGCAGCCAACTGCCACAAATTGACAGGATAAAAAGCATTAGAAAATAGATTTTTCTTTTAAAATTTAAAAAAAAGCATTAGCTTTAAAAAAAAAGCATTAGAAAGATAGTTCGCGATGACGAGCTATTTCCCGATCACCTTAATCTCTGTATCTACCGAAAGGACAGGCCACACCAACGCGGTGGTGGTGTTCTTATCGGAGTCAAAAGGCATATCGCTTCGTTCTGCATTCAGTTACAATGCAGTTTGGAAATTACTTGTGTCTGTCTTTGTTCGGCTATAATTAAAACTGTACTTGTTGTCTGCTACAGACCCCCGAAAAGTGACTCTGCATTCACAAGTGAATTGCATAAAGACCTATTGGAGATAACTGAACGTTTTCCAAAAGCGAACCTTCTGTTATTCGGAGATTTAAACTTTCCCAACATAAGCTGGTCAAGTCTAACAGCCGACGCATCACGTGATTCTCGCGAGTTTCTGGAACTATGTTTGCTTTTTAATCTAACCCAGGTCGTTTTGAGCCCAACCCGTGGGGATAACATCCTTGACCTTGTACTCACGTCCTCCCCTGATCTTGTTCGATTCGTTACCTACAGCAATGGATTCAGTGACCATAAACTTTTGCACATCTCGCTGTCCCTTCCCATTTTGGTGAAGATGCCTGTCAAAAAGGTGATACATGACTACGGTATAGCAGATTTCGTGTCAATGAACAGAAATTTGACCACTTTCTTGCAGTCGTACCAAATCCATTTTAATCTAAGGAGTGTGAATGACAACTGGATTTTATATAAAAATGAATTGAATGACCTTATTCAGGCATTTGTACCTACTCTGCGGATCCGAAGTGATGGTTGCCAGCCCTGGTATAACAAAAGACTTAAATCACTTGGCAATAAGAAAAAACGCCTCTTTCGCAAAGCAAGACTGACCAGCTGTTCAAATATTTGGGAGAAGTATTATAATTGCCTTAAGGATTATATTCATCTAATAAAAGCTTCAAAGAGAAAATATTTCAATCAGGACCTTCCAACTATCCTTCAGGACAACCCCAAAAAGTTTTGGAATATAATCACGTCAAAAAACAACAATGATATCATTCAACTTGTCGATGAGGGTGGCAACCCAGTTGAGGAAAAAATGTGCTCAGAGGTAATGAATACCTTTTTCGCATCCATCTTCACGGACGAGTGTCCTTTAAATGTGCCTGAGCTACCCGCTGTTCACTACGAGCCCATGGCCCCTATCAACGTTTCATCGGCCGGTATTGCCCCTCTTATCGATGGGCTCAAGCTTTCATCATCCTCAGGGTCAGATAACATATCATCGAAGATTCTGAAAAATACTAAGATTGTATCTAGTGATATATTGCAACTGATATTTAATCAGTCACTATCCACAGGTTGCCTCCCATCCGATTGGAAAGTAGGTAGGATTGTTCCAGTCCACAAAAGTGATGATCGTTCCTTGCCTTCTAACTATCGTCCCATTTCACTAACTTCCGTTCCATCTAAACTTCTTGAACATATCATTTATTCGCATATAATGTCGCATTTAGATTACAATGACTTCTTCTACCATCACCAACATGGCTTTCGCAAAGGTTACTCTTGTGAGACGCAACTCTTTGAATTTACACATGACCTTCATTGCAGCCTTCAATCTCGCAACAAAACAGACGCAATATTTTTAGACTTCTCCAAGGCATTTGATCGTGTCCCACATATTCGTTTAATCTCTAAACTTTCTCGCCTTCATTTAGACCCCCACCCCTACTGAAAAAAACCATTTGGCGCCCATATGAAAATAAACGGGTCCATACCGGTAACCGTTTAACCATACTGGTCACTAGTTTGTCAAAGGGGTCGCCCGTATGGCTCAAAGGGGTCCCCCGTATGAGCCATAACGGTCACCTATTTGGCAAACGGGTCGCTCGTCTGGGCAAATGGGCGACTCGTTTGGGCAAAGTTGTCGCACGTTTGCTCAAACCGGCGACCATGTTGCAAACTGCACCGGTTTAATCAAACGGCTCTCCGGAGCCCGTTTGATATTGAACGTACAGATCGGCGGCGTGGGCACGCCTAGCGTTTCAGCCGTGGCAGCCAATGTTTTCCGGAAGGCTGGGAGCGCCGGTTCATCGATTTCAGATCGTCCGCGTAATGCAAGTAATTATATTTATATTTCAATTGCGCTGATTTTCGATTATACTACAACTAAAACTAACACCTTTTCTTTTTTTGTTTTACGTAAACGCGCGACGTTGGTGAGCCGAAATTTTTGACAGACCTTTAATACTTTGTCCATCTTTGTTGCCTCAATTTACTTATTCAGCTCGAATCTCTCTCGCAGAAGACGTGACCGCGTGAAAGAATGTGCGTCTAGACTCCGTTTCACTTTAATTCAAGACGCAGCGAAGGTAGCACGCGTACACGCGGCTGCAAGAACATCGAGCATTGCGAGAGCACGCCCGCCGTTGCAGCACTCAAACTACGAGCTTGCGCTGAGTTCTTTCTTCGCTCGGGCGCAAGTCGAGCTTCTGGCAGCCCCGCCGCCATTTCCAAAGTTCGAGCGCGCGCGCGCGCGCGCGTTTGTTCTTCGGGACTACAAAAACGCACCTCCCTGGAATGCCTGGGGAGAGGGAGAGGGGCTGTCCCAGCGCCTTGACCTCGCCCCCTCCCTCCTCTCTTGTCACCCCTGTCACGTGACCCACAGCAGCGCGCGAGCTACACGCTGATAAGCATCGAGATCCGGAAGGGCGCGCCTTGCAGCCGCTTTTTTCTTTGTCTGCTTGTTGTCAGTTGCTGCTCGAAGTTCGCTCGTCCTACCTGCTTCAATCTGTCGCCTAACCCTGCGGTCTTATTGGGATGTCTCTCGACAACGTATTGGATGTGCACCAAAGCTATCAGTGTTCGAAAAGACCCACGTGTATGTCGGCAACGAGCGATTCTTCAAAGTCGCAAATTCTCGCGGTTTGGTTGGGTTCGGTAAATGACAGCTTGTGCGCCGCATCGTGTTGAAACTTCCAAGAAGCCGTTCCCTCTCGTTTGTGTTTGTGTGGTTGTCCTGCTTTGACCGTGTCGACAAATATCACGGATTACCTCTTTCAAGTCTGCTATTGTTATGGTAAGTGCACTGCAACCTACGTGTTGGCAACGATTGACCGTTCTTCTATGCGTACTCTTCTAAATTATCTAAAGAATTATGCAGCGCCTATTCGCGCGGCAGCCAGGAGAATAATTTCCCCGAAAGTCTACCTGTATACACTCCGTGCGACGCGACTGGCGCGCCGCCGCGCGGCCGGTACCGAAGGTAGGCAGCGAGAACCCCAGAGAAAACGAAACCGAAACCACGCCGCGTACGTTGGTACGCATTGAAGTCGGAGTGGTGCGGTAGCGCTGGGTTCACAGCATGAAGCTGTGCTGCGTCATTAAGTGCTTCAATAGTTATGCGTCGTATCTCGTGGAGACAAAGTTTCACAGTTTTTCACCTCGCCGATGTTTTGTGGGACAGCGACAACGATGGAACCGTGCCGTACGAAGCGAGAAATTTGGTGTCCCGATCATGTCTGCCACTGTGTCGGCACGGCTGACATATTCTACACTGCCGCTTTGCGCTCTGCGTTTGTTTTCGTACCAGTAACGCCTACATGTGTCAGCGCCGATGGGACGAACCCACACTCGCAGGTATGCACTGCCAATTTTGTTGGAGGAATGCCCTCCAAAGAAGTTCCGTCCCCATCGTACGTGTCGATGATATTTCCGGACAAGTATGGCACGAAATCTGTACTTTATGAAGAAAGATTCGAAAGGTAAAAAAAGTGACAAATATAAATCTAAAAAAATACAACAATGAAACTCGGAATCACTGGAGAATCGACGTTTAAGTATGAAAGTTTATGTGGTGTGCGTTCTTTCTTGACCAGCCTCCTTTTGGATGTGGGAACGCTGATACCCCGAGTTCTGTAGACAACATTTTTTTTCTCGGCTTTAGAGCCACCTATCGCAAAGTGGTTCGAACTGGAAGTACCGTCCACTGGTCCCTTCCCTGTAAAGTGTGCACCTCCCACGATGAGTGGTATTATCTGACAGCCTTTGACGTTCAAAACCAGTTCCCATTTAGTTACGCCGCCCAAACTAAATTTCCACCTGGTTTCGCTATGAAAACTATTTTTGCTATAATATGTGTTGTGCCAAGTGACGGTCATGTCAAAGTACCTGTGCGCCGAAAATCAGCACCTCGCACAAGAGGTTATTACACAACAGCTGACCGCAAAAGCCCTTGGCGGCCAAACCGTGTGTTGGCCGACAACTTTGTTTTCTCGGCTTTGGAATCACCTTTCGTAAAGTTGTTTCAATTGGAAGTACAGCCCACTAGTCCCTTTCTACCTCTAACGTCTCCACCTCCCCGACCAGTGGTATTCTCTTGACAGCCTTTTCATGATCAAAACCGGTTCCCTTTGAGTTACGCCGCTCAAACCAAATTTTCACCTGGTTTCCCTATGCCACCTTTTTTTTTGTATAATAAGTGCTGTGTCATGTTACTGTCAAGTCCCAGCACCTGTGTGCCCAAATCTGCACTTTGCACAGCCCGCTATAACACAACATTTTGGGTCCAATATTGGATATCCCGTACAGCTTTATTTCTTTATTCGTTAGAAACATAACTTTCACAACTGCTGTCTTAAAGAAACTTGGCACTCTTCGTGCACAAACTTAGTGAACATCTCACTCGCCTCCAAATATCATCTTTGCAGCAGTCCTAGGTTTACAGCGACGAGCGAAATAAATTTCCCACTCAGAGCAATTAAGGTGGCGGCCGTCTTTGTTTTTCGGAAAATTACTCCAACTCCTTTTTCGGCCGCAACTAGAGAAATTACCCCTAATTACGACTCGAACTCAATATATAAGAAGTGGAGAACAGCTAAATGCCCTTCTGCCCCAGCACTCATGCAACCGTCACCCTCAACTTATCGGCTCAAAAATTAAAAGTTTCGTCCGTGCGCGCTTCCGCCGCCACAGCTTGGCACGCGAAAAGGCGCCGCAGGCTGCTGAACGCGCCTCACAGTCGAACGCCAGCTCCTCCGCTAGCGGCGCTGCGCGCGTTTTTCAAAGCGCCCCCTATAGTTCCCGCACGGAGTGTATAGTGTTCACAGATCGCTTGCACGTTTGTACTTGTCTACAGAAGAGGTAATAAACTTCGAGGAGAATTGAAAACAATCTTTTGTGTCGGTTTTCCTGTCCACTTACAAGCACCTACGCGAGTGCATTTGTTCTACGTGTTTTCTCCATGTTATAAATACGTTTATGAGTTTCGGGATGTCTTAAATATGTTTAGGATAACCAACCGCCCAGACGATACCCATTTAGGGCTAGCGCATAATTTGCCATTTCGAAGGGCACGTTCAAACGTGTGGTCACGTGCCATGTCGAACGGGTACTCGTACCATACGGCACCCGTATCAAAAGGGCACTTGTATCGAACGGGTACCGTTTCCAAACGGGTACCCGTATCCCATAATCACGTTTGATCCAAACGGATCGACAGGTTTGATTCAAACGGGCGACCAGTTTGCCACCCGTTTGAATTCCAAATGGTTTTTTTCAGTAGGGACGTCTTAATGTGGATACGTAATTTTCTTGACTCGCGAATGCAGTACACAGTCTTAAATGGGTACGAATCTGATTTAATTAATGTCACATCTGGCGTGCCCCAGGGCACAGTCCTTGGGCCTCTTCTTTTTCTAATATTTATTAATGACCTTCCAAATTCTATTTCTTCTCACATACGTATTTTTGCAGACGACTGTGTTCTATATCGCGAGATCACTTCACCTAATGACCGCAAACTCATCCAAAAGGACCTAGATAATATATCTCAGTGGTGTAACACCTGGTTGATGCCACTAAATAAATCTAAATGCAAATTAATCCACTTTTCTCGTAAAAGAGTTCCTTCCTCCTTCCAGTATGTGCTGGGCGACGAGATCATTGAAGAAGTCGATAGGTATAAATATCTCGGTGTCGTACTAACTTCCGATATGACAGGGATTAATCACATTAACACAATTTCTTCGGACAGCAAGGACCCTTGGTTACATCCGGCGTTGCTTGAATGCTGCTCTCCAAAGCTTAGGAAACTTGCATACGAAACCTTCATTCGACCAAAATTGGAATATGCATCTACAATATGGAATCCGCACCAAAATTACTTAATCACCCGACTGGAAGCAATTCAAAACCGAGCAACCCGCTACATTTTATCAAACTATGACTATAAAAACAGTGTCTCTGCCATGAAAACGAGCCTAAATTTACTAACTCTGGAGGTACGCCGCAAGGTTGCACGTCTTTGCTTACTCCATAAACTTTACCACTACCATCCCACTGTTCGAAGCTCATTCCTGCGCACTCCCGCACGGTCATCTCGTCGGCTCAATAACTCTTACAATTTTCAACGTATATCGGGTTCCAGTAATGCCTTTAACAAATCATTTCTCCCACTAACAATTGTGGACTGGAACAGTCTTCCAGAATCGCTCATTACAATAACTGACCCTGTGGTTTTCAAAAGCTCCATCATGTCGTATTTTTCCACACCAAGTTAAGTTTTTTAGCTACGTTGCATGACAGTGCGTTGTTATGCAATTTTAGCTACGTTGCATGAGTGTGCGTTGTTATGTAATTTTTATGTTTTTTTTTTTTAATTTCTTGTATAATTTCTTGTGTTGCCCCCTCCTTATGTAATGTCCTCGACAGAGGACCCTTAAGGATTAATAAATGAAATAAATGGAAATGAAATGAGAAAAAGGTTATTAATTCGCTCTGTGGCGAATTGTTAGCACCATACTGACTCACCGATTTACCTTTCATTGCAGTTTGATATACTTTTGTATACCTCACACAACAAAACATTAATCCAGGTTTATGTTTCAAGTCGTCACACTGCACAAGAAAACATCGAGGTCAACGCTTGTTCTCACACACTCTTCAATCATGCACAGGGTGTGTAGGGTGTCTACCAGCCTGGAAAACTTAAAGTTTTCAAGTAATGCGGATTATATTAAAAGAACAGGGTAATAGAAAGGAAACAGCAAAAAATTTCTTTGTCAGTAGAAATGGAACGACAGCGTGCAACGAAGCCCGATGATTGCACAAGGATTGCACGTTGGTGCCGCTGCACTGAATAACGTTGCCCGACAAGTCACCAGGCAGCGCAGGCCACTAAGCACTCCCTGAACCAAAGTGACGGTCAGCATTTTATCGAAAGAGCCAGAAAAACCTTGGCAAAATTGCGGAATTCGGACTAAGTGACTTGGTAGACACCCTGTCCCATCATTCAAGTAAGCAACGTCATCTAGCACTATACAGCGAGGGTCGAATGAATCTAACATATTTTAAATGGAATGAAAAAATCAGTTTTGCATGCTGTGACACTGAAAGTTTGATATTGATTCATTGAAAACTCAAGTTCATCTAGCTGAACCTATTGCCGCGCGCAAGGCTGAGAAAGCAACGCTCGGTCACGGTCCTCCAGAAAGTTCCCGTTTATTCATGTACCGCACGTAACTTCTATCATTTATCCCTGCATTTGTTTTCTAGAAAGTGCGTGTTCATTCTCGCCCCGATCACGCGACGCTCGAACCGCTTTCGCCAAATCTTCGAGATAGCGACGCACTCTAGATAACAGGCCGACCGCGACCTTGTCGAGTCAGTTTCGCCCCAGCGTTCGACTGTGCTGCTCCGCCGACTTCGACGCCCGCGACGCTCTGTTATTATCGTTGTACCCCCTTTTATTTTTTTTGGCACAAGTTCGCCGCATTAAACGTTTATTTCTTCCTGTTTATTTCCTATTTTTTTTTGTCACCACCCGTGACATTTTGGTGGAGGTGCTGGGTATCGCATTCTATGCCCATAAAGCGTACCCCTCCGAAGACATCCCGGCCAAGTGAGGTGCTCAGCCCCGGAAGGCTACCCTTCGCAGAGGACGCCGACGGCCGAGCGAGCCGCCGTACCAAAGTCCAACTCCCGGGATCCGGACCCTTGCTGCAGAACCCGAAGAAGAACATCCCTACGATGACCACCCCGCCCGTCGTCGTCCTGCCCGTCGCTCCGCGGACGCCTACTCCCTTCCTCGGCGAGACCTACGAGGACGTCGAAGACTGGATCGACCAGTACGAGCGCGTGGCTCGCCACAACGGGTGGAGTGACGAACAGCGCCTGCAGAACCTTTATTTCTCGCTTGAAGGAACTGCAAGGCGCTGGTTCGAAAACCACGAAGCTTCCTTGACTTCGTGGGAGCTTTGCAAGAACGAGCTGACGCGCACGTTCGCCAATCAACACCGAAGAGAGAGGGCCGAAGATTTGCTGCAATCCAGGACCCAGGGCCCCAATGAGAGCGTCACCAGTTTCGCGGAAGACGTCCTGCGCCTGAGCTCCCGCGCCGACCCTCGGGCTACAGAGGAGAAGAAGCTACGAATCCTCATGCGGGGCGTGAGAGAAAACATCTTTGGTGGCCTTGTCCGTAGCCCTCCGACAACTGTCGAAGACTTTGTCGCCGAGGCAACGAACATCGAGCGTGCCCTGCAAGCCCGAGCCAGCCACTACCAGAGGCTACCCGGCGTCAGCGCGGTTCCGCCGTCCGCTTGCGACCTTGGGTCCAGCATCCCAAGCATTCGCGAGATCATTCGCGACGTCGTCCGGGAGGAGCTGCGAAAGCTACTACCCGCCGCGGACCGACCAGCTTCGCTCTCCATCGCTGAGGTCGTGCGGGAAGAGGTGCAGAGAGCCATTCAACCAGAGGCTCCCATCAGCGCAGCAGTCTCCGAAGAACCCGCGCTAACTTACGCCGCAGTGGCCCGACGGCCACCGCCTCCTCCTCGCGCCTATGTCGCGCCGCCCCGACGCCAGTCTCCTGCGCCGCAGCACGACCGACGCCACGACGACCAGCCCCAGTACGCCAGCCAGGAGCCCCGTGCACCCCGGAAGACCGATGTGTGGCGAACGCCCGACCGACGCCCTCTGTGCTTCCACTGCGGGGAGGCAGACCACACCTACCGCCGATGCCCATACCGTCGACTCGGGCTGCGCGGATTCCACCCAAGCGACCCGCGCCCCCGGTATGGTGAACGCCCTCGGGAGATCGACGAGTACCCGCGACGACCCCAGTCCCCCGAGCCTGCGTCCCGCCGAGAGTTCCGATCGCCCTCGCCACGACGTCCAGCCTCGCCGATGCACCGACCCCGACGTGAAAGCCTGTCGCCCCTCGCTCCACACCGGGGAAACTAGGCGCGGCAACCCCTGGAGGTGGAGTTGCCGAAGACGACCGACGTAAAGAGCCTCCACGAACGACGGAGCGCTCCCACTCTCCCGACGCTACGCATCACAACGACGCTCCTGCTTCGGTGTCCAACAACTTAAACGTTGTTATCGACGGCCTCGACTCATCGGCACTCGTGGACACCGGAGCAGACTACTCAGTCTTGAGTGGGAGGCTCTCTCGCCGCCTGCGAAAAGTCATGACGCCGTGGGATGGACCCCAAATACGAACCGCCGGAGGACATCTCATCACGCCGGTCGGGAGATGCACTGCTCGCGTCGAGATCCACGGTGAAACGTGCCCTGTGAAGTTCGTCGTTCTGCAAGACTGTTCGAGGGACGTTATCCTCGGAATGGACTTTCTCTGCGAGTATGGCTCCGTCATCGACCTGGCTGCAAACCAGTTGACGCTTCGAAAGCCCGTCGTGCCGCCGGAGGAGATCAGCACGACGTCCACCGCGATCCGAGTTATCGCCGACCATGTGAAACTACCGCCGCGGTCGAGTGTTTTCGTCACCGTTATAACAGACGCAGCCATGCACGGTGAAGCTCTTCTGGAAGGCAGCGTCCAACTGCTCCTCGAAAAAGGAATTGGTGTCGCAAGAGGCTTGACGGATCTCCAAGAAAGACGTACAACTGTTCTTGTGACGAACTTTCGAGAAGAGCCGCAGCACCTAACGAAGGGTACCACCGTGGGCCACATCAAGGAGCTTCAGGCGCCAGCCGTGGTCACCGCAATCTCCGAGGAAACCTCGTCGCCACAGCAGAAGAGCACGACGCCGCCGCCGCTCGACATCGACCCCGAACTCCCAGCTACGAAGCGCCGGCAACTGGTTGATCTCCTTGCCGAATACAGTGACTGTTTTGCCACGACATCGAAGATTCGCCAAACACCAACGGCGAAACATCGCATTGTTACCGACGACGACGCACTTCCTGTCCACCAGTCGCCGTATCGAGTCTCCTTAAAGGAAAGGAAAGTGATTCAAGACCAAGTCCAGGAGATGCTCGACGACGACATCATTCAACCCTCAAGGAGCCCATGGGCGTCCCCAGTCGTCCTTGTAAAAAAGAAGGACGGAACCCTACGGTTCTGCGTGGACTATCGTCGACTGAACGCCGTGACAAAGAAGGACGTCTATCCGCTCCCCCGCATCGACGATACGTTAGACCGACTGCGCCACTCCCGATATTTTTCGTCGATGGACCTGAAGAGTGGTTATTGGCAGATTGAAGTCGACGAACGTGACCGGGAGAAAACTGCCTTCGTCACTCCCGACGGACTATACGAATTCAAAGTGATGCCGTTCGGACTTTGTACAGCACCAGCCACCTTCCAGCGCGTCATGGACACCGTGCTCGCAGGTCTGAAATGGCAGAGCTGTCTCGTCTACCTGAACGATGTCGTGGTATTCTCACGAGATTTCGACGAACACCTCAGACGACTTCGAGCCGTGCTTCAAGCCATCAAGACCGCCGGCCTGTCACTCAAGCCAACGAAGTGTCGGTTCGCCTATGGGCAACTAAAGTTCCTTGGCCACGTCGTGAACAACAAGGGTGTTCTACCTGACCCCGAGAAGACCCGCGCCGTAGCTGCATTTACGCCGCCGTCTGACAAGAAGGCCGTGAGAAGATTTCTTGGACTCTGTGCCTACTACAGGCGCTTTGTTCGAGACTTCGCCAAGCTATCCGCACCGCTGACACACCTCACGAAGGACGCCGTAAAGTTCGAGTGGACAGAAGAACACCAGAGGTCATTCGACGAGCTCAAACGAAGACTCCAGACGCCCCCGATTCTTGGCCATTTCGACCAGTTTACTGAAACCGAGATCCACACCGACGCCAGTAACACCGGACTGGGTGCGGTACTAGTCCAAGTTGTGGGTTTCTTTAACGGAGCTCCCTCTACTAATAATCGCCGCCCGATCGGTATGCGCTCCGCCCGTCACCCAGGGAGTTACACACTGCAACGAGAAGACAGCGAATGGGTTTACTGTACCTCTCGGTTGCCCGTCGTCGAGAGCCAGTAGTCCAGGCCCGCCGACCCTTGTTGTCGCCCGTCGATCAGAGCTCACAGTCGGGGGTCCGTGTCCAGGCCTGCGGATCGCCTTTCCCACGCCAGCGCTGCGTAGGCTGTCTGTCCCGGGCTATCAATGCCCGGGTCTCGCTGCTGAACCACCCCGGGATCGTCATAGCCCAGGTCATATGGCCCGGGCTTGCCGTTTCCACCGGTCTTGCTCCAGACCTTGCTGGTGGACCGCTCCAGGGTTCGATGGGCCGGGTCAGGCAGCCCCGGCTCCGTCGTTCTTGTCCAGCTACCAGCATCGCTCCACCCGCACTGTCTCGCGCCAGCTCGTGTCTTCTCCGCCGGCCGCCTGTCAAGTGCTCTCTGCCTCGTCTTTCATCCTCGGCTCCCACACTCTCCCCCCCTCAAGGCCCGGACTTCGGGGGACTTCATGGGCCTCAGGGAGCCGCTGGGCTTCATGGGCGGCCGCTGTTGCTGTTGCCGGAGTGTCCACGTTGCAGCGTACGAAAGCGGCGTAGTTGGTGGTGGCTAGCGAAGCCGGCAGACAATGCCGACCTGTCTGTCGCTCGCTGTCCCACTCACCGCGATGCAGCAGGGGGCTTGCTCTAAGCTGGTCCGGCCGACGCAGACGGACTTGCCCCGTTCCGCTTAGAGGTCACAGCGGGCTTAGAACTGCCCGCCTGAACCGTTCACGCCTCAAGGCAAGCTGGACAACTACAAGCCACCTAAATGTCTACCGCCTCATCCCCGGCCAGGTCGTGACGCGACATAACTTATCAAAAGTCTTGCTGTCACTGCCACGACCGGCCAGAGTGAAACCGAAAAAGTATCCTATAAAACATTGCGTAGCTTTCTCGGAACGACCCCCTCAAGGGAGAGTCGTCCCTCTGCCCTTCGTCGGTTGTTGGAGTGACGCAAAACCACTAGCCGTCTTGGCCCAGCGGTTACAAATCATACTGCTTCTTAACTCGCCTGCCAGCGTTCCCGGTGTCAACTGCAATTTACGCCAGTTTACCCAACACCCGCTGACAATCTCGACCGCCAGAGTTCCCGGTGTCGACTGCAATTCCCGCAATCTTTCCGACACCCACTGACAAAACCCCATCTGCACCCCGGGCCTCGACAAGCGCTTGCTTGCCTACCGCATCACTCCAAGCCTAAATCCTAAATATGGAATAAGTCCTGGCTGTGTTCCCTCCTGCCAGTCGCTATCCTGCCTTCCAGCAAACCTGCCGTGCCTCTCCTCTGCCTCCGAAGACGACTTTCTTACATCTTAACCGCGCTCCTCGTGTTCCCCCCGGTTGGGTCACCTCCTGCCAACCACTATTCTGGGGTACCCGAGAACGCGCGCCCGCCACCTCGTCCTTCGAGACCTTCAAGTACTCGATTCGAGGAGACACCTGCTGAGCTCTGCTGTGAGACAAGTCACCAAAATTCCAACATACTTTGTCTCAACGGGCATCGTTAGCGTTAGTGAACAACCCGCTTAACGAATCCATGGGACTCTCTGGGGACGACTAGAAGCAGAGGCATACCGAACGGGCCCCACGTTGGATGCGCCATTTTAATGTGGGTTTCTTTAACGGAGCTCCCTCTACTAATAATCGCCGCCCGATCGGTATGCGCTCCGCCCGTCACCCAGGGAGTTACACACTGCAACGAGAAGACAGCGAATGGGTTTACTGTACCTCTCGGTTGCCCGTCGTCGAGAGCCAGTAGTCCAGGCCCGCCGACCCTTGTTGTCGCCCGTCGATCAGAGCTCACAGTCGGGGGTCCGTGTCCAGGCCTGCGGATCGCCTTTCCCACGCCAGCGCTGCGTAGGCTGTCTGTCCCGGGCTATCAATGCCCGGGTCTCGCTGCTGAACCACCCCCGGATCGTCATAGCCCAGGTCATATGGCCCGGGCTTGCCGTTTCCACCGGTCTTGCTCCAGACCTTGCTGGTGGACCGCTCCAGGGTTCGATGGGCCAGGTCAGGCAGCCCCGGCTCCGTCGTTCTTGTCCAGCTACCAGCATCGCTCCGCCCGCACTGTCTCGCGCCAGCTCGTGTCTTCTCCGCCGGCCGCCTGTCAAGTGCTCTCTGCCTCGTCTTTCATCCTCGGCTCCCACAAAGTGCAGGACGGAGCCGAGCGAGTTATCGCATACGCAAGTCGGACGCTGTCTAGCGCGGAGAGGAACTACTCAACGACCGAAAAGGAGTGCCTCGCCGTCGTATGGGCAATAACAAAGTTTCGCCCATATTTGTATGGAAGTTCTTTTCGCGTGGTCACAGACCACCACTCACTCTGCTGGCTAGCGAATCTGAAGGACCCCTCCGGTCGCCTCGCTCGGTGGAGCCTACGACTGCAGGAGTTCGACATGACCGTGGTGTACAAGTCCGGCCAGAAGCACAATGACGCTGACTGCCTGTCAGGGGCCCCAGTCGAGGCCGGTCCTGCCTGCACCAAAGAGGACGACGATGAGTGTTTCCTCGGCGCTCTGGATGTCAGCGACATGGCAGCACTCCAACGAGACGACCCTGAGCTGCGAGCACTCATCGAGCACCTAGAGGGACAAGGAAGCGCCGTTCCCCGCGGTTTTGTACGAACACTGCCAACCTTCTCCATCCGACAAGGCGTACTGTACAAGGAGAACTTCAACGACAACAACACGGCGTGGCTGTTGGTGATCCCTTGCAGTCTTCGAGAAGAAATTTTTCAAGCCTGCCACGATGACCCGACGGCGGGACACCTTGGTTACAGCAGGACTCTTGCGAGGATACGCGAAAAGTACTACTGGCCCAAGCTTGCGAAGAAAGTACACCACTACACCCGATCTTGCCACGAGTGTCAACGACGGAAGAAACCACCGACGAGACCGGCAGGACTTCTTCAGCCTATTGCGCCGCCATCTGCCCCCTTCCAGCAAATCGGTATGGACTTACTCGGACCTTTCCCGCCGTCGACGCAAGGAAACCGATGGATAATCGTCGCAACCGATTATCTCACGCGGTACGCCGAGACAAAAACCCTTCCATCAGGAACGGCGGTTGAAGTCGCCAACTTTTTCATCGAGCCCATTGTCCTCCGGCACGGCGCTCCCGAAGTCCTGATCTCAGACCGTGGATCATCATTCATGGCCCAGCTGACGCAAGAAGTCCTTCGTCTCAGCCACACCAGCCATCGTCGCACCACGGCGTACCACCCGCAGACCAACGGGCTGACGGAAAGACTCAACAAAACCATCGCCGACATGATCTCCATGTACGTCGACGTGGAGCACAAGACATGGGACGAGTTGTTGCCGTACGTCACATTTGCCTACAACACGGCCGTACAAGAGACCACCAGAGTGACACCCTTTCAACTGGTGCATGGGCGCAAAGTAACGACCATGCTGGACGCGATGCTACCCCATGAGCCAGCTGACATTGAGAGCGACGACGCCCAGGTGGTTGCTCAACGGGCCGAAGAAGTCCGCCAGCTCGCCCGACTCCTGATTCAAGACCAGCAACGCGTCGACGCGGGCCGCTACAACCTTCGTCGCAGGGACGTCCACTTCCAGCCCGGAGACAGGGTGTGGGTTTGGACGCCCATCCGTCGCCGCGGCCTCAGTGAGAAACTGCTGAAACGGTACTTTGGACCATACAAGGTACTTCGTCGCCTCGGCGAGCTGAACTACGAGGTGATGCCCGACGGAACACGAACATCGTCACGCCGCCCACCACGACCTGAGGTCGTCCACGTCGTGCGCCTGAAGCCGTACTACGCCCGATAGGACTGTGGACCTTTGTGCTCCAAAAGACTCTTTAGTTTATCGTTCTTTTTTTTATTTTGATTTGTTTTACCCTGCATCGGGGCGATGCACTTTTAAAGGGGGGAGTAATGCCGCGCGCAAGGCTGAGAAAGCAACGTTCGGTCACGGTCCTCCAGAAAGTTCCCGTTTATTCATGTACCGCACGTAACTTCTATCATTTATCCCTGCATTTGTTTTCTAGAAAGTGCGTGTTCATTCTCGCCCCGATCACGCGACGCTCGAACCGCTTTCGCCGAATCTTCGAGATAGCGACGCACTCTAGATAACAGGCCGACCGCGACCTTGTCGAGTCAGTTTCGCCCCAGCGTTCGACTGTGCCGCTCCGCCGACTTCGACGCCCGCGACGCTCTGTTATTATCGTTGTACCCCCTTTTATTTTTTTTGGCACAAGTTCGCCGCATTAAACGTTTATTTCTTCCTGTTTATTTCCTATTTTTTTTGGTCACCACCTGTGACACTATACGTTAATTGCAGTGTCTGAGCATGCGAAACAAACTTTTACACTTTATTGAAAATATGCTAGATTCCTTTGGTCATCGCAGTAGACAGTTTCAGCAAAGCGTGTGATAATTTAGAGGTATGTACTCGCACAATACGGAATGCCAGTGCGATCACTGAACGCAACATGTAAGACAAACTAAAGGGACTTCCTGTGGGCATAACGCACATGTTGTCTCATCTGCACAGCCTCTGAACTTGTTGCTTGGTTTTGCGTCTCGCAGCTGTATCAAGGAGCTCAGTATTCTTTTTACGAGCAAACCGATAAAGCCTTACGCTTGCAAACAAAGCAAATAAATCATCATAGACATCCTCACTGCAGAGAGTCAGCAGCTTTTCGACCTTCTCATGAAGAGTGATACACAATGCCTTCCCAACGCCTTCTTTTAAAACAAGACTGTCAACTGACGCCACAAAAACCTTCTCACAAGCTTGAACGAAAGAAACAAAGGAAGGGGAAGGGACTGAGAGGCTTCCAAAGTCTCCTTCAACCGTTCCTTTCACACTCAAATACAACAACACTTGGCTCTCATCGGAAAAAGTGTCATTCTTGATTTGCAAATCCCATTGCTGAGTCACGTTTTCACATGCATGAAACTTGACAAACCTTGTTCCAAGCCATCCAGCAAAGTAAACCATGTTGTTAAGTGATAATAAAGAGGGATAACTACAGGATGTGAGGTCAGCTGCACATTGTGGAAGTGAGCTTCCTTGACTAAGTGAAGGTGAGGGAGCTGAGAGACCAACTGGAAGAGCCGCTAAAAGAGTTGCCATGCCCTCTTCGCAGTTGCTCTAGTCGGACAGTTTAAACGAGTTCCTAACTAGGAGGTGCCTAAAGACTGCCTGAAACTGCCGGCGAGAGGAATTGGTGTTCGCACCTGACTTTGAACTTATTACGAAGAATGTGTTTTCGAGTGCATCTTAGATGAGATCGCGAGTCAGAAGGTATCTGAAACCATACTCAGATGTCAGGTGCTCACAAATCAGCATAATAGACCGAATGGTCAAGGAGAAACCGGGAGTGCAAGCCGGCTGCCGTGGGCACCCAGAAAGTTAAGGCTTTCGAACATAGGAAGGCATCCTTTCAGAAACTCTTTGTGAACAGAGCCTTCGTGCATTGCAGACACATATGCACTCTTCCCGCGTTTCTGTGAGCTGTTCAAGCTATCAAAAAGACGATCCATTTTATCAATAAACCGCGCCGTGTGGATAGCTTCAACTGGCAGTTGCTGGAGAGTTACCATGGCAAACATTGCAGCAGCACAGTGATTACCGAATATTTGCGCTGCTAGCTTCACTGACATCTTGGAGGCAAAAGTCAAATTAAAATGCTTTTCACTAAGCCTTGGCATGAACCGGATTTCAAGCTGTTCGTCTTTTTCGTAGGCTTTCCTGAGGAAAGAGCTTCTCAACGTGTGGTCCCCAACTTGAAAATTGTACTTGGAAAACGTATTGTGTGAGCACTTCAGCAGATGTGGAACGTCAACTAGAAAAAAAAGTGGCTTCTCGTTCACAGTTACGTAGGGCTTCTCAGGGGTAACACGGTCATTAAAGAGAGCAACATTTTGATTCCCTTGGTCACATACGACAGCTACTGGCTCCAGGCCGGCTTTCACAAGCAAATTCTGGCACTGGAAAAGGAGGTCTCGCAAAATGTTGGCAGGTGTTCCCCCATGAGCAAAAAAATAGCCAAGTGGCTGCTTCCATGGCGTGCGAATGCCTTTAGTCATAAACGCAAGTGCTTTGCTTGCAAGGTTATGGCCTCTTCCAGTGTTACTTTCTTCGAGCCCTTCAAACCTGTCCACGGAGGGGTTGTACGAGAGCTCTTTCGTGACGTGCCTCTCGTCAAAGAGAATGACACGTGGCTTGTCTTCTGGTGAAAAAGAAGCTGCAAGTCTTTTGATGAGTTTGAAAACTTCTGGGTAAAAATCAACCCTCAGGGGAACACGCTGAAGCGAAAGCTGTAACGACCAAACGAATGGGAGCCTCAACAATTGCCTACAGTACCGGTAACCCTTAGGGCTGTGAAAGTACAAGCCAAGGCAAAGGCTTTGTTCTGGCTGCACCACCGCCTACCGCACCTGCTTGCATTGGGCATCCTCAGCTGAGCTTCCACAAGGGCAGCAACGGCTGGAGACACAAGGCTACGTACACTTTCAGCTATCTCAGTAACAGTCAGCATATGACGCCGTCGCTGCAGTCGTTGCTGGAGTCTCTTGTTATGTTTCCGAAGCTGTCGAAGTTTGGCCGTCAACACGTCCATCTTCCCCTTGCCCTCGGTGCGGGTGGCACAGGACCCTGCAAGGGGAAAGCAAAAACAATTATGAAACGTTCCGAGAAACAGTGAAAGAAACAACGTGCCTCCACTGTAGAAAATGTAGAAGTACAAGTAAACTTTGTGCATCATGACAGACACCTACGTTGGTGAGAAACTGCAGAAGTCCAAGTCACTGACGCATCATAATCGGTAAAGGAAGGTTCGGGCGCCCACGCATCGTTTCCTCCAGACGGCAGACCATGTCCATCCATCGCGCCTTGCATCGCGTATGTGTGATCCACTACAAGAAACAAAACAAAGGAAACAAAGTGACAGAGTGGTTGCAAAAAGCTGAACCAGCTATGGCTGGTCAAGTACTACGCAACAAAGTAATCTTCAAAGACTGTCCTAAACAATGCACACCATCAAAACCTACCATGAACTCTGGCTGGAGGGCTAGTCTTCGTGCTAGGGGTCAGGGCCGTGAGACTGCTCCCCACATCTGCAAAACAATGATGATGCAAATAAAAAAAATCTGTCAAAAACATCAGTCATTGTAGTGTTTCAGGAAATTCCAGCGGCATGTGACAAGCGATAGTCCGTTGCAACCTAAGAACGAAGGGCGAGGGTAAGACGGGCCGGGGAGGAGGAAGCAGACGGAACGCTGGAGAAGAGAGAGGGAAACCTCCTTCTCTCATTCGGTTAAAAACATGGTCATACATGTTTTACATGTTTCCCAAGGATGGCTACTATGCGACAGTCCGAAATATATAAGAAACAAGGCCTGCAACACTTCTCCGCCAATATGCAATTGCTTTTACCTTGTTCCGTAGTGCGGTGCGTGTGACACAGTGATGATGTGGGCCCACCGGTGCTACTGTTGCTGGCCATGTGGGCTTGCCCTCGCTACTCAATTGGCCAGTTTCTGCTGCTCTAGACGGCATCTCCCGCACCTATGCAAAGTTAAGCACACACGTTATGTACACTGAAACAGTTCCCTGCATCTGCATGTAAAATACTTTCTGAATAAGCTTACCTTCTCAGTAATAATGAAAACAATATTTCGTGATCACCTTCAGTGGTCAAATATGCTAGTATTGCATCACGACGCAGCCTTCCTCGTTAAAGGAATGCAGAGGGTTTGAAGTGCCTAGAGCATACCGCCCGTTCCCGCAGCTGCTGTGGTGTCTTGTTCTGTAGGCTTGTGTTCCGGCAGGACTGAACACAGACCTTCCGCCTGAATGTGAAGGAGTGTATTACTTTACATACCCTGGGCTAAAGTGTACATGCAAAAATGTTCCAAAAGCCGGGTGAATTCATGATTAAAAAGTGAAACGGCTGTACCTTTTGTTATTAATTTGTTATGTGAAGTCGGAGTAAATTTTTTAATCATAAAGTGGACATTTAAGAAAGAAAGAAGATTACACAATAATGTTAGTGATAAACTAGTGACATCATTGTACTTGGTCTCCCGTCTGGGTCCAGCGAACGCTATGAGCGCGGAGCACACCTCTGTGCCCCTGAGGTTAGAGAGGTTCACAACGCAGACGATTACATTACTAGATTCCCGAGCACGACAACCACACCAAGTAGACCCGATAGTCGCCAGTATGTTAGAAGGACGACACCAAACACGTTTCAAGCAGAAAGGATGTCTTAGTGTTATTCACACCATATTATGAAACTTCGTTAAAACTGAAATGTTCAGTCATTGTTTCTTACTAGGTTTTTGGGGTCACGCAGCCGTTCAGCAGAGATCAAGCAAAGCCGCCACTAATATCTAAGATCAGTTTCGTCTCGCGCAGCTTGGAACGGGGACTGGGCCCCAAAAAAGCTCGATCAACGGGTGCCTATTCCTAAATGAGCATGCATGAGGGCTCATAGAAAAGGTCAAGAGCTAATCAGGCATCACCGGACAACGGACATCAGGACATCACACATAGTTGCAGCGGACACAGCTGCTACAAGTTTAACCTTGCAGAGTCTACAGGAAAACGATGGAGTGTGATGCAAGCGGTGCAGTCATCACCTTGGCATCGCGCTACCACGCAGCGTCTCTTTACATGGGGCAGGCTCATCGCCCCGACGAATAGAGCCTTGAACGCGCCCGTCGGGCGCTCGACGACAAAAGCCCCAGAACGGCGCACTAGGCTTCGACTAGTACAAACCGTTCGAGGGAAAACTTAAGACCGCGAAGTTGTTTTAAACGATTGGAAAGTGAAAGTTTGACAGGAGCTACAGAAATGCAGGCATACTGGCAAACACAGACAATGCAAGCACGAGGCGTATCAGGACTGCGAACCTCTGCTGACGGCGAAAAATAGCGACGTTGTAGATGTCGCAACGAGTATGCACAACATAATACATATTAAACATAACCTGAAAAATTCACCACTCTAAACAAGTTTAAAATAATTTATTATTAATAATTAATACTTTAATCAAAATAATCTATTTTAAACACCGAAAATATGTCTTTAATATTTTATGAGCTGTGTTTGGCCGCGCAAAACACAGTCGCGCTCCGGTTGCACGGCCTCCAGGGTGATGATTCTGACGATTGGTTTTGGGCCGCTTTTTTGCTCCACTTTCGCGACCTATATGAATTGATCTTGGTACGTCTTCGTGACTGGCAAGTGTCGAACGAGTGATTTTCCGGTGAGAGCAATGGTCTTGTCATCCTTCTCGACGGCGTTCAACCACATGGAAATCTTAAAGCGTTCAAGATACTCGTCAATGTCGTCCTCCTCCGATTTGAGCACCGTGAACTTCGACATTGTGCTCCCCGCAGGTGCCATTTGACTCCATTTTTGTCGCCATTATTAGGCCGGCGCCAAAGGTCCACAAAAAGAACATCCTACGACAACGGCAGCACACGGAAAACCATCTTTATAAAATGGACAAACTAGGGCAAGCTGGAGACAATCCGTATTTGAAAAATCTCGAGAGAGAAGAAAACAGAAAAAAAGAGGACACCACACTCAAGACACCCCCGGATCCCCCTCCATAGGCTTATTGTGGAGCGAGATTAAAATTTTAGGCCAGAGCTCCTGTCCCTCGTTTCTGCCGATTTTTCGAGACACCCAAACTGATGTCTTTTATTGAAACTTTTTTTGCTTTTTTTCTTTTTAAACTGGTATTTAGGACAATGCCGATTCACTCTAGTTCATTAGAAAAGTGTAAATTAAGGCGGTCTCGAATCCAGATTCCCTCCTTACGGTCGGAAAGTTTTGTTTTCACGGGGAGCGATGCATGACGCCACGCGAAGGTAGGACACATGCCACTTGCGGCGGTACTACTGCAGTCTGGGCTAGTGACCACTTCGGAATGTTACGCGAATTTTACTCCGATAGTGGTAGTAGCTACGAACTAGCTACTGCGACCTTTGATTTGAGACGTGAGGATTACCATTCGCCTTTGATCCCCCGTCACTGCCTTCTGGTGGCCACGGCGAACCCACTGGTCCGGTCCGGTCCTGGCCGCCCGACTACAGGGATGATGAGTGGCAAGAACTTGTTCCATGGTTAATTGATGTCCTCTAATTTGAAGCTGCTGTGTACTGAATATGTCTTCGTGCCATATATTCTGCTGCAGCGAATGCCGACCCGCGCTGCGGGAAGAGGATCTCTGGTCCACGGAGGTCTCTGCATGGCTCCGTCTCAGACGAACCGCAGGGTCACGCAGCATGCGATGATTTTTCTTTTGTGCCTCCACAGAGGCCAGCTAGAAGTTTACGTCCGCCACGTACTTTATTATATTTGAAATCAGGTGTAATGCAGAGATTAAAACCGGTTGGGTCAGTGTCTACTTAACCTCGTCTGCAAAGACACCTGTGAAACACACGAGCTCAGACACATGACAATTAAAGGGGTCCTCAAACCATTAGCGCAAGCGCAGGTGCATTCGAAGCAGCTTTTGCAAGCTAGGAGCATGCGAGTGTAATAATCATAAGCCACTTTTTTGCATGCCAGTAGTGCACGGGATAATGCGGTTACAGGAGCAGCACCGTTGCTGACGCCGGCACTACCGTGCGCGCTTGCAAGGCAGGCACACTCGGAGCACAGACAAGTGGAGGATCGGTGCTCGCGCCAATTTTTCTCCTAGTTGCAAGATGTGGCAGATATGCGGAGAGAATAACGTGCAAATAATAATACGTGTTGATATGCAAGGTAAACAAAGAATTTGAATTATTTTGTGTCATTTGCTATATTTCAAGAGACTCCACTGCACAGCCTACCGCCTCTTCGCATGGCGCCTGTGCAGCTACTTGGGGAAAACGGAATCGCCGAAGGCTGCCGGCTTGAGTGCTCCAAAGAATTCGTGAAGCCTTCCCTTCTTTCGAAATTGCGACGCCTGCTTGGGAATAAACTAGTGAATCAAAATATGTTCATGCATGCATGTTTAAACAATAAGGACAAAACAAGTCAACGTTCCGATTTTCACGGCATTATACAGAAGTTGTACATTCTAAATAGTCCAACCATAAAATGCAGGCTGCGTCTTACTATAAACAACTTACATCTTGCGGTGACTAGCTTTTCTGTGTTTCCTGCTTCCCTGCATTTGAAGGACAGCAAGATAATTCCCGACGGTAGGCATCTTTAAAATACGGCGCTGTGCCTAACACAGTATTGCGAAGGACAGACACACAACCCTCACTGCTTGAGGAAAAGATACACTAGTGGTCTCTCGCTTCTTTCAACACACAAAAAGGCAGGCATTTACATATCGTCAAAAGCTAACACAGATCAAATAAATTTGTACGAGTCTAATAATAGCCCCCTGACAAGTACAAAACTTTATTCCTGTGTAGTATCTCCGAAAGCCCACAAATGTACTGTCATTTACGATACTTGCAAGGTGTTCATATTTATAAACAGATTAAAGTGCCAAAACACTCCTTTCAGTTGCTCGTGCCCCCAGCAAAACCATTGTGGTAATGGCATAGCCAGAAATCTACCTTTTGGGTCACGGTCACGGTTTTGCACATCAGGCATCCGAAAGGTTTCCCACTTGATACATCCAAACAACATTTTGGATGCTTCATGCGAAAAACGGAGACTTGGAATAGCGCCCTCCATTTGTGGCCTCGCACCACACCTGCTGGTTAGTGTGTCATGGCTCTGACGGTATGGGAACTTCTTGGTGACTGCATACGAAGGCCACCTGGTCATGCACTCCAGCATATTCCATCAGCTTGTCAAGGAGCCTGCAAAGCACAAACAGGATGAATAACTATTATGAGCCGCTGGTTTCATGCATTGACGCATCTTCCATCTAAGCTAGCAGCATGTTCAAGTCCGCCTTTCATGAAATGCGACATAACTTTTTTTTCGCAACCCTCCTTCAGAAAAATCTGTCTTTGTAGCATGGAACGACGGCAGATGCGCGTGATAAATAGAAGATACAAACCCCTCTGGTATTCAAACCCAAAACTTCTTGATTATTGCCTTCATGATCTACCCCTGCACCACTGGATAGCATGAATGACGGAGTACAAACGGCGGTATAGAAGTCGCACGGTTAGCGCAGAATAATCGCATGGCGCAAAGGGTATTAGCAGGGGCCGGTCCCACGGAATGGCGGTGGCTGGCGCGTCGTTGCAGCAGATTTTCCGACGTACGGAAACGGATAACGGAAAGGCTACAAGTGCAAGTTCTCTACACTTAGTCAAGCCTCGGTTGTACGACCACACCAGCAGCAGGTGCATCGTCGCGCTTATATCATCGCCAGTTAGTCCACGCTATGTTAAGAACAAGTTTAGTGTGGTCGTGCCTACACTTATATTTGGGCACTAGAAAATGAAGAGTACCTTGATCCTGTCGACAAAAGCAAATGACACATTACGCACAGTGTGTCACCCGAGTAATTAGAAAGCTCAGAAAGCAAACTACATTCCCAGCGAATCTTAGCAGAAACGCTGCGGATTCTCTGTCATTCGATCTTAACCGTACGATCAATGTACACTCACGTATTTTATTTATTTATCTGAAAACATTGCCAGACACCTAGATGTCGTCCAAGGCACGGGTAAGCACGATACAGCAGGTACACAGTTCAACGTCTAACATCAATTAGCTTAGTTTGCACGACGGCGCAAAGTAACAAGCCATTATTAATATAGAAGAAAAACTAAAGAAACACTCGAAGACACTCGAGATACAGAGATGGAAAATTATTCTATGGCGATAAATGATATGTAACTACCGCAAAAAGCAAGGAGTTCTGAGCTGATTAATATAGCTTAGAAGTAAATTACTCCATATATGTACAGTCCGTGGTCAGAAAGAATATTTAAATTATATGTTTTGATTGTTACACTATAATGGTTCTCTCGTGCTTGTTGCGAGCCTCCCTGAATGTATTGTATTGCATGTATTTTTGCAATGTAAGTTTAACATTGCTATTGACCATGCTGTAAAAAAACTTACATCAACAAATTTTTATGCGTGCTTTAAGTTCGGGCAGGTTTGACAGTTTATACAGCGGAGAAAGCGAAGTCAGCATGTGATAACGGTTATAAACAAAACGCAGTGCTTTTTTTTTCTAGATTCGTTCCAGTTGCTTTATGATTTTTGCTGTGTAGGGGTCCCGTTCCAAGTCGGCATATACTAATATTGTCCATATTATAGTTGTGTATGCCGTTCGCTTTGTTTTAGGTGTACAAAAGATTAATTTTCTTCTTAAAAACAAAAGTTTCTCCGACGCTCTAGCAACTATGTATTTTACGTGCGCGTTCCACGTGAGATCTGACCCAATAACAACACCAAGGTAACTATATTCTCTAACAGCTTTCAACAGAACATCATTCACACAATATAAAAAGCTTAAGAGGTTTTTTTTCGGGTTAAATGAACACATATTTAACCGACCAGTGACATTTGCCACTTACAGCACGAGTCGTAAATAGAAGCACGAATCGCTATTCTGCCCCGTGTCGCGTTGAAGACTTCTTGGCCTTCAAAGCAACATATCTCTGAAAACAGGACATGAACAGGGGCGCAAAATCGGCATTGAATAGGAAGACTAGCTGTCAAACATTTATAAAAACCAAAAATAGCAACAGACCAATTACAGAGAATGGCGGCACCCCTCATAAAACTGGAACTATGGGGGATAAAACATTATATATGTGAACAAGCTGTTGGCGTTGAGATGAGTAACAGCCCGACCAACGCAAAATCTTATCATTATTCGGCAAGAGTTTAAGTTTATAAAGCTGTTTTTGGCGCCAGACACAATTAAACGTTTTCGCTAAATAAGATAACGTCATTTTCCCCCTTTATTTATAATTGTTCCATATGTGTTTACAGTATGAAACAGGTGTATCACTGTCGAAGGGGCGTGCTGTTCTTCACACAAAAGAACCACCGTTCTCAAAGTTCATGGATAGGTGTTTAAACAGAAAACACTCCTGTACCTTTCCACTTCAGCGAAGCAGGCATATCGGACGATAGTTTGATACACTTAATTTATACCCGGATTTGTAAACTAGTACAATTTTCGCAGTCTTCCATTCCTGTGGAACTCAACCCTGGTTTAGGCTAGAGTCTTATATACTTAGTAGATATTTCGCGCACCATTATGAATAACAATATAAAATATATTTTGTATGCCGTCAGTCTCACACACTTTCTTGTTATTTAACGATAGGAGTGCCTCAAGTATTCCTGTCTCTGACAAGGAAACATCAGAGATGGTCAACTGATTAAGCTCAAGTGCGGCGACAGCTCTATTGTTTTCTTTGAATACGAAACCAAAATAATTACTTAATTACTACGAGATAAAGTAATTATCAAATATTTTCCTGTCGTGTATCTTTATGTTTTTTTTACGAGTTGTTTTGCACGAGAAAGGCAGCGCCAAATTTTCTGAGGGTCGCTCCTAAGAAAGCAGTCCATCTTCACGTTAAAAAAACAGTATCTGGCAGTTTTAATCATTGACCGCAGCTGTCTTCTAAGAGATTATAGCGGCAGTTTGGAACTAGTTTTTTGTTGTTTTTTTACACATACGCTTGATTCGACGTTTCAACTATAGTATTTATTTTTCTCTCTTTCTGCGTGTAGACATTTTGCGGAGACGAACATATTTGTTGATACGGGTAAGTACTTGTTTAAAAACATCCCATAGGTCGTTCATGTTCACTTCACTTTCACCACTCATGTTAACAGATTCATCGTACGATCGGTCTAGTAAATCCAAAATATCCATGTCTTGCGTCCTGCTGCAGTCACACAACTTTCTGAGAGATGCATGTACTTTTGGGCGCGGAGTAGCCGAACACTTTAGCCAAATCATATTATGGTCTGATATTCCCGGTAGGATCTCGCAAAGATTGTTAGGCAACCTTATTTTCTTGGATACAAATATCAGGTCAATAATTGAACTAACCTCTTGAGTCACTGGAAACGGACCGTGCACTATTTTTGTAACATTACATGCAAATATTGTGTAAAGAAGTGCCTCAGAATAGCAACAGCCGGTTGTTGAAATCAAGGTATCCCAATCAATGTTTGTTAGGTTGAATTCCCCGCCGAGAATAATGTTCTAGAAGTGTTTAGATTGCGCACAGAGCGAGCTGTGTAGTGCGTGCATATGATCGATACTTTCATTCGGTGGCCGATACATGGAAACCCATAGCAGCTTAGAAAAATGAAAAATTAAGATTAATGCAGATCATTTGGGCGTCGCTTGACGCCTTTATTACAGAAAATATTTCACATTTTTTTTTATAATGGCTGCCCCTCCTCCCTTTGAAATGCGCTACTTCCGAACGATGGCATAATTATCAGGAATAACTTCGTCACACAATATGATATTGTGTATCCCTGTTTCCGTAGCAATGGTTAGATGCGAATCATAACACAATAAAATACCTTCTAACTTACAGACCTTTTTGCAGCACTTCTACCGTTAACATCCAAGATTAGGAAGGGAGTTGGAGCGTGTGAGGATTTACTTGGGTTAGCAAAAGTCACGCTTACGAATGAGCCAACATCCCATGCTGATTGATGCTCCCGCCAAGGCCTCCGCAACGGCACGCTCATGTTAGCAGACTTGTTCCAAATAAAGCTTCGCCGCATATCTTTCCTTGGTCAAATGACAAGAATACCTTATCTCGCCTTTTCCTTTGGTCAATAGTGCTATGCCACAGCTCTTTCCGGATTTGTTCCATTCTGAGCGAGAAATCTTGCGATATGGTGAAGAGTGTGCCTACTAGATGCCTGCAGTTGTTAAGAATTCTGTCTTTATCTCTGCCATCCAGCAACTTCAGAATAACGAGTCGGCATTTGTGATAATTTTTCTACCCAGCTTGTGAATTCTTTCAATAGCCACATCTCTAACGGACATGATATTTGTAAAAATGGTTTTACACGCAATAATTTCAAACAAAACGCGGTCTTTATTTGCAGATTCTTTCAATCCCTACGCGACCAGATTACTGCGTCTGCCTCTGTTTTCTAAATCGCCCACCTTGCGGAGCAGGCCATCAACGGTCTCTTCAAGGGATGTAATCATTTTTTTGGGTATTCACGTACGGTGGCCTGCAGGCTTCCGATGTTTAGCTCAGTCGAGGGTTGTCTTATATTTGTGTGAGACAAAGGTTTGTTTGTTTTAGACGTACTTTATTTTGTATTACTTATATCGCGGGCCACCGCCTGCATTTGCTCGGAGATTTCATCCACAGTTGGTTCCGTGTTCGATTAGATATCCCCATGATAGGACAGCGTTATACAAACAATGTAAGAGCAAACAGACAAATTTAAGCACTAACCGAAGGCACTGCACATTAACTAAACCCACGTTGTTGCTACGATATGTGTGTTCATGACGTTCACCTCTTACCTGGATGGCATAAACGAACGGATTGGTGAGACGAATCGTCCCAGCGAGATCGCCGTGCCCACTGGCGCGCACTTGGCTGTCGCTCGAAAACATAGTGTGCTGCCGGTGCCACCCCCTTTTTGCCGCCGACGCTGGTGCCTCGTGGATGTTCGTCGACTGCAAAGTAGCTTGCTTGTTTGCTGCTTCATTTCAACGAAGTGAGGGTGCGCGCCAGAGCGATGTCACTTGCGGTGGCTCGATGTCTGCGCAGCTGATGTTGGAATTCGTCCCAGCAAACGGAGACAGTAAGAAGGAACCGATCAGCGAAACCTGGATAACATAAACGAACAGATTTGTGAGACGCATCGTTCCAGCAAGATCGCCATGAACCCCGATTGATGTTTGCGACATCGGATGAGGGCTGCCGCAGTCACTTCATTCGCTAATACACGGATAATGGTGCGTGCACACGTTGGTACCGTTCTTGTTTTGCTGAGACGCTGACTGGAAGTTGAAATACTTTGCTGACCTTGCAAAAGAAAGAATTGAAATGAAGGCAAGAGCTTCTCTTGTCCGTAGCATTTGGTAAGGGAGAGAGAACCAAGACACGCTTATTCTGCTACAACCGACGGCCGAGTATGAAAACGCAATACTTCAAAGAGACAATTGAGTTAATTGCTCGATATTCGCTCTGTAGTAATTGCTGCAGAGTCATCGGAAACTTGGCAAATACGTCGTCTAATCAATAAAGTTTCTACGTAATTTGCAGCGAAGCAGGCAGAGATGCAGCGCATCTTTTTTTCGCTGCCCCAAGTAGATTTTTTAGTTGAGTAATTGGGCTCACGCTTCCAGTTTTATGAATGATATAACTAGGGCCTCGTGTTTCCAGAGTTGATTTTTTTTTTCTAATTTGGTGTATCTTAGAGGATTTTTATTTTGTCCCACACACTCGGCTTTTTTTGTATAAATTGGTTAAGTTATAACCAATATGCCCAAAAATACGAATTAAAAAAATACGACCCCCCTCCCCCATTCAGAAGGCAATATACCCCGAATCGGAAAAAGCAAATAAACTACGAAAACACGGAACTTTAGACATAAAGTACTTTGCAATGTGATACTCGCCATATGTCACTTTTCCTCAACTGGCACAAGAGTCCACCACTCTTCAGCCCTCGAAAACTCCTCGTGGAACTTCGGGTTGCAGTCCTCACCAAGCACGACATTCCTGTCCGCCTTCTGAGTCAAATGCAGGGCTGCAATGTACGTGCAGTAATAAAAAATGCACAACTTTGAGTGTCTACCTCAGACTGTTTCGGGATTGGTAACATAAACGTAGTTTGCACTTCTAGCTTTGTTGTGCAATTTTGTCTTACTCACCGTGCCTGCATTCCTTCAAAACAGAACTAGCTGGATTTTCGGGCGAAGTGAATGGGGGTTGCATTGGAGAACACCAGTGAAAAGCTCTGGCCCTTTGGGGACAGGAACAGAATGTTCCTCAAAAGGTGGCGTGTCATCAGGAGGCCTTTCAGCTTCTCAAGTATGTATGGGCCTGCTTTAATTTCAGAGCAGAAGTTCGATACAGAAGCCACCACGAAGGAGCTGAATGAAACCAGTTTTTTTGTAAATCACATCTAGGAGGTATTTCATGTATTGTACAGGTCATACACAATAAATACAATGCACAGTGGTCACAAAATTCATACAACATGCGTAAACTGTGTGTAACGAGACTAGAGC
Organism: Ixodes scapularis; assembly: GCF_016920785.2. Taxonomy (NCBI): domain Eukaryota; kingdom Metazoa; phylum Arthropoda; class Arachnida; order Ixodida; family Ixodidae; genus Ixodes; species Ixodes scapularis. The sequence goes on along the minus strand of NW_024609868.1, from coordinate 155,472,630 downwards.
GCTGTCCTGATCGCTGCTAAAGAAACCATCAGCTCCATGACATAGCTCGCAGTGAAACAGCTTGAGCGGAGGAAGTACCTTGCTGAGACCTGAAATTGCAACTCGGGTCGGGGAAGCTAAGGCGATTTTCTTTGGTTTGCAGTCTATCGTCCTTTCGCTTTCCAAAGCATAGGTGACTGTTGAAACGGTTGGTGATTGAGTGAATGGATTATGTAGTAGGCACTTCGTCCTTTTGAAACTGAACAGGTCACAAAGCATTTCCGCGAAAAAGCAGCGCCATATATTCTGCCAGAAGCGGCAGTCTCTTTCCTCCCATCCTTGAGCGAGTGACTCCCCCTGCTCAAACTGTTCCACTTCATGCTACGTCATGAAGTGGCTGGTTGGATGGTCACACAACTAACAATATCCTGAGAGCAGACACAGTATCTGTGTTTCGTATTCCCAAATTTCAGCGATGGCGGTACCGCAGGTAAGAATCGCGCTCTCCAGCTCCGGGATGATCGGCTTCAGATCGGTGGTACTGCGTACACCCTCCTGACGCGGAGGTATGAGGGTAGGCTTTTATGTTGATCGTATTTCATGAAATTATATTTTGTCACGCGTCACAGACCCAACCTCGCACTGCCGTTCTATGACAATCATCCAGATGTCAGCCATTTTGATAGGAACTAGTGCGCTCCTATAAGCCATAATTGTTGCGAATATGTTTGGAGACATCTGTTCAAGTGCTTTTAAAGCATGAAACGCTTTTAACGCTGCCCCCAATCCCAAACTTTTGTCCGTGCGTCCATCGTTCGTGCTTGTTTCATAAATTTAGCGAGGAAAGTGGCGTCACGTGACGTCACCTGACGTCACGTGATCAATACACCTTGAAAAAATTGGCGGCCCCTGACCTATTTGCAACTCCGTTTCCTCGCTAAATTTAGGGGGAAAATGTTTGCTTGTGACCTAGACACCAAGCCAGTTTTACCTCTAAATTTAGCGGGGGAACATACGTCACCTGACATGACGTCTCAAGACCTATTCAACTGTCCTGTTTCTTCGCTAAATTTAGTGGGGTGAGAATTGGTGTGTCATGCGTCACATGACACACCAATTCTCACCGATTTTTTTTAATAATTAATGGCATGCATTATAGAACTCTGACGGTAAATGTCGCTGCCAATATTTTAAACAGAGTCTTGCACGATACTTTTTATTTCACTAAAACAGTATTCTTTTCCACCGGTGCACACAGCTGTGGTCATATTCAAGGGTGTAATCATGGGCACATAATAACTTTCGGTAATAGTGTCCAATGTTTGGACATCCGAAAACGGTCACCAAAAGCATGTTTTTCTTTGAACTATTGAATTTCCAAAAGTGTGACATAGTTATTTGCAATTATCCTTTTCATACTGAATTCTTGTGGAGAAGTGGCACCTGAAAAGAATGAGAAATTCAGGGAAATACAATGGCCCTCCAAGTGGCAACCACAAATGTTTAGGAATATTGTCACTTAATAGTTTCTGTATTCCACTATATTCCCGGTCAGGTATGAAGAAGACATAAGCAAGCTCTCATTACATTCAGATGTAAATGCTATTAATGCTTAAGAGCCCTCTGATACTTCAAAGTGACTGGCAAATATTATATCCCATTGTGCAGATCAAGGAAAGATTCAAAAGCTATAAGAGATCAGCCAGTATCACAAAAAAACTTGCTCCTCAAATATTCCTCAATTTTTTTTTGTCTTAGTAATGTCCTAATTAGAGAACGTGATACAATGATTTTTCCATGTTCACTGAACACAACTTTTTTTTTTCTCCATCTTCCATAAGGTGGAGAGTGCTGAATAAGTGCTTGAGCCCTCTAGGAAAGCCGGACCGGGGCAGACGCAGCTTATGCGTCGTCCGCTTGCTCATCTGGCGCGAAGAGGATTTCGCTTTCAGTATTTTTTCAGGGTTGATCAACCATCGTTATTGCCAGACAGATTTAGAAAGACCAAGTTTGCTACAAATACACGTAAGTCTGATGTATTTTTCTAGTCAAGTATGAAAATAAAAGTACTTTAATTTTATCGAGTATATTAATATAAACAAATAAATTGTCACCGTGTAGGGCAAAAAATAAACATTTTGCGTACCAGGGAGCTTCGCTGATCCATCCGTCAGTGGCAGCATTCTTGAATTCTAAAAGCCCTTCAAAAATTTGAGTCGCCGTTATGTCGTGGCCTTGAGCACTTACGGCTGGTTCGTGTTACGCATAAGACTTCGCACAAAATTATTTCCATAGGTGTAGTTCATCTGTGTTTTGTTTTCATGTGGCCTCAAAGGGATGCTGAACTTAAATTTAGTGCTCACAAAAAAAGGCTGCAGCGATAGGTGGGACACTGCAAAACGCAAAAGCATCACTCGTACAGCGGTACCTTGAACGGATGACCGTATTTGTGGAAAAGATGTGCGCGATTGAAACATGGCCGACGAAGCCGACGAGACATGTGGCGTCGCGATTCTCATTCCCCCTCCTCTTCCCTTTGTCCCCTCAAGCAGGTGTACCGAAGCGAGGATGAGGGAAGTCATCCTCATTCTCTGCTTTTCAAAATAATCGTGATGTCCCATCTCTCGCTTGATCGCGCCGTTCTTTTCCAAAAAATACGGCCATGCGTTTAAGATAAAGATGTACGAGTGCTCTTTTGGGGTACGTAGCGTCCCGCACCAGGCTTCTGTGGGCGTATTTTGCGAAACCCAAATTTTGCTTCGACATCCCTCTAATTAACACGATATATTTCTAAGCACTTAAGTAGAAACAACAATATTGCACCTCATTTGTCTTGAAATGAGGTGCGTGTAAAAAATCTCGTTTACATTCGACTGAGATGTTCGTCTTTCCCGCAAATCGCTGCTTCAATAGAACCGGACATGAAAGAGCTAGGGAAAATAAACAGTGTGCAGTAAACCACAAAAGATGTCAAGAAGCTTGTTCCAATTAATACAAAGAGTAACTTTCGGCACTATAATATTTGAAAATTCTAGCTTGATTTTTTATTTATTATCATCATCATCATTTATTAAAACCTTGAAGGCCTATGCTGGCATTACACAAGGTGGGTGTAACTGCTGAAGAAACATATAAAGGAACAAACAAAAAAGTGGGTTACATGCTGGAAAACATTGTTATATTAAGCAGCAAAAACAGGAGAACAAAAAAACAAAAAACACTTAAACATTTCTAGGGAAAAACAGCTGATGAAACAGAAAAATACCCAAATAAAACATTTCTATAAACACGAGTTGACTTTGCTATTAGTGTAAATGCAGATGGATGGTCAGTTGGGATATGAAAGTATTATAATCTGTCTGGGTCACGATACTGTTAGGCAGGCTATTCCAGTCCGTTATTGTGAATGGCAAGGTGGAGTAAAGAAACGAAACTGACGATGCGAAAATTGGACGAACTTTACAGACGTTATCAATGCGAGGAAATATACGAGTGGCTGGGGATAATAGTGAAGTTCTGATGTCATGGTTATGATTGTAAATCTTGTGAAAAAGAGACAGGCGTGATAATTTCCTTCTGGTTGAGAGGAGATCATGGTTAGCTTTCATTCGTAAAGAAGTGATGCTGGTGTCTCGTGAGTAATCTGAAAAAATGAATCTGATTGCGCGATTTTGAAGTGCCTCTATCTTTGTTATCAATGAATGTTGCCAAGGGGACCAGATGGATGACGCGTATTCAAGTTGCGATCTTACGAGTGTAGTGTAGGCTAGTTGTTTAACTGATGATGGTGCTAGTTTCAGATTCCGTCGAAGATACCCATGAGAGCGGTTAGCATTAGACAGGACGTGTGTTATATGCGTGTTCCATGAGAGATCGTCAGATAAGTGAACACCCAGATATTTGTAAGATGGACACTTGGTAATTACCTGGCTGCACATGGTGTAAGTGAAAGAGAGAGGACTATGAGCACGCGTGAAGGAAACGAGATTTGTTTTAGAAAAGTTAATTGTAATTTTCCACTGTTTACACCAGTCGGCTATTAGGTTAAGGTCAGCTTGTAGGGTTATGTTATCGTTCAGGTTAGATACAGATCGGTAAATTACGCAGTCATCAGCAAAAAGTCGAATACAGGATGTTATGCGATCTGATAGGTCATTTACAAATGTTAAAAAAAGCAGAGGTCCGAGAACACTCCCCTGGGGGACTCCGGATGACACAGGAGAATAAGCTGACGACTGGTTGTTAATAACAGTATGCTGAGTACGATTGGTTAAAAATTGTCCTATCCATGATGTTACGAGTGGATGAATGTGAAGTTGGTTTATCTTGAGCATGAGTAAACTGTGGGATACCTTATCGAATGCTTTAGAAACATCAATGAATATGGCGTCTGTCTGTATGTTATTATCGATGTTACTGTGTATTTCATGAACAAGTTGTACAAGTTGCGTTTCGCAAGAATATGATTGTCTGAACCCGTGTTGGATTGGAAAGAGGATGAGGTTATTTTCGAAATGCTTCATGACATTTGAATATATTATGTGCTCAAGTAGCTTGCAGGGGACACTGGTTAGAGGTATAGGACGATAATTTGATGGTGAAGTTCGATCCCCCGATTTGTGTATGGGGACCGCTCTGCCAATTTTCCAATCTGTAGGAAGCTCGCCGGAAGACAAAGATTACTGGAAGATTATTAACAAAAAACGAGCTGAGTGTAATTTAGTGTTTTTCAGTAATTTGGAATTAATTTTGTCGTCCCCAGAACTCGACGACAACTGTAACCTTTCTATAGAGCTTATGATAGCTGCATACGTTATTTCAATGGCAGCCACGGGAGTGTGATATGCGTTGTTAAGATGAGGCATGCTACTGTGGTCATCTGTGGTGAAGACTGAGGTGAAATATTCGTTAAGACAGTTGGCGCTTTCTTCATCCGATAATGGCAACCGATCATCGCTCATTAGTTGTACAGGTCTAGACGTTTTTGGATTAATTACCTCCCAGAACTTTTTAGGTTTATTGCGAAGAATGTTTACTGAGTCATTGTTCAATAATTTTGCCTTCGCCTCTGTAATAGATTTCTTATAAATTTTAGCAATATCATTGTACTGTTTCCAAGCGAGATCGGTAGTCAGTTGTTTGGCACGGCTAAATAGTCTTTTCTTTTTTCTGTTTAGTTGGTTAAGCGTTTTTGTGAACCAGGGATTTGATTTGTCACAAGTTATGTTTATTGATGGGATGTAAGTGTCGGCAAGGTATGCAAGTTTATTTCTGAAGAGAATCCAGTTTTCATCAACTGTCCTGCTCATACAGCCATGCTGAAAACTATCGAAAAATATTTCAAGCTCATTGTTAATTGCGGAGTAATTAGCTTTATTATAGTCTTTAATGGTTTTAAAATATGGTGATTTCCGCTGAGTTTCAAATTCAATGTTGAAATGAATTACGTCATGGTCACTAATGGGTGGGTGATATGTTATATTTTTAACAAGTGTAGTGTCAGTAGTGAGGCATAGATCTAAAATATGACTTGTTCTTTGGGTTGATCTGGTCGGTTGAGTAATCAGCTGCGATAGATTAAATGTAAGACATGTGTCTACGAGTTCTCCTGAAATATGAGTCGAGAACGAAAGAGTATCCCAAATGATGTCAGGACAATTGAAGTCGCCTAAGAGAATGCATGATGCGTTTCGGAATTGGTTGAAGATGGAAGAGAGCGCGTCATGAAGCTTATAAAAAAAAAACATTAACAAAGTCGGGCGGTCTATAGCACACTCCAAGGAAAATACACGCGGAGGGGGAATACAGCCGTAGCCATACCATTTCAAGGCATGTTGGAATTTGAACAAAAGAAACTACAATATGATTCCGTACAGCAATTAGTACTCCACTCCCACGTCGGAACTCTCTATCACACCTATAAATATTGTAATTAAAATTCGTGGGAAACACTTCAGAGTCTTTTATGTCAGGTCTTAGCCATGTTTCCGTTAGGAAAACAAAGTCGGCAGCACAAGAGTCAGTTAATAAATGAAGGTCTTCACGCTTTGGCAGTACACTTCTTATGTTAGTGTAAAGTACAGAAAAAGAACTTTTTTTTTATAATCTGGGGGCACTGGGTGAGTCTTGATCACACAGATGTTATGGATGCTTGTCTTCCACAACCCTCTTGCTTTCAGGGTCATAAACAAAAATCTGCGCTCCGATCGAAAGTTTGTTAAATTTTAGTTTAAACGGTTTATTTTGGGGCCTGGCAAACTGTAGGAGTTCTCGACGAGCTTCACGGACGGCAGGGGAAAAGTCTTCGCCTACAGAAAACGTGGTACCCTTGAACTTGTAAGCTTTCCCTAGTATTAGGTCCTTTTGCTTTGTTGAGCAAAACTTCACAATGATAGGGCGTTTTTTATTCGGGCCGAAACGACCGATCCTGTGGGCGCGTTCAATGATGCCAGGTTCTAATGGTAAACCAAGTTGCGCAGAGCAGATATCGAGAACAAGCTTTTCTGATTCAGCCCAGGTCTCCCCCTCTTTGCCTGATGGTCCATAAAAAAGCAAGTTTGAGCGCCGCTGTCTGTTCTCGCTATCCTCGCAACGCGTCCCCAGAACAGTCAACTCACGCCTGACGTTTGACAGCGCTTGAGTAGCTGCGGTGATTTCTTCTTTTACATCCGGTATGCCAGTCTGGTGCGTCTCAAGGGCTGTCACCCTAGCTGATAATTATGCAACAATAGCGTCACTTTTGTTTAGGTCTTCTCGAAGTTGTCTCAGAGTGACAAGCACTTCAGCCTGACCTTTCTCGAGGCCTTGAACACTGGACACTACAAGGTTTAGTTGCTTTTCTTGTTCTTTTGGCATTGGTCCAGGATTTTCCTCGATGTAACCGGAAAGGAGTAACTGTAGAGCTCTAATCTCCTGAGTTACAAAGCAATGGACAGAAACAATGAATGTGTACGCTTGGGTCGGGCACGACACCGCAATCAAAAATGGGTTATCGTCTTTGTAACATTCAAGGTGTGATGGACCAACCTGAAGTAGAGGGAACCGTAAGGCCAGCATTCCAATGGCGGTGTCGTGCCTCGAATGACGGTTTGGTGGAAGCCAGTCAAGCGGTCCCGCGCCTCTTATCGATGACCATGGTTGCACGCTCAAAAGCGAGTGGACGTCCGTTCCTGGCGAAATGGTCGCCGCGAAGAAGGCTGGCTGGTAGGTGCTCGTCTTGTTCAGCGCTTCGGGCTCCGGAGTGTATCCGTCGATGGTAGTCGTCGTTCCTCGTAGTGCCCTCGGTGCCGTTGGCAGCAAGGTGGACAGCAAGGTGGTCTGGAACACCTGAAGTAGAGGGAACCGTAAGGCCAGCATTCGAATGGTGGTGTCGTGCCTCGAATGACGGTTTGGTGGAAGCCAGTCAAGCGGTCCCGCACCTCTTATCGATGACCATGGTTGCACGCTCAAAAGCGAGTGGACGTCCGTTCCTGGCGAAATGGTCGCCGCGAAGAAGGCTGGCTGGTAGGTGCTCGCCTTGTTCAGCGCTTCGGGCTCCGGAGTGTATCCGTCGGTGGTAGTCGTCGTTCCTCGTAGTGCCCTCGGCGCCGTTGGCAGCAAGGTGGACAGCAAGGTGGTCTGGAACACCTGAAGTAGAGGGAACCGTAAGGCCAGCATTCCAATGGCGGTGTCGTGCCTCGAAAAATAATCTAACTCTTATGTTAGTGAAGATAGGATCTAATAATACATAATACCTGCCGTACACGAGACTTCACTATCTTGCAGTTTTCGCAAAAATCGGTGTTGTATTCGATAATGGTTCGTTACTGCCTCACTTTATTGATACCAAACCAGGAGCGGGACCGATCATGGTCGCTGTGCTAGCTGGGCGCGTACAAGTATCAGATACAACACAGTCGCGACAAGGACAAGAACTTTGCTGCTACCACGCGAGACGACCCTAGCACGACGCGGAAACTGATGTCTCGGAAGGGGCAAGCAAGGCACCGGTGCAAGTCAGGATGACGTTATTAGGGCAAGTCCAACCTTTTGATGACTTGAACTGTGACTTGTTATCGTACGAAGAAAGACTGCGAGCTTTTTTTGAGATAGAACAGCGTCGCAGACACAAGTAAAGTGGGCGTCGTTCTGGAACTAACAGGTACAAACACGTACAAGTTGCTCCACAGTCTAGTAGCGCCAGAGGACCTGGCATTCAAAGTTTCGAATATTTGCTTGAGGCTTGAAGAAACCACTTGCCACCGCCACCGTCAGTGATATCGGAGAGGGCCGCGTTCCATAAGAGCGCAACAGCAAGATGAAATGGTCGCAAAATTTCTTGCAGAATTAAGGAAGCTGCAACAAACATGCGATTTTGGCAGTAACTTGGGATAAACTTTTAGTGACAGATTCGCAACATGATTGAGTCGCGTTGACATACAACGAGTTTTGTTTGCCGAAGACAAAACTTTCACAATCAAGAAGGAGGTAGAAAAGCGTTGATTGTCGAGAGAATCACCATGCACATCGAGTCATGCCAAGAAGAACAAAACGAAAATTCTGAATTGCAGAAGCTGACAGCGTTGAAGCAAAAAGTGGGGCGGAATAAGAATTTGCTTTTTTTTGCTGTGGCTCACTTAGGCACAGCGCTCCGTCGCGCCCGCATCGCAACACTATGTATAATCAGTGCAACCGCGAAGGTAATTTTCAGCGTTGCTGCAGGGCTTAGATTCAACGGGAATGGCACAGACCAAGAGAATATATAAACTTCGCCGCAGATTAAAGTGATGACAGCGAAGAAATATATGCGCTCAAAGATAGCAGGCGAACGTCCATTTCCACCACACGCTCAACATCGGGAATGTTCCACTACGAATGGAATTAAATAGGGGCGGTATTGTCGATTATTTCAATGCGTCAGTTTGACGCACTATTTCCCAACGCCCAGTTATATCCCGCGTCAATAGTAATGCGCACGTACAGGGGATAGATGGTCAAGCCAAAAGGACAGGCAATGGTGGAAGTGGGACACCGAGATTTCAGGGCAAGCCGCTTCACGTTTTGGGTTAAGACGAACCACCGCTGATCGATAGAGACTGTGTTCGATTTGGGCACACTTAACCCGTTCAGTGTTGACGTAGAAGCGTCGTTGAAAGGCACCTGACCAAGCTACCGGGACGTGATCAAAGACGAGCTTGGGTGCATACAAGGAGAGGAGGCTCGGCTAAGCTTGAGAGAAGGTGCGACTCCGAGGTTTTTGAAGGCGCGAAGCATGCCGTCCGTGTTGAAACCAGCCGAGGAGGGAGAGCCAAGAATTAAAACTTCGAATTGGGCTAGATGCTTCATTGTTATCTGGAGAACTTAACAGCGCAAAAAACACGGACGAAGCAGAGACCCATACAAGACTGACTGGCGCCGGTTCGTGTTGTATGTGCGTCTTCTTCGTTCGTGTTTTTTGATGGTTCATTGCGATCTAGGGGGCTTATAAGTGAAAAAAAAAAAAACCCGGACGAAGAAGAGACGCATACGACACGGACGGGTTACAGTCCGTGTTGTATGTGTCGTTTCTTTGTTCGTATTTTTGGGGCTTTTACATCCTCCAGGGCTCAGAAATTTGCAATCTGCAGGCGTCATTGAAACGGTACCACACAGTCCCTACGACATGCCCGTTGTTCCAGTTCTGAAAAAAAGAAGGGTCTGTCCGCCTGTTTAGGGAATATAAAACGACGGTCAAGCCCTGCCTTGACGTGGAGCAGAAGCCACTGACAAAAACAGAGAAGACCATTGCTCCCACCGCATTTGCTAAGATGCCTTCTGAGATAAACTTAAATCGAGCTTGTCGGCAGGTTCCAGTGCATCCTCAATTACAGCCATAGTTGGCGATCAACACGCACAGAGGCCTGTTCCGGTTGAAACGGTTGGCGTTGGGCATCCAGTCAGCGCCGGCACAGTTTCAGAAGATAATGGACAACTTGCTCGCGGGCCTCGAAGAGGCTACCTGCTATCGCGACGATATTGTTTTAACGGAACTAGTGGCCGTGGACCATTTTAATCATATAGAGGGGGTATTGAAGAGGTTGAGTGATAACCGATTCGGGGTCAAGGAAGTAAAGGGCGAGTTTTTGAAGTCAAGTCAGTGGTCAAGAAATTTCTGTAAGACAAAAAAAAAGTGCAGTCAATCGTCAGTGCGCCTAAACCGCAGGACGGCAAACAGCTATGGTCGTTTCTGGGAGTGGTTGCATCCTACGGTAAGTTCCTTCTCAACCTGTCCTGCAGACTAGCGCCTTTGAACGCGCTACTGGTGAAAAACGTCGCCCGGTCCTTGACCAAACGCTGTGAAACGCTTTTATGAGGGTAAAGAAACTACTGCTTGACGCACCTGTCCTGGCTGATTATGACCCATAGGCAGAGCTCCAAGTTGAATGTTACGCATCAGCGTACAGACTCGGCGCTGTCCTCTCCATGGTGTACGCCAACGGTATAACAAGACCAATCCCCTTTGCGTCAAGAACACGAACCCCGAGTGAAACAAACCAATTTCAGCTAGAAAAAGAGGCGCTGGCTATTTTATTTGGCGTAAAAAAATTTCACGTGCATGTGTTTGCTAGGTATTTTCTGTTGGTCACAGACAACGAAGCGTTACAAACGATACTAGGTTCCAAACAGGGATACTGAGCGTCGCCGCGGCACGTGTACAGAGGTGGGCCATTGCTCTCTTGCTGCTTACCAGTAGCGGCTAATATAAAGGCCAGGTCAACTCAACGTGGAGGCGGGTTGCTTGCCGAGGCTTCCATTTCCTGGTCCCAAAAAGAAGAGCAACGAGGATGACGTTGCGGCGCTGGGTGGAGACGTACAGTCGGGGACATCTGCCGGCGGGTTGTCTGGTTTTGAGATCACACAAAAGCGCATGAGCGTCCTACTGCGCCAGCAAACTTGTGTGTTCTCCTGCTATTCTGCGGCGCGGCGCCTAACTCGGTATCGTGCGCGTGGCACCGCCTCGGATATAGCGCTTGCGGCTGACGAGCGTCTGCTACACATTCCGAAACTGGAGATACCGCCTGCGGCACTGTGCCGTAGTTCGCCGTGTCAGCGCACCTCGCTTTATAACCAGTTGAGCGTATCGCTCAGTTGAGCTGCCGCGAGTTCTTGCTTTATAGGCGCCGCGTCAGTAAGCGCGTCCTACTAATCACGGCATATTGAAAACCCGACTCACTATTGGCCAGCGATATGCAGTATACGTATAGTAGCATGTTCCTAGGTCGGAACCCCGTCTTTAATAAAGATGCCTCCTTCGGTCCCCATCGAGGAACCGCGTTTAATTGCGCGTCCTTTTACTGAGGGAGTTCCGCAAATGGAAGTCGCCCGACGCACTGGTCGCTCAAAATGGACTGTGACCCGTGTGATTAAGGGCTTCCGTGGGCTATGGCGGCCGAATTCGTGGACGCGCCTCACTCCGGCTGGCCCAGGGACACAGATGAAGAAGAAGACCGGCTGATTGTTGCCGCGGCTTTTAGGGACCTTTTAATGAGAGCAAAAGAAATCCGACAAGAACTCACCCTGAGCTTCTCCACTAAATCTATCCGGAGGCGACTGGTGGCAGCTGGAATGAAGAAGTGCATAGCTCAGGGGTGGCCGAACCGCGGCTCGCGGGCCGCATGCGGCTCTTTGCTAGTCGAAGTGCGGCTCGCGGATCCCTCATAAAGAACCCCCCCCCCCCCCTCCCCGCCACTTCTTGTCTTTCTTTCTCGGGGAAAGAAAGAATTCTTTCCTTCTTTCCCCAGGAAAGAAGGAAAAGATTTCAGAATTAAAAATAGCTTGAGCTTTGGCCCCATAGGTACACTCGAACCGCTTTTCATTCGTATGTTTCCACAGATTCGGTTCCTTTCATTGTTCGAGAGAGTTTCGATTTCCCGAGGGGGAAATGCATCAAGGAGAGGGATTGTCAAACCATGCATGCACTTTGACTTGGAGTCGAGTAAGTGTTCTGTCTCCCGGCCTTTGTCACTCGCCGGTGATACTTGCCCCCTTTAGGTAATGAATATTCCCTCCGTATCGTTTCTTGTTGAAGGTTGCGGAAGCCCGGGTTATGCTCAATTTCACAAAGGACCGAGAACAATCTTATTGTTATTTTTTACAGCTGACAGTTGTGACCCGCAAGCTGCTTTTTTATACATTCGAAGGCGGGGGGGGGGGGGCGGGGGGGGGGGGAAGGGGGGGGGGGGAAGGGGGGGGCTAGCCAGCGGTTAGTGAAGGCGCGTCTGGAACGCTTGCATGGAAGAGCAAAAGGTTTGTTTTACCAAGGTGGTGCTTCAATTGGAAAAGCAGACATGTGCATATGGGAGAGAATGAGTGCTAAATGACTGTCAGCATTCCATGCGAGGAGGTCAACATTTTTTCAGCTACCTCTACGATATTCTACCTGCTCTGTCGAGACAAGAAGTTAATTGTTGAATTCGTCTAACCACCCTTGGCGAATTTGTGACGAGGCTCTGCGGACATTGTCGCAATGACATCCAAAAAAAAACGCAATTACAAAAATGAACATCCGACATTCCTTCCTGAGTGGGAGGAAGACTTTGCTTTCGCAGAGAAAAACGGTGAGCCCCTTTGTAATCTGTAATGCAGAAATTTCGCACAAGGTAAGGAATGTTCAATGCCATCATGAGACCAAACAAAAAACATTTTCTCATGACTATCCAGCTTCATCTGAGTTGAGAAAAGCCAAACTGGCCCAGCTCAAATCGCGACTTCAGAATCAGCTGTCCTTGATGCGAGCCTTCAGCAAGGAATCTGACGTAGCAGCCGAAGCAAGCTTTGCAATCGCCTAGAACATTGCTCGTGCCAAGCGAGCTTACTCGGAATGAGAATTTGCGAAGACCAAGATCTCCGACGTCGTGGCATTGTTGGATGCAAACAACAAGAATCTTCAAAGGTTGCTCAACCAAGTCCCAGTTTCACGACATCCGGTCGAAAGGGGGATTTCACAGCTAAGCGCCGACGTCGTCGACAAGCGTCTGGAGGGTCTAAACAGCTGTAAAGAATTCAGCTTAGCTCTTGATGAATCTACGGATATACTAGCCACAGCTTGAAATCTTAGTTCGTTGTGTTTCATCCGACGAAAGCGTGAGAGGAGCTTTTGGACATGGTTGCCCTCAAGGAAACCACTCGTGGTGTTGACCTTAGGAATGCATTGTTAATAACGTTGGAGAGGTTCGACGTTCCTCTGCAGAAACTCGTCGCTATTGCCACTGATGGTGCACCTGCACTCTCAAGAAAAAAGGGTGTAAAATGGTGTATCGTTACACCCTTTGTCCCATATAATGCACCCCAAAATTTCAATTCGACGTACAGCGCCCTACAGTCGAACAGACAGCCCGAAATTTTACGAGGGGCTTGATAGCCGTGTGGTACAACATTTTAAATAGCTAAAGTACGTATCAAAGACCGCACAAAGAAAACACCGAGGTTTTACAGTAGGGCCAAGAAAACCCCCATTATCTTTTTTTTTTGTGGCCAGTAAAACGTACATTAGCTATTTTAATAAGTTGTACCACACGGCTATCAAGCCCCTCGTAAAATTTCGGGCCGTCTGTACGACTGTAGGGCGCTGTACGTCGAATTGAAGTTTTGGGGTGTATTATATGGAACATAGGGTGTAACGATGCACCTTTCGACACCCTTTTTTCTTGAGAGTGTGCTATGGTTGGTAAGAATGCGGTCTTGCTAGGTCTTCTGTGTTCTGACCCCAGCATTCAAGATTTTCTCCCAAGTCATTGCATTATACATCGTGAGCACCTTGTGGCAAAGTACTTCAGCTACAAAGAGGTTGTAAGCTCTCTCCTTCGAGTCAACTACATACGATAAAATGCAAAAAACCCACCGGAAATTTCGCAACTTCCTCGAAGAACTCAAACTTCATGAAGCACCCAACGGCGTATAATTTTTTTTTTGTGCGGTACGTTGGTTGTTAGTGAGCGACATACTATCAAGGTTTGTGGGTCTCCTGAAGCCAATTCAAGCTTTTCTGGAGGCGAAAGAGAAGCCATGTCCAGAACTTCATGACGCAGGTTGGTGTGTCGATCTCGGTTACCTCACTGACGTAGCTCAGCACCTTAAAACTCTAAACATGTCACTGCAAGGGAAAGAAAAAAAAATTGCGGTGGCTTAGCTCGGCTATGCCAGGATATACGTAGCATGAGCTTATGCGCACAAATGAGAGGCGCTATCAAGCGGCTCCGGTGAAGCGTCAGACTTGGCTACTACGCAACGGACGCGCACAGCTGGGCACGCGGCGGCGCCAGTGCGTCTGCCGCGGCTCTGACGTCACTCCTCTGGATTGCGCAGACCGGCGAGGCGGGCGACGCAAGCGCGGCGGCGGCGGTGCCGGCTTCGCGTGGCTCTCATAATGAGCCGTGCTCATTATGCGAGCTGTTCTCATTATGCGGAGCTCCGCCGCCGCCACCGCGCGCTCCGCATAATGAGCACGGCTCATTATGAGGGCCACGGGAAACTGCTCAACCTCGGCCAGTGTAGGTAACGCTACAAAAATGGTAGCGGAATTCGCCAAAGAGTCTTCAAAACAAGCTAAAACTTTTTTCAAAACGACCTGAAAACAAAGAGCCTGATCCACTTCCCGCGGCTGAGGAGCATGCTGGATGCATAACCCGAGTTTGAAATGATTGATGCTAAGCTCGGGGAATATTTCGTAAAGCTTGAGGAAATCGAGAGGGAATTTCAGTCCCGGTTCAAAGGCATGCACCAACACAAGCCTTGTTTCGCGCTTCTGGTGAATCATTTTATGGTTGATGTGTTGTTTGTCGACTGCCCATTCATGGAAACCTAGGCAGGAGATCTAGGAGCCTTAAAACTGGAACTGCTTGAACTACAAGAAGACGACGGTCTGAAGACGATCCTGCAGTGTCAGAAAATTGCAGTATTTGGCGGCAGGTGGCAGAAGCAAGGCATCCCCACGTCAAGCTCGCGGGCAAGAAACTCCTCTCCATATTTGGATCAACATGCTGCTGCGAGGCTCCTTTCTCAACAATAGAAGCGGTGAAGTAAAACAGCACGCGACCCTTACGGATGACCACCTGACTGAGCTGTTTTGGAGCGCAACGGCGTCGTTTGAGCCGAACTTCAAGGGGCTTGCTTTACGAATGGGGAAGCCCAACACAGACACACAGTGAGCAACCGCTGCACTAGTGTAATTCACTGTTCCCGGAGCCAAGATGAATGAAATAAATAAACCTTTTACGCCCCATTTTTACTGCGGATCTTCACTAAACTGCTCCTCTTTTATGGCGCATTGCATTGAATCGCACACAAATGAAGTGATTCTTATGTTTCTGGGGGGGGGGGGGGGGGGGCAAACTTTTGTTTAAAACCTAAAAAAAAAAGTATGCTCCCCCCCGCGGCTCTTAAAAGTTTCGTGGTTTTGTTTGCGGCTCTTAGGCAGGGTCAGTCTGGCCACCAGTGGCATAGCTGCTCAAAAGCACTACCTCACGTATGCACAGCGCCGGGCGGGACTTTCTTTTGCAAGGGCCCTAAAGCACTGGACGATAACAAAGTGGTTTGAAGTGATATTCAGTGACTAATCCAATTTTTCAACAAGGTGGGACCAAAGCGGCGCGTTTAGTGGCCAATGAATTGGAGGTAAGAAAAATGTGCACTGAAACGGCGAGAAAATATTTACGTTTAAAGCGACAAATGAGAAAATATTAGTGTACACTATTTGTATAAGCTAATAAGAAATACCCAGTGTGTATACTCCACCTTTCACTCTTCTAAGAAATATAAAACTAAAGGAAAGTCCGAGCTCAAAAACGACAGCGGGGTGTTTTATTTGTCATCTATATAGTTGCGGAACGTATAGTATCGCTGGCGTCGGTTGGGCTGGTTTCTTTAGTTCTACCAAGAGGTCTGGCATTCTAATGAAGAGGGTAATTTTGGTGTGTTATGACTTGTTACAGTATTGTTTTCCTGATATGGCGGGGGGGGGGGGGGTTAAGTTTGGCCAGGACCCAATTTTCGCGAGTTGCTCCCCCTACAAAAATATGTATGGACGTCCTACGTCCATACTTTTGCCGTTCTATTACCCCTTTGTCCATCCTATGGATTCCTGTAGACAGTTCTTAGACCGTCTATGTACCACTGGTTTGCCACGGAATGGACACAACAACGCTATAGAGATCTTTGCGAATGAAAAAGTTTTTCTTTCCTTCCTATTTCCGTTTTATGGTCCCGGTGAGTCTATGCACATCCTATTGCCATCTATGGTGTGAGCTATATATTGGTACATTAATTAAGTGATGCCGGGTAGACGTTTTCTCTAGGTGTTGCGAGATGTCCGAGTTAAAGAGTTGTTAAATAAGTTCCGGGTATCAATATGTTACATTGATATCTGGAGGCATATCTAACCTCAGGGTATACTCATTATGGAGATGGAAGTGTTTAGTATGTGCCGGAATAATGTTTTTACTTTCTCAGTGGGAGGTGGGTATATGTGGGTCGCTGCGGCCCCCGTAGATATTCGCAATTTTCACAACCCATAGGGGGCGCACTGGTGCCTATCGAAATTGCGGTCATCTGGATGATCGTAAAACAGTGGTATGCTAGGCTGGGTCTGCGTACGACGCGTGAGTAATTCTAGTTATGCTGTATACGCGCAGTATCAAAGCCTTACTTTATGTTGTTTTTTTCACGTCAGGAAAGTGTAGGCAAGCCTTTTTATTATGAGGCCAATCATCCAGGAGCTAGGGAGTGCGATTCTCACACCGCGGTACCACCGTCGCTTAAAGTGACTTCTCTATGGACCCCGTAGGGACTCCGTGCAGACCCTGTATGGCTTCTCTGCAGACTCCATAAGGAGCCCGTCTAGACCCTGTATGGCTTCCCTGTGAACCCCGTACGTACTCCCTATAGACTTTGTATGGCTTCTTTGCAGGCCCCTAAGGACCCTACACTCTTTAAAATGACTTTTACAGAGCACGTTTTTGCGTAAAAACAAATGGGAAAACGCTCTTTTTGTAGAAACCTTTATTGGAGATCAGTACAGAATGACAAGAGCGTGATGTTTGCATACACTTTTAGCTTACAGGGTTTTGCGGCACAATTAATATTGTTTTTTACAGCCATGCCTCACCGGCAAATTCAAGTAGCGCGTCCCGACTTTGGTGCGTCCTAACTTCGGTGGCAATTCGCGGCGCGTCCGCCTGGGAGACGGGGGTTGACACCGCTGAAACCCCTCTTCTACCGTATATGTTTCGGTGCCAAAGTAGCCGATTAAAGCCAAAGCAGAACAGTCACATGCTGTCGAATATCGATAGTCCCAAACCAGCACACGCGGTCGTGCAGTTATCCGAGTGGCCGCTGTGGGTGGAATGGTGGCGTTGCGATCGCGATTAGTTCGGTTTTCGAGTGCAGATCGGTGCCGCTTTTTCAGAGCAAGCTCTTTAGCCGTTTCCCAACTGACTTGCTCTAGAAACTTTGCAGACTGAGTGGTTTCTCTGCGGACCCTGTAGGGACTCCCTGTAGACCTTGTATGGCTTCTCTGCAGACCCTGTGTAGACCTTGTATGGCTTCCCTGTGGACTCCCTAGGGACTCCTTGTAGACTTCGTATGGGTTTTCTGCAGGCACCCTATAGACACCGTATAGACCTTGTGTAGACACCCTATAGAGTCCCTATTGACTCTATATGGCGTCTTACCATATAGAGGGTATAGGACGACCACACATCATCCATAGAATAGGACGTCCATAGAACGTCCGTTGGCCAATATTCTATAGGGCAGCCATAGGACGACTTCACGGAGGCAACAGAGGTCGTGGTCTGCCTATGGATGCCTTTTGTTCTGCCTATGGACGCTGCTCTATAGAACGTCCTAGAAGTGTCCATACATATTTTTGTAAGGGTCGATTTTAAAAATAAATGCAAACAATTAGTCGCCCGAAGATCCAGCGCTGATAAAACCTTGCCTACCACTCTCAGTCGCGATATTGGTGCCGGCCAAAGATTTCTGAAACCAGCGTTTTGTAGAACTCGCAAAAAAATCAAGCCCGGAAAAGTAAAGTCGTTTATGTGTGAAACTTCATTCTAATCTAGTAGCGTACATGACGTGTAATGAGTGTAACAAATATGCTTGTAAGACCTAGCTGTGTGTGCACCGGCTGTCCCAAATAACCCTCCTCCTTTTTTTTTTTTTAAAAAGAGAAGATTGCTTTTTGCGAAAGAAAGACACCGTATAGGGTTTGCACAGGTCTTAGGAGAGTGCACTATTATATTTATTGAATCCGAAATAATTACTTTATTAGGACTAATTAGCTCACTGTTTAAATAGTGTATTGAGAACTGAAATGTAAATTGGAAAGCTGTCCAGCGCATTGAGGAATACCCTGAATAGGCGTCTGCATGCAGCTTGATGCGGTTTGCCTGTTTTTTTGCTGGCCTTGGAAAAAGCCCGTGTAATACAAAAAATACACCACCTTGCAGCGCACACGCCTTACTACAGACACTATTTCAATATGCGGGGGCCTTCTTTCTAGGCCGAAAAATAGAAGCATGCAAACCGTATCACGTTGCGGATGTTTCTCAAGGCGCGTTTCAACTTTTCATGGTACATTTAGGCTCTGAAACCATATTTAAAGAGTTGGCTAATCAGGGCTATGTATATATGTGTAAGCCTCAAAAATAAAAATAAATACTTGAACTCTATGCAAGAGGTTCGCTAATAACCTGCGTTGGTTTCATTTCAGTAGAGCACTCCACTTTTTTTTTTTAGGGTGCGTTATTTTGGGCGCTTGATATATATGACTTTTGTTGAATTTTCCTTTACAGATAAAGTCCAGAGCATATGCAAAGTGTGCTGTCGAGTGGCCGATGCGCCATCGCTGAGAGGGGAGCAATAAGTAGGCCCCCTCGTGAGCATTGACGGGCGGTTTAATGCCGAAGCTCTCTGCGACATCATTGACAACACTCTCGTTTCCCATGTCCTGGACAGACCGTTCCCCGACGGCTGCTTCTTGCTACAGCAGGATCGAAGCTCGATCCGCGTCAGCGCGATGCTTGAAGCTTCAGGAATCTACCAGCTTGAGTGGCCACCGAACTGTGCTGACTGTAACCCCATTAAAAACATCTGGGGCAAAACGAAAAAAAATCTTGTAAAACTACATCTCAGTCGCGCTTCCGCTGACTCCTTGTGGGAAGCGGTGAATGAAGGATGAAACACGCTGCGTGCGCGTCCGGGACCGCTTGCACGGCTCTATGAATCGATGCCACGGCGACTACAGCCAGTAGATGGCCATAAGTCGTCGCTCTCCAACAATAATGTATTTCAAAATCTCATATTATTTATTTTTTTAATGCGAATAAATTACTCGCGCTTGCTTTTTTCTCCTGCCTTCATTCCTGAGCACAGGCCTCGCACCTAGTTCCACCAACTGGGCTATAGGCTTTTCCCAGCCGCCACTGTGAGCGTACTGGGTTTTCTGAGAAATGTGTATATCAGTTTTAAAATTATAGCTTAGCATGTAGAAATCTCAAGCACACGATGCGAAATGGTATCAGCAAAGTTCAATTTGAACAGGCTCAAAAGCCGGCGCGCGCTGGAATGTGTAGCAGGTGCTCGTCAGCCGCAAGCGCTATTTCCGAGGCGGTACCACGCGCCCGATTCCGAGTTATGCGCCGCGCCGCAGAAGAGCGGGAAAGCGCACATGTTTGCTGGCGCAGTAGGACGCGCATGCGGTTTTGTGTCATCTCGAAACAAGGCGACCCGCCGGCAAATGGTAGAGCAATGCATTTCAGTCGCAGCTCGCTTGTCCTGCATGGGGACTTTCGTCCCCGACGGTACAACAACCGGACGGCGCACTGGTATGTCTCTTTCCGAGACCCTTTCGAAATTCGCGTGTATTAGAAGGTCGGAACCACTGCACAATGGTGGAACAACTGACATCGTGGAACGTGCTAGTCATTTCATACGATAGCGAAGCTCGGAGCGAGGCCAAACGCTAGGAGCCGACGAGTCAATCAAACACCGTCGAAAGTGCTGCGCCACTGCGCTCATGAACTTTTTCTGTGGGTGTATTTTTTCTTCTGCTCACACCTAACGCATGAAACGTGTCGTGACGTTGCGGTTTTAGTCCGCCATTTTGCGGAGGTTCCACATCGGCCAACAGAGGGCGGTATTTCGAGAGCGGTCTATAGAAAGTATAGGGGGTATTCACTGGACGCCATATCTGTGGGTGCTGTTTAGAGCGCATGCTCAGAACGAGCTCCCATCAATTTTCTGCTAAGACCGGCACTCTTAGGGGTGCGGAATGCTCGTTGCGAAAAAACTGTGGAAGCTCGCCATCAGCACGCGCTCAGCATTCGCGCACACAGCTATGGCCGCCAGTGAATACTCCCTATTCACTGGCGCTCATAGCTTTGTGCACGACTGCTGAGCGCGTGTTGATGGCGAGCTTCCGCAGTTCTTTTGTAACGTGCATTCCGCACCCTCAAGATTGCCGGTCTTAGCAGCCTATTAATGTGGGCTCGTTCAGAGCATGCACTCTAGACGTCACCCACAAATATGGCGCCCAGTGAATGCTCCTTATACCGCACTCTACTGTCACGTGCCCCCAGACGCGGTTCTGTGCTACTATTATATCACTGATATCACACTGAACTGGTGACCGTGCGCGTTCCCGCTCCTGGTTTTGTGTTAATAAAGTGATGCAGCAACGAACCCATATCGGATAGAGCAATATGGGGGCAGAATCATTTATACATTCGATGAACCTGGGCCAGGCATTTCTGCACAGTATTGTGTTGACATCCAGTGCTCAAACTGTAATATGTTCTTTCTTTTACATAAAATACCCTGCTTTTTTTATGGTTGCAGTGTGATGTGAGTGAACCACTCATAATGTGGAATACACAAATATAATACCTAGTATAGACTATATGCCGAAGAGGAATATAGTCTGTATGTGTGTGCGTGCGTGTGTGTGTGTGTGTGCGCGCGTGTGTGCGTGCGTGCGTGTGTCTATAAGTTAGAGGTTCTTTTTTTTCTTATTTTTTTAAATGCCGTGGCAGCTACGCTAATGCGGTTTTTGCAGGTGGGTTATACGGATAGTGGGATTTAACACAAACGGGTATTCTTCATGGTAAGATAAATAATTGAAAAAAATGTGTTACTCATTTTTTTTTTTGATTTCTGAAAATAAACATATGGTTTAAATTAGAAACTCTCTGAGCATAATCAGAAATTACGAAATGAGTGAATTTTCTTAAAGATTTCGGGCACGTGGGAAGCGCGGCGGTGTGCTACATTTACCACGCGTGCAACGGGCACAATGCTGACTGTGCGAATACGCGGATAATAAACGGAAAAGCCGCCGTGTTTTTGCAACACTATAATTGCGCGCGTGCCTTGTGTGGTAACTTTAGCGCAGCACGGTACCTCGCCCGCGGCCGGGATCTTTCTAGAATTTAATTAGGTATTTTGTTTTCGATGACGCTTAGCGTGTTTCTAATTGCAATCATATCATTTCCTTTCAAAACTAAAAGTTAATCGCAATTTTATTTATTTGATTGTCTTATCATGTCGATTATCTTCCTATACATATGTGCGGAGGTAAACAAAAACAAATGATGGCCAAACTTTCGAGGAAAGTATTTTATTTTCGGTTGACTGTTGCTTTTTCGTGTTTTTGATAAGCCTCAGCGAGTAGCACGTACTTTAGAAGTCTCACCGCCGGGGACTAATTGCGTAACCCTCAAAATTTACTTATACAGGATTACGTGAACCTCAAGAAAATGACGAATATTCCGAAGGTGCCGTGGTCGCCTGTAACAGGTCTACCTATTCAACAAGCCTGGTTCATATACTTGAAAATGACTCGAAACCTATAAATCCTTAAACGAGTTAAGCTACTTCGTGACCGACAAGGCATCGGCTGTAGGAACCGACCTCTCCCAGGCGCCGAGGATACGCTTCCCTGCAGGGGACGCCGGGTCTTGGTTTTACGAGACAATCTTCCGAAAGTTTTCCCTGTGCTTCCATTCACCGCGACGTGAGCCTGTAATGCGCAATGTTTTTAGCGTTTTGACTTGTCTTGCTTTGATATTCAAGGTTTGTTCCATCGTTTCTTTCCCAGATCATCGTGCGCATTACAGTTGTACGTGCCGTAATGGCCCGTAGGTGTAGAGAGACGGTCGGCCGAGGCGAAGCGGCGCCGGCGCCGAATTCTCGTGTTCGTCATGTTGCGCTATCCGTCGGCAGCACGTCGAAGTAGGCTAATACCGTCTTGCAATGATCTTGCTATCACCGAGGCTCGGCGGCGTTGGTGCCGTTTCTTGTCTCGGGACTACACTCTTAGAAAAAAGCGTATCGATAGTCCTCCCTTAGGGGGAGGAACGGTCTTGTAACCTATGTTCCTTTGCAAATGGAGAAACTTTCGTCCCTGAAGCAGGGGAGCAACTAGCTCCTCCATCCCCTGCACCTCATTATGGCGTGCCTGTATCGGGAACGCGACAGAAGAGCACACGACAAAACAGCGCGCGACAAATCAGCACGATCAGAACAGCACGCGTCAAAAAGCACAGCGTCAAAACAGCACGGCGACAAAACAGCACGCGTCAAAATAGCACGCGACAAAACAGCACGGCGTCAAAACGGCCCAGCGACAGAAGAGCAAGTGCCAAAACAGCACGGCGTCAAAACAGCGCAACGTCAAAACAGCACGCATGTAAAAAGGCTGTAATAGTTAGCGTTTTATGAAAATAAAACAGAACGTAAAGAAAAAGGGTTGGGCATTGCATGCCATTATTTAACAACTAGTGGAGAAACAATAAAAAAAAAAAAAAAACGTACGCTGGCAGCGACGGGATCACACGTGCATTTTTTTTTTTTTTTAAACTTCAAACGCTATATTTAGGGTTCAGCGTTTTCGGGTTAAACCGAATATAACTGGTAAAAGTACGCCGAATTCATTTTTCTACATTCGGTCTGAACTGAAAAGTTCAGAATTTCCCAGGGCGTTTGACATAGTGTGTGTGTGTGTGGGGTGGGGGAGATGTGACTCATAACTACGTTTTCGAGTTTACGAATAAACTCGAAAAACACCCGCCGGTAGAAGTTTCGTCGATTCGGATTTATCTGATAAACCAGGGCTGGCCAAGCTGACCCGGCCTAAGAGCCGCAAACAAACCCCCGAAACTTCCAAGAGCCGCGAGGGAGGGGGGGGAGGGGGCAAACCTTTGCCTAGAGAAATAAACGAAACTCGGACTACTTGCAATCTATCCGAGTCAAGAGCAGTCCAGCTGTACGTAAAGTAGCAGTAGCATACGACTACCAAACCGCAATCTCTCTCAATTTAAAATGCGTTCCATTTCTCTTTCTGGGGAAGTGTTCATGTGACCGGGAGGAAGACATGTGTGTGTGTGTGTGGGGGGGGGGGGGGGGAAGTTGCTAGGGGAGGGAGCCGCGAGCCGCACTTTAACACACGAAGAGCCGCATGCGGCTAGGAAACGCAGCTTGGCCACCCCTCTGATAAACTCTGAATTTCGATGTGCCAACCCCCCCCCCCCCCCCCCCCGCCCACACACAAGCACACATATGTATATTTTACAATTAATGGTTTAATCAGCGCGTAGAGTAAATGTCCTGGGAAAATGCCACCACACATATCTTTCGAATTTCGGTCAGGACAACAGGTCAATGTACTTTCGGGTCAAGACAAAAGTCACTGTTTATGTTTCCGGTTTAGGTCATACTATTTGTGCCTGAGGGGAAGGAGAGGTTGTGTTTTTGTAACCGCGAAAGCTATGGACCATAGAATTTACATGAAGTGAAAAAGAGGACAGTTGAAGCTTCTCTATTACATCCTTTTCCACTCTATCTCTCGCGGCCGCGCCGTAAGTTGATGGAATAGCATGGAATAAATACAGGCTTCCCAGCGACTACCTCCAGTAGGTCATTGAGTTTAAGGTATCGACTCTTATCGAAATAACACTTGTGTGTAACTCTTGTTCTAGGACAAATTAGTATTGCCAGTAGTAATGGTACCAACGCCAAATCCAACTGAAGAAAATATTATTTGATACAATCGCGTTTTTTTTTTTTTTGTCCGTCGTACGTTTACATTTGGATATTATTTGTTTATTTTTATTAAGAAGCACTGCGAGTTTGAGCTCCAAATTTCGGAGAATTCGGAATAAAAAAAATAAACTCCGATAAACTCCGAATTTTCGGCGAAAAATAAACTCAGATAAACACCCTCCGAACTTGACGAAAACTGAACTCCGAAAATACGGAACCCTACTGATTACTGACCATTTGACCACTTCCTTTCGCAGTTTTCAGTTTGACTGCGAGATCGGTTCAACTTTCAACATAAGCTTCGGGGGCGCAGGGGTCCTCAGGATGAAATCTGGGTTTTTCACCTGATAGAGATTTGTGCCGAATTCTTTGTTCAAAGAAGAGAGTTTAATCGTGAAGTCAAACAACGGAAATCAAGAGCGTCCGTAAATGCCGCGCATTGTTTAACACCCCTAACTTCCGTCTATTAGAAGACGGCATAAATACGAGTGTTTTATTGTCATTTCTGCCGTCGGCGCGAATTTATCACCTCTCGCAGTCGTGAAAATGGGGGAAAACGCACCGAGTACGATGCTTGCTAATTTCTCCATTTTGATATTTGCCTCTCCGACCGAAGTGGTACTGAAGCTCATGCTCGTCCTGTGTACAAATACGAGCACACGACGATAATGTCAGATACGATAAGGCCCCAGTGCATTTTACGGAACAGGTCGCGTCGGCTGCCAAAGACGGCAACAAATAAGAAGACCAGCACTTGGTACTCAATAAACATTTTACACAAACGCTTTTAATTATTACATTTTCGTTAGTATACTGGTTTTCGTCAATAAACCTAATATAGCTGAGAAGTTTAGGAGCCTACAAATATTCACCGCAATAAACCGAAAAATTTTGTTTGTAATAAAAACCGAAAAAAAGTGCGCGGAATCTCAAATAATACAAACCGAAAACGCGGAACCCTAGCTATATTGTGAATGTCATGTTTTGACGCTGCACTGTTTTTTCGCTGGGCTGTTCTGACGCTGTGCTGTTTTGACGCCGTGCTGTTTTGGCACGTGCTCTTCTGTCGCTGTGTCGTTTTGACGCTGTGCTGTTTTGTCGCGTGCTATTTTGACGCGTGCTGTTTTGTCGCCGTTCTGTTTTGACGCTGTGCTGTTTTGACGCGTGCTGTTATGTCGTGTGCTGTTCTGTCATGGTGCTGCCTGAATCGAGCAAATAGAGCTCAATAAGGCTTAACGAGGACGCCACGTCTCTAGTAGGGGACAAGAGGAGCAGCAAATAAAAGCGTAACATCAGCTTTCCGCCAACTGTGTTTATTTCCGAAGCCAGATTCCCCCCACAGGTACAGAAACTTGCGTTACGAAAGCAGATACTCAGTCTTCTCGTCGACAGCGCTGCAACCGATACCCAGTTACTTCGCGCACTTTACGTCTTACCTTTGGTGTTCCTCGAGTCACAATTCCTTCGTCAACCGCACATCACGGAGGAATGGCAAACTGAATCCCCGAAACCAAAAGCCACTCTCAAAAAAACAAACTCGAAGCCGCTGTTTATTGCGTACCGTGAAAGAAGGTTATATCGCTTTCCACCAGACGGCAGGGTCAAGCAGAGGCAAGTAACCAGGCTAGGTGGCGCTAGAAACTGCCCAATTCATGTTCTACAAAAAAAAAAAAAAATTATTTCCCCAGGTTACCATTGCGCTTAGGGATACTCTGCTATACACATATCAAACCTACTACAAGCATCAGGTGATCATACATTGAGCACATACACATATATATCACATAAAAACATCAACACAACGGCACACTAACCCGAACACTACACCCGAGCTCTGCGTTTCCGTCTTTTATACTGGTCGTTTTGAACTTCGGAATTTCTCGGTTACTGAATAAGCAATAAAACATTTTCCCAGCGTGTTGAAAGTTTTTCAGCAATATCATACCTCTGAGAGTATTTTGAATGGCTCAGGGGATGAATCTATTATTAAAAAGCAAACGCTCGATCATGCCGTAATCATTTGAAAGCCAATAAATCAAGCCGCTCCAATGCTGTTCTAAGCCATGAGTTTGTTTCCCCACACGGCACGTGTGGGGAAACAAACATATGTAGTTGTTTGTTTCTATTGTAGTGTTTGTTTTTCTATTTGTGCTGTTCGCGCAAGGCTGCAATTGCCGTCTTGAATTAATCTCTGTTGAGCGGATATTCACTCAGCTGGAAGTGATGCTTCACGGGCTGAAAAATCGCTTTTCGATCAACTTGGATGCAGTTACGCCGTGGCGAGCTCAACTTCTACCGCTCATCCCAGCGCGCCACTTGGAGGGCAGTTTCTCCAGGAACCGTAGTATAATTAAAACAGCAAAACGAAGGGTAGCTTTTTTTTCGAATTTACCTACTATTCTTTTTTAATGCTAAAATTCCACACTTTAAAATACATACTTTCGGTCACGATTTCGTCTGTTCAGTCCTTTCCCTAGAGCGCAATTGCTCTCGCGGACGAGACAACCGACAGTCACATTGGCCACTGTGCGATAGGAGCTTACTGTTCAGACCAGCGTTTCAACACGTTGATCGATTGCACCTAATCCCTCAAGTGGTATTAAATGTTTTAATGTAAAGCGGAATGTCAACCTGCGACACCCCGCCCCCTCCGATCACGGCCCGACCAGCGGCATCAATGCCCGACAGTTTACGTCATCTCATCTTGTTGTTGCACCACAGATACGCGAACACACGGTCACATCGGCGATTTATTCCAGTATTCTGTTCACGATTCACAACACTGCCATCACGATGTTGCTGCTATGTTGCTGACACGCACAAATACAGAACCACGTTGAACGCTGGTTGCACTCGGCATCGGAAAACAGAACCGAACTCAGCCCGGAAGGCACCCAGGCAGCAAAACCTGCCTATCATGGACGCTGTTCCTCCGATTTTAATAACGCCGAAAACATCGACACAGTTCCACGTGGTTTCGCTACTGTAGTTCCGCGTGAGTCCCGCAATCCGGAGACGGCCATCTTACCCAGTGTACGTGGCGCTGCTGGCACTGCTCCGGAACTTCGCTGTTTCTAGCGGGTTCGATTGCTTGTTTGATAAAATTAGAGATAAAAACGTCAATGCAACCGAAATGTTCTGCACGTTCGGACTAGAAGACGGAATTACAGGCGGCCTTCGCTGCCGCTGAAGCTCAATCAACGCAACAGCATTTATTAAACAACGTGCGCGACCTGGTCGAAAAACGAAACCGGAAGAAGATGAGTCGGGAGGGCGAAAGCTTTCTCCCGTCTGCCTGGAGAAGAAGAAAAACGTTTCGTTCCTCCCTGTTTCTCGTGTCCGCTTGGGGGCGCGTCAGTAGAAGGAAGACGCGCCGTTGCTACTTTTTTCCTCCATTTTTTTCTTAGAGTGTACCGAAATAACCTCACTGGAGACATTTTCTTCATGCCGCCCTACTGAAATAAATTACATGAATCTATATACGAACTGATAGTAAATAACCAAAAACTGATATGCGACATATGAAACTGATATGAAATATCTAAAAACTTATATGCGACATATAAGAACTGATATGAAATAGTTAAAAACTGATATGCGACATATAAGAACTGATATGAAATACCCAAAAACTGAATATAAGAACTTATATGCAACATATGCCAACTGCTATGAATGTGTCCAATAAACATACCAGAAATAAATTCATATACTTTTTTTCAGTATACGACGTGCAGCGCGGGCAAGCAAACACGTGACTTGGAACCGCAGTGGAGCGGCTTGATTTATTGGCTTTCAAATAATTACGGCGTGATCGTTTACTTTTTATTAAGAGATTCATACCCTGAGCCGTTCAAGATACACTCAGAGGTATGAGCTTACTGAGAAAAAAAAATTCAACATGCTGAGAATATTATTTACTGCTTAGGTGGTCACCGAGAAACTCCGTACTTACGAAACGACCTGTATAAAAGGCGGGAACGCAAAGCTCAGAAGTAGTTATTGGGTGTGTTGTTGTATTCATGTTTGTTGTGCCGTGTATGTGTATGCGCTCAATGTATATATTGAGCTGATTCTAGTGTTGTGCCTAACGTATCTACATGGTGGCGTGAGTAAATACAATTTTCGGTAGCACATGAATTGGGCGGTACCTAGCGCCACCTAGCCTAGTGTACTGACATGCAGCATATGAAACTGATATGAAATAATAAGTTCTGATATGAAAAGGTGTCCAATAAACATATCAGAAATAAATCGAGATGTTTTTTTTTAGTAGGGCGGTACGGCATGGCAACCTAAATGCACGCCGCTGGGGCATTTCGGGAGCGTAACTCTCACGGCATTGCTCGCTAGTGAACCTAATTGTTGCACACCCACACTAACGCTCGGTAAACATAGGCGAAACGGAAGTATTTCTATCCCTTTGTCATGGCGGACGGAAGCGGTCCGCACACCCTCTATATTATGTCACCCTGTCCGTATAACTCACCTGCATACACTGAATTATTGCGTCTCAAGGTCTTTTTAATTATGATATTTAAAATTTTAAAGCGTTTTGTGTAAATATTCACATGTAATCAAAAGAGATAAGTTTGATCGGTACGGAATTTCTTCGATTATCCTGGTTGTTGTCTATACAGGATGCGCGGTTCACTTCCGGCCTCCATGACAAGGAAACAGAGATACTTCCGGTTCTCCTGCAGTTAAATAGCGTTTATCTGCGTGCGCGACGACTCTTCGTTCACTAGCGAGCCATTCGATCCGTAAGAGCTACGCTATAGCAATGGCCCAGTGTTGTGTTGCCCATGCGTACCGGTATGAACAAAATGTCACAAGATACTAATGCTAAAGCATTAACTGTCCCATGGAGCAAAGCCGGCGTTATCTGATGTCTGCAGCAGCGAAAACGGCACCTAAATACTCATTGGCTGAGCGAAACGGCACATAAATTCCCATTTTGGCTGAGCGAAACGGCACGTAAACTCCCATTGGCTGAGTGAACCGGCGGGTGAATTCCCATTGGCTGTACAAAACAGCATATAAATTATCATTGACTGCAAAGCGGACGCGCCTCAAAAAAAAAAAAAAAACACAAAGCAAAGCACAGCAGCGCATATGCCTCGTCACCGAAGGGGGCGGGGCGCTTAAGGCCGAAGAGGAAGCGCCTCACAAAATAAAACACAAAGAACAGCATAGCAACGCACATGCATAGTCACGGAAGCCGTGGAGCCAGCGAGGGTATTGCGCCTGCGCAGTGGGCGAGCGTGATGTCACCGCCGGAGCGACGTGTGAAAAAGGAAGACATGGCGCGCTGCTTGTAAGAATGCGCCGCCGTGTAGGAATACTTTCGCATTCCTACACGTAAGGAGTCTTAGGTAGCTTCATTTAAATTTTTCTCGAGAAGAGGTACGCCACCGAACGCCTCCAAGCCTAGGTGATCGCAGGACTACGGTATAGGCCGACTGTGCTAGCCAGCTTTGATGTGATGTCGACAGATGGCGCATCGCGACAAGCGTTAAAATACGGCGCCGGCGCTGCGGCGCCTCGGCTGGCCGACCTCCGTACAGCCATGGGCCATTACGGCTCGTACAAACAATAATTGGGGTGTGTGTATGTTTATACAGCCTTGAACTTAGTCTGCCTCAACGGGAGAGTTGCCTTCCGGCTGTAAATGAGAACTTTATTCAGTGCAATACAAGCCGCTAGCCTGGGGTCTTTATCATGCACTAGGTAGTAGTGATATACGACTGTACGCCGGTACGATGCTCATCCAGGTCGAAACAAGCAGGCGTGGGAATTGTACCCAGGAACGGTTCTGCAGCACGAATTTTCGCTCCACGTGCTCGGAGCTGGTGTGCGCTATCCCACTCGGGGACACCGATCCCCCAACGGCACGTACAGATACAATGTGCACGGTGACCTGGGGAAAAAACATTCGATACCACAGCAAACTAGTCAGAAACAATAGAAAATTGTGAAACATGGATATTAGCGTCCTGCCGGGTTTACTACGGTTGATAGAATGCCATTTCGTCGAAGCACGTTTTAGAGAACGGGCACGTTTTATCGAAGCACAGTTTAGAGAAAGCAGAGCCTCAGTTTAGAGAAATGCCGTTTATCGAAAAGGGGACGCTATTGAAAAAAGGGTTTTCTACTTCGCGCGTGTATCACTGGTGCGCGTGCTAACCCAAGCCCCCCGCTGCGCTCCCGCCGCTTCGCGGCGGCAGTCTGCGGCGGGTCATTACAAAAATGTTAACTCATCAAACTTGTCCACACACGCCGCTTCGCGGCGATGGAATTCGCTAAAAGGAGGCTCATCGCCATTTTCTCCAAACTAGGTTTCTCCATAAATGCATTCGATGAACTGGGGTCGGTAAGACGGCGTTCGCTAAAACGAGCTTCTCTAAACCGCATGACTCCGGTCCTGCCAAAGGAAGCGTAAAAAGAATATCTGAAGGCTGTTTGCTAAAACCAAGACCCGGGTCGCCGATCTCTTCGGGGAAGTTCGGAGCGTACCCTCAGCGCCTGGGGTAGGTAGGTACCCACCGCCGATGCCTTGCCGTTCGCGAAGTAATTGAAAGCGTTTAGGAATTTGCAGGTTTTAAGCCGTTCTCAGACATATGAACCAGGCTAGTCGAAGAGGTAGTCCTGAAGATGCGTCCGCTATACCTTCCGGAAAGTTGTAATTTCTTTAAAAAACAAGTGCTCTTCCTTTTCATGGAGGGGATCAGTAAGGCGTGCGGATCCTGTATCATTACATATTAGGAGGTAGCACAGTTAGCATCGAGGGCGAAACCTTTTGAAGTACTCGCTACTCAACGCGTGTCCTTAGAAACAAGTGAAACCAATAGGCACCGGGAAGTAAAGTACTCCACCCGGAAGTTCCACAAATATTTGTCTTTGTTTACTTCCGCACACCCTGTATTCCAAATCCTGTACGCTGTTTCCGGATACTACATATCATACACATGAATGCAAGTATCTTGCAACCTCTTTATATCATAAAACAATTCCCACCTCGACAGCCATTCCTTTTTATGAACACATCCTCCTGCGCTATAACCGCCATTTTGTGAAACTCGGCGTTTCTTCTTCTTTTTTCCTTTTTTATATAGTTTTTTTTATTGTGACGTTTTGTTGCTATGCATTAAATTCAGAAGTAATAGTTGCGTGATGTGGCCTTTGTAATCTGGAATGACAAACCGACCGATTACGCATAACAGTGCGTTCTTCGTTTTATAAATACCCTCTAAGAAAAAAGGTGGCGAAAAAGGTGGGAATTTCCAAGTTCCTCCTTATGACGAGCGAGTCTCTCCTTTTCATCGATTTTACGTGGTGCGCCCTCTATCGGTCATTGGAGAGGGAGGAAATTCTCTCCATCGCGTTCCGCTCGCAGACGGGGCGGCCATAACGGGACGGCAAAGCTAATTGCTCAACTTTTTTTACTTTCGCCAAAAAATAGATGCATTTCAAACCCGGTTTCGAAGTAATCTGCAAAACTTTGCAGAAATAATAAATGATCAACGCTGGCCGGTCGCCGAATCCAAATCCAAATCCAGTCGACAGGAGCGGACCGCAGTTCGGCTTGTTTACGGTGCTGTGTCGTGTCGCTTTCCTGCATCGCTTTGCTTGTGCGGCGTTTTTCCTGTCATTGCCGACTGGAAAAGGACATCTAGCTGTCGCAAATAAGTGACGAAGGTGCATAGGCCTTCTATACAAGCGGCGAGGCACGGATCGTTGCGTGAAACGAGGTTGCACAAGTTTTTCGTCGGCGTATATGTTGGTTGTACCCACGTCGCTGAGAGAAAACTACTCACAAAAAAGGCAAGTGCTTTCTTTCTTATGCGCGCAATTACGTCGTTGACTCTGGCAGCTCTATTTATAGCAATGTGGAACAATTTTAGTAACGGCAGTCACTTAGTTTGATTGCCTGTGGTGTGGGACCCATCGGCCGATCGGGACATTCCCCGTTGTAAGTTTTGCGTTGGGTGAAGCTTACACCGGCCGTAGCTAGGCTCGATAAAGTCGATAACTACGGTCGGGTAACTCTTGCTTTTTGCTTGTACCCTGCCATGGACGCTACGAGCGTGTTCCCAAAGCGCTGAAGAGTGCCTCGAAATCTTGAATGTCCAGGAAATCACCTGAAATTCTATAATGTTTTGTTCATGGATGACGCGTTTTATATTCCTTTCACGATAGCGGTTGGTCACATTCTTCACAAATATACACCGTAAACTTAATAAAACCGCCGTCGCGCTGGGATATCTGCCTGCCGTCATAGATGTAAACAAAGCGTGTTTACGTGTCAGGGCCCTCGGAAGCTGCATTGCAAAGGGTATTTGGAATTTCATTTGCTCAGAAAACACCCATATCCACTTCACACCTGCTGTAGCTGTGACATCCGCCTGTCTGATCAAAATCCTTTGATTCTATTTTAGCACATTCAGATCGTAAAGCTTTATGATAAAGGGTGTCTGCTACTAAAGGAAATCTAGCTGTTGAAAATATCTGAACAATCGGCACGGATAGAATAAGAATTGGGGTCTATGTACCCTACTGCACCACAACTTGGCACTGAACGATGTTGGCATCTCAACACCCTTGTAGCAGGTTTTTACCTCCTGTTATTTATCTGTTGTGTACTAACTGACTCGGATGCCAATCCATCCGTATTCAGGCTTGGTGTAACCATGACGACTGTTCAGTTATCGTCAAGTATGGAAATGAGCAGACTGGGACCAAGACTAATGGCGAATTCCACTCGTTGATCCGCAGTGCTTTCCAAAATCTGCGAGGGAGAAAAATTTCGCTCGTGGGACCCGCTCCGAATCAACGAGGGGAAGGTGAACTCACATTTCTGGAGCAAATTCTCCCCCCCCCCCCTCCCCCGCGTCCTCCTAGTCCGTTCAAAATAGCCGCTGCTTGAACTTGACAAGCCGACCAACGCCTCAGCCAACTGAGCTTTCCGACGTCCAGTGACAACTGTCATTGCTTAGCTGCAGAAATAACACGCGACACAGGCTGTGCGAAATTATACATACAACGGCGCCCATGTCACAAATAGCGAGGAAGACGTCCGCGTTCTGAACTGTCACATACCTTTTGGCCGCCTCGACGCGGCGGGGCACGCACAGCGATCGCCATCGGTAGAATTCAGATTTCTGGCACGACTTTAATAAACACAGGGGTAACAAACCATCACTTTCACGGTCGTTGCCTAGTCTGTTTTTGCTTTATTGCACGAGAAAACAACAACGGCATGCGGTGTAAAAAGGTAAACAATCATTGGCTGCAGAATGAACAGGCCTAACCTTGCGTTTGCCTCCAGATTTCTTGTCGTTCTTTTTCTCGTTCTTTCTCTCACCATCACAGATGTCAGCGCTTACGATTTAGCACGCTCTAGTCTTGGCTTTGTATTCCTGATCTACGCAAGGTAGAAGCATTCGAGCTGTCACAATCCCTCGTAACACGACCGACGCATCCGAGCAGATCCAGCTCGACCGACTCGTCGGCGGCGCTGCCGGTCGGCTCACCCTGTCACCCCCACGGATCTCGTCGCGCATGCGCCACTGCCAAGTTAAAGGAAATGACGTGGCGCGCTCTGTCAACTTCCGCAAAGACCTCTGAAATCTCGCGGAGCAAGTTCGGCGGGGTTGGAGGCGCTTCATGGAGCGATCGCTGCCAGAGATCTACGAGCGGAAGATGACCAACTTGGGCCAGACCTGCGAGTGGAATATGCGAGCTCCAAATGGAGCGCTTTTGTAGTGCTCAAGATCTGCGCGAAGAATTCACCATAAGTGTTTTTTTACCCGGAAGTATTTCAGTTCTGAGTTGAGATCACCGGGATGAAAACTGCTGCCGAAGTTGCTTCAATTCGTCTGGTTGTAGACAGCAAATAGTTTTACACCAGAAAATGCTCTGGTTTCCACCATTACATCATTGTTTGCATTTGTATATTCCAGAACCTTGTCGGATACCCTGGCGGCTCCCCAGCCCAGTTGCCCAACTGCGGGGCACAGGTGCCAAACTTTTCCGCGTGACGGCGGAATCAAGCCGGCCATGCGGACATTGCGTGCGCCGCCTTGATAAGGCGGATCAGAGGCGGCGCACAGGGAGTCACTGCCTGGGCTCAAGCGCTGCCGGTAACGATGTTAGAGTATTAATCTTCTCGTCAATGTCCAATTAAATGTAGTTTCTTGTTGTTGAAACCGTGGGCTCCGTGTTATTCCTCCGGGTCGGGTATGCAGCAAGGCAAACAGACCACAATGGTGACCAGTCATGGTATACTACCCACTTGCAGGAATTTCGCGGGGCTTGGTTTCTCCTTCCGGTAAACTTGTTTCCACCCCCCGTGTTTCCTACCGTTGTTCTGTGCTTCCGCCACGTACGCGTTTGTTGTATTGGTGTGTTTCTGACTTTGTTTTCTGACCACGACAATCGTTTTGTGCGGTTGTGTTGATTTCTGGGGGGGGGGGGGGGGCGCTTCTTTTTTTGTGCTTGCAGGCAGGCTCACACGGAAGCAGGAAGCCGCAATGGCCATAGCGGCACAAGTGACTCTTTTTAGAAAGGTCACGGAGATGTGCGACTGCGTGATGCATCGCCTGGCCCTTACGCCTGGCCAGCAGGAGACCCCACCGCGAGAGCCCCGACCACGCCTGACTGTTTTAGTCTACACAGGGTACAATGGCGTCAAGTTTGTGGCACACTTCCTAGCCGTGTTGCACACATACCACATTGCCTTCGGTGCCTCGGAAGCCCTCATTGTGAACCGCATTGTCCCGCTCACGTTGCAAGCCAGCGCCAGGTGCTGGTTGGGGTCGAGGGCCCCAACCAGCACCTGGCGCTGACATCTGACCGCAAAGGAACAAGCTTTCCCCACAAACACCCAGTCGCAAGCCTGATGGAGGCCCTCTCATAGTGGTTTTCTACCCGATCACTGGAAGCGGTCCGGCGGGCACCTCGGTGCGGGTGGCCTAAGCAGACGACTGTCGTCAGACTGCTGCTACGAGTGCGAGCAGCCCGGCCATCACCGAAACCAGTGTCCAAGACTTCTGGACACTACAAACAAGAGGTGGCACGAGACGGCGGCAAAGGGCCGGAACCAGAACAAGAAAATACATTTAATCGGACATGGACGAGACAATCAATGCACTAACATCGTTGCAGGTGGCGCTCGAGTCCGGCTAGCGATTCCCTGTGCGCCGCCTCTGATCCACCTTATCAAGGCAGCGCACGCGATGTCCGCATGGCCGACTTGATTCCGCCGCCACGCGGGAAAGTTCTCCTCCTGTGCCCCGCAGTCGGGCAACTAAGCTGGGGAGCCGCCAGGGTGCCCACACTCCCCCCCCCCCAAACTTTGTCCGGCATGTCGATGACGGAGTTGTCGTTGTGGTCGTCAGGGGGTGGATGGCACTGCTGGGCAGACTCACGTTGCAGGTTCGGTCGGCGCCGCTGGACGAGCGTGATGGCCCGTTGGAGGTCGCGCTTGTTGAGTTGGTTGACGTGCACGATGCGTTCGGCGTCCGCCCTCTCCCCAGCTCCTTGGTCACATGCTGTTCTTTCTGCAGCTGCTCGGTCAGCTCCAGCTTGTCAAAGATATCCTGCATCTCCTCCAGCTGTCGCTTGAGCTCCTTGTTTTGGCTCAGGGCTCGGCTGGCGGCCACCTTTTTGCTCTGGATCGACTCCAGCAGGTGGCTGCTCTCCACGTGGTCCTCCTTGATCCGAGCCAGCTGCTGCTCCGTCCTGTGGAGGGTGGCCGCTGTCCATGGTTCCCTGGGCCGCCCCTGACGCGCCGTCGTCTTTGGTGGCCCGGTCCACCACGAGCCCGGAAGCCATGTCGTTCGGATGGCGGGTGTGATGGAAGTGTTGTGTTCTAGCCATCTTTGTAGAGAAACAAGGAAGCAGACGGCGTGGGGGATTATTTGAGGGTTGAGCCTGACATTATTTTCGCACCCTTTCGAGAATGTTCAAAATAACGGATCAGAGGTGAGCAGATAATCTTCTTTCCCCTTTCTTGAAAAGGGAGCATATCCGTGGAAGTAGAAAACTACCAAAATTTGAGAGAGGTGAAGCCGAGGAGACAAAAAAAAAGGGTTCTTCTCTTTGTTGTCACCGACGTCGCAGGTTATACCGCCGTCTTGGTGGAGACAAGGGGGTTTCCGGAACGGGACTGCCGTTAGTGTCGTTCCGGTCCTGCGACGAATCTTCGTCTTCTGCTTGAAAAAAATTCTTTAAGGTCGGTGACATGAACGGGTCCGGTTTCTTCACTCGACTCGCAGTGAACTAGCTTGTAAGTGAGTGGTGAGCACTTTTTAGGCACGCAAAACGGACCTTCCCACCTGTTTGCAAGGGAGGCTGCAAAGCCTTTAGCGGCGTCGCTCAGTGGGTGAGTGCGCCGGAGTACAAAATCTCCCACTTCGAATTGCAGGTCACGTCGCCCCTGGTTGTATTGTTCCAACTGCTGCACTCGGGCGACGTCGAGGTTGTCGGACAAACGCTTTCGCAGGCCCTTTATGAACTTCAAGTAGGGGCGAAGCCTTCACCCGAACTCTGTAAAAAGGAGACTGTTAAAAACCGGAAACGTGAGCTCCTTGCTGAAATTCAGTTGGGCTCGAGCGAGACCCGTTGGCCAATTAGTGATCATACAGTTTGCTAATGCCAGCTACGGCAGTTTTGCATCCCAGTCCTTGCGGCGTTCGGTATAAACCACTTACATCATCTTAAGGTTCCGATTTACCCTTTCCGTGATGTTTGCTTGTCGGTGGTTTGCGGAAGTTCTCTTGTGTCTAATTCCGAGCACCGCGCATGCGTCCACGAGCACCTTACTCGTTATATAGGAGGCATTATCGCTTACAAGCAGCGCTGGAAAGCTGAACCTAGCGAATATTTCAAGCAGACATTCCCAGATTGTTTTGCGAATGTAGCTTTTGCAAAAGAAATAACTGAACCCACTTCATGAAGTGGTCGGTTGCCACGAACAAGTGCACTGACTGCTGCAGCGACTACGTGGCAAGGGGCACATGACAACACAGCAACCAATCTGCCAAGGCCTCTGGGTCACGATTGCTTGCAAGAGACCGGGGGCTGACCACCACGTAGTTTTGCCTTCTGGCACAGCGAGAAGCTACGAGCGTATCGATGCACATCCTGCCTCATGCCAGGCCATGTAGAAATTTGGAATAACTTTTCGTAAGTTTTGCTCCTACTGCTGTGTCCTGCCATGGCAAAGCATGCATGTACCACAACCTATGCCTTACACGAGAGCAAGCAAGGAACATTGAGAGGAACACGGTGCGGCAGGCAAGGAGCCATACATGGCGCAAGCTACAGTCGACAGCGCCTCAGGAGTGATGTGAGGTGTTTGGAATGCTGTAAATGTTGAAGTCGCTCTATGTTGGTGAGGATGCCTCTAATTCTTTGCTTTAGTATATTTTCAGGGCGAAACTTGTCTATACAACCCAGTGCCAAGTCATGCTTAAACCGTATGTTTCATGAAAAATAAAATATTTTTCCTACACTTTCGTTTGCACCATCATCGCGAACCGAACTTTGGTAAAGACGGACAACGTCATACTTTTGGCATCCCAAGCATGTGCACCCATGGATGTGATACACAAGGGGCCACAATATCTGCCACAGCAGTTGGTGCTGTGCTGCACAAACAATGTCACGTCGTCTGCACAACACATGTCTGCTGTATCCGAAGGCTTCCGTGAGAAACAGAAACATGCAAACGGGTGTTTTCCCAAAACCCTATTTAGTAGGAATTCATACGAGGTTAAGTGTAGTAAAATGCATGTAAGTATGCTGCGAAAGTGGTATAGTGAGCAGCAAGTGACACAACACCAAGAAGTTTGGCATTTGCGCATTTTCCCAGACATCACACCTAAATATAAACCAAAACACGGGGCTTAGCGCAACGGAGCCTTCCCCGAGCCCACGTTGTTTAAGCCGAGCGCAAGGCGCCGCAAACGTCGACGATATAAAAACGTGGCGACGTCCGGCGGTAGCTTCGGCTGCAGCGCTGATCTTTCGGCTTCTCCGCCGTGTGTATAAAGGTAACAAACAGCACGGACAGCCTCTGGATAAGCTAAATTTTACGGAGTAGCTACTCATTCATTGTACGCCGACGAAGAAAAGCGCACCGCATCGTAGAGGAACTAGGGAAGCGCAAAGAGTTTCGATAATGTTTTCTCCTTCGTCTGTGCGTAGACAACACGCTAGCGATATCAACAGGCGGTCACTTGTTCGGCATTCTCTCTCTTGTCCGATGTCCGACAATCCTGCACATTACTCGAATAATAGCACTTCATCGATGACAACAACAATGTTTCCGCAATGTGAAAGCTTCCGGTCGAAACGACCACCAAAATTTGCGGTTTCCCCTTGTTTCGTCATGTACAGGGTGTCACAAAAGAAATTTAACACGGTCTTTTTTACCGCAAAAATAAACTAGGCATCGCCGAACGCTCATTCCCCACCCAAAGGTAGAGCTAGAGGTCACAACCAGATGCAAAAGTTTCAACCAGAACCGATAACTTAATCAAAAGTTATAAGTGATTTTCTGAAAGGTTCAATGGGAAAATGGAGCCATTTTTGCCCGTTTTCGGTTTCTGGTGCCATAGAGCCCCATGTATTCGAAAATTCCGTCGGCCGCCATTTTCCCATTGAAATTTTCAGAAAATCACTTATAACTTTTGATTAAGTTATCGGATCGGGCTGAGACTTCGGCATCTGGTTGTGACCTCTAGCTCTACCTTTGGGCGGAGAATGAGCCTTCGGTGACGCCTAGTTTATTTTTGCGGTAAAAAAGATGGTGTAAATTTTCTTTTGTGACACCCTGTACTTAGCATGTACGGCTTAACCATTCAGGCTAGCATATGACTACTGGAGGATCAACCAGGTAATGTTTTGTGGTCCTCCTTAAAGGAAGAAGCCAACGCGCAGACTACTCTCTGCCATGTCATGCCGTTTGAATCATTACAAGCCCAAGGCGATCCTGTCATAGGGACTAAAAATGCTTGGATTTGGGCTAGTTGGTTTGACATTATGAGATATATTGCGCTGCGAAGTTACACTTAACACATAAAGACGCAATCTATGAAACAATATGGACGACTGCGCTTTCACAAGTACGTCGTGTTCTTATCCGTCTTCCATATCGTCACATAGATTGCGTGTTTATGTGTTAAGTGTAACTTCGCAGCGCAGTATAACTCGTAATGTCATCAGGAGCAACAACATCTGCACAACGCAGGATCGCTCCATCCCTCACAACTCTCAGACCTGCAGGCAAAGTCTCTAGGCTGGGGAACTCCCTGTTAGGGTACAGCCACCGAACGATCACGTTAACCGGCAGTAGGAGGGAGCATGGCGGCTTAAGATAAAACTTAACAGCTTTTCACCTCCGCTCGGATTCGGTTGCGCCACCTCTCTCGTCCCGCAACATCCTTTCCTTTGCTCGCTGACACTGTATTTTTGCATTAATTGCCTCATTTCGTTTCTTTCTGCTCGCGTTTCGTTCCTACCGGCATGTGTTTCGGCAGCGTTTGGGTACCTTCTTCTCAGGCCTTGACCCTTCAGCGTTCTCACTTTCGATATAACGTCACTGCCTGATTCATTCTGCATTATTAATTTAAGAATGTTGACCGAACAGAACGGACAGACAAATGTTAAAGCCACTTGAAGATGAGGAAATTTTCACAGGTTCTGCGGACACATTTCCTAGTCAGTGCTCTAACTACTGTTCTATGTAAACAGCTGCTAAAGTCGGGATTAAAAACAAGCTGTTCTGAAACATCTGTTTAATTACAAGAATTGCTAATGTCGCGTGTCGACAGCTTTCAGCATTCTAAATATATAAAGTATTAATAGAATTATGCATCGTTTAACTCTAGCTTTTATTGTATGGCGCACAAGTTGAGGGCCTGTGTACGGGACATAAATGGCAATGGGGTCATTCCATGCCAAAGGAGACGGCAATTTTCGTCATATTTTGGATGTGCTTGAAAAAAATATGAATAAAGACACATTTGAAAGTAAAGATGGCTAAATTTGAGGGCTGAATTATGTTTATTTTTGCTGACGTCATGCTCCAAAGTGCAGGGAATTTGAGAAAACCTCTTGTATTTCAAAAAATTGCTGAAAAAAAGCTATTCTTACCACATAATTTTGCGTTTGCATGCAATCAAGCATAAATATATTCTATATTATTTTGAAAGGAAAACACCTTACGCCGCCATTTTGGGTCCAGACAGGCACTCCAAACTGAAGCAAATTTTTAAGATTTCTTGATTTTTTTTATACAACTTGAAATTAAAATTTGACTAAGAAACTTTTTCTACTTATTTTTATAAACCTTATACTCGACTAGGTTGCATTACAGCAGTAAAAAATTATTCGGACAGTTTTTAATTAAATGGTGAATATGACACTTTCTTCAAGAACTGCCCTATAGAGGGTAAAAAAAAGCCATGTGGGCAACGGTGCTCGCATTTTCTGAAATAGCCGAAAGGTTAACCAACCCCCTCTGTTCAACATATAAAAAAATTAGAAAAGTGCTTTTCGATATTTTGGAGAATTTATTTTTTAAATATGAGGCAGAACAACATCGCCTCCAGGTGTCCAGCTCGTCGGCAACGCACGCCGTCTTCTGGTACGGTCGAGCGAAACACTGCACGGGGAACTTAATTTCGTTAACTATATTTGTATAGCTAACGCTAATAATCTTGACATTATGACATGTCTATTTATAGTGACTAGAAAGGGGGTATTTTTTTTTTGTTCTAAACAATATGTTTGGGTGCGCTTGGAAGTTGAATAGCGACTAATCGAATACTGTTTGGGATACTTTTTATCAAAGCCGAAACAAAGCACATTTGTAGTTCATCGACATTTCTTTTTTTCTTATGTACATGAATGTAATATATAGTCCAGAAATACTATGTACAGATGTCACGCAGATAAGATATCAATATACCAGAAAGGGCAGGCGAATGCTCATATTTAGGGGTTTTCGATAGGAGCACAACACAGAACTTTTTTTCATATAGGGGAGACATATATTTTACAAGTGGTAAACACGCAACATGCTTTTGTTGTGTTATAACCTTCGAATGGCCGTTGGCCTGAATATCCACTCTTAATGTTCCGCTTCTTTTAATGTTTCACTCTCTGTATTTCAGTTGCACTATGTATTTGTACCCCAATACCTTTTCGTTGAAAAGGAGGAAAATCCTCGTTATCGCTCGGCATCCTTGACGATCTCCAGCGTTCACTATTTCATTTTTTCAAGCAAACGCAGTATGACCAAAAAGTGAAGACGCGCCATCTGCTAACCAATTTTAATGAACCGTCTGCGTTCACAAACTCTGTTAGTAGACGACGGCTTTGCCTCCAGTCACCTGAGCACATGTAAAGTGGAATTAAAGCCTTCAAATTAGCGTGCCAAAAGAATATTATTACGTGGTGGCTAAAATAACACCCACGTCCATCGTGCAGGAAGAGTTTTCCATGCGAATTTAAGACATCGCAGCTGACGGTTCACACCCGTGACGTTCCAGACGTGCGCAGTGTTCTAGCCTATGACATGAACTGAAAGCTAATAAAACACTGATATTCCAAATGTGATATAGTATTTCTTGACTATATTTTATACTTATCTACATAAGAAACAAAAACGTCGGTCAGCTGCAAATGTGCTTTGTTTTGGCTTTGATAAAAAGTATCCCAAACAATATTTCGAGTTGTTGCTATTCAACTTGCAAGCGCACCCGGACATATATTTTAGAGAAAAAAAATATGCACTCTCTAGTCACTATAAATAGACATGTCATAATGTCGAGATCCTCAGCTTTAGCTATACAAATATAATTAACGAAAGTAAGTACCCCGTGCAGTGTTTCACTCGACCGTAGCAGACGACGGCGTGCGTTCCCGACGAGGTGGACGCCTGGAGGCGATGTTGTTCTGCCTCATATTTAAAAAATAATTTCTCCAAAATAACAAAAAGTACTTTTCCAATTTTTTGATATGTTAAACAGATGGGGTCGGTTAAACTTTTGGCTATTTCAGAAAATGCGAGCACCGTTGCCCACGTGGCTTTTTTTTACCCTCTATAGGGCAGTTTTTGAAGAAAGTGTCATATTCACCATTTAATTAAAAACTGTCCGAATAATTTTTTACTGTGGTAATGCAACCTAGTCGAGTATAAGGTTTATGAAAATAAGTAGAAAAAGGTCCTTAGTCAAATTTTAATTTCAAGTTGACTAAAAAAAAATCAAGAAATCTTAAAAATTACCTTCGGTTTGGAGTGCCTGTCTGGAGCCAAAATGGCGGCGTAAGGTGTTTTCCTTTCAAGATAAGACAGAATATATTTATGCTTGATTGCATGCAGACGTAAAATTAGGTGGTAAGAATATCTTTTTTTTCAGCAATTCTTTTAAATACAGGAGGTTTTCTCAAATTCCCTGCACTTTGGAGCATGACGTCAGCAAAAATAAACATAATTCAGCCCTCAAACTTAGCCATCCTTACTTTCAGATTTGTCTTCATTCATATTCTTTCTTTCAAGCATATCCAAAATATGACGAAAATTGCCGTCTCCTTTGGCATGGAATGACCCAATGGTAATAAATGTTTTTCTTGACTTCCTCACTTGATACAAGGCTTCTCCTATTAGTGATGGCTGATATTTCTGCATGGTAGTGGTGCCTCATACATGTAAATGACCGTAGTTGCACGAAGTTGTTTTAAGAATTAAATTTTTTTTTCCTGAAACATCTTATTTTATAACCACAGTTCACTTCAAAAAATTAAAAATAAAGCTGTTCTCCGCCTCTTGATAATAACAGTTAACACTGAGTATGCATGTAAAACTTATATTTAGGGTTCTGATTTTACGGTCTAAACCGATAAAAACCGATAAAATTACTCCGAATTCATTTTTGAAAATTTGGTTTTAACCGTAAAGGTGTGTTTTTAGGTTCCGAATTTTTTATTTAAACCGATAAAAACCGATAAAGTACGTCGAATCTATTTTCTAAAATTCAGTTTTAATCGGAAAAGGTCACTTTGGACTTCCAGTCGTTCCGCAGAGCCGCAGAGCCATGGCGAAAAAGTGGAACGACAGTGTCTATTGAAAAGTGTCCGAATGTATGGGATACACGGGTGTCATAACGACGTTTTGGTTTAATGTGCGCATCATCGATCGGAACGTGAAGAGTCCAAAATGCCCCATGACTTCGCCATGTACGAGCGTGTTTTCAAACTCGTTGTAAGGAAGACTGACTTCATGCAAGCTCTGCATGATCTGTTGTGCTTCAAAACGTCGCACCGTCTCTCTTTTGGCGGTCACAGTTGGTTGATTGGCCGATTTTGGCTCAGTCAGCGCTTCATCTCCTCAGACTGCCAGTGTTCATCGTTAGCGTTGAGAGTGGATTCTCGAAGCTCAGTGTCATATTAACAGGAAATGAAGAGTGCGGATCAACGAGGAGAACCTGGGAAAGTACATGTGTGTCTGTACTATATTTAAGATCACGTAATCCTGATATTGAGAAGGTGAAGTTCCATGACTTTGGGCATAGGCTTCATATCTGACTTGCTTATACTTGTGTATTTTTTTCTTGTTTCTTTAACAGTTGCACACATTTGCAAAATAAAGTGCCCATTTCTCTTTGAATGTATCTGTGCCGTTATTCTTTGAGTGATCACCAATATGAGAGGTACAAGGATAATCCGATCCGATGTCCGTTGGTGTTTATCTTATATTCACCGAAAGAAGCCGATAAATTTTTGTGGGCATAAATATACGTCGAAAAAAAACGAAAATTGAATATTAAAATAAACACCGAAAAAAGTTTGCCGAATTTTGAAAAAATAGAAAACGAAAACGCGGAACGCTACGTACCCAGGCAGCACAAAATGAACGGCCGGGCAATGGCTGAAGCATTTTGGCCACTCACATTTCCTCCGGCCTAAGGCTGGTCAAACTACTATGCCCGAACATGGCT
Source organism: Ixodes scapularis (assembly GCF_016920785.2). Classification (NCBI taxonomy): domain Eukaryota; kingdom Metazoa; phylum Arthropoda; class Arachnida; order Ixodida; family Ixodidae; genus Ixodes; species Ixodes scapularis. The sequence goes on along the minus strand of NW_024609868.1, from coordinate 155,428,585 downwards.
GTGGGCCTTGGCCAAAGACTTGAGGGGACTGGCTGTTGGAGGCTGGCCGATGACCTGTAGCAGGACACAAGCCGAAGGCTAGCAAATGAAGACCGGCCAAAGACTTTGGTATGGACAGAGGCCAAAGGTTAGCATCCGTGCACTGGCCAATGCCATGTAGCCGAAAGCAAGCCGAAGTTGCGCAACAGGACATTGGCCAATCACCTGCGATTGAAAGCTGGCCGGAGTTTAGCAAATGGAGGCCGGCCGAAGACTTGTGTCAGGACACAGGCTGAAGGTTAGCATCTGGGCACTGGCCAATGCCGTGTGGCCGAAAGCAAGCCGAAGTTTAGCAACAGGGCATCGGCCGGTGTCCTGTGATCAGAGGCAGGCCGGAGTTAAGCAACTGGGCATTAGCCGTACATTAGATGTCAGGTGCTAGGCGAAGAAGTTTGACCGGGCACAGGCCGATGACATGCAGCTGGACACAGGCCGATCCCTCGCAACTAATCATAGGCCGTACCTTTGCGATTGGGCGCTGGCCCTACAGCCGAGGTCGCACATTAGTGAGCGACTTGCAGTTAGGTGTTAGCCTTGCAATTAACTCATGGACGCACTGCAGAACAAGAGCCTGTGCCTGACATTTTGCCTGCACACTTTGCAGTAGCTGTGGATGCTGTATCAGTTAAGATCAACCACTTGAGATCAAATGTCGGGATGCACAAACTCACTGAGAACTGGTTTGTATTGTTAAAACAAAAAAGGCTGAGGATTTTCTGGGACTATTTTTATTTAACCTTTTCCATTTCTTCATCCTGCTTCTTGCTTCGCCCACCATCACGGTCGACAAATGACCACAGCCATCTCTGCGATATCTTGAACCGTCGCCTCGCTCAAGTCCGTATACTTCGCCTTGCTGGCAGCTGAGAAAATAAAAAGCATTGAGTTTAGACATAAAATTACAGTCAACAACGTTTATTGAACTCGCAACAACTCTCTACCAGTCTGACATACTCAGTAATTTGATATAGACAGACACAATGTTTACTAACAAGCCCGCGTTTGCCCACACCAGGTGTGGGCACTGCGCACGCGCAGCAACCGAATTCGAGTGAACTGAGGCTTCTGCGCATGCGCAGTGCCGTCGACAGCACCACCGCAGCTGCGTGACGTCAGGGAGGCGTGTGTGTCTATAAAAGTTTTGATGATTTTGACAACAAACAAGAACGCCACATTTAGGAAAGCTGTTTGCTCTCAAAGGAGCGTCTGTATGTCATGAGGGACGCGTCACGCGGATAGTCAGTGGCCGTTTCTTCATTTTTTAAGGTCTCACCCGCTCACCCTCTCCCCACACCCTTTACAGAAGAGAATTTTTTCTTCTCTTCCGGGTGGTCGACACGGCCTCTTGAAAGAGAAAAGCCAGCTTGCTCTACAAGCTGGCTTTTTTATTTCAAGCGGCCTCATTGCCAGCAGGCGCACTGGGGGAAAGCCAGCTCTGCAAGCTGGCTTTCCCTCAAGGGCTTGTCTGCATTGAGTGAAAGCCAGCTTGCAGAGCAAAACGGCGCTCTTGGTAGTTCAATCTACACATGGGTAGCATGCGACGTCATTCAAAAAGCGCTACGATGACCACCAGGGAGGAGGGCAAGAAGAAGCTCGCCTCTTATCAGGGCCCCCTTTTGTGCCTCCCAAATCCGGTTCTACTCTACCACACACCAATTAGTCTCAGCTTCTCACTTGTGGGAATAAGATGCAGAAAATTGGTTACTAAGTAGTTGCCAGGTCATTACTCACTCAGAAATTCTAGTTTTGCAGGCACCTCCTCTCTTCTTCCCCCCCCCCCCCTAAAGCATTTTGACCTGCTTCAAATATGCTGACACATAGGCCAGCACAAAGCAGACAGACCACGAGTGCTGCATCAGCATTCGGCTGGGGCTCGTGTTCTCACTGATCAGACCAAGAACTAGAGATGAAGCAAACATTTTCCAAACCTGAGGTCTGAAGAATTCAAAGATGCTAAACCTTTCTAACTTTGGCACTAACAAATATAACACTGAACCTATCATGTCAAAAAATTCGGCTATTTTAGTCATTATTTCTCTACAGATTTGTCGAACTTCGAACCCGTGAAGTCCAAAAGTTTGACGAAGCTTAAACTTTTGATCTGAGGAACTTCTAACGAAACAGGATTCAATCGGTACCTACATGTTCAGAACACATAGCAACTGCTTCAACGCTTGAACCACGCTTGAACTGTGCAGATAACAATTGCTGTCGCAGGAGACTGACTCACAGCTCAAAGAGGCAAGCTAAGTGGCCGAGTGCCGACCTGCCCAGCAAATGCAGCAAGCTATCTGGTGGTAGCAACAGCTGTACCCATCTCTGTTTTCCGCAAGCTTTGTTTAAACTCAGTTAAACAGAGCTCACACATCAGAAAATTAAGAAATCACTCGAAACTGAAACTGGGACCCTCGTGCGATTTGAAGACTTCTAACTTTACAAACTTATACTTGGAACAAAACTCTTAATCTTCGAATAATTCTAACTTAAACCAAGAAATTTCAAATCTTCAAATATTTTTAGAATCAAAATTGCAAAAAAGAAAGAGGAAACTGTTGAACTCTACTTTTATCAACATCGAAAGCAACTTTGTAAATTCAAACCATGGCAATGTTCGAAAGTTGTTCACTTTGCAACCCTTTCTAACTCTACCAAGGACCCTGCCGAATGCAGATGCGGCACTCGTGTTCAATTTGTGCACTGCAGTGGCCTACCTATGCACTGTCAAATTTGAAGCATGCAGGCCTTGAGATTTCAGATGTTGTCTAGACCCCCTGGTGGCAATCAGTTCATCAAAGAATGTCTCACCGACAAATTGCTTTGTCGATGAAGACTGTCTGTTTCAGCAACACATCTTGCCACATTTCATAGATAGCTTCCTTTTCATGACAGCCTTGAAATTGATTTTTGTTAACATGAATATCGCCAGACCTCTTTAGGATCGAAGCTCGGCCAACAGCGCCCCATATCCGCCCTTTTGATTGCTAGCATAGCTTTCTAAAAAGGCTCACTGCAAGTTCAAGCCCAAGAATAGATTTATTTTCCCCTTGCAAAGCAAGGGGTGACTGCACAAAGTGCGGCATGTTTGGAATTGTAGCTTGCTATCACGGTGCCAATCAAACATCGCAACAGTTAAGGTTGCGTAATGAGTGTTGATAAAATGTGCACTGATGAAAAAGTTGTTTATCAAACATGCATAGATAAAACGATAGCACCATGGGCATCCTGCTGAAATTGCAAGGCATTAATATGAGGTTACTTATGTTGCTTCCTCCAAGAAAAGTTTGAACTAGTAGCTAGCCACGGCTAGCATTCCGCATCGACTGCTATCTGTGGACTGGATGCCGTGAAATTACAAAATTACCTACCTTTGGTGGTGCATGCAGAGTTGCAGAAATTATTAAAAAGCAAGCAACGACATCACACTTCAGCCAATCCCGATCCTCTGTTTACGTGCTCTTTAACAAGCCAAGATGTCATAAATGTTCTCACCCCTTCGGAGAAGTTCCCTGCATCCAGGTTGTGGTAGACGCGGCTCTCTTCAGCCCTGTAGGGAGCAGAAAAAAAAGACGGCCTCAAGTAAGCAGGAGTGCACAAGAGATAAAAACCAAGAGCAAAATTGAATGTGTTCTGAAAGTGGGACCAGCTATATTAGCTTGAGATATTTCATAATGAGCCCGAACTAACCTGATACATGATAAGCTGGCAGGACTGAACCTGAAGTAGAAGACATTCAAACACGAAAAAAGAGAGATGCTTAGACCGAATCAGAAAGAGTGAAACTGTTTTGTAGATACAGAAAACAATGCTACAAAAACTATAGGTATGTAAGCAGTGTTTTTTACAGTGTAGCCTTTGCAATGGCTCCCTGAAACAAAGGTAGGACTTATGAACTCTTACCCACATTTCTGACACTTCTCTGGCAATCTATTAAAAGGAATGCAGGACTGACGCTCAATTCATGCAGACTGCTTTTGTAATATGCTACCACAAGAATGCGCAACTCTGATGACAAAAATGTTTGGATTGAGGCCACATCTGTGGCCTCAGGCCTAGAGCCTAGAATAGGCCATATTGCTTAACCCAAAGCTACAGCATATCTAAGCACCATGTTCCCAAATGTTCTTGTGTTAGAGGTATGGTGAACAATTAAGGCACTTTTTTTATTTCTTATTTCAGAGTGCCATTTTCCGAGCTATCTAGAACAGCGAACAAAAAGCTCAATCGCATGGTCGTCTGAAATAAAAGCTTTCATAAATTTGTTTTTAGAGCCTTTTCAAAAGTTTGTATCAACACCCGGCCACCATTGCTTGCTCGCATACTCTGAGCATGTAATGGACACGGCAGTTGCGTCAGCGTTCGGCGTGAACTTAGGTCATATTGCAAATGAGCGCTCTGTCAGAGTTCGTCGAGGACTCGGATCCAATCACAGGCTTCGTGATTGGATTCGAGTCCTCGCCGTGTCGATTGTACCACGTAAGTGAAAATAGATTATGTATATAATATTTGAAAGTATGAAAGATTGAGCCCAACAAAGTCAGAAATCAAAGACCACCAACAAGGCATTATAGACTACTGACATTTCTTGGGGACCCCATGGTCAACACCTGTTCACTTCATGGCTGAGAGAACTACCCTGGGTGCAGGCTGGGGACATTTTTGTCTGGAAGCTTCGTTGGACAGCTAGTGCACTAGTACCCAGTTACACGGGCGCTCTCAGCTGCCATTGAGTCCAACGACAGTCGAGTCCATCGCGATAAGCCAAAGTTACACGGCAGCGCCAACCGTCATTGAGCCGCTAATGATAGTTGAGTTCGACTGAGCTCCCCCACCTCAGTTCAACCGAACGGACTTCCCCAACGGAGGTAAATTGGCACCTGTTCGCGGGACCGCTGCCAGCAACCATTGTTTGTGAGGCACTTACTGTTTCGAAATGCAGGGGGAGGCGTCTAGAAAGAATCGCAGCAGCAAAATTTTCGGGAAGGAATACATTTAGGCGTCCGAGCTGCCAATAATAGCATCCCGGCTAGCCGGCAAGATTCCAAACGAGCAAAAATGGCGGAGGAACCTGCTGCATAAATAGACAAATAGTAGTGGGGCACCCATCATAGCGGGCAATAGCTTGCACCACCTAGCCTAAAATATGTGCAACCTAGCCCCGAATCTGCTTTGGTACTCGTGTAAATGCCGCTAAAAAGCAACAAGGTATCAAACATATAGTACGATCTACTTAAAATAAATAAAACGTGTGTCTCCGAGTAAATAACTATAAAAATTAGACTGATCACACGGCACAAGAACCAGTTTCGTGCTAGCTTTAACTGGGTTCTAGAGAGTTGAGTTGAGTTCAGTCAAAGTTGAGGCTGATAAATGTCGTAGACTCAAGGATAGTTGAAAGTGTATGTGTAACTAGGCTAACTAGGGGACTGGCTTGCAAGGTTTCAAGGACAAGCAATTCTAACTGATGTGGTACAGTCTGCAGCAATATGAAATACCCACTCATAGCGCATGGCCGAGGCGGTGGCCGAAAGGGGCGCAGTACATGATTCGGACAGTTCCATGTTGCTCAGAGGGGAGGCTCGCTCAAGGCTGAACCACTGTTGGTTGTTTCGGGCACTGCACAAAATTTTCCATCCAGAATTAAATGTTGCTAACTGACAGCTCTCAGCTGTCTGTATACATCTTTCGTGCTTTCATTCTTTCAATTTTAACTACTGAATTTTACAATGTGCGTGCACTAACCAGACTGACCGACACTCAGTGATAAATCAAGATCAAAGAGCGAGGAAAACGAAGGTGGGAAAGGAGAAAACAGATGGGGTGTTGAAGGTGAGAGGACAAGAACCTCTTCTACCTTCAGTCTGCTTTCTCCTATCCAGCCTTCGTTTCCCTTGCCCTTTGTTACTGACCTGTTACTGACTATAACTATTTAGCAATTTTACAATTGCATAAGGAGCTAAAGTTATTCATGCAAGTTTTGATTCACATTGAATAATAATTTATAATGAACAGCCTTATACCGGGACACACTCTTTCTCTTGAGGCATCGTTCGAAGAGTCGCTGTCCATATGGCCAGCAGGCCTCCTCGCCCTTTCCTGTCTTGGGGCTACATCCGGTCCGTCAGTCCAAATTGGGTGCTCAGCCAGCTGCGACCAGATGGTCTGAAGCGTGCTGCAGTGTGGCTGCATGAGAAACGATCATCTCAATTATACGCTCAATTAAAAAAAAAATCGCCAACCTAATGTAGGAGTGAAGAATCTTCACTGGGTCATTCGACCAAGTCAGTGTAATCTGTTCTTTCTCTAAAATTGCATTGAGGACCTGCTGCTTTTGCTTGTAAGGTGGCCAGTAGGAGACGACTTGCTCTAGCTTCCTCACCAGCCAACACTCCGAGACGACGTATGCGCTCCCTTCATCTAAAGTGCATGACGTGGTAGCTATAGAGAAAAAGTGTGGAATATGCATTCTACCAGAATATTAGAACCTATTTTAGACAACTTGGGCAATGTTGGGGGCCCCGCCAGCAACCACTAACAAACCACTGCCAGATTTGTTTATTTTTGGATAGAGAAATCCGCTAAACAAATTTTTAAAAAAGGTACTTACAAATGCAGATTTCTGATACAAGCATAATGCACTAAACTCACAAAAAACTGTAGCAGAGATCCAAAATAAATACATCTAGCAAAACAGGCACGTCTAACTTTCAGCGAGATGCAAAACGTCTGCACTTGACCCGCAGCGCGTGACATCTTTTCGCCGCACGATTTGAAAAAGGAGCTCACTGTCACTCACGAGACGCGACCACAGACTGAACATGAATACGCTACACTTAGGAGCGAAGCAAGAGGTCTGTTTAGGGCATAGGTTCATGATGATGTTGTTCAATTGATGTCGTGATGCTTCTGCTATCTATTTCAAGCCAAAATAAGAAGTCTTTAGCCACTTCACTGTCAGCCCCTGTTAATGTTGACACAGCAAGGCTGGGGTGCAAAGACCAGGCACCTAGCCAGGGGGGGGAGGACCATGGGGCCCCCCCGCAATCTTCCATTTTCCTGGGACCTCCTCCCCCTCATACAGCATCTTGTCATGGGCGGGCGTGCTCCTCCTCTCCTGCTCCTCCTCCTCCCTTTCCCCTCCCCTCCCCTCCCCTCCCCTCCCCTCCCCTCCCCTCCCCTCCCCCCCCCCCCCAAAAAAAAAAAAAAATCCTGGCTACGTGCCAAGCAAAGGCCCCTGTCGAAACTTCACTGCCCAACTACTCAGCTGCTTTGTTGTAACGCAAATGAACTTCTGCACGAGAAACACCAATCGAAAGTTAGACATGATGATTGAAAACCTGAGACTGTGGTTAAAAAATGGAAGAGATGCTCTCTGTCACTTTGTCTTTCTACTATGGTGCCTGGAACGCGTCTCCGACTGGTGTGTTTACCGTGTCCAAAAAAGTGGTCCCTCGATTTCCGCCTGATGACGTCATAAAAGTGTCATGCTGTCGCTGGTCGCGAACCTGGTGGCGTCCCAATAGTTGTGGTGTATGTGGCGACGCCTGTTCTGCTGCAGGTCGCTCTCCACTGTGACAGTCCACGGAAGCTACAGCAGCTGCAAGTTAGGACGCCGTGACGACAGCGACACTCGCGTTCGCTTGTGCTTTTCGCCAGCATTTCTATGGCCAACCGCCAGGATCGCGACAGTCAACAGCATGACACTCTGGCTTCTGTGACGTCATCTGTTGCCACTTCGGGACCACTTTTCATGTATGGGCGGGATAGGACGCTAAACACACCAGTCGTAGACGCGATTCAGGCACCATACATTCTACATCACGTTTTTCCGTTTTCCAACCCCAGACTCAGGTTTTCAATCGTCATGTATAACTTACACCAGCTCGCCCGCACTTTAACCGTTTTTTCATTGAAAGTTGGAAATGAACGAACTTCTGGGCGAGATCGAAACAATCGAAAGCTAACATTTTTGTAACGAGCAGCTGCAGACTGCCTCCATTATTCACTCAAATGGCGTTGTTCGCTAAAACGTCATTCACGCATATGATATAATCAATTACCAGTAAAAAATCAATTATAAAAAAAAACATGAGTAAAATATTAATTATTAAAAAAAATCAATTATCGGTTTAAATAAAATATATTTATTTTCAGCGATAATTGTCAAAAATAAAATGTGTAAATATCGCAAAAAGCTATCAATTACCACTAAAAAATCAATTATAAAAAAGAGCACTATCACTAAAACATTAAGTATAAAAAAAAAAATCAATTATCGGTGGAAACATATAATAAAATATATATTCATTTTCAGCGATAATTGTCTAAAAGAAAATGTGCAAATATCGCAAAAAGCTTGACCAAAAACAAAAAAAAAAAAAGTTTACCCACTGAGGATCGAACCCGGAACTTCTGCGTGAGAAGCGGACACTCTACCACTGAGCTACTGCCGGCTCGTATATTTCTACTCTTACAATTCGTGTTATACAAGAAACAACATGCCAGTTCGGCGTTCGCGACAGTTTTTCTTCGTAGGTTTGTCATGACGGTTGCCGGCAAAATCCCCACTTCCCATTAACAATCATACAATCAGCAGAATCTAAAAAGTGCACAAGAGCCGCTAACATGCCGCTGACATGCCGCCGACCGCCTGATTTTGCAATGACAAGCCAGTGGCCCGAGCTTCCCCGACCTTGCCAACCAAGCGGGCCGCGACGACAGCGTCATCATGCTCGCACGAACGGACGGGGCCGCCTTTCCGAAGCACCGCTAATGCAGAGCTTGTCAACTGAGCCGTTACTACTAACCCTATGCCCATTGTGTTCCAATCACTTTGCAAAACAAAACACCGAGTAGAAAATGGACTTACTCGTTGATCAGCGTATTCATGGCCTCTTGTCTCTGGACGCCGCCGCGTGCTATCTTGGGTGGCTTGAAATGTGCACAAACCGATAACAAAGCTTCTCAAATCGTCGAACCTTGAACGCCTTGAACCGCTTGAAGTTGAACTAGGCCTGATGAGTCCACCATCAGCCAGCTGCAACGGCCATTGCACCGGCATCAGCGCGACACGATCGAGTGGATGGGTGAATAATAAAATTATACGTTCTATTTTTGCAATGGGAGGTAGTTCGCGCCACCTGGCGGACAACTATCACCGCGCAGGGAATCTAGTCAGATTTTCGGGGATTAGGACGAACATGAATATATTTTAATTAAAGCACCCGTCACTTCTCTTTTATGCAACCCTACGCAGTCGGTGTACAGGGTCGTGGGTATGCATAAACAAGTAATGGCGGAACTGGCGGAACTTGCTGGGACGAGATCACTTCCGGTTCACCTGCTTCATCTGTATGTTTGCTCGGTGAGCTGGGGCCCCAAATTCGTGAAACACAAAGTTCGGTCCGAAAGTTCGCGGAGCGCGCCGATTGGATGTTGGCGACAAAAGCTCCAAGTCATCGTCGTGATTGTCCAATCGGTGCGCTCCCTCAACTTCGGCCCCAACTTCGTGTTTCACGAGTTTAGGGCCCCAGGAATGAGCAGCGCGCCTTTTTTTCTTTTTTTTTTAGTTTTTCTCGTTGGAAAATTGGAAAAGGTATGTCAAAGACCGCACAATTGACCTTGGACCGGACCTAAGATCCCTAAGATAGATCGGTGTATGTTTCTGGACCTTACGGAGCCAAGAAGAAGCACCGCATCTCGTTTTATTTGGCCTCCGTAGCCAAAGTTACGTAACCCTATGTGACGGGTCAGTGGAAATCTGTGTACACGTGAGACATTCAACGAAGTTAGACGCCCACAAATCAACCGAGGCATCGGCATGTGATTGTTTTGTGTTTTTCGTGCACGGGAGAGCGTGTGTGAGAACTGCATCGCATCGTCAACTGCGCGACGTCGCGGTGAGTGTTCGAGCTGGGCAAAGCGAGACTACGCTACGCCTGTCGGACGTAGTTGAAGGAAGGTGCGCAGGATTGTGCAACTGGTGCTCGATCGTGCCGTGGAAGAAGAAGCGGTGCGTTTTCGACGACGTGTATAGATATCGTGATCGGGACAAAGCCGTCGCACTGTGTATAGTACGATTGTGCCGTTCATTCCCCTCAAAAAGCTAGCGGCGTGTTTTCGACGACGAGTGGAGGTCTCGTGATTGTGACAACGTCGGCCTACCACGGCGGGAAGTGTGATTCGTTCGATAAAGTTCTTTCGTTGTCTCGAAGAGTCGGATACGTGTTTTCCTCCATTTTTTCACCCAATATTTTTAACCATGGCTTAGTTAGGAGAGCTTTTTTTTTGTTTGTTCGATTTTCGCTCTGCACGCGCTGCCATTAGCCCAATGTGCTTCTTTTGTAGCCATTTGACGACGTCCTTACTGCTACCAGTCACCTTGAGGTTTCCTCAGGTGGAGAGAGACCCGACTTCTGACCGTGATTTCACCCAATATGTTGTGACTGTAGCTGATATAATTTGGTTTTTAAGTGATAGAACTTTTCTGTTATATTTGATATAGCAATACTGCCAGCCAGGTTTTGGTTATGAAATACATGTGCTTATTGTGTGTTTGTTTTCATTTTTTCTTGTTTTATCTTGGCCAGAAATCTGTGACTAAAGAAAAGCTGTTGTTATGAAGAATTTTGTAATTGGCAAAAGAATACCAGAGAAAGCTTTTTTTCATATTCTGGTTCATTTTTGTTGTGTACAACAAGTCCAGAATTCACTGCTCTGTTAAAGGCACAGTCATTTTTTAATGTTTTCGCATTTTGTACATATAATTTGTGTTTAAATAATAAAATATAATTTTTATCCAAATTAAGTTTTCTGAGCCAATTTTATAGTATGGAACGCGCCACGGCCTGGATTCCTCAAGTGTTAATCCCTTCTCCCAGTCTTACCTGGCCTGGGCAAACATGTAGCCACCTACATGTGACCAGACTTAATATTTGCAGAACAAGCGGAAGTCATTGCTTACCTAGCCTGTGGCTTGTATACTGTATTGTAATGGGCAATGTAATGCCAGAGAGGATTGGTGGTCCTGAATAAAAGCAGCACTCTGCATACCCATGTTCTATGGGACACTTTTTTTCTTTTGTTGACCAATTTGAAACAAGCCAAATAGGGTGACCATCTTTCGGATTGGTGGCCTGGGATAAAAGGAGCGGTCAGTACCCAGTCTTCTACCAGACAATTTTTTTTCATCATTGAATAAGTTACCGCCAGTCAACACTGGTCGGACATGTGCTGAGGATGTTTTTAGGACTGGTGGCCGGGGATAAAAAGTGTGGTCAGTAGCCAGGCTTCTACTGAACACTTTTTTGTCTGCGTTGACCAAGTTGCTGCCGGTCAACATTGGCCGAAAGGTGCTGAGGACATTTTTAGTACTGGTGGCCGGGGATGAAAAGAGTAGTGAGTCCCAGGCCTCTACCGGACACTTTTTTGTCTTCGTTGACCAGGTTGCTGCCAGTCAACATTGACCAGACAGATGCTGAGGATGTTTTTAGGACTGGTGGCCGGGGATGAAAAGAGTAGTGAGTCCCAGGCTTCTACCGGACACTTTTTTGTCTTCGTTGACCAGGTTGCTGCCAGTCAACATTGACCGAACAGGTGCTGAGGATGTTTTTAGGACTGGTGGCCGGGGATGAAAAGAGTAGTGAGTCCCAGGCTTCTACCGGACACTTTTTTGTCTTCGTTGACCAGGTTGCTGCCAGTCAACATTGACCGGACAGGTGCTGAGGATATTTTTAGGACTGGTGGCCGGGGATGAAAAGAGTAGTGAGTCCCAGGCTTCTACCGGACACTTTTTTGTCTTCGTTGACCAGGTTGCTGCCAGTCAACATTGACCGGACAGGTGCTGAGGATATTATTAGGACTGGTGGCCGGGGATGAAAAGAGTGATCAGTACTCTGTCTTCTACCGGGCACTTTTTTGTCTACATTGACCAAGTTCATGCCGGTGAACATTGGCCGGATGAGTACTGGTCACCTTTTTGAGGCGGGTGACCAGGGAGGAAACAAAGACTTGGTGGCCAAGCCCTTCCCGAACATAATTTGGTGATTGGTTGCCAATGGAAAAACTAAGACTCTGTGGCCGGGGACTTAATAGTGATCTTTTGGGGACCTTTGGCCAGCTGCTTTCCAGTGGCCGGGCTGGCCAGGCAGGTGCCGAGCAAAAATCAGGCATTGGCCAGTGTCGGGCCAAAATTTTGTGCTGCCTGGGTATATTCCTCAGATTAATATTTAAAAAAAAACAGTCACTATATATATTTTTTTTTAATTGTGTAACAAAATATTTGGCCAAATTCACTTCCGACTATTTGCTTTTTGTCATCATTGGGCCGCATAAAAATTACGACTTGAGGCGCGGGTGATTTTTGAATACCTCGTAAAGCTACCGTGCATCACGCGAAGGGGCCGCGGCGCTCGTCAATCAGATAATCAATCAATCTTTATTTGCACAAGAAAGAAGAACACGGGAAGCGTGCGCGGCTGGGTGAAGGATCATAAAACCCGTACGCTGAAGCGCCTCCAAGCTCCCCATGAGCAACTTATTAATTAAGAAACATGCACAAAACAACATTTTAACCGCAACGCCCAGCGGCCTTACAAGGCACGGGCATAGTGTTCGACCTCCCACGCGAAAACAGCCGATCAAAGCTACGTGCGTGCGTACTCTTCATTTCTTCTACATCGCCATAGAAAGTTATCTCGGATTAAAGAAAGCCTTTTCTCCTAGCTAATCCATGCGGACAACTTTTCTTTTTTTTCAGTTGTGAATTGTAGAGAAGAAATGTCGTAAATCCCACCAAATGCCTTTACAAACCAAATTGATCAAATATAATAAAAATATAAAAAAAGTAAGTTTTCACGGGTAATCGAACCCGAGACCGCCGCGTATGAGGCACACGTCTTACCACTACGGCACCCCGTCGTTTTGAAATAAGCGCTATAACAGGGGCTTATGTTGACGGCAGACGCGCGCCTGTGAGTCACAATGCGGGAAGCCGGATCTGGGGTCTGGTACCTTTTGAATAGGTAGCTTTTTTTTTTTTTTTCGAATACGGGAAAATTACCACATTTAGTTTCACTTTTTGGTAAGAGATAGATGCCTCAGCGGGCTCGAAATATTATTTCTTGAATGCAATGCTGGTGCGTACGAAGCAACATGCTTGTAACATAATTTCTTGATGACAGGTTTACAGGTAAATTTCGGTTCCAAATTCGTTGAGTATATATACTCCCAGTGGTCCACGTAGGTTATCAGTGTGTAGGGCGTGTGAGTGGAGTATGTTGTTACTGTTGTACGTGCCTGTGTGTGTTCGTATGTATACATGTATTTGCGTCGGAGGGAGGCTGTGTTGTGTGTACCACGGCGCAATGCTGCTGCCTTATTAGGCCTAATATTTCCTTTTCCTCAAATCGATGATGATGCTGATGTTTGTGGAAGCGCCATCTGGTGTTGGCGCTAGAAAACACTAGGTGGCGCAGGTCACCGCTCGTTTCACAGCGTTCAGTGCTTCGTATTTATCCATTCATTTGAAATGGAAACAATCATAGAAAGTGTATCATCGGCTCGATCGCTTGTTATCGCGTCCCATTGACTGATAAGCGCCCTCCGTGCGCTAAAAGCTAGTGAATACATACGAACGAGTGGATATCTCAACGAGAAAGGTGATCAAACGCGTTATAAAAGCGTGGTTGCATCGGTTTGTCCACCGCATGTCTCCGAGTCTCGTCGTCGCTTCCGGCCCCTTACGGCATCCAGTTGGTATGCTTAATAACGTCTGCATCGCACTGTGTACGGTGCCGGTGCTTGGAGAAGGATGTTTGGGGTCGTCGAATAGGAATACGCGCCTTGTGCCTTGCTTTCGCAAAGCCACGTGAGCCGTGCACCTCGTTACAACTGCCCGTCACTCGCCTCGCACCCGCCGACCGCCATGTTGGTTTAGGGGAGGAAATTTTCTCCTTTGCCGAAAGGCGCGAATTTTCTCCCTGAGCAGAGCAATATATGGGACATTTCTGTTTGGCCTTTTAAGGAGAAAGCACCACTCCGTTTTTTCTTAGAGTGAGTGGAGCAATGGGCCAAGAGATGCTGTACGTCTGCGAAGCAAATTGGTATCTTTTATTCACCAAACGTTCCACTTGTTTTCTTTTTTTTTGTTTTTTTTTCTAGCTTTAAACTATGATCGGCTGCCATTTGACGAAGATAACGTTACTCTTGAACCCTTCTAAAAAAACCGCCCCCTCCCATAATCAGGCTCCATTCAAAGGATTTCTTTAGAAACAAAGAAATTACGCAGGGGTGGCGAGTTCCGATTTATTTTTATAAATATTGTTGCAAACCAATCCAGAGTAACTTCGTATCCTCAATCAGGCGGCACATCATTCCACAATGGTTGGAACATGTCGGTCTTCATCCCCTCAGTCCTTGGCGGTTGTCTTCCCGCTGCAAACTTTTGTGGCAGTGCCGGGATTGTCCGACTCTCGATCTCCTGCTGAAGCGCACGGCCAGTCGATCGACGAAGCTCCCCATGTTGATGTGGCTCGACCTCACCGTCCCAGAAAGGCTGCGGCCAGGCAGCTTCTCGGGCTCTTTGCAGCACCGGCACATGAACTGGCGGAAGTATATGTGGAACCTGAACGGGAAGACGGAGCTCTTCAAAGTGTAACGACATATATTCATGTACTAGAGTCATCGACAGCCTAAGAAACGTATTACGGGTAGTATAATGTTCACGCTTATTGCGTTTGACTTGTTATCCTGCGTTCTAATTGGCTTAAGACGCAAGCTCGTTGGCTACGACCAAAGTACACTAAAATAGATTTGGAATACAAATACTGGTATACATGACGAAGACAGCCAAAATACTAATACTGAAATACAACTGTATGAAAGTATCCCGATACATATCAGAAATACCTTTGAAAAATAGAAAATATTTTGATATACAAATACAGGGATACATTTTGCCAGGGCAATAATAATCACATACATTTGCTCACATACTCACATACACTATTGTTACACATTATATTTTTATATCAAAGCAACACAAAACCAAAGTAAATATACGACCTTTCTGCTACACTCGCCCGCATATAAGAAGTAGATTTCTAAAAATAGCTCATCGGCCATCCGCCGCTGATTTGTGCAAAGCGTTATGCCAGCGACCAAGATTATTTGTTCCACAAGTGTCAATGAACGCGGGTTCATATTAAAACGAACGAAGACTGCTTTCTCATAAAAAAAATTTTAAACCATGCATATAACATTTATTCGGTTTCGTATCTATAAAACCTCACTTGGAGGTGATTATACATAGGCTTTGTTGGCATGGTTTGCACTTCTAAGGTGAAAAACGAGTCCTCCCGTGAAAACGCGAACTCATACAAATCGTGAGGAAGAGGTTGAAGTTCGACTTGGGCGACATCGAGCTCGAATATATTATCAGATAAAATTGCCATTTTTTTTTTTTAGCATAGAGCTGTTGGATTCAGCGGGTTTTCATCAGGTTGTAAATGCGCTCCACAAAAATGCAGTGCCGTTTTTCCTTAGATATATCGCACGCCTTTGAGGCAATGTTACATGAACCTGAAAACCCAAATACTCCCGCAAGGGCAGTATTATATAAAGGAGGGCGAAATTATTTTCTAAGAAAATAAAATTGCTATACAGGACATAAGGCATATTAACCTGCAACTATATAATGTATCATATTGACTCCCACGGTTCGGCAGAAATGCTCTCAAAATATCTGAAAATGCAAATAGTGGGATATATGGCAAAACCAACTAAAATACTGATATTAAAATACATTTATAAAAATGTATAGCTACACAGATTTGAAATGCATTTGAACATATAAAACGAAAATATTTGAAAATACAAATACAAGAATAGATTTTGGTGGGGCTAAAACACAGACGCTAAAATACATTGTTATAAAAACTTTTTTTTTCGTGTTTGGGTGCACCCTTTATAGCATACGAAGAACAGAAATGAAACATGGTATAGAATACGAGATTTTGTTTTTAAACCAGCAAGCAATTGCATTTTGCAAAGTATTAATGGGGCACTAAAAAGGATTCTGAGATTGTCTACTCTTGGTCATAACTGATTCTACGGGTCCTAAGCATCACGCGAAGCCGATTTTTTTTATTAAAAACGTGATAAAATGTCGGAACACATACCTTTCTGAGCGGATCTTTCCGCCCATGAAAGGCGGAGCATACCCCAGCAGCAGCGTCAGCGCGGTGATGATGGGCGGTCGTCGGTCAATCGCAAGCCGCCTCTCTCGGGGAGGCAGAATGCGATTGAGAGGCGACTTGCGATTGGCCGCCAAGGGCCCATTGTCACCGCGCTGACGCCGCTGCTAGGGTATACTCCCCCTTTCACGACCGGAAAAATCCGCTCAGAAAGGTGTGTGTTCCGACATTTTATCACGTTTTTAATAAAAAAAATAGGCGCCGCGTGATGGTCATTTTTGGAAATTTTGGATGCCTAGGCGCGTAGAATCAGTTATGATCAAGAACAGACGATCGTAGAATCCTCTTCAATGCCCCGTTAAGTGAAGGAAGCCATTTGTTTCACCCTGGTTCTACCGCGGTTTTATTTAGACCTCTCTTATCTTTCTTAAACAATATAACGGGGATATCTAAATCAGTTTTCTGTCCTTCCAAATAACCTTTAGATGTCACTATGATTATGTCCAACCCGGACGCCTCTTTCAGCCGTGACATTATAGAGTAACAATGAAGTGAAGTTCAAGTAACCCGAATCCTTTTATCCATGCGTTGGGAGTGCCAACAGAACATTCAAGTTTTAGAATCGACTGGAATGTTCCACCACCTAAATTGTGGCGACATATTTGTTAACATTCGCACAATAAAGAAGGAGTCATGAGCTGTCAGAGACCCAAACCGTCCCTGACGAAACTTTGTCTTGGCCCTCTTTGTGGAGGTCAACAGTTATTTCAATATTGTAAAAAAACATGCCGGCCCCAAGAGTACAGCAATACCAAAAGTACACCCGAGAACGTATTTCGGTACATAAATACAAAATACAACTGAAAAAATGTATCGCGATACAGAACTTTAAATAGATAATGTATTTCCGAAATACTATCGCGATACACTTGTATCGCAATACTGCCCAGGCTTGATATTGAGTTCGTCGAAACTTTGTCAAATACATCCTGATGACACTCTTCGTTAAATTCACATATGCTAAAGCGGGCGTCCTTAAACGGTGTTATTTTTTTTATTTAGAACTAAAACACTGTAATTCCATTGTGATTCTTTGCACTTATGCCATTCGAAATTGAAACGGCATTAGGATGTTATGAGCAAAATAATTTGCTATAAATATCATCCTCCTTGGCCGCCAACTTATGGTCACCACCATTGTAATTCTGAAGCTCGATTCTTTATAGCAAGCTTGCTTTCAAAATGTTTTCAACCTCTTCACCGTCCCATCCTCATCGTGATTACACGGTTCATTTGTACAAAACCATTTTATCATCATTAGAAGCGGCGGGGCAGGCCTTCAAGATAATGGCGATTTGCATTTCTGCGGCGCCGAGGCTCGTATAAGTAAAAATAAATATATCATATCATATCATAACATATCATATCATATCACTATTTATAGATCAAGCAATTGCGGAACCTGTAAAGTCACGGTGCAAAGGACAAGTCGTATGTGATTGGTTGTTGACGACGAAAACGAACTATATAAGAGGAGGTTGTTGAAATAAACGTGTAGCTGAGTTTGAGACCTGTCTGTTTTTTCTGTTACTTCTGCTCTTCAAAAAAAAAAAACCAGTCTCAGGGTAAACGACGAAATGGTAAACAAAACGTGCACGACAACCACCCACAAAACTGTTTGAACGACCGAACCCTTTCATCAATACCCGTAAATTTACTGCCCACGCCATCCTTCATAAAGAAAGGGAAGTTTAGCGGTGCTGCTACTCTGTAAACTTGCTCCGTTCGGGCAGCGCCACCACAAACTATGTAGAAGATGAGCCATTAGACTTCATTCACTTTTCTTGAATCGCTACCCCACGGCTCGTGTTATTATTATTTACAATATCGGGCAATAAGGGTCAGCGCAGCTTGTTCCTGACATGTTAGAATAAATGTGATGGCGTGAAATGAATACTGCTTAAGCGACCGCCAGAAAACCCGGCAAAAATATTTGGGCGAAATAATGTTTTCTAGGCTGTCTCCTCGACTGGCAAGTTATATAGAATGTGACGTCAGCCCACTGGAGAGCTCTAGAAAAAGTTACTGTTGCTTTTGGCAGAACATTCATTTGATGTTTTTTTTTAATCCGTATTATGAGTTAAGAGGAAATAAGAAAAACTAGCTTGCCGGAAAGACTAAATAAAGCCTGTGTATTCCAAAAATACGTTTGGTCTGAGTAGCTCAAAAAACCGCAAGACTTGCTCGAAACGGGGCTCTTTTTTCGGTTAAAATTAAGCTGCGAAAATCATTGCGGCTCATTCTTGTTATGGTTATTGTTTATAGTATGAAGAGAAAACACTCAAAACTATCATTGGCCAAATGTATCCTTAAACGATAGCGGATCGAGAAGTGAACTTGATCAAAAAACAACTCTTATGTTTCACGGCTGTTGCAAAGAAAAACTAAAATACCTGATAAGGCACATAATTGCCGTGGGTAACTGATTGGGTACATCGTAGGCTACTTTTTGACATCAAAATGAAATTTACAAAATCGCACTTTGAATTTTATGAATAGAATCATGTTTAGTTGCGCTCTCTGAGCAACTTAGTAGTTCCATGTTTTCCTGGTTAGAAGATTTTTTAAAACGTCCTGCTCAACGCTCTGAGTGTTTGGCAAGACATGACTTATCTTAACATTCGAACACTCTCTTTTGCAGAAGCATGCCTTGGTTACTTATTCGCGCTTCTTTTTTTTTTTTTTTCTTGATGCGTGCCAACGTGCCTAATTGTGCTTCATTGATAACTTTGCTGAGGGGTTGCCGGCCGAGTGGTCTAGCGCACACCAGCTCGAAGCACGCGGAGTGAAAGCTCGCGCTGCAGAACCCAGGGATGCTGGGTTCGATCCCCACCCCTGCCCGCTTCGATCTGGATGAGCATCGAACCGCCGTGCGGTTATGTATCCCTACTGCGTAGTGCACGCTAAAGACCCCAGGCTAGCAGTCGTAATTCCCTAGCTTAATTACTCATCTACAGTTGGCAACAATGTCGCCATGTACGGGCAGACTAAATTTCTGCTGTATAACAACTACCGACTCATTTCCTTCTTTCTTTCTTTTCTTTTTTTTTTGGGGGGGGGGGGGGGGTTTATACCATTGCTGTCCACATGCAGGTTCCTTTAGCACAATACAACAGCTGTTTCAGAAGCTGGACCTCAATTTCAATATAGATGCAGCAAGAAAAAACCTAAATATCATGTACAAAATAGCCTAGTTTATTTACTTCTTGAAAATATAGGCCTATTTCCCAGCCCACAAACGCAAAAAAACAACATACTAGTAGAGCTTTGCTCGCACTCAAAAAGTAAACATGTTTTATATCATCTTATGCAGAAGCATATGATGAAAGCATAAAGCAATAATGAAATGAAATTAAGCATGTAGCAGTATCTTAATGCGTCGCCTCGCTTGTTCTAAATTATGCATTTCAAGATTAAAATATCAAAACAGGAATGAGGGCAACACTTACCTGCTGTTCATAAAATAGTAGATGATTGGATTGTACATGGCGTGTGACATGGCCAGCCAGTACATGGCCAAGTACACGTGCTGAATGTGGTCGAGGTACGCCACGTGAGGATGATGAAACACGTAGAGGAAGTAGATGTGGTACGGGAGCCAGCAGACGGCAAAGAGAGCCACCACAGTGAACAGCATTCGCACCACCTGTTGAAAGGAAATGCAGCTTATGTTTCTCATTGTTCAACCCGCTGAATTACTACTCGGCACTCTAGCAAATTGGGAGAGGCCGCAGAATTTATTTTGTTATTGTTGAAGAATCGAATTTGGAACAGATATGCCTCAGCTCTCAATGGAAAGACAGTAGTATTCCTAAATAAGAAAGTGCGAAAATTCTAAGCGTGTGCAAGTACTGTCTAGAATTTAATAGCGCAGCGTAATTTATAGCCTTCAGGGTGGAAGAGAGCTCTCCGACATACCGACCTTCGTTGCAGCGCTGAAGCTAAGGATTAAGCTGTGCTGTTTGATTCCAAAAGTAATCCAACACACCAACGAATAACCTATGTCCTGTTTTGTGAAAGTGGATTTACCCAACAAATTAGTGAAGTTTGAAGTTCTAATATATAAAGCATTTAGTTTAAGAATATGTTAAGTTATATATTCTCCAGTTAATCAGTTCCCTTTGTCGCGTGCAAAGCCGTGGATGCCGTCATGGACAACAGTCGATGACAGTTAGGTATGGCATTTACTATCGCGGACACTACTAGCTGAAACAGCACTTCGTTGCTTTTTTTAGTGTATCCGCCAGTTTTCGAGAAAGCTGTCGCTTGAACTGGAAATGGAATGCGAAGTTGAGGTCCCATACCTCGGACAAATTGAAATATAATACGACTTGTGGGGACCGCAGACGTAGAAGACCGGATCGCGACTTTCAGAGCGTATTTTCCCTGGGGGTACATAGTTATTATTTCCGGACAGCTGTGGTTAGGGGGAGGGGGGGGGGGGTGCAGCAAGTATGCTATGAAGTGCATGCATCAACACACCGTAAGGTATTTGAACTCCGCTACCAACAAACTTTCAGGAGTGCGATTTACGTATCTCGACGTAGTCTTTAGAAAAACTCCAGAAATATTTTGGCGAGTCAATGCGGCAGCCGGTCAGTGTTTTGCACTGCAGACCAATTATAATTTTATGAGCACAATTTTCTTGGCCTAGAAAATATATCGAATTCAAGTCCTACATGTAGCAGCTTCAACGTATTATTTTTTTAAGATAGAGGCCAAATACCGCTGTTGCGCAACCTCACTATTGTTCAATACGGTCCAAATGTTCTTGATAACTCTCGCATAATATCGTGTTTGTTCAAATTTGAAGCTAATGGAAAGGCTTTAGCGGGCGTTAGAACGCATAGGTGTAAGCACGCGAAAAATAAGGAAAAGATATTGGCATGAAATACATGTTGACGCTTCCATGGGGAAAGTGCTACTAAATCTGACCCCGAATAAGATCTCCCGGTATTTATATCAAATTTTTGGAATGATTTTAAATTAAAAGATCGAATTTATATACTCATTACGATTGTTGACGCGTCAAATAATATGTCATGCGATCGCATCTTTCTATGAAACATTTAAAAAGGATACCATGTTAAGTAAATAAATTCTCACGCAGGCCTGTTGGCATGCAAGTTCAACAGACAGTTGAAAACCACGAATTTCCGTAAAGTTTCTAGAAATTTTGTGTGGTTGTAGTCTCAATCGATGAATCAATGAAATACCATATAAACGCCATATTACCCCTAGTCAAAAAGTCATATGCACCCATGTGACCTATATATCATAGTAAATGACGAAGGGCTCAAATAGAGAAACAAATTAAACTATGTATTTTTATTAACGGAACTACAATTCTTCCTTACTTCTTTTATTGGCATATATTCGTAACACACAAAACAAATACAGGTATTTTTGCCACATACGTTAAGTTAATATATCGCTACTTTGAAATTTATTTAAGACAGAATAAAACAATAATATTCGTGTGCCATCTGACAGGGAAATTATAATGAACAAATACGGACAGATATCAAAGTCACCTGTGTGTTCGTTTTTGAAAAAATAGCATATAATATTTTATATTACTGTTTTGTATAGTCTTGTCCTATGGGTTATTTTTTTAACAGGAGTTCGATTATTTGTTTCAACTATTTAGTTGTCAGAATTGGATATGCGGGCTTCTTATGGGTAACACCTACACTGTTGCGAAACTCAGCGTCAAAAATGTACTTACTGCTACAGAACCGCGCGACCGTCACACACGTATGCCTGTGTTGTATGTGCCGTACACAAGGCACGTGTACATATTTTGTTTTCTCCTCTTATTCCGTTTCGTTCACTTCGTCATTACCACACGTCATTACCACCCATATATATACAGTACAGTACACGCGTGTATAACGACCGACAACACCAAAAGTTATACACTCATACACTAAAATATGAGAAACAAAAATTGAGAAAATATTAACTTTATACGTTGCTTATCTTCGTGCTACAAATCATTCTTTTTTATTGGCATTTTGTTTTACATTACATGCTGCTACTCCACATACTAATAGTGTTGCAACGCAACTGTAGCGCTGGGTACGCCATTGATTTTCATCCAATGCCAAACCCTTTCGGAACTGTTCTACGTGATACAAATTTTACACACAACAGCATGCGACCTAAGCGCACGGTCGAAATATCAGGCGACAAAACAACAACGCGTTAAAAAGACACCAAAAAAAGTGCCAAAAGAATATAACGTAAAAAACCTCAGCGACGAAGGGGCACAAACTGAAATAGCGCAGTGGCAATATTAGGGTGTCGCGTTAATAGACTGCTTGCCTCATACCAGTTTTAATAAATATCACGGTGAAAGTGATAACGTAATAGAATAAGAATATAATTTCTTCAAATATTTATCGCCTAATATACGCGTGTGTCTGTTAGCCATAAACCCGTTGTTGTCCTGCGGTAATCGCGATGAAAAGAAATCACAGCTATAGAGATATACCAGCAAACTCATTCGAGGACCAGACTTTAATTTTAGTACTCTATTTTTTTCTATTTTAGATTATGCTTTTATTGGTAACGTACATCATTTACATCGCTTCTTATATTTTGATGTTTCTATTAGCATAGCTCGTTATAAAATGGCCACCGCACTGGCGAAAAAAGGTAAATGTTTAAACTTCTATCACCGTCAAAGTATTCAACGCTCTGGGAGCACATGGACACGCATAAATCTAAAATATAATTTCATTGAAACTAAACTACGAGTAAATGTATAAAAACCTTAGACAACGTGTCTTCAGGCGCTTTGTTACAAGGCAATCGGTAGATTTTTATAAATATATTTTACCGTGTTCAACTGCGCTGAAACTTAAAAATCACATCCTCGTCAACAAAAATTGTGTCCTAGAATAATTCGAAATGTAAGAGATAATGCAACAAATTGAAAAAGTAGCACACTAAATGATTCAAAGCGAGCTTGTAGTTGGACTAGTTGGTGAGCGTTATAAACCACGGTGTAAGGCACAAAACAGACCGTACACAAGGACGAAGACACAAACACAGGCGAGTTTCAAGGTTCCTGAGTGTATCTTACGTCCTTTATTGTGGGAAGTAATTGAAACTTTTTCTTTCGGCTTTCTGTTGAAGGCGACTTTTCGAGCGAAAGGGTGAACCGTACCTGACCGGAGTTTTTTTATGCTTCCGTAAATTGCAACAGCGAGGTACCATAGGCTACGACCAGCTGTGGTAAAAACAACTTCCTAAGTTCAGCTAGTTGGCTCTGATTCATATTAACGTTTCTATTAAGTTGAACGCACGAATTTTCCTGTGTTGCCTCTCATTTGCTGTTCTAGTGTTTTTCGGCGGAAAATTCATGAACGAAAAGATTCTCGTTTATATGTTGAAAGACCAGTGGACAAACGCATGTGTTAATTATCACCCAAGAGTGTTGAGAATGTTAATAAATAAAATCACAAAACGAAAAGTTAATCTAAGGGGCCAGGAATTTCTGATGGACCTGATGCAGCAAAAGTAAAGTAAAGCTTTGTTGTTAAGAGCATATTAAAGCACTACAGCATATTACCTAAAATGCTCCGGCAAAGAAAGAAGGGTTAACATAATACATTTTGAAATTTCTAGCCCGAGAAGAATCAACTAGAGTTTGGCGCTTTCTTCATAATAGGCCTCAATCAGAGGATCAAATGATTAAACGGCCCTCAGTTTCATATTTTAGTACAAGTGGAGATATTCACGATGTTTCATATTAATTGCACATAAAAATATAGTGGCGCTAGCTGACATAAAACTGCAAACGCTATGAATAAGGCCGCTTTTCTTAACCCGGCAAAAACACAAGTTTTTAATCCTGCGTTAAACACCTACCTTGAGCTAGGTTCTTGCTAAACTCAAAGCACCCAAACGAGTGGAGCTTCTTAGCTGTGATACTTTGACGTTGTGCCACCTTGGAAAAAGGTATTGTGTAGCTGTGCATTTCAAAAGTTTTGCTCAATTTTCTTTGTGCTGTTTTATCTCCGCACAGCTTCCCGCGTGCCGTATGGACCGTGTTGTTTCGTAACGAGATGATTTGTCGCGTGCTGCTAAGTTGTGAGCACGGTGTTCATGTCACGTTGGAACGTGGCTGGTGCTGCTCAAAGTACGAGCGGTATCGCTTTGATCTTGCACAGTCCGTCGGCAGTGACGAAGACAGCTCTCTCGCGGTCGCGTTCGTCGACTTCAATCTGCCAGTAACCACTCTTCAGGTTCATCGACGAAAAATATCAGTAGTGACGCAGTCGGTGTAAAGTGTAGTCGATGAGGGAAAAGGATAGACGTCCTCCTTAGTCAAGCATTCAGTCGACGATAGTTCACACATAACCTCACGGTTCCGTCCTTCGTCTTTAGAAGCACGGCTAGGACGCCCACGGTCTTTTTGAGGTTTGAATGATTTCGTCGTCGACCATTTCCTGGACTTTGTCTCGCATCAGCTTTCTCTCCATTAAGGAGATTTGGTAGGGCGACCGGTGGACAGAGAACGCGTCGTCGTCGGTAGCAACGCAGTGTTTCGCCACTGGTGTTTGGCGCACTTTCGATCAAGTGGCAAAACACTTACTGTATTCAGCGAGGACGTCAATTAGTCGCCGGCGCTTTGGAGCTGGGAGCTCGGTGTCAATGGCGAGCTCCCGCGACGACGTGCTTTTTTGCTGTGACGACGAGGTGTTCTCAGAGGCTGCGGTGATCACAGTTGTCGCATGAAGCTCCTTGACGTGGGCCACGGTGGTACCCTTCGTTATGGGCAGTGGCTTCTCTCAAACGTTTATCACGAAAACAGGTGTACGTTCTTCTTTGAGATCCTTTACGCCTCGTGCGACGCCAATTTATTCTTTAAGAAGTTATTCTGCCTTCGAGAATAGTTTCTCTGTGCGTGGCTCCGTCGGTCATGACGGTTATGGAAACACTCGACCGCGGGAGCAGGTACACATGGTCGGTAATAAGTCGGATAGCGGTTCACGTCGTGTTGGTCTCCACCGGCGGCAGAACAGGCTTTTGCAGCGTTAACTAGTCTGCCCCGATCATGATTTGGCAGAGAAAGTTTATTCCGAGGATAACGTCTCTCGCACAGTCTTGCAGAACGACGAACTTCTCAGGACACGTCTCACAGTAGAACTCGACGAGAGCAGCGCGTCTCCCGACTGGTGTAATAAGGTGTTCTCCGGCGGCTCGTATTTGAGGTTCATTCCACGGCGTCTTGACTTTCCGAATCCGGCGAGAGAGCCTCCCATTCCAACCTGAGTTGTCTGCTCAGGTATCCACGAGTGCTGATTCGTCGTGGCCGTCGATGACAACATTTAGGTCGTTGGTCACCGTTGCAAGGGGGTCCTTGCGAGGCCTAGCGCCGACGGAAAGGGAACGCTCTATTGTTCTTGGAAGCTCTTTACTGCGGTGGTCTTCGGCAACGCCGCCTCCAAGCGTTGCCGCACTTAGCTTTCCCTACTCGAAAGGGGAACAGGGTGTCCCGACAAGAGCTGCAGAAGAAGTGCGAGAGCGCACGTCGAAGCGAATGCGAACAGGAACCTCGAGGTGGAGTCGGCACAGGGGGCAGGGTTCGTCGGAGGTACTCGCCGTTGTCCCTTTAGGCAGAACTATTTTAAGACTGAAAAGGAGTGCCATGCTATCATCTGGGCAATGATAAAGTTCCACCCATATTTATATAAAAGTCCTTTCCGCGTAGTCACAGACCACCACTTGCTCTGCTGGCTCTCGCGAATCTGAAGGATTCCTCCGGACGCTTCACCCGGTGGAGTCTACGACAGCAGGAGTTCCACATGACCGTGGCGTACAAGTCCGGCCGGAAGCACAATGACGCCGACTGCCTGTAAAAGGCCCCCGTTGAGGCCGGTCCTGCGTGCACTGAAGAAGACGAAGACGACAACCAACCCCTTTACCTTACGCAGCTGAAGTTAGAATATGTCCGCGTGAGTCTTTTAAACTATTCTCAACTGCACATCGTGGTTGATTCACCGTCGAAGTTGTATATTCCGCCCGTTTATTACATATTCCACAAAGGCAAAAAAAGAAAATAACTTTGGCTTTCCCAAAATATTATGCATGAAAATTAACGAGACCAATAGACCGATTAATGAATAGTTTAACGAGCGGCGATTAACCGGGTCCAAATTTTTAATCGATGTTTAGCCCTAATATTTTATCTTGTTATACAAAAACAACACAGAACAGATGTAAACAAACAAGGTTGCTGCTAGACCGGACTACGTTTGTGGAGAAGTTGATTTTTAAATATCTCTTCGGGTTCAGCCGCTGCCGATTTTTGGCGAATAGTCTTAATAGCGGACGAGGTTGAACCTTTCACATGTGTCAGGGGGTTCATATTAACTCTAACGAATACCTTTTTCACAGCAGGAGAGTATTAAACCATGCCATAATTTTTTTTTTCTGCTTTTTATGTCTATTAAGACCTCGCTTTCAGGCGATAATAGGTAGGCTTTGTTGACAAGGTTTCTACATAAAAGGCGAAAAAGGAGTCCTCCAGTGGAAACAAAACTCATACAAACCGTGAGAAAATGATTGAAATTCAATTTGGACGTTCTCTAGCCCGAGATTATTTTCCAGTAGAATTTCCATTTTTCTTTTAACTTCAAGCTGTGGGAACTAGGCAAGTCTTCAGTAGGTTGAATATACTCTCGTTCCAGAATGCAGTGCTGTTTTCCGTTAGATATAAGGCACGCCTTCAAAGCAAAATCACAAGCAGCCCTAAATTCGTTTTATATTTAGCCAAATATCCCCGAACGGTCAGCCTCCCCTAGTCCCATGTCTGTACCTTTTCGGCAGTCACTTCAAGACCTCGCCTTTTAATAAAATCATGCTCTTCTATCTGATGAACTTAAGAAATAGACTTTACGCCCCCCCTAGTAAATGGGGTTGGGAGTGCAATGTACAGTTCTAAAGCTCATACCCGCAGTCAGCGTTTTGATTCTACAAAAAATAGTTGGCCAACTGAAGAACTCTTGAAGACATATGTTATCTTTTGAAAATAGGGAAGAACTCACCAATGACGGGGCCACAGTTTCACAAACAAACCTTGGTGTACATAAAAACAAAGTATCAATTTTCATTTACTGCATATTCTAGCCCTCTGAAACGCAAAAGAAGAAAACAATCTCTTAAATTTTCGCTTGGGGATCAATGATTTCTTGAACGTTGCAATGTGATGCATTCGCCCAGGATTGTAGCGCGATACAAAGAGTACACCAAAAATTTATCTTGACATTGAAATACAGATACTGATTGAAATATTGTATCGCGATACAAAAATATATAGAAAGAAAGTATTTCTGAAACACTATCTCGATACTGCCCAACCTTGCGCAAGGTGAACCACACTTTTTTTCTTTAATTTTTTTTGTTTTGCGTTATATCTGGAGTGTTGTCCGATGCCACTCTTGCGAAGCCTTCAAGTTCCATCTCATGCCACTTCATGCGCGCGACCGATCGCCGTTCACAGGTGTTAAACGCAAGAACAACTGTTAAACTTACGTGTGTGCTATCAGTCACTCGCCGACGATTTGTTTCACAATAAAGCGCGAGCGAGCTCTAGGTGAACGCTGCAGGGGTGACCAGCATGATTTTGTACCTGCTTAATACTTCCATTAGATGCGCTAGTTTGCAAGCGCTTCAGCTCCATTACCCCATTATTCGAGCATAATTCAACGGCTGCCAGGCTATTGAGGGGGCCCTCTCTGAGAAGAGACTGCTGCAGGCCATCTGCAACGCCCTCGGCGCCCATGCGACTTCCAGAGGCTCTGCGCTTCGCGGCCACCTTCATCTGCCGAGAAGCTTTCCGTAGAGGTAAGAATATGGATAAAACCACTCTATGCACTCGGAGATGGCGTTCAAGGATTGTGGAAGGCGAAAAGAGATGCTGACATCGCAAGTAAAATAAAAAAATCTTCGTTTTATTTTTTTTCGTTTTTTAAGAAATATGCATTTATTCTTTGAAAGCCACATATGGCAGGGAAGTGTGTTTTATCTGGACAAGGTTGCTCGAAGCACCGGAAACCCGAGTGTTGTTGATCACCTTGATGTGACTGATTTAAATCCTGTATCCAAAGAACTATGAAGGTTGGAGTTCATCCTATATACTTTATGCTTCGAAGTGACAGTACGAGCTATTTCCAGCATCTGCTAGAAACCCAGCGATGACCAGAACCACCTTTATGATTCCCGAAAAATTAGGACTAAGAAGGTTGAGGACACAAGGGACCAGGATGTGATCTCAGCAATTGAGAGAGGCGTCGTCGAGGTTTCCTGCTTTTAAATAATGGTAATCTTTTAGCGCGTTTAACTTGAAAGAGTTTTAATCTGGCTCAGAGATGTCGTGTCTGAGCCAGATTACGCTACAGCTTTAAATAACTATTTATCTTCCGTACTCTCAAACGAAAGCGCTGGTCATATACCTAGTTGGCCTTGCTCAGCTTTTGAGCCCATGGCCCCCATTACAGTTACGTTTCTGCTGCAGGAATTCTTCGACTTATCGAAGGTTTAAAACTCTCATCATCTTGTGGCCCAGACAATATTGGCCCCAAAATTCTTAGCAACGCAAAAGTAATGTCTTGTGGGTTCCTAAAATAATATTTTCTCAGTCATCACAGCAGGGTTGACTACCACTGGACTGGAAGCTGGGGAAGGTCATTCCAGTCTTTAAAAGATGAGATCGTGCGCTGGCCTTAAACTACCGTCCCATATCATTAACCTGCGTCGCGTCCAAACTTTTTGACGCATATAATTTTCTCGCATTATAACATATTTAGAAGCCAATCATTTTTTTTTAATCATCAGCACATGATTTTTTATGTGTTTTTCACGTGAGAAGCAACTTTTAGAATTCACACATGAGTTTATCATTAACCTTGATTCGCACGGCCAAACGGATGCTCTAATCTTTGATTTCCCCAAGGCACCCGACAGGGTTTCCCATCGTCAACTAATTTCAATACTTTCTATCCAAGAAAGGACTCTCTGGTCCTTTCTTGGATTAGTGACTTCCTCATTTCTCGCACTCAGTTCACTGTGTCTAACAACCATATGTCAGATCGTACTAACGTTACATCTGGGAATCCACAGGGGTCAGCATTAGGTCAATTACTGTTTCTCAATTTTATTAACTACTTATGGAATTTAATCAGTCGTAGCATTTTTCTCATCGCTGATGATCGTGTCCTATATCGCAAAATTACTTCGTCTAATGACCATTTGCATCTTCAGAGTGACCTTGAGCTAAATCATGAATGATGCTCCAAATGGCATGTGCCATTCAACATGTGAAAATGTAAATTACTTCGATTCACTCAGAAACATGTAGCATACCGTTTTTCGTACTTTATTAGCTCTGGACTAATCGGCTCTGCCTTGCCCTATAAATAAATTGGTTTAACACTTACTAGCGACTTAACCTGGTATAACGACATCGAAAGAGTCACAGCAGAAGCTTCACGAACTCTAGGCTACGGCAAAAGACATCTGAAGGCGGCACCCTCTCAATTTAGAAAAATGGCATACGAGACTTGCGTTTGATCAAAGTTGGGGCATGCAGCAGAAATTTGGAGCCCTCGTCAATTTTATCTCATCAATCAATTTGAGTCAGTTCAAAATCACGAGGCCAGATTTATTCTTAATGATTATTACCAAACAACTGGTGTTTCTGCACTGAAATGCCTGCTGGATATTCCAACTTTGAAGTCGCGCCGTAAGATATCGCACTTAACACTATTTCATAAAATGTTCTAATACGTGGTGCCCTTGGCAGTCTTACCTATCTAACAAACTTGAATCCATCAAAAACAGGGCTCGTCGTTTTATTTTTTCTGATTACTCACCATTCACGAGCATATCTGGATTGCGAAAAGCAGCTAACCTTCACACGCTTTCATTGAGGCGCCGAGTGTCCCGTCTCTCTTTCCTTCACCGAATCTTTCACCATAACATATGCCTCTTCGTGAATCACTGCTTTTACCTCCGTGGCAGAATTTCCCCCCCTTTGACCACTCCTGCAAGTTGCTACCCATTTTTTTGTCAACTACTTCATACAGTAATTTAACTTCACCTTTGGCAATAAACGATTGGAACATACTACCAAATGACATTGTTACCATAACTGACACACATAAATTTGGCGCCTCTGCAACCACTTTCATCTCTGCTTTATGCGACTAGTGCCCTCTTCTATTGTGTTGAAATTGCGTGCGTAAGTGTTCGATTAAGAAAAAAATAACAAATGTACCACTCCCTTGTGTAATGCCCGTAAGGACCTTCATGGATAATCGGTGATAAATGATAAATTATGATATTTCAATGCTTTGAAACTCAATCCTACTTCCTACGAGAACAGAATTGTCACTACTAAACCACTCATGCCACGTATCTCGGATCACCGATCGCACGAACTACTTCAACCGATCATTTTTTTCGCAGATCATCACAGACTGGAATGACCTGCCAACTGACATCCTAGACAAAGGTTACCCTGTCCTTTTTCGCGATGCTATGATTACTCATTTTTGCTACTGTATTTATGTACCAGATTTATTTTACACGCAATTTTTCAACACTGTTTATATTGCTAACAAGCACTGTAGCAGTCAGCGACCTGCCTTTTCAAGTGTTGTCCCAAGTCATAACAGGGCGAAGTATTTTTCATGTATGCCTTCTCCTCTATGTAATTTTGCCTCTGATGGAGCTTTGAAGGGTACAATTATTGAATGAATGAATGAAAAGAACAAAGAGCTCGTTGCATTCATTCGTGTCCTTGGGTGCTCGCAGGTGTTCAATTCAAAGGGAATAAAATAAGCGTGTTCATTTATGCATTATGTCGCGTTGATGAAGTGACTAGATGGGCCCTTTTATGACTTGTAAGTAATCTGCCTACTTTTTTAAGTCTAAAACACCAGAATTTGTTTCCGCAGCTATCCCACTTCAATATATAGTGCACATTGAAACTGGTTCTTTTTCCTTCTTTGCTGTGAGACACGGAAGCTAACGAGTACCGTTCTTTCTCGTTGCAATGGAAAGAAGGATGCGGGACTGATTGCATACTTTCTATATGCAGTCAGTTTCGTAAGTGAATTAAATTGAAGAATACTACATATCAACAAATGATTCATAAATCTTTAGACTTCATGAAGTGGGTAGTTTTTGTTTGAGTCGTGCAAAGCTAAAGACTGAATACGATATAGTGCACATCTGAGAAGCCTTTAGGATCCGTGACTTTTGCTTTGACTCTGCGGCACTCTACTCACCTAGTCTTTCTCACATTATCTGAGAGCGAAGCCAAAGCTATAAACACGAACGATTTGCCTGACGAATGCTTGAAATGCCGCACAATCGACGACGTTCCTAGCTGTCGAAAAGAATTGACAACAGAGGATAGTCGAAAGGCCAGGGTATTTGCTGCACACATATTTATCGATGTATATGAGTCCTTGTATAAATACAGCAAGCCTCAACATTGAAAGAGTATATTCTACGTACCACACAATGCTGCATTATCCAAACAAGGTTTACTTAGAAACCTTCTGCAATATACAGCTTCGTGATACACTTCACGGCGATCGGCCGTGCAATATTGTTCCCTTATATTGTTTTGTATGGATGCTGAGCAGAAACGCTTGAATAGGAAGCTCCCGGGCCACAAGGCCCCATTCTCACAGTCGAAGATACCGCTAAAGTAAATGCAGCGTGAATAGGAAAAATAAAGGTGCAACTTCCAAGAAAGGCCGGAAACCTCGGAATGCTCAAGACTGCTGGAGAAACTCGTTGAGCAGGTTTTCACAGCTCAAGATGATGGCGGATACTTTTTAGCTTCTAAGGGTCGCGAGAGACACACTAGAAACATTTTTGGGATGTATTGCAATACATACATCCAAGGATGTATTACAAGGAATACATCCAAGGGTGTATCGAAGATCAAATCGCGTTGCCTTCTATTGTGGGCCCTCATCGGAGTGTATCCACAATGGGTAGCAACAGATGACAGAAGAGCAGGTTCCTCAGCTCTTACATTCCTACATATATGCATATTTACCGTGGAATGAATCTTTGCAAGTACGTTTAGAGACTTTATTATGTACGAGCATGGCTAAACTTTGACTGTTGCATTTATGGTGCCTGGGAACGTCTTCGACTCATGTGTTTAGCATCCTATTCCAATGATGGTGGTACCCTGGTGCCAACAAATGACATCAGATAAGCCGGAGCGTCACCCTATCGGATACTACGGTCCAGGTGTTTGGGCTTACAACATCCGACAAAAGGATCGAGCAAACGCGAATGTCGCTGTTATCACGGCGTACCAACTACGGACGGCCGAAACTTCTGTGAACTGTCAACCTGGAAAGCGACATGTAGCAGAACAAGTGTCTGCCACATCCCCTACCGCTGCAGCGACAATGCCTGGATCGCGGCCGGCGAGAGCTCGACAAGTCTGCGATGTTATCGGGCGAAAATGAAGGTGCTAAGTTTTTGAGCGTTGTAAACACACCAGTCGGAGACACGTTCATACACTGTAGTTGAAATATAGGTAGACATTAAAAGCTGTAGTATGGTGTCACTTTGCATTGAAAATACCACCTCTTACCTGTGCTGTGTTCCGCCAGAATTATGCAACTCGACACCTGAGTTGTTGTTGCAAACTAAATAGAAATCATGACATAGACCTCTATTGGCGCTCAAGTGTGCAATTTAAAGCGAACTAATTCTTATATATATATATATATATTGTGAACGAAGAGGGGAGAAGGTGAATATTGAATATATATATATATATACTATCAAACTGTTTGGGGTATTACTGGTTCATGCTTAGTTTACATCGTTTTGTAATGTCAGCAAGGATTGATTTAGAGACATGTTAATGTGCAGGATATTTTTTTCAGAAAACTTAAGATTGCAAGAAAGTTAGGGTGTGTGTATGTTTATACAGCCATGAACTTAGTCTGTCTCAACGGGCGACTTGTTTCCCAGCTGCAGATGAGCAACTTAGCCAGTGTAGTACAATCGCTAGCCTGGAGTCTTTAACGTGTACCATTCAGTAGTGATACACGACCGCACGCCGGTACGATGCTCATTCAGATCGAAACGGGCAGTGGTGTGGATCGAACCCAGCATCCCTGGATTCTGCAGCGCGAGCTTTCACTACACGTGCTCCGAGTTAGTGTGCACTAGACCACTCGGCCACCAATCACCCTTGTAAAACGTTAGATTAACGTCTTAAAAAAAAAAAAGAAAACAATTGTACACAAACTTTTCGCCACTGCTATACTGTTCCATACAATGCCCATCAAGCAATTCAATAAAGGCTACTACAGCGAGTTGGGCTACACCTGGTTTCTAGCTCGTTTTAAAGCATACACTCGTAACACTCGGCTAACTGGTGTGCTGGTGCCAGTAACTTTGGCAGCATCTTATAGTATGTATAAAACGAAATATACCTTGAGAAAACAAATAAAGCCATTCAACCTTTCTACTGAATGTGTTTGCCAATTGGTGAACTTTGGTTATGTTAACTTGTTACATTTCAGCGTAAGCACAGACATGGCAGACTAAGGAAGATAAGGTCTGGCACAAAGGCTGCAGAGCAGACCAGGCAGTTTCTAAGTGGTTCATGCAGAGCAGGTGACATGTTACCACTTCCCAGAAAACAGACGGGACTTATCCTTGGCGAGTCTACGTTTGAGGGGGGGCTCTGTCTGCAGTGAGAACACTGAAGCCTCTCATGCCACCGTCACTAACACATCATAATTCGAGTAATCATTCAGTGGCTACATTGACGAAGCACGTAAGGATCATCAGTGAGTGGACTAGAAATGTGGATAAAGAAGGGACTAGGTCTTGTCCTTTTTCACGATTGCTTAGTGATCACCATCTATTGGATTGTATATCTGGATGTCAACAGCCCATCTGAGACCTAGAAGTGAGGAATGTTAGAAAATTACAAAATTCGTGACTTGCACACTGGTATTTGTTTGACTTAGTTTGTTTCGCGGACAAACCAAAGATGCATACACGTTACTCATTGATTACTCCCGTGTCAATTTCGTTCGGCGCTCATTAGTTTAGCTTGGACAGTGCGCAACCTGAATTTTAGCCAGATATTGTCACGAATGACAAATGATGAGGCGCCGAATAACTGAAGAAACTGGAGGTTTAATGGGGCGAACATCTGCCCAAAGCAAAAGAGAAGGTAAGCGTCGCAGGCGTCGATGTTGGCCAAACAGCAGGATTGAGCACTAGGGCGAAACTGACTCCGGCTCGCCACGCGGAGTCCCTTATGTACAAGTGCGGGCTTCTGGAACAATCAATGTAGAAGCTTCGGCGCGTAGAACATTTAGCTCGAATAAGCGACAGGGTTCTCGAACTTGCCAGAGCGCGAAATTACAGGAACAACAAAAAGATACCTCCGCGCCCATGAATCAAACCTCGACTCTATGCGTAGGAACAAGGTACTATAACCGCTAAACCACATGCGCGCTGACTACTTGGCCAGCTACGCCCGCGGCAATGTCTTGTCCGAAGATAAGCTGCACGACAAACTTTGCCGAAGGGTAGCAACGGTACTTCTTTGGAAATTTACTTGAACTTGATAATGTAAAACACCTAATTTGAACCGCCAGGGTTGGCGCACTGTATTACACGAAATTTGATTAATGAGATGGAATAGAAAAGAAAAAAGAATAACACGATCGCATCCCTAACGTAAATTTCGCGCTTTATGCCTTTATGATGTTATTATTACGACTGTGGAAAGCCACTGCTATAGTAAGTTTGACCTAAGTGCGAGCGAAGCTAAAATTACAAGCGCAAAATTGTTGTGAACAACGATTGCACTGCGACAAGGCGCAAGCATGAGAGCTATGATCAAAGCACGGGACTCGCCCAAGTAGCTTTGGCTTCGATCGCATTTAAAAGTAAACGGAGTATAGTTTACAAAGCTTTCCTGCAGTTTCAAGTCAACATAGAGAGTATTTTTACACATTACGTGCGAGATGGTGTTCGGAGGATTGCGAAAACACTATCTTCCCAGCTGTTTCAGGCCGGCGCAGCTGTAGCCTTGAAGGTAAACATCTTCGACAGACGTCTGTCTGGTTGGGAAGTGATAATGGAAAAATATTTGACTCCTTGGCCTTGGCTTGTAGCCAAGGCCAAGGAGTCAAATAGCGTTACAGTAGCCAAGGCTGTAGCCTTGGCTACTGTAACGCACTCCGGGCGTCTCAGCGAGCAAAGCGAGAAAAAAAGGTGATTGATAAGCAAAGAAAAAAAATGAAAGACGTTTTCAATCCCCTGAAACGCCGAATTAGAGCGGAGCTCTTGAGGAGGAGAAGGGGAAGGTGCGGAGGTGGAGCTATGTCCCTCTTCTTCTCCTGCTCGGAACATTTTCCGCTAAACTTTGGTATAAAAATTTTCTCGCTTAAGGTAGCGGGGAATTTTTTCCGCTAAATTTCGCGGGAAAATATTTTCTTTGAATTTAGCGGGGAATTGTTTCCGCTAAATTTAGCGGGTAAATTTTTTCGCTAAATTTAGTGGTGAAATTTTTCCTGCTAAATATAGTGGGGAAAAGTTTTCCGCTAAATTTTGCGGGAACATTTCTTTCTAAATTAGTGGGGAAACATTTTCCGCTAAATTTAGCGAGATAATTTGTCCGCTAAATTTAGCGGGAATTTTCACAGCTAAATTGTTGGGCCAATTTCTACGCTAAATGTAGCTGCAAAAATTTCCGCTAAATTTAGCGAGGAACTTTTTCCGCTAAATTTAGCGGGTATTCGTTTCAAAATGAAAGTGGAATACAGGTGGAATCTTTCCGAGAACTTTTACGGTTCTACCTATCCGCCAAAGGAAAGGCATATTGTCACGGGTGGTGACCAAAAGAACAATAACTAAACAGAAAGGAATAAACGTTTAATGTGGCGAACTTGTGCCAAAACTAAAAGGGTACAAAGATAATAACAGAGCGTCGCGGGCGTCGAAGTCGGCGTAGCAGCACAGTCGAACGCTGGGGCGAAACTGAATCCTGCTTGCCAGACGGAGCCGCTTTTGTACACGCGTTGGCTTCTGGAGCATTCGATGTAGAAGGTTCGACGAGCAGAACATTCTAACCTCGAATCAGCAAGACGGTTCTCGAATTCACCAGAACATCACATTACAGTCTAAACAAGAATGCGTACCCGCGGCCAGGTATCGAACCCTGGCCCTTCGCGTGGGAGGCAAGCGCGATAACCGTTAGGCTATGGCCGCGCTGCCTACATGGCGCGCGGCATTACTCCACCCTTAAAAAGTGCATCGCCCCGATGCAACACAAAACACAAAGCACATAAAAAGAACGGCAAACTAGAATCTTTTGAAACACATAAGATCCACAGTCCTATCGAGCGTAGTACGGCTTCAGGTCGTGGTGGACGGCGTAATGATGTTCTTGTTCCTCGGGCATCACCTCGTAGTTCAGATCGCCGAGGCGACGAAGTACCTTGTATGGTCCAAAGTACCGTTTCAGCAGTTTCTCACTGAGGCCGCAGCGACGGATGGGCGTCCACATCCACACCCTGTCTCCGGGCTGGAAGTGAACGTCCCTGTGACGAAGGTTGTAGCGGCCCGCGTCTACGCGTTGCTGGTCTTGAATCATAAGTCGGGCGAGCTGGCGGGCTTCTTCGGCGCGTTGAGCAACCGCCTGGGCGTCGTCGCTCTCATTGTCAGAAGACTCATGGGGCAGCATTACGTCCAGCATGGTCGTTACCTTCCGACCAAGTACCAGCTGGAAAGGGGTGAATCCAGTGGTCTCCTGAACCGCCGTATTGTAGGCGAACGTGACCTAGAGCAACACCTCGTCCCACGTCTTGTGCTCTATGTCGACGTACACAGAGATCATATCGGCGATTGTCTTGTTGAGTCGCTCGGTCAGCCCGTTGGTCTGCGGGTGATATGCAGATATGCAGTGGTTCGACGATGGCCGGTGCCACTGAGACGAAGGATCTCTCGTGTCAGCTGGGCCATGAACGAAGATCCACGGTCTGTGATGAGGACTTCAGGGGCGCCGTGCCGGAGGACAATGGACTCGTTAAAAAACTTGGCGACTTCAACAGTCGTGCCTGCTGGAAGGGCTTTCGTCTCGGCGTACCGTGTGAGATAACCGGTGGTGACGATAATCCAGCGGTTTCCCGACGTTGACGATGGGAAAGGGCCAAGTAAATCCATTCCGATCTGCTGGAACGGCATAGACGGGGGAGAAATCGGATGCAGAAGTCTTGACGGCTTCGTTGGCGGTTTCTTGCGTCGCTGACACTCGTGGCATGATCGAATGTATAGGTGAACGGTCTTCGGTAGCCTCGGCCAGTAGTACTTTTCTTGAATCCTGGCGAGCGTCCTGCTGTAGCCAAGGTGTCCAGCCGTTGGGTCGTCATGGCATCCTTGGAATATTTCGTCTCGAAGGCTGGCAGGAACAACCAACAGCCATGCTGTGTTGTTATTGACGAAGTTCTCCTTGTACAGCACCCCTCGCTACATGGAGAATCTATGCAGGATTCTTAAGAAAGCACGGGGAACCGAACTCGCTTGTCCCTCTAAGTGCTCGATGAGCGCTCGCAGTTCAGGGTCGTCTCGTTGGAGTGCTGCCATGTCGCTGACGTCCAAAGCGCCGAGGAAACACTCATCGTCGTCGTCTTCGATACAGGCAGGATCGGCCTCGACAGGAGCTCTTGACAGGCAGTCGGCGTCATGGTGCTTCCGGCCGGACTTGTACACAACGGTCATCTCGAACTCCTGCAGTCGTAGGCTCTACCGGGTGAGGCATCCGGAAGGGTCTTTCAGATTCGCCAACCAGCAGAGCGAGTGGTGGTCCGTGACCACGCGAAAAGGACTTCCATACAGATATGGGCGAAACTTTGTTATCGCCCAGACGAGAGCAAGGCACTCCTTTTCAGCTGTAGAGTAGTTCCTCTCCGCCATAGACAGCGTCCGACTCGCGTATGCGATGACTCGCTCTGCCCCGTCCTGCCTTTGAACAAGCACCGCGCCAAGTCCGGTGTTACTGGCGTTCGTGTGGATCTCTGTATCAGCGAACTGGTCGAAGTGGCCAAGAATTGGGGGCGTCTGGAGTCTTCGTTTCAGCTCATCGAATGACCGCTGGTGTTCGTCTGTCCATTCGAACTTTACGGCGTCCTTCGTGAGGTGCGTCAGCGGTGCGGACAGCTTGGCGAAGTCCCGAACAAATCGTCTGTAGTAGGCACAAAGTCCGAGGAATCTTCTCACGGCCGTCTTGTCAGACGGCGGCGTAAATGCAGCCACGGCGCGGGTCTTCTCAGGGTCAGGGAGAACACCTTTGTTGCTCACGACGTGGCCAAAGAACTTAAGTTCACCAGAGGCGAATCGACACTTTGTTGGCTTGAGTGACAGGCCGGCGTTCTTGATGGCTTGAAGCACGGCTCGAAGTCGTTTCAGGTGCTCGTCGAAATCTTGCGAAAATACCACGACGTCGTCGAGGTAGACGAGGCAGCTCTGCCATTTCAGACCTGCCAGCACGGTGTCCATGACACGCTGGAAGGTGGCTGGCGCAGTACAAAGCCCGAAGGGCATCACTTTGAATTCGTACAGTCCGTCGGGAGTGACAAAGGCAGTTTTCTCCCGGTCGCGTTCGTCGACTTCAATCTGCCAGTAGCCACTCTTCAGATCCATTGGCGAAAAATATCGGCAGTGGCGCAGTCGGTCTAACGTATCGTCGATCCGGGGGAGCGGATAGATGTCCTTCTTCGTCACAGCGTTCAGTCGACGATAGCCCACGCAGAACCGAAGGGTTCCGTCCTTCTTCTTTACAAGGACGACTGGGGACGCCCATGGACTTCTTGAGGGTTGAATGATGTCGTCGTCGAGCATTTCTTGGATTTGATCCTGAATCACCTTCCTTTCCTTTAAGGAGACTCGATAGGGCGACTGGTGGACAGGGAGCGCGTCGTCGTCAATAATAACGCGATGTTTCGCTATTGGTGTTTGGCGAACTTTCGACGACGTGGCAAAGCAGTCACGGTATTCAGCGAGGAGATCAACCAGTTGCCGGCGCTTAGGAGCTGGGAGCTCGGGGTCAATGTCGATCGGCGGTGGCGGCGTGCTGTTCTGCTGTGACGACGAGGTTTCTACGGAGAATGCGGTGACCACGACTGGCGCCTGAAGCTCCTCAATATGGCCCACAGTGGTACCCTTCGTTAGGTGCTGCGGCTCCTCTCGGAAGTTTGTCACAAGAACAGTTCTACGTCCTTCTTGGAGATCCGTTACGCCTCGTGCGACGTCAATTCCTTTCTCAAGGAGCAGTTGGACGCTGCCTTCCAGAAGAGCTTCACTGTGCATGGCTGCGTCGGTTATGACGGTGACGAAAACACTCGACAGCGGTGGTAAGTTCACATGGTCGGCGATAACTCGGATCGCGATTGACGTCGTGTTGGTCTCCACCGACGGTAAAACTGGCTTTCGCAGCGTCAGCTGGTTTACCCCGAGGTCGGTGACGGCACCATACTCGCAGAGAAAGTCCATTCCGAGGATAACGTTCCTTGAACAGTCTTGCAGAACGAGGAACTTCACAGGGCACGACTCACCGTTGAACTCGACGCGAGCAGTACATCTCCCGACTGGTGTGATGAGGTGCCCTCCGGCGGTTCGTATTTGTGGTCCATCCCACGGCGTGGTGACTTTTCGAAGGCGGCGGGAGAGCCTCCCACAATATGTATCGGGTCTTGTGTGGCACCAGTCCTCCGCGACATCTTCCTTTCAAAATGTGATCGGGCCATCGACAGTGCACTCACTAAAGGGCCAATTTCACGCATTTTCAGATATGTGGATGATTATCTAGTACTTCTTTCAAAGATACCCATGGAAAATGGAGCTCAAATAATCCACACCATAAATCCCCTTTCTTGAGCGAAGGGCAAAGGCTCAATTTCACCCATGAGACTTCAACGTATTTAAGCCTTCAATTTTTAGATCTTCATCTGATGTTCAAAGGCAGGCACACTTGCTTAAAATAGTCGCCAAGAACCAAAAAAGGCCTGCTTCAGTACGACTCAGCTCACTCAAAAATCATCGAGAGGAATTGTCAAAAGCACATTGAGTGCATCCTGAAAAAAGTCGTGCACACGTTCCGCGGCTGAGAGTTTTCAAGCTCAAGTGCAGCGCCTCAAGACATCTGGGTTCCCGAAATTGATTTTGTTTGAAGTCGCCGAATCATTACTCACCAACAGTGGACAACGAGAACGCACACGA
The DNA here is from genome assembly GCF_016920785.2 of Ixodes scapularis. Lineage (NCBI taxonomy): Eukaryota > Metazoa > Arthropoda > Arachnida > Ixodida > Ixodidae > Ixodes > Ixodes scapularis. Next base: position 155,387,996 of record NW_024609868.1, on the reverse strand, counting down.
GAGAAGAACCAACGACCAGCAGTGCTGCCATGCATTCATCAGATTACACACAACTTAAAAAAGATAGCTTCTAAATATCAAGTCCCAGTGGCTCTCTCTGCACCAGATAAACTTAGGCGGTTGTGTCCGAGAAAAAACCATCTCCAACCACAGCAAGCTGAGTGCAAAGTAAGACATAAGCAACAATACGTCGACTGCCAACGAGGAGTGGTGTACGAAATACCTTTCACCTGCGGCAAAATATATGTGAGACAACAGGCCGATGCATCAATGATCGCTTACGAGAGCATGCCTTAGCCGTGAGATCGTCACCAGCCGGCCATCTTGCAATACATGCAAGGGACTGTATGTGCTCAGCAGTGTTTAGCCAAACCAAAATCCTAAGACATTTTAGGTCCAAAAAAACACGCGAGTTGTATGAAGCTCAAACAATTGTGCCTCATGGGGCAGTGTGCATCAGCGCCCTATTGATCGCCTTATCTCCGAAGGAACTTTACTACCCTAATCATATTGTCACGAATAACAAGTGACGAGGTGGCGAATAACTGAGTAAACTAAACGTTTAATCGGGCGAACTTGTACTCAAAAATAAAGAAGGAAACAAAAGAAAGCAGAGCGTTGCGGGCGTCGAGGTCGGCGTGACAGCAGACTCGAAAGCTGTTGCGAAACTGACTCGGCAAGGTGGCGGGCGGCCTCTTATCTAGAGTGAGTCACTATCTCGAAGATTCGGCGGAGAAGGTTCGAGCGTAGCGCGCTCGGGGCGAAAATGAACACGCACTTTCTAGAACAACAAAAACAGGGATAAACGATAGAAGTCATGTCCGCAGCAAGAATAAACGAGAACCTTCTAGAAGTCCGTGGCCCAGCGCGCGGCAATCGTGACTTGACGACAAGTATTCAGCCTGCGACCTCAGGTTCCGTTTTGGTCTCAAACTTCATCTTTTTTTATGATCTGTGATTTCCGATCGTGTACCATGGCGATTTTCTAATTTTGTTTTAAAATTATTGCTTTCTTCTTTCTTTCTCTCTTATTTCTACAGTTTTCTTCACTCACCGATATCATCAGCAACTCACCTTTTTCATACATTTTATTTTAAATTTTTACGTATAACAACTTTGAGGGTGTACGTTTCTTTATTTTAAGCAACAACATCAGTAACTTCGTTCTTCTTTCTTCTCCTCCTTTATAGACTGTATTAAATGTCAGTTGTCAGTTTAGCGCCCTTCCTGCCTACCTCGTCCTTCCTTCCTTGTTGTTTTGCGCTATTTTATTTATGAACGACCAACTATCCCGCCAGATCATCTTATTGCAGTCCTTTCTACTACAACGGGCCCTTTTCCGCGTGTTTTTCAACGAGACTATATTTCTTTTTATTTTAATGCGATCGCATTCTCAACCTGCAAGGCCATGTACCATTTGGCCGCCATCAGATATGGAGTGGTTCCACAAGACCTTCAATCGGTGTTCGTGTCGGCCAGACCTTCGCAACATCACGCCAGAAGGATATGCAGGATCGTACGCTCCGAAATGTGGAGGCAAGTGAGATTTTACCGAACGTGTCTTTGGGTACAAGCTGGCGGTGGAGATTCCAGAGGTGTGACAAGGTTGACAATACAATTGTCTGCTTGAATCGATATCTTGAGCAACGGAATACCTATGGTGGTCGTATGTTCCTTATATAAAAGGTCTCCGGAGCCGAAACCAAGGAAGCAAAGGACATAACCTCACTATTTTGGGGGACACTTCCCTGCCAGCAGATATATGCAGAATTCTAGAAAAAGGACCAAAATTCCGCACTTCACCAAAAAGACAGGGTATACAGCTATTGTCTAACGTATATGACTTAGCGGATAAGGCACATGAAGATGTCAGACCACGTTGTATTGAAGACTCCGTGGGCGTAACTATTAAGATCTGGGAATGGTTGTGGACGGAGGTTGAACATGTCTCGTGTGGTAAATTACTTCACTGAGAAAGATTTAAACCTGTTAGAGTCAGACAAAAAAAAGGGGATTTGTTGTCGTCCCCAGATCAATTTACCAAAAAAGGCTATTGCGGCCATAGACAAAAATTTCATCCAATCAAGCATCAAGACCAAAAAGATGAAAGCCATGGCGCTCCAATTATGCACTAAGCTTGAATTGACATCAATGAAGAAGATGATTTCGACTGCCATAAAGGTCCACTTAGACATGTTTTTCACTGCCAAAACACACAAAGAAGAGTGTCCGTTCCGAGTGGTAGTGACTGAAAAAGGATCGTGGCAAGGGGTGTTGTCACGCTATTTAATGAAACATCTGTCTAACCTCAAACTAAATGATCCAATCCTGATCCCTAACTCTGAAGTGGTTATACATCACCTACAACTGAATGATGCAACGGTACGATACGGGCTTTCACTTGATGTGGAGGATCTTTTGTACTCAATCCCGCACAACAAGCTGTTTACAGCTGTCAACGAATGTATTGAGGCCAATGGGATCACGAAGTTTCAAAATGAAAGTGAAATAGAGGTGGAATTTTTCCTAGACCTTTTACGGTTCTACCTATCCGCCACCGTGGTAACGTACAAAGGTACGTCTTACCCACCAAGGAAAGGCATATGTATCGGGTCCTCTGTGGCACCAGTCCTCTGCGACATCTTCCTTTCAAAATGTGATCGGGCCATCGATAATGCACTCACCAAAGAGCAAGTTTCACGCATTTTTAGATATGTGGATAATTATCTAGTTCTTTCAAAGAGACCCATGGAAAATGAAGCTTAAATAATCCACACCATCAAATCCACTTTCTTGAGCGAAGGACAAGGGCTAAATTGCACCCATGAGACTTCAACGAATTTAAGCCTTCAATTTTTAGATCTTCATCTGATGTTCAAAGGCAGGAACACTTGCTGAAAATACTCGCCAAGAACTAAAAAAGGCCTGCTTCTGTACGCCTCAGCTTACTCAAAAATCATCAAGAAACGAATTGTCAAAAGCACAATGAATGCAGCCTTAAAAAAGTCGTGGACACGTTCCGCGGCTGAGAGTTTTCACGCTCAAGTGCAGCGCCTCAAGACATCTGGGTTCCCGAGTTTGATTTTGTTTGAAGTCGCCGAATCATTACTCACCAACAGTGGACAAGGAGTACGCACACGAGAGAAGAACCAACGGGCAGTGCTGCCATGCATTCATCAGATTACACACAACTTAAAAAAGATAGCTTCTAAATATCAAGTCCAAGTGGCACACTCTGCACCAGATAAACTTAGGCGGTTGTGTCCGAAGATAGCTTCTAAATATCAAGTCCAAGTGGCACACTCTGCACCAGATAAACTTAGGTGGTTGTGTCCGAGAATTAACCATCTCGAACCACAGCAAGCTGAGTGCAAAGTAAGACATAAGCAACAATACGTCGACTGCCAACGAGGAGTAATGTACGAAATACCTTTCACCTGCGGCAAAATATATGTGGGACAAACAGGCCGCTTCACCAATGATCGCTTACGAGAACATTCCTTACCCTTGAGATCGTCACCAGCCGGCCATCTTGCAATCCATGCGAGGGACTGTATGTGCTCAGCAGTGTTTAGCCAAACCAAAATCCTAAGACGTTCTAGGTACAAAAGAACACGCGAGTTGTATGAAGCTCACACAATTGCGTCTCGTGGGGCAGTGTGCATCAGCGCCTATCGATCGCCTTATCTCCAAAAGAACTTTACTACCTTAATCATATGACTTGACGACAAGTATTCAGCCTGCGACTTCAGGTTCCATTTTAGTCTCAAACTTCATCTTTTTTATCATCTACGGTTTCCGATCGTGTACCTCGGAAATTTTCTAATTTTGTTTCAAAATCATTGCTTCCTTCTTCCTTTCTCTCTTATTTCTAAGAGGTTTTTTTTCACTCGCAGATATCATCAGCAACTCACCTTTTCCATACATTTTATTTTACATTTTACGTATAACAACTTTGAGGGTGTACGTTTCTTTCTTTTAAGCAACAACATTAGTAAATTCTTTCTTCTTTTTTCTCCTCCTTCATAGACTGTATTAAATGTCAGTTGTCAGTTTAGCGCCCTTCCTGCCTACCTCGTCCTTCCTTCCTTGTTGTTGTGCGCTATTTTATTTATGATGAACGACCAACTAGCCCGCCAGCTTTTCTTATATGACACGTATTTTACACCATTGGCTGATTATATTGTAGTTTATCACTAGCCTCACTGGAAAACTTGCCTTTAGTTTGACTCGTTAACCAGATGGATCTTCTGTTCCGTAATTTAGATAGCGAAAAGTTGTTCTGTATTTTTTGGTAGGGTGGTGAAATCAAAACTAGCAGTATTTCATAAACACGCACGCTCTAAAATTTTGATGCTTCTACTTTCTCAGACAACCATTGGAAAGTAAGATCCCTTTACCCCTGGGGAAGCTCGGAGAATTACGAGCCTGAAAATATAATTAGCCCTGCAAAAAACAGTGCGGGGTGACACAGAACATGGCGCGAGCACAGAAAACGTAATGCTCACTGCATCAGTGGAAGAAGGTTTTTCGGTCTAAGGATAGTTTTCAACTGTTCAGTCACCATGCTCTGCCCGTTGAATCCGGGATTGGCTTTTCGAAGTGCTTTGCCGGGAAGTAGACGCACTGTGTTTTTACAGTGTAAGGTAGCATGACGTTAGCTCAAGGAAGTACCCGGTATGAAACAAATCTATGAGTGCATTCTAAATGCAAATTTGAATGCGAAATTAAACATAATGGTCAGTGCTTGCGGACAGGTACAGAGTTCGGGTTAAAATGTTCCTAACATAATATTTGTAACTTGACTGCTCGCAAATCGTCAGCATGATAAATGTAATGTATTTTAACATTATCTATCTAATACTCACACAATATGTCCCTAACCACATACACCCACTTGCCTTTTGTTTGTTCCGCAGGGCGATCTGCTGATGCTCGGTGAACTCGCCGATGCAGCGCGTCCCCCACAGAACGAGGCTCATACGTGCGTACGTTGCTGCCATGGTAACCACCGGAAAGATGTACGTGAGTATCAGGAGAAAGACATTGTACCTGCCAGAGAAAAAGGAAGCGTTAATTAGTGTTCTATCAAAAACAATACTTGTACATTGTGGAAAACTATTGCTGGATTATATCTCATACTTTCTTTACACGGGTATGTTTCTTTTGTTTTGTTTTCTCCTTAACTTGAGAGTTGAGGTGGTTGACGATTTGCTTGGCGTTTTGTCAAGAATGTTTTCAATAAATATTTTTAGAGGTATCGTGTGAGGTGAGTTTTTTTTAGATTTCGCGAAAATTAGAATTATTGGTCCACGCCTATTAGAAACAAAGGCAACGTTTCGCTGAAGTGAGTGAGTGGTTGTAAGTGTGAGTTCTTTATTATCATTAAAAAGTGTGTCCCTCATTTTTTTGTTATGTTTTTATAATAAAATCTAAATATTAACTTTTTCACAAGTATTGTGCAGAAGAAACGCTAAAAAAACCTCGAGCTCGCAAAATATCGATCAACTTATCGAAAAATGAAGTAACTAATCACTAAATATTTTCTTAATTGATTACTCGGAAAAGGGGTTAGTTAATTTTCAACCCTTCAAGAGGTTGAATATTGCTACCACAAATTATTGACATGCCTGCAAGAGCTGTTACAAATGCAGCTTTCTTATTTATTTATTTTAATTCGAACACATTTTTACAAGGGTGACTTTTACAGGAATGCATGCCGTCTGTTGTCTCTGCATATTGAACTTGGATAACTTGGCTAGCGTTAGATAAGGAAATAAACGTCAAGCTTAGCTCAGTAACTGAGATAAATTCTTTATTTTTTTAATCAAAGCTTTTAATGGTTACATGCTGGTAACTGTTTGAAAAGTTTACTTACTAAAATAGAAACATTTACACAGTTTGCAAAAGGCGACGAATTTTAAAAAAAAATATGCATCGATGAGTTAACTCGTTTCTTGTTGCCCGATATTTTAAGCGTGGTATAAAAAAATGCAGAAAGGTACTCTTTTTCGGGTTCACATAATAACTCGGTAGCGTCAAATTGATTGATACGCCGACATCACATCGCTGTGTTAAAGACGAGCTAACCAATAATAATTTGCCGATCTTCTGCGGATCACAAAGTGCGCAAGACATGCGGCACCTCTTCATCAGGTTGCGGATTCAGGTGACAAACTCTCAAAACAGATCAATCAGTACATCAGGGTTAGTTAATTACTGTATCGAAAACTGCTTAAATTAGTTCGGCCTCAAGTTATGACTGTTCTTTCAAGCTCAAACTGTAACTACTTAAATAAAAGTAATATTTAAAACTTATCCCGATTTTAGTTCATTGGCACAATCAAGGGGATGGGTATTACAGCATATTTTCTGTAAGTTCAAAACAGACTTAATGAACATGGCATCGATATATGCGTTACCCAACATTATTTATAAATTAGAAATAAGAAATGACGATAATAATCCCTGGAGAAAAGGAACAAGGGGGACGAAGGACAAACACAAATCTCTAAACACAGCTAGGCGACAGGTGCGCGACCGAAAACATCCGCCTGGTCTAGGTATCGACCCAAGGACTTCTCCGTTTCCAGCGGAACGCTGTACAAACAGAGCTATACAGACGTGAGATGTCAGTAGAGCAAACAGGTTTTATCAGTGGCCACCAGTCTGCTACCAAAAAGGATAAACGGCCTGGATTTTAAGGTTATGATGACAATGCAATTAATGCAAAAGTGCAAACAAGCTGGACAAGAATGACGATAATAATCCCTGTAGAAGGGGAACAAGGGGGCCAAAGGTCAATCTTGTCCAGCTCGCTTGCACCTTTGATTAATTACATTATCACAAGAAAAAATACCCTGTAATATATTTGTGAGGAGAAATCAATAAAGGATAAGAGAGAAAAAGGGGAAATGAGTGAGAGAACGCTGAATTTGGAAACTAAATTCCTAACCTCATATGACACCAGCTACTTCATAAAAGGGAGAAAAAACTGGAGAGAAAGACAGAAAAAGTTATTCGAGAAAAGACAGCACGCCAACAAAAGTTTATCTATTGTGTCTGTAGAACTTTGTGATAATATGCTTACCCTTTTGATATTTGTAATAAATATCAGAGCTTTACTGACCACCTGCTTTCAGAAGGGACACGTATAGTTGTCAAAAGAAACTGGTTGCTTCCGAACACCGAATGCTACGCACTGTCATTCAAAAGCGCCGGAGCCGCTCGCCTCGTGGCCCGACCAATATTTTTGTATTCTTTTCTGTGACAACCACGTATGAGGTTGGGTGTAAAAAAGCGTTGATTTAAGGGTGTTAACACCTCCTTCCTTTTGATTATTTTAAACAAACGACGGCGCATTTAATCAAATTCGTACCGCGACGTACACTCCCACCAAAGGTGATAAAAGACGATGTTTCTTCAAACGATTTAGCGATTGAAGCTCAGTGAATATCCCCATCGCCAGCGCAAGGAAAGGCAAACAAAATGTAGAGCCGATCCACTTCAAGTGAAGATGGAGGACCAGCGAAGCTGTATATTTACGACAAATGTACGACAATTTACGAAAACTTCACGGCAACTGTACGACATCTATAGATTTATATATGATTGCACTGTAGACGCGTACACGACATCGTTGTTTGATTGCCTTTATTTATTTTTTTCCGGTTGAGCACAAGTCTCTATCTGCATCATGGATGTGAAAGAAAAGAAGGTTAGATCGGCGCGTTTTGTCCTTAGCCTAGTAACAGCGCACTCTCATCTAAGTCGGTGACTGTAGATAACGAGGAAGCAGGACCGCACTATCTAATAATGCCAAGGAAGGCTGACTCACACGGATTGATCCCTCTTTTTATTTATACTTGCCGCGACCAATCGGAACGTAGGAGCGCCGTTTCAACGGGAGTTTTTTTTTATTATTAACATCCATGGAGGCATCTTTTTACACACCCTTGCACCCCCATAACAACTTCGCTGTAAAACTGAGGATTGCATAATCTCTCCTGTCAAAAAAAAGTCTACATATTGAGGCTAAACCCCAACAGAGACTATCTGCCCAATCATGGTACATTTAGATCACGTCAGGAATGTTGAGTCCTTTGGTTCATTACTACCTGAATAGGTCAAGGGATACGCCATAAAATGAAAACAACAAAAAAAAGAATGTAAGCAGGCTTTTACAACAGAAGCAAAAACCAACTGCTGCATCTCAGCTCATATTGTCACTCCAGCACAGGACGCCAAGTCGATTTCGATACGATGGTACACTGAAATGTAGGTCATGATCAGGAATTTTGCCTTATTACTATTTACTTTTTATATTTTTAGGTCTTTTTAATTGATATAATAATTAATGTAAGTGTTTGCTAAATGTTTGATTATGAAACTGCTAATAAAATATGCCGTACTATTTTTCCCGAGCGATCGTTTTTAACCATTGGGGAAAAAATACTTGTGTTATTTCATCTGAGATTCGTATTTTTTTTCTTTCAGTGGAGCAAATTTAGATGGTTTTTGTGGATTATGTAAGAAAGTGATCCTCCACAATTATTTTTTATGTTATATGTGATGGGTAGGTTCAGAGAACTGTTTTGCAATGGAATATTGTTTTTAAATATTGGTAGTTCCTTGAAAAAGCACTGTCAGAGATTATTAAAAAGCAATGAAATCAATTAATGGGAGCTCTAACCTATATAGAGCCTGGAGTGAGATCATTTTTGGCGATAAATCTAAAAGTCTAATGCTACTAAAGATCCATGAGGCAATTAATCCGCTAACTTCTATAAATGCGACAGCAATAGATGATGAAGATAACCAATGTTTGGTCATAAAACACATTTGAGAGAATGGACTTACGATCAATATTTTGACTTCACACTTTAGCGGCTTCTTTTATTGTACAATTTCAAGAGCATGCGTGCAATGTGCGCAGTCTACTCGAATGCATGGCTCAGGCACGAGCCTTCTTTGCTCCAGCTCGCGCTCAGGCATCCGAAAAATTCTGAAGTGGATTTGCCTTAAGCCTCTGCACTAGGTTTTATATTAAAAAAAAAGAGAAATAAATGTTCCAAATTAAACATTGTCTCCTATGTATAGGTAAGAGGATAAAAAACGCACTTGATAAAAACGCGACGGTAGCTTTAGAGCGAGGAAGAACACAATTTCTTTTTTGTTTATGGGTTTTGGGGTGTTTTTTTTTTTTGCTTTTTTAAGAAGAACGGCATTCTACTTTTTTGCAGTGAATCATCTAGACATGCAGAGCTGACAAGGGTATCTCCCACAGAAAGTTGGAATGCTATGGCACTTTATTGATACGTGTAGGTTGGAGACCCACAGTTAAATGGTAGATTTTAATCTACCCGTGTTTCAGTGCCCTATAAAAAAAGTTTTAGTGAAATAAGAGTAAAGACATGATGAACTCAGAAATATACTTTCATGAGCTAATCGAATTTGACTATAAAAATAGCACTCCACACTAAAAGCTATCATACACTGAAGGGCGTTAAAAGGGCGTTCCAGTAAGAAGCATGGCTATACCTTTTCAGCACCGTTATATCTGGTAATACTTTATTTTTAGTAACAAAATAGGATTTTGTCGTAGTGAGAACACATTTTAATTGCGTAGAAAGGATGTGCAAAAAGGTGCTCCAGCGGAAAATATTGTGAGTGCTCTCACAACATTTTAGTCTGTCTTAAGTTGGGATGATTTGGTCAATATATCGAATGTGGATTGACCATATGCATTTTCTCATTTGAAAAAAAAAAACATTTCTTTAATTCCATATGTCACGTTCTGTGCAAAATATCAACAAGAATAAAACAACGCAGTTGTAACTTTCATGCTTGAGGAGGCGGTCAACTGAAGGTAGGTATATTTCAGTTGATATGAATATAAGACGGTGGTGCAGTCGACTGAATTGTGCTTTCGGTCTCATGTGCTTTATCTAATAAATATTCTAGTTTCTGAGCATGGGGAAATGTGTGACGTGAGTGCGGCTTGGAAACTTGCGTCTCATAAAATATATATATAGGGTGGTCCAACTCACCAGGCTCGATCTAAATTGAACCGTAAAAATCGACGCCTGCACGTAGCAATCTAAATTATTGGTCAAATGTGTATTTCACAGGTCGGTTTTTTCTTGTGAAATTACAAAGCGTAGTTCCCTTTGTGTTAAAAATAAGGCCAAGAAACTTGCCAGGGTCTACGGCGGGCAGCGACACAGACGACAGGGGTTCAGTAGCGGGGTGTGTTTTGGAGTTCGTATTGATAGATGGCGTCGGGAGCTGCGTCCGAAAGTGCAGCTGTCCAGCGAAAGAAAGCAGACGACACGCAGACACGGAGGCGTTTTTGCAGCCGTTGGCAGCAAAAACGCCGCCGTTATACAGACGCGTCTTTTCTTCTTCAAGGTTTGCTTTTACTGCCCGCATTTATTTTTTAACCGAAGGTACATTTCAAAAAGATTATGTTCATTTTAATAAACCACGGTGGTCGCGAGCCGTCACGATAAGGAGGTACCGCCATCTATCAATACGAACGCCAAACACACCCCGCTACAGAACTGCTGTCGTCTGCGTCGCTGCCCGCCGTAGACCCTGGCAAATTTATTGGCCTTATTTTTTACAGAAAAAGAACTACGCTTTGTAACTTTGCAAAGAAAAACCGACCTGTGAAATACACCTTTGATGAAAAGTTTAGATAACTACGTGAGCGTCGATTTTTAAGCTTAATTTTAGATCGAGCCTGGTGACTTGGACCACCCTATATATCTTGACCGCTGCTGAGATCAACAGAAATCTATTTTTAGGGTGTTCGTCGTTGCTTTAAGGGTATTAGGTAGAACTGTTATGGTCGTTCCTTGAAGACAGAAGAAAAAAAAAAAAAGAACCGGAAGAACCAGGTAAGACGTCCGCGTGAGATCGGGGCGGCGCGTGAGCGCGAGACAGGCAGCGACGAAGCTCGAAGCAGCAGCTGTGAACTCCGCCGGGGTGCCCAGACCCCGAGAAACTCAGTGTTGCTACCTCCTAGACGGTCCAGGCACCGACCTGTCGGAGGTCAACTGGGCTGCGCGAAAGGCATCAGCAAAAAAACAGCACATCTACAAGGCTTTGACGTATCGTTGCCCTCCAGCTTATGAACCATTCGACGACTCATACGCATAGCCGTTAACTCCGGCTGCCGTCATCAACACTGAGCAACCTGCTAGCAGTTTTGAAACAGGACTTTACACTTCAAACCCGCCAGCTCCTCTGACTTGAATCTTTAAAAAACAGACATCTAATTACGTACTTTTGAGCTGTCTCATGCGTACACTGTCCCAGATAACTTGAAAACTAAAAAAAAAAAAACGGAGTGTTCTGCGAGTGAAACAAAATATATGTTGTCAGCGTACGTCATAAAAAAAGTGCAGGAATCTTTTGTGTGTGCCTATTTATTTAATTAAAACTAAGTAGCTAAATTTTGATTTATATCTGAAGGACCGAGCTCTGAACGGTTAAGTTGAAGAGCGCATTGAGAAACACCTAATTCATATGCTTGCCTTGCGCATTCCTTATACTTTGCCCAAAATAAATCCCGCACGTCGTTCTAGCAGCTCTCTGAGACGTGCTGGGAAGTGACGAAGTTAATTTTATCACCGTGTCCGAGACACGGCTTTCAGGCGGCAGGTACTCGTGCCTATCTTTAAAGCCTACACCGACAGGACGCCCTGCCTAGGACGGTACGCCAGTGATGAGGAGGCGCTTCGATCATTCCTGCAGAGTACGTCGCAGACCACTCCACGCGCGACACTCGAATGCGTTGTCATGTATTTTTTTTTTCAATATTTCGCGGGCTTTTTAGGCTACTTAAAAGAAGCGTAAGATGCCTATCACATATCATGTACTTTATTTCGGTGTTTCTTAATGCGCACTACAACTTTCCAGTTCACACCTCAGCTATATTAAAAAAAGTTGGCGAATTAGTTTTAATTATTTGAATAACTAGGCACATTAAAACTTTTCGTGCACTTTGCTTTAACGCTTGCTAACGACGTACAGTTGGTTTCATTCCCGCAAAGCGCGCCATGTTTTTGTTAAGTTTGGTGCAAGTTATCTGGTATATTGCCAAGTATAAATATCTTTATTTTCCTTTCAATTGTGCAGCGAATGCTTTTCCGGTGTCTCTCATGATTCATTTTATCAGTAATCACTAAAACACCACAAACGCCCTCATGATGTTCGTTTCCGGACAGGTTACTATAAAATTCTCAATGTAAAGTATATTTATTGTTTAGTTAATTACACGTATACGTGCTAAGACGTCTAAAAAACCTAGAATAGTACATAGGGCCTCGCTCTTCGAATGAAGTTATTAAATTTCATACGTCGGAATTTAAAAGGTTTTCTCATGAATTACTAATTTCTTTTGTTGAAACCTTTTAAGTTTTCTTCGGTACAGTTCCTGGAAGCTAGGCTATTAAGGTTCATCAAAGCATTTCTCAGACAACCAGGAGTGGAAACTTTACGTGTTATATATAGGGTCCAGTAGGTCCCGCGTTAGACCCTAATGAGTCTCTGATACAAATATTGCATGTTTAAAAAGATGTTCATATCCCCAGATAATTTCAAGAACTACAAACATTTAAATATGATGCACGAGGCACACCAACGCCAGCAGAATACTTGATAAAAAAAATTTACAATCATTGATCTGGATGTATACGTGTGCTTTTGGTGTCAGCTTAGTTACGTGCAGCGTATTTTGATTTTATTTGAATGGTAATTTTCTTAACCGCACTGTACAACAATTGACCTCATCAGCTTAAGTTATTCGTTTAGTCAATGTCTTAATTACAACGCCACACCAAATGGTATATTCATTGTTAGCAGTGAACTTTGTCCAAAGAATAAAATCACTACTCGAAAACGACAAATGCATAGAAAGAAAAACGAACGACGTTAACGGAATAGCGTAAAGAAAAAACAATAAAGCACTTTAAAGCGTTATTTTGTGTCACATAATATCAATGTCAAAACATACTGAAGCACTTTCGCGTGTTGTTTTCTTAAAGCAGTTCCAGACGACCATGCCTAGGACAGTTCGAGGTATTTTCAACGGAGTATTGTACTTCAAGTTCTGCCCTAGGAGAATTTTGCCAGTACGGGGACATTCTTAGCTATTTGAAAAAGAAAACTAATCAGGAAGGCCGGGCGGTTTCCGGGAATGCGGCGCTGATTTACAGCGAGTCATGAAGGCACGTTTCTGTCTCAATAAATCGCATTTATTACAATAACGGAGACGATTACCGGGCCAGCACTACAAGCCATACCGCGGACGACCTGATAAAAAAGAGCGCCCCGGAGCGATTTCTCTGTATTCACACTGTAGTTGGTGTCTATTAGAACATTACGCACACGTTCTATCTCGAAGACACGTATCAACAGTTCCTGGATAGAAAGGGCGGAGGGGCGAAGTTTTAATCCCCAACCGGAGGCCAGCACTCGTGTCTCATCTGAGCCCCTCGCAGGAATCCGGCAGGAGATGTAGAACACCCACCACTAAGACATGGCTATCTATGAGGAGTTGCTCACACAATATGACACCGATGCAAGGAACCAAAGTCAACGCGAGCAGAAACCGAGGGAGAAGTGGAGATGAGAGCGCGCGAAGAAGTCAAAACCCAAAAGCCTGGTCAGAATGATTAGTGGGTAGTCATAAATACAGCTGCCTTTGTTTCCACGGCACTCGTCGAAAACCTTCTGACGGGAACAGCGACCACATGACGCCGGGGTTCCGTGTTCCAACGCCTTCGAACAGTGCACTGGAGAGTGGAGACAAAAGCTGCCTCTGTTTTTAATCCTAATTATTCCCCCTAAGCATTCCCACCAGGGCTCCGTGTTTTGACACCCCCCCAATCCCGCTCTCCTCTCTTCTCCCTCGGTTTCTGTCGTTATAAGGATATATAAATATATATATATAAGTCAAAGATCCGTACTTTCGTGGTTGCTATGCTAGGAAGTTTATCGTATGCATTACGACAGCTTCGCCGAGAGGCTCGGCTTCGTCAGGATATATATATATATATATATATATATATATATATATATATATATATATATATATATATTGCTACACGATCCCTGGTGTCAACTTCAAATCCGGCTGACTGAATGCTACTGAACGTTCACCAGGACACCGTTGTACTTCTCATCTTTTTCTTCGCCTAGCTCTAACACATGCCCCTTCCGGCTAAAAAGAGTTATCACAGTACATCAAGCAAGTTATCAGCACTTTGGTCCTTATACAAAACTGCTCCATGAAAAAGAAGGGTTGTTGGTGAGATGTACATTTTCAGGTGATGAACATGCGCTAAAAATGTACTGCACTTCCGTGTAGTTCCCCCATCTTGTACTTTATGTGGTAGGGGTTCACGTTTTTAAATGACTTCGCAAGAACCCCCTGTACCTAGGCAGAAGCTTCTGAGCTCGTCATTTTTTCAGCTGTTCCCTCCGAACCAAGACCAAATCACCCGGAGATACACATGGTGTCAAACCAGCAGCACTTTATTGAGTTGCAGCACGCTATTGATAATGTAATATATCCATTCTTTCTCGTTTTCGTATGTCACGCAGGTGCCGCTGAAAGTTAATCTAAGGAAAATCTTCTCCCCTATCTCACCACGTTATAGATTATGTACATACCTGGGGAAGCAGCGCCATTCTACCACGAATAAGTTGGAATGGTGGGTAACTAGTGCTTCACTGCTTCACGGTATTTATCGCGAACGCGCCTTGAGGAACGAAATTGTCCCATTCAGCATGCTTGACATTTACTTACAAACAAAGAATGCCAGCAATTTTCCTGTTAGCTCGCTCGACCAACCCGTTAGTCTGTGGTCCATAGGTAGGTGCTTTGGTGTTAGTTATACCTTGAGATATCATTTCTTGTGAAAACATGGCAGAGGTAAAAGTTGTACCTCAATCAGTGATGATCATCCGTGGCACTCCGTGTTGCAGGAGAAGCTGGGTTGTAAAGGACCGTCCCACTTCTTCGATTGAGGTAGAGCCACGGGGGAAACACTATATCCATTCAGTAGGATCATCTTCCGCCACGAGAATAAAGCAGTTGCCGTCCAACGTAATTGAAAAAGGCCCAAAGTGGTCGATTCCCTATACCTCAAATCGAGCCTCTGGTTGTGGTATGGGGTGAAGTTCGCGTGGTTTGGTTGTATTTGGTGAGTTGCGTTTCTGACATGACGAGCAAGGTGCTACGTAGCTTGCCACTATCTTTTGAAGGCCAGACCACCAGTACCTTTCTAATATCTTCTGGAGAGTTTTGTCATGGTTTAAATCCCCCCTCCCCCCCCGCCCCCCCCCCCCCCCCCCCCCCCCAAAGAGTAGTTGCAGTACCGCTCCATGTAGTGAAGAACGGACAACTGGCACCCAATGTCTAGTGCTGGCACTGCGATTGCAAAATTACCCGGCACGAATTTGGTACGCTTTTCGTAGTTGAGTAGTCCTGGTCAGTCGATTGAAGTCGAGACATGATGTCTTGGATTTCACTATCTTGTTTCGGGCGAGCGTTTAAATTAAGTGTAGGCCCCAACAGCAAGCATCGTGGTAAGGAGAATCCGGTATGTCATTCACTGGGTGACGAGATAGAAAGTCTGCATCTTGGTGATCTTTGCTTCTCTGATAAAGAATTGTGAAGTTATTTTATATAAATAAAATCGACCAACTGGCTGTCAATTATTTTTTGCTTTGGAGCCATGTCAAAGTTGAGTTAATGGTCACAAGTGTGAAGTATCGTCCGTAGATATATGGCTGGGAGTGTTGAGTTGTCCAGACTAGTGCAATATACTGAAGATCTGAAGAATTGTGCTGCTGTTCTGCATCCATCAGATGGCGACTTGCGTATGAAACAACGCATTGCGTTTCGTCGTCTTGTTGCAACAAAACAGCACCGAGCCCCTTCCCCTTCCCACTGGCCTCTGTGTGAAAATAGGTAGCCTTAGCAGGCTCAACGTGGGCGTGAATCGGGGAACTTAACAAGGCACTCTCAGGTCTTTGAAGAAAGCTAGTTCCTCTGCTTTCCACAGCCTGGGTATGGTATTGCGCAGCAGACGGGCCATTGTAGTCGCACGGCGAGCATAGTCAGAAATGAACCTGTGAAAGTATGATGGCATTCCCTGGAAAATTTTACCTTCTTTAAGGATTTTGGAACAGAATAATCTGCAATGACTTTAAGCTTGACAGGATCTGGCGTAATGCCTTTATGTGGTGTAGCCGAGTTAATTGAAGAAGGAACGCCGTCATTTGGATAGGTTTTGCATCTTCTTCTTCGTCTTCTCACACAGGCTACTTCTTCTTTATTCTCTTTCGCCACAACAAATGTGTCCAAGGTAGGTTACTTTTTTAAATCCGAAAGAACACCTTTCTTGATTCAGGCGAAGGTTGGCATAGGAAAGCGCATCCTATATTGATATGATCTTTCCATGTTTTCATCAAATGGGCTCCCATAAATTATCGCGTCATCTAGGTATAGCTGTGCGATGGTCGACTTCTGGTAGACTAACACCCTGTTCATTAGCCACTGAAATGTCACAGGTGCATTACAGAGCCCTAAAACGTACTCGTAAACTGGTAGAGTCTATCCGGCGTCAAAACGCGTATTTTTCTGCATGCAATGGGTCGAGCGCTACCTGCCAGTATCCTGACAGAAAATTCCAGGTGGTGAAATATTCTGATCTTTGTAGCCGATGCAAAGCATCATCCAAGCGAGAAAGAGTGTACACATCCTGATTTGTTCTGCTGTTGATTTTCCTGTAGCCAACACAAAACCGGATAGCGAACCATAGTTTCTTCCTTTGACGAGCAACACTGGAGAGGACCACGGGCTTGATGAAGGAACGATCACTCCTTCTAGAAGCATGTCAATAACTTGCGTTTGAATAACAGTCCGTTCGGATGGAGAAAGTTTATGTCGTGACTCGTAAATAGGACGGCTGTCTCCGGTGTCAATGGAATGCTCGACTAAAGACGTACAGCCGAGTTCACTTGGAGAAAGTGCGAGGCAGCTACGGTGACGCTGTCATCTGTTCATTGTCAAGATCACGATCAGTATTAAATTTCTGCCAGGGAAGATTTGGTAGGTCTGCCTGTGAGTTGAATTCAACCGCGTCTGCACTTAGCTGCACTTCAGTGCACAGGCGCTGGGCGGTTCCGACGTGTTCCCCAGGTTTGAGCGTGATGTCGTTCAATTAAATATTTACGGCCAAGACCACGAAGTTAACCCACAAAGATGTTGATGTGTAGGGAGACACAAACTCGTAGCCAGGTTTAGCCCGAAGGAGAGGTTCAAAAATCACGTCCAAGCTTCAACTATTTTTGGGCGTATTAACTGGAGCACACGCAGCAGTGTACTCAGGTATGGTGGCCGTTTTGCAAACGTAGACTTGGTTGTCACGGGCTTCTACTTGCAGTGTCAGTGCCAAGTGGAGCTCGAAGCCCATTCTGGACGTGATTTAGCGAATCTCTCAGAAGTGCAGTTATGCCATTCCATACGTTCAAGACAAGTCAAGCGACACCAACATGTAGCTTGTGCCTTGATGAGAACCAACTATCAATTGTCAATATTGAGGCTGTGTTGTCTCTTGAATTCGGAAACTCAATATTAAGAAGGTTCTACTGCACCACTCGTAGCCAAGCACTATCGGCCAAACAGAGTTCTCGAGGACCATAAACTCTACTGGTGATGTACCCTTAACTTTGTCACTGGCAAAGTGAGCATACCTAGGGTGTGAATAGAAGTGCCGTTCACAGTGAACAATCCAAGTGACGTCTTACTAAAACTGCTGGAACCAGGGATAATGACAGATTTTGTTGCTCCTGTTCCGAATATTTTAGCACTCTACACAGCCACTTTTCATCTCCCTAAAGAACGTCAACAAGAAGATGGCTTCTGAAATTGGAAAACAGCGCGCAAAAAGACGAAGACGACGAGAGAAGAGCACAGGACAAGCGCTGACTATCAACTGAAGTTTTATTAAAAACGGCTCAAACAAGAAAACACCACACAGTCAACCAACGCCGAAACAACCAATGGCGTGTCGCTCACCAGTCATCTATAAAATCTATCTCTTTTTTGTGAAGATAAACAGAAGGTTGGCTGACGCAGTGCCCCGCGCCAGCTTTTTCGATAGCATGCGCCTCCAGCACCTCTCTTTGCACTTTTGTGCGCCCCCTGCCAATGATTAAGGTATTTTGGAAGACGGGGTGACACTGGCAGTCTCTGCAATGTACGTACAAGTGACCTCCGGTCATTGACCGCAGGGAATTCGCATGCTCACGCATTCTCTCGTTGACGCAGCGTCCCGATTGTCCTATGTAAACCCGTCCGCATGACAAAGTTCCATTGTCATGCGGACGGGTTTACATACGACAATCTCGTCGTCTTCGTCTTTTTGCGCGCTGTTTTCCAATTTCAGAAGTCATGAACCAACTCGCTTGCATCGCCACCTTAATAAAAGAAGATGGCATTTTACACACCCTCCCACCCTGAAGAAAAGCGGTTTCCGCTTAAAAAATCGGTGAATTAAAGGCCCTCCATGAACTTCTCAACTTCCGTTATATATATATATATATATAACGGAAGTTGAGAAACCGGTGAATTAAAGGCCCTCCTGGAGGGCCTTTAATTCACCGATTTTATATATATATATATATATATATATATATATATATATATATATATATATATATTTATAGTGTACCAATATATATATATATATATATATAACGAGTGAATATCGACAAGTGCAGCCGTAGTAATATTGTGAACGAGCATCGTCTTTATTATTGAATTGATTGCATTAAACTTAGGGAAACGGAAAGGGAAAGAGAGCTGGCGAAAAATTGGGCCAGGAGCGGGGATTGAACCCGCAACCTTCGCCTGTCCGAGGCGACGCCTTAACCGATTAGACCATCTCGGCCACTGGTATCGGCGGACTCAATTTCTGACCAGCTCTCTGTGTACTGTTTAGTTTCGAATTTGCTTAACTGGGTAGACGACAACCGTTGCTGATTTAAGGCCCGCGCTATTTCCGACATGTGGCAGTGACGTGGCACGTCATCTCATCTCGCAAATCTCGGAAAGGGCCCGTCTTCAAAGACATCTAGGGTACCACTCCCCCTCATTGGACAGGCTGCACCATATATATAATGGGAATGAGTGAAGACTGACAAGTGCAGCCGTAGTAATACTGTGAACGAAGAGGGGAGAAGGTGGTTATTGATTTTATTGCATTAAAGTTAGGGAAACATTAAAGTTAAGGCATTAAAGTTAGGGAAGTTAGTTAGCAACGGTTGTCGCCTACCCAGTTAAGCGAATTCGAAACTAAACAGTACACAGAGAGCTGGTCAGAAATTGAGTCCGCCGAAACCAGTGGCCGGGATGGTCTGACCTAAGGTAAGCACCATGCGGTCTCTCTCTTCGTGGAATGGCCCTAAAATTAGGAGCGCCCCTACGTGTTGCCACAATTAACGTCCGTGGGCTGGCAGCGAGACGTCGGCAATACCAACTCAGTAGATTGTTTGCGGAAAACTAGCTCGATATTGTGGCTGTTCAAGAAACAAAAGTTGAGAGCCGGGAACAGACGGACCGCATGGTGCAACCTTTTCGAACACTTTTTGACGTGTGCGTTGCGCACTCAGCGGGGATGTCGGGGGGTTGTTGTCTGTTCATTCGCCAGTCGGTAGGCATTACCGAAACGGCCGTTGTTTCGTGTGCGTCCGGGCGATTTGTCTTGTGCGATTTTTCTTTTTCAAATATTGAATGGCGTGTCCTTTGTGTATACGCGCCGAATCGGGAGCGTGAACGTAAGGTTTTCTTTGAAGGTCTGAGTGCGTACCTCGATAGTGATAAGGTTATCATTCTTCTCGGAGATTTTAATTGTGTTTGCGCGCCAGAGGACCGTGCGAATGGTGTCCGTGTTCGAGATCAAAGTGCTTTGTTTTTAAATGATATGGTCGCGGAGAACGCACTCGAAGACGTAGCATGCCTTTCTTCCAAAGGTAGCGTTCAGTTCACTCACTTCCAGGGCTTCAGTCATGCCCGATTAGACACGGCCTATATCTCGCTTGATCTGGTTCCACTTTGTGATCACTACAGCGTCCAACCTGTCTCGTTTAGTGATCATGTGTTGGTAATGTTTACGCTTGGTCACAAAGAAAAAATGCCTAAGTGGAATTGGTCGCTGTGGAAACTCAACAGTAACCTAGTGAAGGACGAATTCTTTAGAGCTAAAGTAGATGAATTATTTAAGAAGTTACACGAGGATGAACAAACATTGTGGGGTGTAAAGTGGGAACTATTCAAAGAAGTGGTGAAAATGAAAGCCGTTGAAACAAGTAGCACCTTAAATTACGAGAAAAAGAACAAAGAAAAAGAACTGCGGCGTCAGTTAGAAATCTTTCTAATCGAAGATAGCGCCAAACCCGGCGAGTTTGCGTTAGAAATAAGAGATATAAAAAAACAGCTTGAAGTCATCGATTGTGAGAAGTACAGAGGGGCGGTTGTGCGAGCGCGTTCTGAGAGGCTTTGGTCGAACGAAAGACCGACGAAGCGCGCGCTTAGCGATGAAAAAAGGCAAGCCCAGCACAACGAGATAAAAGAAATACAGTATAAAAATACTATCACCCGCGATAAGAAAACGATTGAGCGAGCTTTTGTGGAGTACTATCGGGAGGTTTTTGGGCAAGGAGCACCAATAGGCGATGGTTTCGAACGCGGATTTTTATCGCTCATGCCTAGGCTGGAGGATCACGTTCGTGAAAGTTTGGAAGCACCGATTAGCGTTCGCGAGTTAGAAGCGGCCATTGACGAGCCAAGCGTGGGAAAGACGCCCGGACGGGATGGTCTTGGCGCTTGTTTTTACAAAGCGTTTAAGAAGGAGGCTGCAGAGTCCCTATACGAAGTGCTGAAAGAGGCGTACGATAAAAGTATTTTACCGCCGTCGTTTTTGAAATCGCATACGGTTCTCATTCCGAAATCTGATGACACCGTAAAACTTTTGTCCGTGTCATCCTTCCGACCCATTTGCTTAACGAATGTAGACTACAAAATTTTCATGAAGGTCCTGGCTAGACGATTGCAAAATGTTATAAAAAGTCTCGTCGGGCCGCACCAGACATGCGGTATTAAAGGCCGCACCATTTTTACAAATATTCACGTTGCCAGGAGTGTCCTTGAATGCTGTGACACCTTTGAACGCCGAGTAGCGATGTTACAGCTAGACCTGGAGAAGGCATTTGATCGCGTGTCACATGAGGTTCTTTTTCGGATTTTAGAGCATGCGAATGTAGGTTCTGTAATTCTAGATGGTTTAAAAATGGCATACGCCGGGTGTACAACATCGCTAATAGTCAACAAAAATCTGAGTGCCGGTGTGAACGTTAATTATTCTGTAAGGCAAGGTTGTCCCCTGTCTCCCTTGCTCTTTGCGATCTATTTGGAACCTTTTTGTTTGAAAATAATCAACAGTGAAAACATACATGGCTTCACGTTACAGTCATGTGAAGTGAAGGTTCTCTCGTATGCAGATGATGTGGCTGTCTTTTGTGTTGACCGAGAAAGCGTGCGTGAAGCCATTAGTGTAGCCTCGTCCTTTTGCAAAAATACGGGCAGTGTAATTAATTGGGGTAAATGTGCAGGTTTCTGGCACGGCAGCTGGGACACAACGCCTCATATCTTTCTGAATGTTCAGTGGACGTCCTTGCCCGTGAAATATCTTGGTGTGCCACTCGAGCACTACAGAGATAGCACCCAAATGTGGAACGAAGCGACGGAGAGAGTGAGAGAAAAAGCGGAGAATTGGAAGGGCAGGGACTTGTCGATGTTTGCGCGTGCTACAGTATGTAATTTATTTTTAGTAGCAAAAGTGTGGTATATACTGCAGGTTATCGCTATGTCGCGCCTCAACGTACAAAAGTTGCGCAGAGTTTTTGCAATCTTTATCTGGGGTTCAGTCTGGGAGCGTTCTACTCGTACAAATTTGTTTCGCGCTGTTCAAAGTGGTGGCCTGGGATTGTCCCACCTGTTTATTCGGCAGATTGTGTCTAGGTTTATGTTTTTACGTGACCAAAGTGATGTATTCTTACGTACTGTGCTGCAAGTGCGATTACAAAATGCGTTGCCGGAATTAGTTGTTTCGTCCAGTAACCTATTGTGCCCTAGTGTTCAAGGCTTTATGCGCGAAGTTGTTCTTTCATTTCAAATGCTAAAGGTACGTTTTTCTTTAGATTACCTCAGTTCAGTCACTCGGAAAAGACTATATAAAGATTTAGTGGATTTTTGTTACCAGTGCCCCTCTACAGGTCATTGTACTGCGAGGACGATGGGCAGGATGTTCTAAAGAGAGTTAAAAAAATGCCAGTTAAGCCATCCGTGAAGTCTTTTTTCTTTCAATTGCATAGTGGCGTCCTGCCAGTCAAGCCTTGGCTGAAGGACAAAGGCATTTTTGTACCGTGGTCTATAAACTGCATCCTATGTAAAAAACCTGAGTCGATTGAACACGTCTTCATAGAATGTTGGGACGCCATATTCCACTGGGACGTTCTTCAGCGTACGCTGAAGAAAGACCTTCCTCTAACTGCACAAGGCATCCGCTTTTTACCTGTCGAGAACGAGAATGGTGTCCCTTACGACATGTTCATGCTTCTCGGCCTCCATAGTCTATGGAAGACAAGAATGAGTGTACGACATGCGGACTTTAATGCGCGCCCCGCAAGAGAAAACTTTATAGAAAGTGTAGCATATATCCGGGAAGTCTATCGAGCAATGTCGGAACCTCCTGATTGGTTGCCAATTCTGAATGAATTAGTGTGTCTGAAAAGATTTTAACGCAATAGTGTTAGCCCCAAAGTGGCTGACATGTTTCCTCTTTGTGAGCATTCTTCAAGTGTACGTGTGTGCGTGTGTTTTGTCGCCAAAATGTAAACAGGAAATAAAGAAAAAAAAAAAAAAAAACCCGGGATGGTCTAATCGGTTAAGGCGTCGCGCCGGACAGGCGAAGGTTGCGGGTTCAATCCCCGCTCCTGGGCTAGTTTTTCGCCAGCTCCTTTTCCATTTCCCTTCCTCTACCATTAATCCAAAAAAATTCTATAATGACTCAATTGCGTCGTCGTTTAGAATATTACTACAGCTGCACTAGTCGATCTTTCCTCACTTCTATTATATATAAGGTGCAGCCTGTCACCATCTCAAAAAAACAGATTTTTTAACAAATTTGCAAGCTGAACTGACGTGCTACGTCACTGCCGCAACTCGAAAGTAGCATGAACATTAATTCTGGAACGGCTGTCGTCTACCCAGTTAAGCGAATTCAAAACTAACATTACACAGAGAAGCTGCTCAAAGATTGAGTCAGCCAAAACCAGTGGCCGGGATGGTCTAATCGGTTAAGGCGTCGCACCGAATATGCGAAGGTTGCAGGTTTCAACCCTTTCCTAGCCCAATTTTTTCCATCTCTCTCTTTCTCTTTCCCTTCTCATCAAGTTATTCCAACATATTCAATAATCACTCTCTCCCCTCTTCGTTCAGGATATTAAAATCTTCTTTTCTAGAATGAAAGCAAAGAAATGGGTCCG
Organism: Ixodes scapularis; assembly: GCF_016920785.2. Lineage (NCBI taxonomy): Eukaryota > Metazoa > Arthropoda > Arachnida > Ixodida > Ixodidae > Ixodes > Ixodes scapularis. The sequence continues at coordinate 155,364,371 of NW_024609868.1, read as the reverse complement.
AGATATTTTGCATCCATCATATTCCTGGTATTAAATAGATCGACAATTTTTGTACTCATCCTCAAGAACCATACATTCAAAAATATTACTTTAGCTTTGATAGTCACGGCCAGCTTAACTTAAGAAACGACTGGCTTGGCTGATCTCAAGCCGCTTATCATCGCTCCGCTGACTATGAGATTGGGGCACGAACCGAAAAGATCACCATACAACCGATCACCAAACAGGAAAAGTGAACATGATAGGCCACACCCTTAGCTGCTAAAGCTCGCGGTGAATATGGTGACTCACTCTTATATCCGATGTGCCATAATAATAAAACAATTAGCTTAGTCTTCCGAGAGCAGGCCACCAATAAATGGACCTCGAGACTCGCTTCTTGCGACCAATCATTACAGTCCGAACGCTTCTCTCCTAAAAATATATTGAATAAATGAATGTTATTACAGCCTCGCACGCAGCTTCGAATATACTATAAATGAAGGTATTAACTTTCGCACAGGTTCAACATAATATTTATCTTCGACCGTGTTTTTGAAAAACAATTAGAAAACTTAGCGGGGTCTCACTGAAGCAGTAAGAAATCTCTTTTGAACGCGTTTCTTGCAAAGTCACTCATGTAAAATATGTCAGGTCCTTTGAAGCACGTGACAAAGCTGGCGCAGGAGAGCGATACTGTCCACCAGGCAGTTATTGAAAAAAGCACTGACAAGTATTTGACGGACTCAGGGTAGAAACAAACTCTAAGGACGGCTTTGAAAGCAATTTTCGACAGTTGGTTCCGTATTGTTTACATTCTCACCAATAGCTGTACGTTGGAAATATCTACGGGCCTTCATTGCTCGCGTTTGTCGGCCCGTAGCAAATGAGGTAATTAGAAAGACTGTCAGAAAATGAACGCAACTTCCTTACCCCAGTGAAAAAGCCATTTTTATGAGAAATTTTTTGTGTCCAATAAACACATATGAATCCTACAAGATATATGAGAACATATAAGAACCATATAAGAACTATATAAAACTATATAAGATATATAAGACCATATAAGAAACATATAAGTAACTAATATATGGTTCTTATATAATTCTTACTTGTTCTTGTATATTTTGTATGATTCATATGTGTTGACTGGACACAAAAATTCCTCATACAAACGAAACTTTTCAATAGTGTGCTTACTCTTTCTTGCCCTCCATAGTTTCGCGTCACAGCGCGCGCGGCCATTGGAGTTCCTCTTTCTTTCTTTCTCTCTCTCTGTCGCGCATCCTCTACGCGTACGTAGGAACGTAAGGTGCTTGTTCGTAGAATAATTTGGTAGGCGCAGAGTCATTCTATGTTCAGATTTTATGCGCGGTGGCATTTCATGCAATATGTCGCAAATGCCTTCAAAGGGGTCTGGATAAAGAAGTGATTTATACCTTTACAATTGATTTGTGACGTGTGAAAATGCCTATCCCTATGATAGCAGGGGTGACTGGTTAAAATTCCCGCCAAGCCTTACCGCATCATCAGTGCACTTAACGAAATGTCCCAGCCAGCTAATATTCTTTTTTAGTTTCTCGAATATTGTCAATTAATGAATTGCCTGACTTTGCAACACATCGGAAGATATATTGCGGAAACAGAACACTAGTTACTGTGACATCTGACCACTCTATAAAATTGCACAATAAAAAAATAAGAATACTACGAAGACACCTAATAAATAAATCATCTTAACGTGGCTTATATCTTGAACTGGTTACGAACATTTTAAGAAGATTTTCTTCATAACATGTTTTCTTTCAGAACTGTCACGTGCGGGATCACCGGTTCAGTTTGCACGAATTTCCAGATAGAAAGTTCAGCTTGGTCCCATTTAAAATTTTAGTTATGGTCATTTACTGAGTGGTACTTTCAGTAAACGTTTCTGACTTCATTCAAATCTGAATAATCATTAGTTCCTTTCAAAATTTAATATTCTGAAAGTCATATGGTTTGCTTATCTATCTGCGGATTGCACCGTTTTCTTGCAATAAAGGTGCTGTACTTTAACAAAATTATTTTTTTTTCGCAGGTACTTGAAACTCTAAAAGATAAAATTAAAATAAGCGAGGTCACAATTGATTAATTATTAAAATATTGATCTACCGCTTCTTCACAACTATGATATTGAAATTACGGTTACAATCATCATGGCTGACTTCTCGCTCTATGTTCCTATGCCATATAGATGCAGCTTTACTGTGATGGTTATTGTGTTTATAGCGTACCAATAAATAGGCCTTCGTGGCCATTTTTGGAAACTACCAGAAAATAAAGTATATTATATTATTATTATAAACTTCTCATATCTTCTCTAAAACTGTGTTTTATCACTCCCCACTTTTTATTTTTCAGAAATCTAGTATTCCGATAAAAAAGCATCCATAGTTCCAACAGTCCTAGAAATACAACCAAAAAGATTGCATTCCCGAGACGAAGAACAGAAAAGGAAGCATAATTCGATTAGGAAGCTTTCTGCTCCATCTGAACAACCGTAAACAGGTGACCACCCCGTGCGCTGGGACTGTTGTCGTTACCGCGGGCCTAGCTTGGAGGCAAGCCCCGTCTTCGTATCGTGCGCGCTTTGAAAATCCCCAGGGTTCATAGCAGCTTGCCATGACGAAAAAGTTTGATTGAGTTGCGGCACACGTTCGGGGACATCGAATTGCATTATTCTGGTCTGTAGGTATTTTTAGTAATCATAATTGGATTCAATGCAGTTGTCTATGCTTTTCTGCTGTAAGAATTTGTGACTTTGTTATAGCCGAGTCCGCGCAAGAGCAAGGTCTCAAGATTTTCTCAGATAATTGTTCTAGAACGAACGAAACGAACGACATTGCGTGAGTGTGATTTCTCAATGCAAGAAACTTTCCGTTATTTTTTTTTTCTAACAAGCGTTTAATATTCTTGAGCTGTCTGCTCCAACAGTAGCTTTCGCAAGTTTTGATCAGTTAAAGATGACAAATATGCCAAGAGATATAAGTCCCTTTGCAAACCATAGCTTCATTACAGCTGTTTTTGTTGATAATCGAACAATGGGTAGGAACATCGTTTACATGTTAATCTCATCGATCGAGCGTTCGCCTATTGAAAACATAACATGAGGTTATACCTCTGATATACTGATATCTTATCGAACCATATAAAGCAAACATTCGACATAATATAAGCGTTTTTTCCGAACATAGGACGCAGGCGTCAATTTGATGCTTGACCAAGGTGCTTGTTGTTTTATATATTACAATAGGACATATTGTATTTAAATTAATGTGGCACACAACACCAAGATTATCTTGCACCACTTAAGCCTGTTTCACATGCAGCGACTGTTGCGAAAAAAATCGGTGCGACAGCTGACGCAGCGTGTGCGATCGCAATGTTTGGTTTCACATGCTCCAACAACCGCGCGATTTCTGTCGGCGCTGCCGGCTCTTCGGACACGGAAGCGACGCGTTTGACTTTGCCTAAAATACAACAAAAACGTCTTAATGACCACAAATGTTATACGAATACAATATGTAACAAGAAATTATTAATAATTAAGCATTAAATCAAACGTTTTAAGGTGGCTAATTTTATATTCGAATACGGAACTATCGCGGCGGGTTGACGATGATGAATGAACGGCTGCTTGACGATGAAGTGATCACACCGACTCTTCGACAAAATACCAACTTGGTGGAAACCAATCGCAAAGCGACTGCGGTTTTAGTGCCGCATTTAGTGGAAATCGCATTGATTTCAGACGAGAATCGCAGCATGTGAAACAGCCTTTAACATTGTGACTTGCGCTAATGAGTGTTCGATTTTCTTTATATGGGCCCTCTATATGGGCCTATGTAATATGCGTTGTATGTTTGCACGTGTTTTTAAACAGATTTAAAGTGCATTTTGTGGTTCAACAAATTATTCAGTTTTTTTTAATTATTATATTTTGAAACGTTCATAAACACTGAAACCGGCGAGTGTGCTTCAACTTTGAATATTCAAACACGTTATACGCTATTTTATTACGTCAAGGTAATTTGCTTATATAATTTGGACCTCATATTTCCAACTATTGTACCCGCATAAAAGCCTTCTTGTACCGTCGTCAGTCAAACATTTGTTGAATTATCTCAGCCTTCGTTAAAATGACTAAAATCGTAGAGTACTCAATTGTGGAAGATAGCCTTTGGGTAGAGGAGAAAGGGAGGGGAAAATTAGGTACTCGCGATTGATCTCCTATTGATTCGATGCTCTTTGGTCGCAGGCAGTGCAGGATGTTCTATCTCCTTCGCAGCCCTTGATGTGAGAACAATGGTTTTCTTTTATGTCAAGAATGAAAACACTAGACTACAGGTCAGCGATCGGATTCTATCAAATGGCAGCCCAATCTTCTCAATCCATTGTTTCAACCAGTCAAATGTTACCAACGCTCGAAGTTTTATCCGGGTCTTCTTTACTCCTTGACCGTTAAAGAAACGAAGCTCGTGGCTAGTCCTGAGTATTCCCCAATAGTATTCCCTGATTGCGGTATTCCCCAATAAAAATGCCGATAAAAGAATCACGGAGCAATGTGCGTGGTCGTGCAAGAAACGTACGTTACGACGTTACAATATTTTTTTTTTTTTTTTTTAAATGCCGTTCATTATGAGATCGGTAGCTGTATCGGCATTCTTCCCACTGTCCTCCTGGGGCTGAATGCACTTACACCGCCTTTTGGCGGTGCATTACGCTCGCGCCTGAAAAGCTGAATCTAGCTCATCAATGATGGCAACATATTTGTCCTTTCGGTGCTTTTTTTTCATCGCCCCGAACATGTAAACATACAGGCCCAGATTTGCTCATGCATATGCACGCGCAAATGGCTGACAGGTCACAAGAGGCTTCGGCAGAATGGCCGAACTTCACCGGGCTTTGGTCAATCTTGGCGTCGCGTTGATCTACCTGGGGCCGTGATCGGCCGGCGCCTGGTTGAGTTCGGTCATCTTTCTAACACGTCGTACGAACTTTTTTTTGTCGCGAATGTGTACGGCCCCATCTATGCTGGGTTCCAGCATAAGTCCAGACGCAGCAGATGCTAGGAGCTAACTGGACCAATCAAGCAATGTCAAAAACGCATGTCACTGGGCGTTTTTTTGTTTATCATTAGTTTAGTAGTAATAAAACACACGCAGAAACGTGGCGAACAATATTATTATATGCTCTGACGATGTCTAATTGTTCCCATTAGCGCGTAGCGTGGGCTGCCTTTGGAAGTAAGGTGAAGCGAAATATAGCATTCAGAGGTTACCACCTGTTCTGGGCCATTAAAAACGTCCCTCCGAGGATGCCATCTCGCGGTCACTGGTGATCTGGATGCCGAGTCCAGGCGTGGGTGCGATGCACTAAGAAAGGACGAATTTTGTGGGCAGAAAAAAGCCGCCACGCAGGTAGCGCGAAGGCATTCAGCTCTAGAGCGAATATGTCGATAAGGTGGACATATCTACCCACCTATAAGTGGCTAGAATCTGCCGTAAAAATATAAACAAAAATATTACGCCCATTATACTGACCACGCTGTGCATGTCTTAATCTATCAACGTCTGTAGTTCTAAATCTTGGTGGTGCGTTTTTATATGGCTCAAAGCAGATCGCGTGTTTCGAAAAAAATATTTATTTATTCTAGAGTGCAGTATAAAGTGCTTATAATCAACCTCCACGTTTGAAGAGGGAGCACAACGCAGCGATATCAACTGGGCAAAACAATTATGAGCCCAATTTTGAATTACTCGGTTCCTTCGTCATCCTTAGTCAATGAATGCTTAAAACAATAATAATAAAGCTCCCTCAAATCCCAGCCCTCTAAATCCGTAAATTCGCTTTCTGTTTTATTGTGAACTTCGACAGTAAAACACCAGCTTTAGCGCCGGCATCTTAGCTTCATTGAAGCCAGACATCCGGCGCAAAAGGGAAAGCTTCCCAGAATAGATTCCTTCCTGTCCTTTCTACTTTCGCGGCGGCTTACAGAAAGTGACAAGAAAGAAGAAATACACAGCGCCGTATGCCGAAGAAATGTCATTGACTGATCCCGGGGCACAAACAATTCGAACTTTTTTTCCCTCTGTTAGGCGCGATGCCGCTACTACGTCGAATGGCAACTGACCAGATTCTTCTGACGCGATCAGGCGACTGATGGTGGCCCCGGTGCAATGTCCTGACGCCGCCAGACAAAGAGGGGTTTCTGGGCAAGATTTATGGCTGCAAGTTGTCCCGGGTTCGCGCCGTGGCCATCCGTCTCTCGGGTCAGAAGGAGGTGGAATGCTTGCGCTTGATCACCGGCGCATCCAATAAAGTGGAGTGGACAGGTGAGGTTATTCGTCTTTCTTCGCCCTTCTAGCCGGTACCGCGGAGATCATCCAGTGCGTTAACCTTCCCTGTTGTGTACGTTGTTTCGGTGCTTGGTTTATTTAATTTTTGAAGTTGTTGCTATTTGCTTTACGGGTTGATGATGGTATTAGCGTTTATTCGGCCCACCGGATGGGAATCAGAATTCTTCGTTGTTGGAGTCACCAAATTACAAGAGGATTTTGCTCCTCATGAGACCGTTCTTAGTTTATGTCGTAGCCTCGGAAATGATTGTAGCTAAAGAAATCGGAAAAGGCGATCGGTTGGGCACAGCATTAAAATGTATACATTTAATCAACAGTCCACAAAAGAGGCTTGAAGGCAGTCTTAAGCGGCACCTGTGCAAGTCACTGATGTGCCATCTGCCATTCATCACCGATACTAAAGTCAACATCATTGGTTGCCTTTTCTGACAACCAAAACAATTTGAGGAAACATGATCAGTGGGACGCAGTTCTGGTAATTACTTGGAGCCGAATCAGTGTTTAAAAGATTTTTTTATAGATTTATGTTTTTGTAAAAACATTAAGCTGGCTGAAAGCTAAAACGCCGCCTCTGAGGACTGCTTTTGAGGCACGAAACTTTTGCTTCAGAAAATAATGTTGCATTAGCTAAAATAAGTAAAATACATTTTGGAAACGTTTTTTCCTTTCAGTATGCCGCTCTTTAGACGTTCAATTTGTTGTATATTTTTTACTGCGCTAGATGACTTACTTCCATGCATAGTTTTAGAATTTGATTTCATTTTTAAATTTGTAAATGAGTGTACAATAAACTCCCAAATTTTAGCATGATTAAGGTGTTAGTTTTGCCTATAAAATCAATATTCTACAGCAGGTTTATATAATCGCTACTACAATCAGTCGTTATTTCTATTAAGCTTTAGAACCCCCCAAAAATAAGAATGTTACAGAGCAAATAATAACGCACAATAGTCCATATTATAGGTAAGGAACTGTAGAAGTTTATAAATTTGGCCGAGTTGGGGATAAATTGTCAAAAAAAAATCCGAGTAAAAATAAATAGATAGAAGAAAAGAACAAACTAGGCTTTGTCATATAATTAATTTTAATCGAAGCAAACAAAAACCACGGAAACCACAAATAATCTACTGCATAGATGTTATCAACCAGTCGCTTCTTATTAACTTAAACGCTATATCTCGCATTGGTTTACCGGAATTTCTTTTCAACTCAAGCGCATGTCTTCCTTGCATCTTAAAATGTAGAAAGCCTCGATATCGTGGTTGATTTTTGGATGCGATCTAAATGCCTGATGGGGAACTCATCACCATCTGTCACATATCCAAGCGCTTTGCACAGCTTACTGACATGAATATGATTCGGCACCGCAAACAAAAAAAAAAGGAACATTTTTGGGTCCTATATTGTACGCTATGTTGAGAGCACATTCGTCATCTCACCTGAATTACATGTTATGAATGCGAGACAGCGCTTCCAAGTTAATGTGAAACACACGGTTGATGATATCCCTGTAGATAATCAGTTAGGCTTCCCTGGGTTTGTATATTCTCTTATTAAAGTTCCAACGAAAATTTTATTTTCTTAATATGCCAAAACCTACTTGCCCGCTTCTTTTCCTGCGTTTTTTTTTTTTTTTTTTAATTTAACATCAGAAAACTTGATATTTTGACGTATCTACGAGAGAGGGGCTTACAGATACTCGGCTGATGAGATGGTCGGCGGTCCGTCGGGCCAGACGAGCAAGCAGACGATGCGCACATCGTTGTCACCGTAGCGGTACGACTTGGTCCTCGAGAAGAGCAGCGTCGGCAGCGCCAAGAGCCCCGACGCCCCCCAGATAGTGCCGATGGTGACCGCTGCGTGGCACCTTGACAGTCGACCGCACAGAGGTCGCACGATGGCGAAGTACCTGCAGAGGCGTAATCACTCTTACCGCAGATTCCCAAGGACATAAATGGGTAGGCAGCGAGCATTCCGTGGCGTCCAGAAACACGAAGGGAGGCAAGGCAGGGGAGATAACACAGAAGTACTTAATTATCACCTAGTACAGTATTCTCTTTTCCTCACAGCTATCAATGAATAGTTTGCATTTCTTTTTTTTTAAACCCTTCAATTGACTCCTCCCTGCAGGCGTTATCAGCAACGTGCACCATATATCTTTGCGGGTAATTATAATTTCGCGTATTGGAGGATTGAACTGACTCCGATTGCTATTCAAATTTACATTGCTCTTTCTTTTTCTTATTTTCCTGCGTTATATTTTGGTGCATGACTGGAATCGCTCAAATTGTTCACTTCTCCGTTTGTGTGATCAGAACTTGCGAGAAGCTTCCTTCGGTTTTGAAATGAATATATCCCATTTTAACTTAAGTTGGGCAATTGGCGAACTTTTAAAGACGAGCAAAGTTAATTATTCAATTTGTTAAACAGAAGTGACAGAAATGTTCACTTGTTTTTCTTAAGTTACGAGACAACGATATTTAAACATCAGTACTTGAGTATTTAATGTAATGCTTGTAGGACTATCTTGTTGTCGTTATTCATTTAGCAATTTCTTCTCTCTGTCATGTTAATATGTTATAACGTTACAAAACTTGAAGTTAGCGTTGTTAGTGCCTTCTACGGCAAACGTCAGCGCTATAAAACATGCTTACTTCATAGTATGGCAGGGGATCTATACTGCGCCATAGGAAGCACTTCCAGATAATCGTAAGGTGGCAAAAAGTGGTCTGACTCAAATAGATTTTGTAAGCAGAGACCCTGGACATGTTTAAAGAAACACTGCATTCACACTAGAAATAAACATTTCAAATACCTGGGGCATGTAATTCCAATATAATCTTTCACCGGAAAAAGCAACAAAATATTTATTTTTGGATACTTATTTTGAGTTAGCAAGCATTTAAAAAGATATTTCTATCATAGGTCGTCGACCCGCAACTAGAATCACATTTTGGAGTCGCTCAAACGAGTAATATAATGCTAATATCCGTGTTTGTTTTAAGAAATATGAGCCCACACCTGATCTGGTAACAAAATTCATAAACGGCAACGTGCCGGCAATTCTCAATTGAGCAAGACCACGCACACTGCCGTTGCCCTGTCGCACAATCTGCTCCGTTTAACAGGCGTGAAAAATAATAACACTTTATACGGAAGTTTTGCTCTCCTGGCGATTTTATAACAGCATTTTAGTTAAATACTCGTATTCTAAGAGGATTTTTTTGCCGGCTAGAGTGCCAAGCTCATAGCTTTATATATATTGTGCAGTCGCTCCTGCAGAGCGAGATTTGTGCAGCCGATGCGCCTCCTTGATAAAAAGAGCTCGCGCTTCTAGCTTAGCAGTGGTATTGTCGTCAAGGCTGATTTACCCGAGAAAGGGCAGAATCAAATATTTAGACAAAACAAAGCTCAGTCAAAACGATAAGAGGACAATGTCAAATCTGTGAACATGTTATATGAGCAGAGCTCCTCCTCGAGCGTCACGGTGTATGTAGCGCTCGAGGTATCGAAACAGGAGCTCGCATCCGAAGGACGCCAGAGAGTCGCGGGAAGCATTTTCTAGACTCCTGTTTTAAAGAATACGCATCTCGAACTTAGCACCCACGTTCTCTACAAGAAAATGTGAATAAACGTTTATGATTATAATGCAATTAACTGCATTATAATCATAATGCAGAGTACCCGGACCTCTACATAATGTAATGTAGAGGTCCGGGTATCCAACCCGGGACCTCTCCATTACAGGTGGAGCGCTCCACCAACTGAGCTAACCTGGGGTTAGATGTCAGTCGAGAAAACACGTTTTATTGGATGCCACCTGTCTAACACCAACAAGGGTGGTAGGGTTGCATTTTAAGGTTATGATTATAATGCAATTTGTTATGATTATAACGAAATTTTCGTCATACTCGTACAGCTCGCTTGCACCATTGCATTTAGTTGCATTATAATCATAACCTTAAAATGCAAGACTTCCACCCTTGTTGGTGTTAAACTGGTGGCATCTCATAAAACATGTTTGCTCCACTGACATCTTACCCCTGGATAGCTCAGTTGGTAGAGCGCTCCACTGGAAATGGAGAAGTGCCGAGTTCGATACCCGGAGCCGGCGGATTTTTTCGGTCGAGCACCAGTCACCTAGCTGCATTTGGAGATTTGTGTTGGTCCTTGTTCCCCTTCTCCACGGATTATTTTCGTCGTGAATAACCGTCGCAATTGTGCTTGAGACCTGTGTGTGCGTTTTTCACTTTTTGTTTCTACTCTCGGGTATTCGAGATGAGCTTCGTTGATCTGGAGCGCACGAACAGGAGGCACTCGTAGTATTACGCTCCACGCGTAGTGCCTCGTTTCAGATCATATTGATTGTGATAGTACCTTATGCGAGTTCGCCCGTACCTTCAATTCACTTAAACTTGACAGCAATGAAGTGTTTCATTACCTCACTTAGGGAAAGCTAGACTGAACTGATGAACAGAGGATGGAATAGAATGTTCCAGGGGGCTAACCGTTACTACCTCGTAGTGTTTGTTTGTTAAAGGTGTGTCCGTAAAAGAGGGATTATTCATCGATATAAAACGCAATGGTTACGTGCTAAGCCATAGCTCTCTTTATACTGTATTGATTTCCGTACAGCTGTTAATTGTTCAGCTGGAGATTATTCGCCGTTGAAGTCATAGGCGCGAAGCGCGCGCAAGTGTGAAAACCAGCGGCGTAGACTTTCCTTTTTACCGGGGGGGGGGGGTTGCGCGTTACCTTCTCGCCAGAACTGGAGATTGAAGCTAACGAAAGCACACTGGGATTTCATTTCCTATGAATTTTGTCAATAAAGGCAACGTGGGCGTTATTTTGTTTACATGCCACTGCTAGAAGCTCGTTACATGGCATGTAAACAGCGTCCCGGTAAGGATCATGACCCTGGCCCAGGGGGGGCTCTGCTCCCCCCTCCCCCCCGGATCTCACCAGGGGGGGCACGAGCCCCGATGCCACTCCGTAGTCTACGCCTATGGTTAAAACTACGTTGGGAAAATTATGTTGTAGACGCACTCCTCGAGAAATAAAAAATACTGTTACATTTTATTCTATCATAAAGTAAAACATATGTTATTCGTTCGTTCTATTAAAGACTAACAAGTCTTTCATTCAGTGCCGAAAACGTCATTAAGTACAAGTAACGCGTTACATAGAACTTTCATTAAAACCCGTATGTTAAGACTATTTTGATCAAGCTACGACACAAAGGTGTTATCCACTAATCGAAAAAATGACACGCAGTGAGAAAATAGTCCAATATACATATGTTCAGTGAATAATAGGACGTATTGTTTGAGGGATACACCCAAAGCAGAAGAATACGTAAAAAATAAGAATTTTCTGCGCATTTTGTTATTTACGAGCAATATTATATTATCCCCTGACGTCATAAAAATATACACATAGATGAACATTACAGACTATTACCCTTAGAAAATAACATCATTTAGCAACGCATTTAAGAAAGAAGTAGCAGAGAACTAAATGCGAGCTGGAGGATATTCATCACTCATTTCGGTGAGTTAGATAACATCAAGTTATCTAACTCACCGGAGTGCCTTACCAATTTGTATATATTGCACCCATCTGTGACGTTTTCTTTAATTTTAACAATGGTGATGTCTACGCGTTTTAGTTAAGGCGTGGCCCAAAAACACATTTGTTGTGTGTTTTGCTTTAGAAAGCCTCTAGGGTTTATGAAATGGAATATTAATTGGCACAGCTAAAGTTTATATATATATATATACTGTTGTTACTGAATTCACTATCAGAGCAGCAAACAACCTTATTTAGTAAATAAATTCTACCTCAGCTTTTAATAAACGAGATTATAATTATTTGAGCGTTAAATTGTCTGGTCCGATATGCAGGAGATGTATAAAACAATAAAAATATATGCTCGTGCCTTTGTCCCGATCCGATTTCTGCCTCGTTAAAGCCATCAGATGATAAAGGACTTCTTGCTTTTAGCACTGTTACACTTCACAGCGATTTAGAAGCCTTCAGAGATAGAAACACTATGCAATACCTATACATCTCTACTTTTGTTCAATCTGAAATCAAACTTTGACGAACTTGGGATTGCGCAATAGCGCTTACCGTCATTTTGGCTTTATAGTCGTTATTTTCTTAGATATTCTAATTGAAGCTACAGAGTTGAATTTTTTCTTTTACTTTTATTTGAACACGTACGAATATTCTATGAGACAGGGTGTCTCTTCAACCTTATTATTAAACAAATCGAACAATTGTTTAATAATAAGGTTGAAGAGATGGACGAGTTTTCTTCATGTATTTATCAGCCCATGGCGACATTCAATTAGGGTCTAATCTCCACGGTAAGTTGAAGAATTCATTAAATTGATTAATTAACTTTTCAATGATTGGTTTTTGGAAACATGTCGAAATTGTATTATTGACGACATTTTTTATTTGATCATAGACACATTTAAGGCATTTGCGAAAAGTAAATGATTTTTCATAAATTAATCGTTCAAATTTCGCGGTTTTTCTCTTGTCCGAGTTAAGAATTGCGCTCAAAAGTGGCGTCACAAGCCCTGCCCACAGTGACGCTTGGAAGATTGGCGTCTTTATTTTCAATCATGCCGTCACTATCTCAACAAGTGACGACGTGACCTAAACGACTACTTCACTCTTCCAAGCATCATTGTGGGCAAGCTTAATACGTACTTTTTTTGCATAATGTTCTTAAATCGGGCTAAAAAAACGCAAAAATTACAGATTACCAAATTATAATCCATTATGATCTCGCAGATATTTTTTTAATATTGTCTCACCTCTAATCGTAATTTATGTCAATACCACAATTCTGACATGACTCCGTAAACCAATTATTGGAAATAATTAAAAATGTTGTGTTAATTAGTTGACCAAACGTAAACGTGACGACAATCCCCTTGTTTAATGTCTGCCGAGCGTGATAAACACTTGGTCAAGATGGCCCGAGCCTAGCTCTCATCACACTTCGTTTTAATCTGCTCGAATTAAAATCAATAACCCTGTATGTATTGTTCATATTTTCTGGTATCAAGTATAATTAGTTTCATTCTAATCATGAGCAATAAATTTGCTTTTCCAAAACAAAGCACTAAATTTATGTTATTGTACTTACTATAAATGCGTTGTGTGTGTGCGTGTTTTTTTTTTTTGTTGCTTTAAGTCGCATTATTGCACATTACACGAGAGGTTTTAATTTGTTACGTATTTTTAGTAAGCTTCTTTTCCTTCGGAGACCAAAGAAGATACTCCGCGTATAAAATGAAAGATTAATCTGAGTTACAAGAATCATAAATTCCGAATGTTTCACATTTTTTTCATTTAATTAAAACGAGGACTCTTAACGAGCTCATGAAAATATTTCGAAATATATACAAATTGTGCTTGTTTCGAACATATTTTCTACCACAAGGAGAGACGAGCTAGACGAGTACCGTTTTCACCATGTCTTTATCATGCTCAGCGTATATTAGAGGAAAAAAATAATCGTCATGCTAACTTCACTAACTCACTAAAGTGTGTTATTTAACTTTTTATTCTTTGGTTTTAGTCGTTACGTTGGAATTTCTCTAGTGATGGCAGTTACTACAGGAGGTCAGGCTAATTTGCGAAAAATAATGTTTTTTTTTCATTTTCTTTTTCTCTTAACAATCAATTCTACGTATTTTTTTATTCAATTCCAAAATTGCGCGCAAAATGACCACATGAAGCCCTGCTCACAAAGACGCTTGGAAGAATGACATAGTTGTTTAGGTTACCTGGTCACTAGTGTCATCGACGCACCCATTAAGGACACACTACCGAAAAAGCGACGACATGATTGACACAGTCTTCCAAGGGTCATTCTGGGCAGGTTGTGGGACGCTCCTTTTCAGCGAAATATTTAACACGGGAGAACAAACGCCGAAATGTATCTATCAATATCTCAGAAACCTTTACCTTGTCGCCGATTAATTAAACCTGACCTCTAATAGTACCTGCCGTCAAGATTGCAATTCCAGCTTGACCAAAAAATAATAATTGAAATGTTAATTAAGAACGTTTAGCTAATTAGTAAGCCTACCGTGACGAATATTTCCTCTTATAAGGTCCGTCGAGCCTCATAAAATAAATGGGGAATTGGGGAAGACAAACCTCGTCACAATTTCACCCCTATAATATATTTTTTAATTTTTTTAAGTAACAAATAAAAGCCCTGTATAATTTTACAGATGAGCTTACGGTCGATAGATTATTACAGCTCCATGAAAACATAAAGAACAATCGCGTAATGTAACCTGAGAGAACAATAATTGCTAATTTGTTTTTTTAAGTATATAATGAATACAGATTTGTACGCAATGTAATAGAGAGCAGCGCTCTACAAGTAACGCCTTATTTTTACTTAGTTCCTTCGTTAAATATCACGTTAGAACCCATTTACTTTGACTAGAGATTAGCCACTTCGGTCTGAGTAACGAAGAGAAAAAAGGTATCTCGTTCCTTTTTAAAAGACCACGACGCCACCAACTATAGTATTCATGCCTCGACTCATGTTGTTCTCTGATGTCTTACGTGAGCATTCTAAAATTAAATGAATAAAATATATCCAACCTATCCCTAAAATCGCCGATTTTACATTGTTCTAAATTATTAAAAAAATAACGTTGTGTGCATGTTTTTACATTGGAAAGTTTGTCAGCATCAAAGGGCGTCCAATGTCTCAGTTGCAGATGTAAAATTGAACGGTGGAGTAAAACCGTTATCTTTGGCGTCTTTAAGTCTTTCCTGACAGCACCCATAGGACATCAATGAGCGGCGATCGATAGTTTCCAAGCGCCGTCAAGAAATTAAAGTTAGAGCGGAGAATTCTGTTCTACAATCGCGTGGATAGCGGAAGAACTGTGGTTCGAGTTTTGACGTAGGCTAGAACTTTATCACAAGCTGGTGGGCAGTCAAAAATAGTCCTGGCAACGGTGGCAGCCCTTGTCTAACACGGCCAACTGCTTGCCTTAATCTTCTTAACAAAGACGGCATTATTTACATAATTCAACTGTATTGCTGAATACTTTTTAGTTCTCAGGAGCTCTGGGGACACTTTAAAGGATGTAGTAAACGTCGCTTCACAGATGGTTGTCGGTAAGCATAACTATAATGTATAATGCTTTCCTGAGCCGGCGTGCGCGTTGGTGTTCCCGACAAGGCGAAAAAAAATGCTAAATACGAAGGAACTGCAATCAAGGCTGTGATAAACCAAAGGCAGAACACAAAGAAAGAATTCTCCTGGGAATGTGAAGTGCACTGTCTGTCTTCCACGAATATGAGCATTCCTTCGTTGGAAAGCAAGCGTGTTACAGAGGCTAACTCTCCGAAAAACCAAACATAGACAGCGCCAGTTAGAGTGCACCAACTTTCAGAAGTAATGGCCGTGAGTGTGGGGTACGTTTTGAATATTCGAAATTTCTTTTATTTATCGTTTAATTAGACGTAGCCGAAGAAGTTTCGGTGTTGATACGCCTTTCGAACGTACATTTTATTTTCAAGAAATAGATATTTTAAATATTTTTTTCCACAGTATACCAACCACTGTCAGTTTTGATAGAACAACTAATTGACCACATTTTGGTCTGTCATATAGCTCTATGTATTAATTGGTTAGAAAAATAAAATCTCTCGCACACATCAACTGAAAATTGCTACTTTTACCCTGCTCAGGAAAGAGTTAACGTGCATCACACCGTACATGACCGCACGCCGCTACTATACTCATCCAGCCCTAAACTGGACACTTCGATGTACGCCCCAGTAAGAAAGTTTGAATGCAGCTTATAGATTAAACCCGAGCATTCCGTGAGCACTCTACCTTAAGCTCGTGATAATCGTCAGCTGGACAAGCATTCGGGTAGTGACCCGTGTCGAATCGCTGCAATGACGACAATACACGAACCATTACGGTATCCGAACTCTGTGCCTGTCCTGTGTTTTACAACTCCAGCGCATGGTTAGTGTCAACATTGGCAGCATATATTTGTCTTCAGGTCACGTGCCCGGTTGTTCTGGCTGCGAGATAAGGGGGGGAACGCTGCTCGCTTTTCTGTATTTTTTTTTGTGACTCCTGCTGCGTGGGGTGGAAAACGAACGCCTGCTCTATGGGTGACTAACGCCAGGGATTCGGTCTAAGCTGTATTTGCGCACAATACAAAAATCGTTGCATCGCCCCTTTAAGTTGAGCTTCGCTGAGAGCAGTTTCCGACGCAGTTTTTGTTGCTATCCTGTATCTTGCTCTCTCCCAACCAAAACACTGACAGTGCGACAGGAAACTACAAACACGTGTTCTAAACAAGATTAAAATCGGTGTTTAAAAGCGGAACTACTGCCTCATGTCCCGACCACAACGTACTGAGTGTAGTGACGATCAGTTAGGGGTGCATCGACCGATGGTGTGTGGCCATACGGTAGATCAGAGCTGGGGTGTATCACCGAGGCACTTCTGCAAGCACTAAGGGAATACAAAAAAGCAAATATAAGTGCTTCCGGAAGCGAATTAGTGTAAAATCATGTGAGTGTGCGTTATATTTATAATAAACAAAGAAAAAAAATGCGCTTCCGAGGACTTGAACCTGACGCTTCGCGCACGCTGCCGCTAGCACGCGACGACCGAGACCACTCGGCTACCTTGCTTTACTTTTTCTTTATTCATTATTTTACTTGGTCAACTTGCAGACGTTACATTCGGTTGTTTAGGATATATACCGGGTGTTCCATTTTAATTCGAACGTATTTATTACAAAACATTCGTAAAAGATGCAATAATACGGTTTGTGCAGGTGAGTTATAGGGCCAGGGGGACATTACGTGGAACGCGATAATAATCTAATCATCCGCGTTTTGCCACTGGAGGCTTTGCGCCTCCTGCAAGAGTGGTAACTTCGGTGCGCCCCCGAGTTTCCCACGAGCTTCAAGTCGCTCTAAAATTCACTGATATAGTATTTTTCGATTATGCTCGGCATGTTTTCTTATTGAAACCATATGATTCTTCTTACTAATTAAAAAGTAAATTAAGGAAATTTAGTCAATTTATCAGACATCTCGCAAAGATTAGCCACCTATATGATGTCCCACTCGCCGCTTAACTCACCTGCCCAAAACTGTATTCGCGCATCATGTACAGACTTTTCCAATAAATCGGTTCGAATTAAATTCGAACACCCGGTATGTGCATCTCTCGTCAATGTGCGCGCAGGACCTTTTCTTTTTTCGTTAATCTTCGCTCAATACGATGGTTTACCGCCACACTTTTACGCATCGTTCCGTAAATACGCAACGACGGTTCATTTTGGTCATATTTACAGCCTCTTCTCCCTGTCCCGGCGAGCGAAATGGCATTTTTATTATCGAACCGAGCGCGCGTTTTTCCATACGTCGTTTGGAAATTGTATCGATCCTATCCGTACCGATCTAAGAAGCAAAACGGTTTCATACAACTTTCTTAAAACAATCAACAATAATTAGCAGCCTTTTTTCTTCTTTTTTTTTTGTGTTCCTGCGAAAACCTTAAAAAATGTTTCAAATGATTTTTGGGGGGGAATTTTTGGGGATTCGTTCTGGCAATATCCCATGTCCGGTGTAGCCGGTAGTATTACCGGCTACACCGGACATGGGATATTGCCAGAACGAATTTACAATATAATTCCTGAAAATGTGCATAATTCACTTTTTGATCAGTCAAGGTAAACATACGGTTTCAATTATAAACTTGCCGGTCGTCATCGCAACATCCTAAATCAGTCAACTTTACGACAAATTGAAGCACGTATGGAAGCACACGAGTGCGCTAAAATAACAACTGAAGCAGCAGGCACAACGCCTGCAATGTGAAAACACAGGAAATATTCTTACCATTCGCGTTTTAGAATCGCCGGCATTGCGCCTGTGCACGTACGGTAACTTTAGCGCACAGCCATACTTCCCGCGTACTTGAAGTCGTCCTGAAATGGACTGATTTCAAGGTTTTCGATGACGCTCAGCAGGTTGCTACTGGAAAGCAAATGTTTCTTTTTACCAGGTAAAATCATCGAGTGAATTTTAATATAATTGTTTTGATAACAAGTACATACTTTGCAATCGCTGTCGGCCGCCTCGCCTGGCAGTATGTTAGCGTATAGAGTTTCTTCGGTTTTCAACAAACCTATTCCTAGAGATGTATAAAAAGACTTCGCAGAAACACCTGCTCTTTAGGGTTTACCCGCTCAAAATAATTTGTAAGTCAGCTCCAACTAAATAATTCCTTTTACGTAACACATAAAACAACTTCGGACGTTAGGATAACACTATAAAATGATCATTCGCTAAATAGTTATCTAAGACCACTTAATTAACTTTTGTCGCTTTAGGTGGCTCATATGTATGATATGCCACATATGTTGCTCTTTGTCAAGGTATGCCATAGCTGTTGAAAGAATTCACACAACTAAACTACTCCTCCAGACTCTCCTGTGGAAATGTTAAGCAGCGGGACAACAGAGATGCCTAAACTGAGACGAAAAAAGCGAGACGAGTCCGTCCTCGATTGATGTCGGCCTCCCAACGTGCCCGCAACGGGTCTCCAACTAATGTATTTACCGCGTCAAAAACAAAAAAAAAGAAGTCTCGATTTTCGCCAGATGACGTCATAAAAATGTGTGTTGTCGCCTGTCGCGATCCTGGCGGTTTCACAGACACGGTGGTGAATGTGGCAGGCGCCTGTTCTGCTGGGGTCGCTCTCCATTGTGTCAGTTCAAGAAACCATCGGCAGTCACAAGTTGAAACGCCGCGACGACAGCGACACTCGCGTTCGGCCGTGATTTTGGCCAGCAAATCTACGACCAACCGCCAGGATCGCGACATCCGGCAGCATGTCACTCCGGCTTCTGTGACGTCATTTGCTGCCATTTCGGGATTACTTTCGATGCATGGACGGAGTAGGAAGGAATAAGACAACATACAGGCATCAGCGGGTGTCGAATATTCGCCAGCCGATTGTTACAAGCGGGGATAGACCGCACGGCCGGCAGGACGTGGCCGGCTAAGCAGAAACATGACGCCGTCGTTCCCTTCGCTTCAGGAACTGAAGAAGAAGTGCTTTAATGTCTCGTGATGGCAATCGAGGTAACCGACAACTACCGCTATGAAATCTGGTAGCGCTAGCAGCCAGATAGAGATTGTAACGACTCTCCCCCCTTAGAACATTGCAAGCGTAAAAAGAACTAAGGAGAGTAGCGCTGCACGGGTCTCCTAGCCATTGCGCTACGTCGCAGATGCGGTGCGCTGCTGGTTGTGGCGAGGACAGTGCTACTGTTGTCCATGGGTTTGTCAACATCGGCAGCTGTGCCAACTGGTACCATAGCAACGGAATCATGTGGAACCGTAACTGGATCAGCAGTTTGGATGGTGTCTTCTGTTTGTAGTTCCTGCTGATCTGCGGCAGTCTCGGGCTGAAGTGGCTCGGTGACTGCTGCAGTTGTCTCCGTCTGTCAGGGCCGCAGGTGGTCACCATGACGATGCCACACTGTACCGTCGTTGAGGCGGACTTGTGCTGATGAGTTACTGGTGGCGCCTATCACACGAGCAGGCAGCCATGTCGCACCTTGACGGAAATTCATTGCGAAAACTTCCTCTTCAGTGCCACATGACGGACCTTGCCGGCACCCTTTATCCGTGTACAGCTTCTGCTTTAGCTGTTTGAGTAGTACTGACGACTGGAGGCTTGGCCGGAGGACATCTAACGGTGTTTTAAAACGTCTCCCGGTCAGTAGCTCGCACGGCGCTCTGCCGGTGACCTCATGCGGAGTGGTCCTGTGGTGGAACAGAAACCTAGATATCTGAGTCTGGAAATACCCAGATGCACTCTTCTTAGGTTTGTTCTTGACAGTTTGAACAACACGCTCCGCTGCACCATTTGAAGCTGGATGATAGGGTGGTACAAGCATGCGGCGTATACCGTTGCGTGTCAAGAATTCCAAGTATTGTTCACTTGCGAAGGCAGGACCATTATCTGATACTATCAGATTTGGCAGTGCATGCTGGGCAAATACTACTCGCAAAGCTGTGATAGTAGCTTCTGCCGAGGTGGATGGCACGGGGAAAACTTCTACCCACTTTGAGAATGCATCCACAATGACTAGGAAGGTTCGCCCCATGAATGGGCCCCCAAAGTCAATGTGAAGCCTTGACCAGAGCTTTTGTGGAAAAGGCCGGGGTGCCTGTTGAACCGGCTGTGGAGCCCGTTGATGAGCTTGGCAAACTGTGCAGCTCTTCACGTTTTTGGCAATATCATTGTTAATACCCGGCCACCAGACGTAGCTTCTGGCGACCATTTTGCTTTTCTCAATGCCGGGATGGCCTGCATGAAGAAGCTTCAGGACTCGATCTTGCAACACTTGTGGGACTACCACTCGTGCTCCCCAGAGCAAACATCCGTCATGAAGGCTTAGCTCAGTACTCCTTGCGCTGAATGGGTTCCCTTCTGGTCCCAATGTAATGCCCTCTCCTCTCAGGACAGCAAGCATCACGTTACCCAGAAACGGGTCATTCTTCGTTGCTTGAGCCACTACAGCAGGTGACAGAAGACTGGGTTAAGCCTCTTCAAGCATAAAGATTTCAGCCGGCACAGGTTCTGAAACACTGTTTGTCGGCACTGGCAGTCTACTGAGTGGGTCCGCGTGTCCCAAGTCTTTCTCCGGCTTGTAGAGAAGCTGGTACTTGTAAGCAGAAAGCTTGAGAGCCCACCTAATGAGTCGAGGCGAAGCGTGGACTGGAATCGGCTTGTCAGAACTCAGCAATCCAAGTAGAGGCTTGTGGTCTGTGAAGGCTGGGAACGGGTTTTCCCACAGGTACTGGTAGAACTGCTCAACACCGTACACCAAAGCTAATGTCTCTTTGTCGAGCTGGCTGTAGTTTTGTTCGGCTCGGGACAAGCTTCTGGATGCGAAGGCGATGGGTCTTTCTTGACCATCGGCTTCCCGGTGTGCCAAGACGGCGCCAATTCCGTACGGTGAGGCATCGGAACTCAGACACACAGGCTTCTCTGGGTTGAAATGAGCGAGAACCGGAGCTGAGGTCAAGAGGTGCTTGCTTGACGTGAAAGCTTCCTCTTGGTCTTTTCCCCACTCCCACTTCTTCCCGTCAGTGAGAAGCAAGTACAGTGGACGAAGACGTCCAGACAGGTTAGGAAGGAATCGTCGGAAGAAGTTGATTAAACCTAAAAAAAACTTTGAAGTTCCTTGACATTTCGTGGTGCCGGGGCATGTAGGACAGCTGCCACCTTGCCGAGACCTGGTGACAGTCCTTCCTTGCTGATGATATGCCCAAGGTATTCTACCTGAGGCAAGAAGAAAAGGCACTTGTCGGATCTCAGCCTGAGTCCAACGTCCCGAAGGCGAACGAGAACAGAACGAAGATTGTGAAGGTGATCTGAGTCGGACGTGCCAGTGACAAGAATGTCATCAAAGTACATAGCAACGTGTGGCAGTCCTCGGAACCAGTTCTCCATCTCCCGCTGGAAGATAGCTGGAGCCGACGAAACCCCGAAAGGAAGACGGGTGTACTGAAACAAACCCATGTGTGTCGAAATGGTCACATACTTCCTGGAGTCTTGCTCGAGAACTACTTGCTGGTAGGCATCTCTCAAATCTAACTTTGTGAACTTCTCGCCCCCGGAAAGCGTGGCCCACAGGTCTTCGATCCTTGGAATGGGGTACTTCTCCAATGTTGCCACTGGATTTACGGTAACTTTGAAGTCACCGCAAATCCTCACACGGCCATCCTTCTTGGCCACAGGAACAATGGGCGCAGCCCAGGTTGAAGTCTTTACTGGTACAATGACACCCTCTCTTTGTAGGCGCTGGAACTCTTGTGTATTCCCACCCTTCAAGGCAAAAGGGAGCGGACGTGGCTTAAAGAACTTCGTAGGAGCATCTTGTGGAACATGAATAGTGGCTTCCCTGCCCTTGAAGGTACCAAGGCTTTCCTCGAAGACTTCCGAAAACTCGTGAACCAGAGTTTTCACATCAGAGAGAGAATGAACGGTTGCCTCCACCTCCGAGAAATTGATTCCCAGTTCTCGAATCCAATTGCGTTTAATCAGTGTAGGGGAACCATCTCCAGTAAGGAAGAGAGGTAAAACCGCCTCCTTGTCTTGGAACTGTACTCTTGCATCAATTTTTCCTTAAACCGGAGTCAGTTCCCCGGAATAACTTCGCAACAGCACCATAGATGGCTTGACAGGTACGGCTGGAAGTAACTCCTGAAACCGTTTTTTTTTTTTGACATGACGGAGACAGTCGCTCCCGCATCCATCTCCATGCACAGTGGCTTGCCGCAGACGTTGACAGTGACGGTGAAAGGCGGTGACGGCACAGAGCTGTTAACCTGCCACATGTCAAAAACCTCGGACGATGTCACTCCGCTATCTTCAGTGTTGTCATCCAGGACATTCATTGGAAGTGTATGAGGAAGACGGGACTTGCGTCCTGGCCCTGAAGAACGATGCTTCGCAGGTTTGTTCTTGGACGACGGAGCGTCCTTCTGTTTTGAATTACACACCTTCGACAGGTGTCCCCGCTTCCGGCAGTAGTTGCACGTAGTATTCACATGCTTGCACCTGGACGCAAGGTGTCCATCCCCGCAGCGGTAGCAGGTGACGTCTCCCGCCGGTGTCGTGACGCGGTGAGTCGTGAACGCATTGGTGCTCGAGCTTGCCTGGCAAATCTCTCCGGCGTCCTTCTTCGCTGCTTCCATGGCCAAGGCGGTCTGCACGGTATCCTCGAACGTGAGGTCCGGCTGCTCCAGGAGTCTGGTCTGGATTGTAACGCTGTTTATTCCGCAGACTATGCGGTCTCTCAGCATGTTCCCTAGTTCTGTTCCAAAATTGCAGTGCTCCGACAGGCTCTTCAATGCTGCAACAAACTTGCTTACGGTCTCCCCTTCCGCGCGAACACGCGAATTGAAACGAAACCGTTGAACGACAGCAGAAGGCTTGGGGCAGTAGTGACTCCCGAGAACGTCAAGAACCTCGTCTAAAGACTTATCTTGTGGTTTGGCGGGCTTCACAAGGTCTCGCAGTAAGGAGTAGGTCGTCGCGCCGCAACAGCCGAAGAAAATGTCCTTCTTCTTGGTATCGTCAACGTCGTTCGCAGAAAAAAAAAAGCTTCAAGACGTTCGACGTATGACGGCCACTCCTCACCTTGTCCCTCAAAAGGTTCAATTCTGCCGAACGTGGGCATGGCGAGCTGAGAAGCTTGAAGAATGCCTGGTGCTCACGTCGCGAACTTGCACGTCGCGAACTTGCGACGTTCGAAGAACTTGAACGAAGTCTTTTTCTCTCGTCGCCAATTGTTACAAGCGGGGGTAGACCGCACGGCCGGCAGGACGTGGCCGGCTAAGCAGAAACATGACGCCGTCGTTCCTTTCGCTTCAGGAACTGAAGAAGAAGTCCTTTAATGTTTCGTGATGGCAATCGAGGTAGCCGACAACTACCGCTATGAAATCTGGTAGCGCTAGCAGCCAGATAGAGATTGTAACACCGATCTTCCACCCGCGCAATTTATCGAAGCGTCCCGTTGTCGTGGAAAAGGCGCACCACTTTCCCGCTAAAGTGCTAAGTTATCTGGGCTTTTTCTTTTTTTCCCCCTTCGTTTCGATATTGCGAAGTACCGATTCGCCAAATTGGCCATCTCAACACGAAAAAAAGAATTTCGTTTTCTCACTTATAACAACGGACGTAGCATGTTTTTATGACCGGCAAGAAATGTCGGTCTGTTAAGTGAGAAATAACGTGATATATAAAAAAAAACTCTAGGTAATTTGGAAAAATATTTATTATTTTTGATCGGATTAAAACCCTATCGCTAAGTAGTAATCTTTTATTTCGCGAGTCATTTTTTATTCGCCTGGGGTGATACATCGCGAAACAACAAAACAACAAAAAGATCCGTATCAGTTTTTCATCAACAAGAAATATTCGAAGCGAGCATCAGGTATTTGTAACGTGTACAATTAGAAAGTATATTTAAAAAAAACTCGCTATATGGATTATAATTCAATCAAATGCAAATTTGCAAGGGAACTGGACAAGAATGACGAAAATACTCCTTATAGAAACACCACAAAAAATGAACGAAGCCAATTTAAATTTAATAAATATATAAAAAGTGTTAGGAAACTGCATATGGGACTGCACAAGTGATCACCTTCCCATTCGTAAATTTATATTTTCATTCGCAATCAGGTATATTTGCATTCGTTTATCTAGGGAATTCTAGTGCAAGCATAAACACACCGAATAAATTTTAGCCTTAAGGCCATAACTTGGAAGTAGTGCTGAATTGACGATTACAGTGGCACCATGAGACAACAGCATCGCCAAATATAGAATACAGGTCGAGATAAAAGTATAAAATAACGGCATCGTCATTGATTTAAATACATAAGTTTTACGAACAAAGCGTGTCATTAAAAGTTTGACAGCATAATGAGCATTTCCCGCAGATCTCGAACCCTCAGGAAAATTCCGGAGAGAGAGCTTTGCTCTAGGTGATATTTAAGAGAGAGCTTTGTATAATAGAGGGAGCAACTGAAACCGTAGAGAGCGTTTGCCATTTCACATAGGACATCTCCTACGCAGGTTGGTCGCAAGTGCCCGTACATTGTACTCTCCTGTGGCAAAGAGGAAAACATGGCGGAGAGGTGCAGGCGCTCGGAGAAGATAAACCCTTCCGTCACGCCCTTGCGACACGCATTGGGAAACGCGGCCCACGAACCACGTGAGCCCAATCGAGCATTTGGAAATGCTCTGTAGTCTAAGCACACCACTAATCATACTCTAGGCCGAGCGGCCTCAAGAAACCGGAACAAAAAATTCTCTCCAGCCAAATTAATTAGCCTTTTTTAAAGCATCGATTCAGCTTTCATCCCGCGCTGGGGGCACAGCGGGGCCTTAAAAGCCGTGTTTATCGGCAACTCTCCACCAGAGTTGCTGCGGCAAACTGAACAGCGCTATTTTAAGTGATTGCATCCACGTTTGTGCTTATTTTTACATGTGCACAGGGAAGAGTTTTTGCGCATGTGCGTTTGAGTGTTTGTGTGTGTGCGCGCGTGTGTGTGTGTGTGTCTGTGTGTATGTGCGCGCGCGCGCGGGCGTGTGCCTGTGAGTATGCAGTGTATGTGATACGCGGATGGGTCGATGCGTGTGGTTGTGTGCGTGGGTGTTTGTCTTCGTGTAGTGCATGGTGTTCGCGTACATCTTGTTTTGCTGCATTCATGTTTCGGATGGATGGTTTGGAGCATCTCTGTGTGTGTGTGTGCGCGTTTGTGTGTGTACGTATGTGTGGGTGTGCGCGCGCGCGTGCGCGTGTATTTGTGTTTATTTGTGTATGTGATGTTCATGGGCCTGTGCGTGTATGTGCATGTGTTTGTGTGCGTGCGTCCGTGCGTATGTGTGTGTGTGTGTGTGTGTGTTCGCCGGTCCGGAGAATGGTGGCAACGTGTTGTTTGTTTCCTACATTTAATCTATTCTTGAGAGCATTACTTTCTAGCCGATTTCGCAGAGAGAAATTCCGTCTTCCCCAGAGATTAGTTTGAAACATCGGTCTTACGGACGAGACTCATTTTTCACTCACAACCGATTAGCTTGGCGTCGAGAGGGCGGACGTCGCGGGACATCTCCAAATGACACAATATGTCATCACTACACGGACGTTTTACCACCATTAAGTTTATGTTACTCAGTCTACGGTTCGCAACGGGGATCTGTATTCGACCACGCCAACGGAAAAGCCACGAGAGATTGCATTCGAAGACACATAGTGGAAACAAACTCGGTGTCACAGTTTCCGAAGATTACACGATGCTTTTTTTTTTTTTGCTCTTTTGTTTTAGCAAAGTTAGAACTTGTCCTCAGCAGAGGCAGGAATATGTGATATATCCGAAGCCGTTCAGCTTGTGGTAGTTTCATAAATATTGCATTCTCGTAGAATAACACTTTGCACATTTATTTCTTCTGAAGCAATTATTAAACTTAAGATGCCTCTTGGTGTTTTTTTTAAATCAGCTTTTCCGATAGTGGGTTGTGGGAAGTAAGTCATTTAGAGGGTAGTAGCCTTTATCAACTAAAATCGCAGCATGCATGTTGAAGCACGAAACGTACGCTTGGGAGAAGATTGTGTTGGTTCAAGTGATGGACGAAGAAATAATAAACAATTAACACTGGGACAGCACAATCACATCCTTGAAAGATGTGGTTATGCCGTCCCAGTGTTAAGTGTTTCTTATTTCTTCATCCATCACGAAACATATATCAGCGGTATTAGATCACAAACCATATTGAACTTTCACGAAGCAAATAGCGAGTAACTAAGCTTGCAGAATCTAGTCGACAGATCATTAAAACTTTGGCTTGGGCTAGTTGGTATATGGTAGGTATAAGGTTTAGAAGCGAAAACAGACGGGGACAATAGAAAATAACACAAACGTCAGGGGCAAGGCGCTTGTTCCTGTCGGTTGTGTTATTTTCTATTGTCCCTGTTGCGCTTTTAAACCTTATACCTAGTCGAAAGATGTCTTTGTTGACCCACATTGAAAACTAAATAACCTCAAGTTGGATAAAACTCTTCGTTACTTATAATTTGCATTTTCTTCTTGGCGTCATCATAACGTCACACATATTTTCATTTTTAGCCGCCTGGAGAAGTTTAATTGTCTTATTTAAACATTTGCTCGAGTAAAATTTGTTCTGTTTGTGTACAAAGTTATTTCAAGCTATTATTTGTTGCTTTATGTTTTCATTTTGCGTCAGGTGCACCCAGATTTCCTTCATTTCAGTGACTTCATCTCATGCAGTCATGCAGTGAATATAGTATATTATCCAATGCCACTCCTTCCCTCTGTGATTCCTATACGTCCCTTTCGTACTTATCAAACACTTCTTATTTAAAAGAATACACCCGGGTTTCATGCTTCAATCTAGAAACCCCAAAAAATGAGCAATGATTGTTTTTTAATACAATAAAATTCTGTTAGCCCGCTTAGGATTTCGTACATAAAACAAAACAATCGATGTGAATAGTATTTATTTTTTGTAAAGCTC
Organism: Ixodes scapularis; assembly: GCF_016920785.2. Lineage (NCBI taxonomy): Eukaryota > Metazoa > Arthropoda > Arachnida > Ixodida > Ixodidae > Ixodes > Ixodes scapularis. Next base: position 155,336,843 of record NW_024609868.1, on the reverse strand, counting down.
GAAAAAGAGTAACCCAGCAATAGATTACTCAAATAAGAGTTCCTGAGCCATTCACACTTTATGGGAATCGTTTTTTGTTTATGTTTGTATTTTTTTAAATATAATACCATGCAATTGTAATCTTAACAACTAATTTAGAAGTGAGTAAGAAAATCCTTTCTTAAAAAAAGTTTTCTTTCCTTTTTGTGTGTCAAGCAGCTGGATCACTGTGTAGAGATTATATAGGGCCACCCAGCGATCCATTACGTGGAAGGCCTCCTGTAAAAGTTAAAAAAAAAAACGAATTATCTGAAACTTTCCTTTGACCCAACTGTGTCCTCGTATTGAGCCGCCGATAAGGAACAGCTGCCGTTTTGGTGTCAGGGCAGAGAATGTACGGCGAAAGGACGAATTTCGCACAAGTCACTCTGTGAGAATGTCAGCACCGTGCGGGCCTATGGCGAGGGCTCTGCGTTCAGGTATTTGTGTCGCGGTGATTTTGTTGTCACTTCAGCTCTCGGGTAAGTTACCAATATACTTTCAGCTTCACCGTGTTTTCTTTATGAAATTCCCTGTTATGAGTAGAAAGTTTCTATACTTTCCGAAAGAGGTAAAGAGCAGTGCTCCAAAGCAATCAAAGACGTAACAGTACACGAAGGCAAGAAATGTACCAGATGTTTGAGAGAAAAGAGAACATGTTTTGTTTTTGTTTTTCCCAACAGAGGAATAAACAAGGCATCGCCTGACGCTTGATTCCCTCCCAAATGTGTCGATCGTTCTGGGAAGTAGATACTGATACTAAATTCGTATTATTTGAATGGCAGATTATAACCAATTTTAAATATTTTAAATAAAATATGAGACCAGTTCACGATGGTAGACGCCTGTTATCCCCAATAATCGGGAGCTATATGTTGACCGCGATTGTTTCACTGAAAAGATTACAGATTCACTCATCATTTTTATTCAAATATAACAAGGTACAAAATATTGGCCTTTTTTCTCTCTAGCTCTATATATGATCAGAGAATGAGTGTTTCGCAATAGGTTATGTATTTCTGCGTTGAGAAAAACAGTGCTACTTTTTACCTCGATCACCCGGTGCACTTTTTTGTGGGGTTGTTTTCGTCATTTAGATTGCATTAATTCAACTCAGGAGCACAAATGATGTCGAAACCTCTTAAAATATAGTTGCTCGTATGGTGGCTTTCCTCTCCAAAAATCGAACTTCGGAAAGCCTATAGTTACAGAACAACATGGAGACAGAGTGCTAACGCAGCATGTCCCCTCTTTTAATCGGTATGGACTATCTTTTTTAATCGTCAATTACTTCTCGGTAGTATGAATCGGCAAACTTTATTACCCCACACTGCACGACATTTCTAGCGCTAACACATCGGTTTTTTTTTGTTTTTTTTTTTGTTTTTTTTTTGCATTTTGCTTTGACAGGTAATTGGTGGGCACCGAAATTTGCCCTTTATATTATTTTTGCAAATGGGCACTTTTCATCTCAGTGCGGTCTAGATGACAGCCTTATAATTCTAATAGTATTTTCTTTTAAATTGTCCATTGGTTGTTTATGTTTACAGTGTCGCGCTCTTACGAGAGCTTAACCCGGGGTCCGTTCAGACTATATGCAGTGTGGAAAGGGAGAGAACGAATAAACTTAAACAGCCAAAAATATATCTGATAAAAGTATTCGCACAAAAAAGAGTAAGAAACAAATAATTAGTTCAGCATGTCTTCAGAACTTTCAGTATTTCAACCTCAACCACAATCCGCCTTAAAGTAGACGGTGTTTAAGCTGGACCTAACGAACATCACACTTTTTCTTCAGCTTTGGATCTCACTACACCACGCCTTTATTTGTGCAGAAGGTGGGATAATAACCAACAATTTCTTGCGCTTCAAAACCCATGGAGATATGCGCAGAAAATCAGTTTTATAATGTATAGAACACAAGCGAATTTTGTTTTCGTCGCCTCTTCAGCTTTTATACAAAAGTGTAACACGCGATTATTTGATAAAAGCTTATGAGTTGTACTAAATGGTAAGCAAACACTTCATAGAAAAAGCACGTAAAATAGCAGCAACAAAGTAGCACACATGACACATTAACTCTTATGCTCTGCGTTCTTCTGTCCATTGTTTATCTTAATATTCACGGTGGTTTGCACACTGTGCTGACTTTTCGTTTTGAAAGTACTGAAGTTTTTTTGGTGTTTTTTTTTTGTAAAGCTAGCTGAGATCACTGGACACGTTAGCAAAAAGTGGGCACTTTTTTATGAAACTTAACCCGGAATGTACATTGGATGCCAGTAAAATATGTGACGCATGTACATCTAGATTACGAAGCAGGCACAATTAAACACACATAAAGCTTTCTGTAAACTCGGTTTCGCTGATGAATAAAATCTTTCACATTTACAAAATTGGTAAGCTAAGGTAGCAAAATACTTCAATTTCTGTAGACATGAACGAAAATATTTTAATTAAAAATGGTCACTACTGTAAACGACTTAATTTTCGTGAGGACCTAATTTTAGCGAAGTCCCGCGAACCATTCCGGTAAAATGTAAACAGATTGGAATCTATATTGAGATCCAAAGCTTTATCTTTGACCTAAGTCACAAAATATTGAAATCGCAAAAAAAAAATAAGTGAGAATAAAAAAACATTTTCTCACAGACTGGCTACCATACTGTGTTTTGTTGCAATTTGTTAATTGTGAATTAAATGAAAAATATTGCATATTTTAAATATGCTTTATCTCCTCTTCCTAATATCCAAAACCATAACAAAAAAAGTTTATCACCTTGCATAAAATTCATAATTTTGGTGCAAACTAAATAGGTGTATATTTGTAGTTTTGTGGTGAACATAAACATTCCGTCATGCGAAATTAGAAGACGTACTTTTGAGCTCATTATCATTTGAGAACCAGTTACTTTGTGTGTGATTTATTTCAAACATTACGAACAAATATTGGTCACCTTTATGCTCTAGAAATTCCCTCCATCTATTGTATAGCCAGGGGATCCGCCAAATCCTGTCTAAAAAGTATTTCAGCCTCAGCATATGACCTCAGCATTACATGAGGACACGAAACAACGTTAGGTGCAGCGCTGAATCACACACTTACTTTCAATGTGAAAACGATTTTGATGATCTTTTAGAACTCCCCGGTTTTATTTTAAATCATAAATAGGCATAGGGGAAATTTGATTTATGGGTTCACATTCGGCCATTACATTATATAGTGCCAAATCCTGACACATAGACAACGGAGATCGTGGGTCAAGATTGGCCTAAAGTAACCCCGCTCTTCTGTTTGTTCATTCGTTATCGCAATGCGCTATGTGTATTGTCGCTGACGCAGGGGGTGCTTATTATATTCAGGCTTCTTTTTTATGACTCTTTCTGCCGCGTTCTTATCGGTTAATAGCGCATATCCAATGGCAACCGCAAATACATGCGGTAGGGATATTTAAATATAAGCCGAAAATCGTATGTGTCAGCACACTCATAGTTCGTACATATAGCGTTCAGTTTTTCTTGAGTGCATTTTTTTTTTATATGACTCAGTTGATATTTATAGTTATTTAAAGTAAAACACGGTGCGACGCTTGACTTCTGTCTCATTAGAATCAGCATCGATTCCCGAGGAAATCAGCACCATATTCCAACGTGACGGAATGGAGGCATCAGTTGGATGCTGTCAGCAGAGGGTGATCGTGGGGCCCTGCCGAGCAAGCTTTCCGAGATGGTTCTACAACAGCACGGTCGACGAGTGCCAGTTCTTCTACTTCGGAGGATGCTGGGGAAACTGCAACAACTTTCAGTCCGAAGCCGCTTGTGAAGCGAAGTGCCTCTGACAAGCGTGTGTAGCGTGCATAAATAAAACAAGCGAACACACAAGATGTGCTGCGATTGACAGCTGCGGCTGTTAAGCTTTTGAAGGAGTATTCACACGGTCCCCCGTGTGAGTACACGGTGGACCGTGTGATGCTTTCGGGGAAAGATGTGGATGCTTTCGGAGAGTGATGTGAGATGTGAGTCAGCGGTTGGCGGAACTCGCTGCACTCCTTTCCCGGCTCCCGCATTCATACGAATGGCAGATGGCCGAAAAGGATGTCAGTGTTAGCAGACTAATTTAGAGGTCGCGCGGTCGACAGCAAGGGTCGGCGCGGACTAATGAGTGTAGAAAATTGGAGGCTTACATTAAAGGGCATTAAGAAGACGACAAACTGCTTCATGCTAAAAAAATGCTGGCTGAAAGGACGGATGTAACACACAAAAAAAGGACTTGAAATTCATAACTAGTTATAAATGAGCAGATTGTGGACGACATTGATCAATTTAGGAAACTCCTTCATGAAAACGCAAAAGAAAAAATTCAACGATTTGACGACCTGCGCGAGCCGGAATGAGTATCCCGCAGAGTAGAATTCCTAATAGGTAGTCTTCGTAGACCGCGTTGGCCCCCACCACAAAGCCCTCCGCAACGAAGAAGCCGCTACTGCGCCTGCGAGCCGATGGCATTCAGCGTAGAGCTCCAGGTAACGTAGCGGGTTGCGGAGGGCGCTGAGGGAGGGCGAAAACGATTTACGAAAACTCGCTATTGTTGCGGCAACGCCTACGAAATAGAGCCAATTAAAAAGAGATCTCCCACTAAGACGGGAATTTTTTTTTTTTTTCAGCCCGAGAAAAATCTTTCTCCACCACGTATTGTTTACGCCTCCGCACCTCTGCGCACAGGTTTGCCGTTATTACCACGTGTCGTGCATCTCGAGGTACAAAGTGAGGTATTTCTTCGCCGTGTGAATGCCCCTTTAGGAAATTGAGTTTACGTCCTTCAAGATAGTTGCTTTAGAAATTTTGCTACTAGTGGAATATTTCTAGGAGATAAAGTAGTAGAATATTTCTAAGAGATTTGCTTTGGGATATCTGCGAAAAGTGCTTACGCGCTGCCTTTCGTGCGTCAGAGTCGGAATCCTGCCGCCTTTGTGATATTTTTGCTGCCGCAGGTTTCAGTCTACTGTACACAGCACGGCGCACTTGCCGGTCCCGGTTCGCGGACGGAGAGCAAACATTGCGTGTTTCGGTCATGTTTCTGGAGGAGGGAAAGGGCGTACAAAGATCTGAGTGAGCGCTGCCCGGGAATTTGTAGACGAGTCGGACAAACTTCCAGAGCTCCGAAGCGGCGGCAGTGAGGACGGCGGAGAAGAGAAAGGAAGCTGCGGCGAATCTTCCTATATATGTCGTGGTTTCGTTAGGGTTGACGGCATGGAGGAGCGGGGGATTGCACCGCGACGTTACCACTCTCCGCCCACGGTCACCCGAGGTTTCGTGCATGTGAATGCCGCCGGATTTCGTCGGAAACGGGCAAAACATCAATCGCTGTGAAACATTGCTCCAGTTTCAGCCAAAACGTTCATTATCTGTTTTTTTTCTTTCCAAAGTTTAAGCGACAGGCACAAGTATTTTTGTTACCCGCGTTATTGGTCCGCGTCTCGACACACACGAAAACGAATAGTCTTGCCGCCGAGGTATTTCCGACTCGTTTGCCTACCTCGCTGAAAGTGAATGGTCTAAGAAAAGAAATGTATTTCGCAGCGAACGACAGATTTCTAGCACAAAAGCCAAAATGTATTGTAAGGCCTATCCAGGAATTATGGAAACGATGATCCTCTGGGGAAATTCTCTTCTCGCGGTCCTCTGACAGACTTTTCATTTTGCTGCAGTGTTTTGATTGTTCGAGGCCGTTTTTATTTTGCGTGAGTGAAAACATTCTTCTCCTTTTATTTATGGAGGTTGTTTCACGGACCGCCGGCCGAGTCGGTCTTTCGAAACCTGCGCATTGAAGAATGAGAAGGTTTTCGTCATACTGGCATCTTCAAAAGGGTGTATTTAGCAAAAAACTTGAAGTTTTCTATTACTAGGGTACTATTTTATGCACAAGATATTCAAACATTTCTTAACCAGAATATTTTACCTGGCGTACTGGGCTCATAGGGTCACCTCTTAGAGCCTAACAAAACTCGGAGGAAATTTTAAGCTTCGCCTTTGAGAGTGGAACGTGACAACGTTGTCGGGCCTCGTTCGCATCGCCTTATCATTCGCTGAGCAAACGTGCCTTGCGTGGTCCGGTCAGTAGCGTGTGCGGCTCGCAACCGAAGGGTCGTGGGTTCTAATCCCACCTAAAATTCTTCAAAATTTTAAAGTTATGGTGAACCGAGCATTTCAGTGTCTATATATAATAAGCGGCGCACCATCTTTCCATGAAAATAACGTCATCATGTCCCCCATTCAGGCTTAATGAGCTTGAATGGGGGATATGATGACGTCAATTTCGTTGCGCGTGCTCGCGCACACCGGCGGCTGCTGACTCATGGAAAGATAGTCCGCCGCTTAGTATAAACACTGAAATGCTGAGTTCAGCGTCCCTTTAAGTTAAGGCAAATAAATTACTTTATAAAATGAAATCATTTAAGGCATGCGTCACCCTTTAATTTGCACTAAATGTCCTGTTTTTTTTTCATCACTTTCATTCCACGCGTGACGTCACGTTTCACGTGAGCGTTGTGGGTTGTTTGATATTCCCGCTTGAGGTCGTGCGGCTGTAACGTCATGACCCTACCGACCAATCAGGATTCGCCGCACGCCACCGACGCAGTTTTTTCTGCGACACGAGCACCTTAACGCCATCGCGTTATAATAACTCGAGCGGCAGAGACTTCGTGACCAGTTTCGTCGCGGATTCCTACGATTAAGACAAATATTTTATGACGGCCGCAATAAGGACACAGATTTTAATTATTAAGGAATTTACTCCTATTTGAAGCGAGTCAGCCGGCGGTGTCGCCTTCGTCGCTCATTGTTTGCAGATTTGTAAGCTTTGTTTTTGGAGGTCGATCAAGGATGACCGGTGCTAGGGTACACTCATTACCTGCAGTTAAACGAAAGGTCAGTGTCTCAAAAAAAAGAAAAATCATAAAACAACATCTAACCACGAATTAGCACTGCCAACCGCGAAAGTGAGTGGCCAAAAACAATCACTCCTAGTCATAGCATCGCGAAGTGCTGTTGCTCTAACGGACGATAAGTTCCGCACATTGGCCCAAATATATGTGTAAGGGACTCTTCGCTTACGTTTCATCCCCACCGTTCTGATACCTCTGCCACTTTCTTTTTACATTAAGGCATTACAACTGTAATAGACATAGCAAAATAATATTCATAAACCGCGTACCCCGAGAAGCATAACTATTATGTCTTTAATCACTTAATATTTTCAAGCACAAACATAACGTACTGCATTTCCAGTCCACCGAGATATATACTATGCCGCCTTCATAATTTTCCCCTTAGTGGACCTCGAGCAAAATCATGAACATTGTTCGGGTATAATTAAGAGACAACCATATGGAAGGTCACAAAGAAACAGTTTCTAGTTTTACACATACGGGTGCGATCAAAACTCGTCTTATAGTATTGAAAGCTTAAAAAAACTCACAAGCCCGGTTCAAGAGCAATCATGGAAGCCAAGACTCAGACGGAATGAGTCGGAGATCTTAATATTGAATAATGGCATTGTAGATAGCCTACATCCCATCGGAAATCAGACAGTCACGGCAGCAGACCAGTTTCATCCAGGTAGGGTTGCACGTGACCGAGCAGTCTAAATGGCGAATGCTATTGTCACTGAGAGTTCAAAAAGCGCAGGGCATGGCGAGTTCCTGACATCGTATTATTGTTCGCCATCGAATCAAATTGCAGATTCGCCGATAAGGACGCTAAGGACTAGACACAATGCGAGAAGCATGAACCATAATAAACCGCACCCTGCCCTCCTAAAAGGCAACTGAAATTAGCAAATATATATATATTTTTTTAAGGAAATATATGGGACACGTATTTAAAAAAAAAAAAAATCGGGGGACGCCCAAGCTTAGTCTTGAAGAGTGGAACGCCGTTAACGGGTCCCGTTCGCAAAGCCTTTTCATGCAAACCCGCGCTCGTTCCCAAGCAGCGTAAGAGCGTGTGTGTGGTCTAAGCGGTAGCGTCCCGTGTCACGTGACGTCACAGGACGACGACATGTCACGTAACGCGTGACGTCACGCGTAGCTGTAACGTCATGACCATATGGACCCGCTAAATTTGGCGGAAAAATGTTCTGCTAAATTGTCGAGAAACTGTCCGCTAAATTTGACGGAAAAAGTTGACAAAAAATTTAGCGGGAAAACTGTCCGCAAACACTTGCGGGAAAATTTTCACTAAATTTATCGAGAAATTTTGCATGTCGATACGGCCACGACGTCACAGCCATGTCGGACATCACAGGCTGCTGAACGCTTTGCATTATAGAATTTTCGTGTCTCACCAACTCAGGACTTTTTGCGACACAAGCTTCTGAACACTATGGCGTTAAATTTTACCGCCAAAAGAAAACAAAAAAAAACTTTCTTTTTTTCTTTTTTAGGGGGGGGGGGGGGGGTGGGGAAGGTCTGAAGAGATCATCGACGTATGAAACGCTGGTTCTAAAATTGTATCCGCCGCGTTAGTGCTTTATTCGAGCTTTTTTTATGTTAAAAACAAATAATATAAATAAAGTCAATATTTTTTTATAAGTATTCTGAGATTGCTTCTTCCACTTTGGTTTGAAGAGAAAACAAACATGGATTCTGGAGTGTGTGGAGTGCCCAACGAGCACTGCTATTTTTTATGACTGCGAGTCGTTTTGAGTTTACAGAGGAGTTTAAAGAAAGATCTCCTTAACAGATGTAGTTTGCAGAAAACAACTGTCGCAAGTACGCGGAAGCGCTTTGCGGGTGCTTGTTTTCGTAGAGGGACTGGCTTAAGCCTAGCGTGTTGATACTGGTTTGGTTTCTTCTATTGCGCGTGATGATGTCGAATAAAAGTGATGGTTCCCGTAAAAGCGGTACCGCTGCTCTGTGAATTGGCCAACCGTCGTGATTGCAACCAGGGTTTCAATAGCGAGAACAAACCTACAGAGGTAAGAATTTGCGAGCTAGAGACAATGGGGCGTTCGGCTCGCATCCAGTTTGCCCAGGTATAGTCACGTCATTTCACTTCGAAAGCAAAGTAGCTCTTTTTGCAGAGCACACGGCCTGTCAACGCGAACATGTTTAGGTCGCTTTTTAATTGTGCGTCATGACGCTAACCCACCTTATCGCGGATTCTTGCCAAAAAAAGAAAACATGAATGTTGGAAGGACTGCTTCCACATTTTGTTGATTCGTTTTAGTCCTCTTGGTAGCTTTTTACAGCACGTCGACAGGCGCTGAGTGACGCTTTTATTTACATACCTCTAAAGGCTCCAAAGGAGCATTACATAGAGGGGGGTGTCGTATAAACTTTTACATAATCATACAATATTTTACAAGAAAAAATAGAAGACATCGTGTCACGCTAAACAGAACCATGAAGGGAAGACATTACATAACAAAAAAGCCACACACGCACTCACATCATTGGAGGCAGTCGACGTGCTAGAAAAAAAGCAACAGACCCAGCGAGCGAGTAACAAACATGCAGGGCAATATATGATTCACTCAACCCAAAGATTCACGCAATAACAACATAAATGTATCATGATCAGTGACCGTCGCAATTTCGCTTGCCAACTCGTTCCATTCAGTCGCCTCTTGTACGAACGGGGAGTATTTGAACAGATTAGTTCTTGCAAATGGAATATGAACTTTGTAACAATGATCATGACGAGGGGAAATGCGAGCCGGTGGGAGAATGTTGTTTTGTCGGAAATCTGAGGAACTATGATAGAGTTTATGAAAATGGGATAACCTTGCGAGGTATCTTCGCTGGTGGAGAGTCAATAAACCAAGTGAACTCTTAAGTTGACTGACGCTTATAGGTGAATACGTTTTTAGTATAAACCTGGTGGCCCTGTTTTGTAATGATTCTAAATTATTAATTAAATATTTTTGATGCGGGTTCCAAATTATAGCTGCATATTCCAATTTTGGCCTAATGAGGGTAGAGTATGCAAGTAGTTTCGTTTCTGCTGTTGCCATATATAAATGCCTTCTTAAGAAACCAAGTGACTGGTTAGCCCTCCTAAGGATATAATCTAGATGAGTGTTCCAGGAGAGGTTGGAAGTTAAGTGGACTCCTAAATATTTATATGTGGATACTTTATTTAATTTTGAATCTATAACTTTGTAGTCGTATTGAAAAGATGAGCGACGATTGGTAAATGTCATTATTTTTGTTTTATCTATATTTATCTGCATTTGCCACGTGTCACACCATGAAAGTATGATATCCAAATCACTTTGAAGGGCCAGGCAGTCGCTTTGACTAGCTATTTGACGGTATACCACACAGTCGTCTGCAAATAGGCGAATCTTTGAAGAAATGTTGTTGGGGAGGTCATTTATATAAATTAAAAACAAAAGTGGTCCAATAACGGATCCCTGAGGGACACCAGATTTGACATGTATAGGTGGTGAGGTGATGTCATTTGCAAGTACTGATTGTTTTCTATCGTGCAAAAACTCACGAATCCATTTAATTACCTTATCATTAATTTTGAGATATTGTAGTTTTTTTTATCAGACGACTGTGTGGTACACGATCAAAGGCCTTCGAAAAGTCTATAAAAATAGCGTCGATTTGTGAAGATGAGTGAATACAGGTATGCAAATCCGTTACCAGTTCAAACAGTTGGGTTTCACACGAAAGGCCACGTTGAAAGCCGTGCTGATTGGGAAATAGCAGGTTGTTTGAGACTAAGTGTTTCATGACAGATGAATATATTATATGTTCTAAAAGTTTACAAGGAACAGAGGTCAATGAAATTGGTCTATAATTTGTTGGGCAATTCCGATTACCAGATTTATAAATCGGCATGACATTTGCTGATTTCCATTCGTTCGGAATGTGGCCAGTATTAAGCGATTGCTGGAATAAGCTGGCAAGCACGGCACCGGATGCATCCTTTGTTAGTTTAAGTAGCTTCGAGCATACACCATCAGGACCCGGGCTGGATTTTGTCGGCAAGCGGTTAATGGCACTGATAACACCATCAATATTGATTTGCACATCGTCCATTTCTGGAATGACGATTGTAGGTGTAACATGGCGGTCAGATAAAGGGAGCTCGTCGGTAAACACTTCGCCAAAAAATGTGTTAAGTTTAAAAGCGGACTCGGATGCAGAAAGCTTTACGCCACCTTCTTGGAGTAAAGGAAATGTATTTCTTTCTTTGGGGTTTACGACATGCCAGAACGTTTTTGGATTTGTCTTTAGTATGCTAGATAAATCGTCGTTGAAAAAACTATTCTTTGCCTTTCTTATCTCATTTTTGCATAAGCGCGCACAATCTTCGTACGACTGCCAGTCACGGTCTGAATTTGAAGAACTGGCCTTTCTGAAAAGTCTCTTCTTTTTGGAGATCAAGCGTTTTACGCTTCGTGAAAACCAGGGACAATTCTCACTCGGGTTAATGATTAACTTAGGAACAAAAGCTTCACGTATATAGATTAGTTTGTTTTTTATTGAAACCCAGTTTTCTTCAACAGAGCGTGTATGGAAGGTGTTTTCATACTGAATCAAAAGTGACAGTGTTACCGCAATATCACTATAATTTGCCTTAGAGTAGTTATATATCACTTTTTTTAGGTTCACTCTCGTAGCATCCGATATCTTATAGCAGAAATAAACAATTCTATGGTCGCTAATTTCATCCAGCACGCGTACAGACATGTTTTCGGGGTGAGTGGCACAAACAAGGTCCAGTACTGCATCTCCGCGTGTGGGATCATTTACCAATTGTTTCATTGAAAATGAATCTAAGAGATTTATAAAACTTAAACACTCTTCTACACGTGAGCAAGTATTACGTAATTGGAGGTTGGACCAATCGATCCCAGGATAATTAAAATCACCTGCCAATATAAGTGGTAAATGTGGATACTTGAAATGAATAAATTCTAGAATATCTGTTAGTCTGTTGACAAATTCACATGTTGAATCAGGTGGTCGGTAACAAATTCCAACTATAATATTCTGAAAGGATACGGTGCCAATGGAAATCCAAAGGGTTTCAAGAGGAGAGTCAATTGAAATCAGAGTGCAAGATATGTCCTTTCGAACTGCGATGATTACGCCACCGCCTCGTTTGGAAATTCGGTCCTTACGGAATATGTTAAAATTGTCACTTAAAAGTAAACTGGAATTTGAAATAGTATCGGTAAGCCACGTTTCGGTTGCAACAATAACATTTGCTGAGCATGAAATAATGCTGCTTGCGAGGTCATCCTGTTTTGGCAGAAGGCTTCTAAAGTTTGCTAGCAAAAATGAGAGAGGGCGGTGCTGATTGCAGGCGCTCACAGTTGTTCTAGGTTTGGATTTATATTTTTTGTTTCACGATTGTAGATCCCGTGGCGCGTCTGCAGTTCTCCGTTCCCTCGAGGCAGGCAAAACACTATCGGTTTCGTCGCAGTAAACGTACATCTGATTGTTGATAAAGAGCTTATCAAAAGCAAGGTTTACCCCATCGCGCGTGGTTTGGACCGATTTTGCATAATCCCAAAGTTTTTTTCGAATTTTCCTCACTTTTGGCGAATAGTCTTCCTCTACCCAAACTCGCGGGGTGTCAGTCGACCTTAGTCGCGACGCGCCATGGAGCACATCGCGCTTGCTCTTGAAACTTAGGAACTTAACAATAATTGGTCTGTTAAAACCTTCCCTTTTGCGGCCAACACGATGCGCCCTTTCTATATCGCCGACGTTTAGCTGCAACCGGTCCGAAAAGAAGGAAAGTGCGATTCGTTCAGTCTGAGCCCACGATTCGTTTCCCTCCTCAGGAATCCCTTTAATCAGCAAGTTATTTCTTCTCATTTGGTTGTTCATGTTGTCGACGATGTCACTTAAACCACTTACGTCCTGCTGTTTCGAGGATACGTCTTCAATTTTTCTTTCAATCTCGGTGACAACATCATTTGTTTTTTTAATTTCGTTCTGTACTTCCTTAATCTTGCCAACGGAGCTCTCGAGACTTGAAACTCTGCGTGTCAAGTCACCGATTCCCAACGACAGTTCATTTAGCTTGTCAGTGGTCTCTTTTTGATGGCTCGCATTGTCAGAAATAACAGTGTTCAGCTTCTGAAGTATTAGGTCAAGCTTAGAGCTATCGCCCTCTTTACGGCCGGGGCCGGGGTTAGCTTCGATGTCACCAGAACACATGAGCAATTTGGCGATGCAGAGAGTGAACAACAGGATACGAGCACTTGGAAAAGCCCTGCGCAATAACAAGGCACCACTTTGTAACCTCGTGGGCACTCCCTTTGGTCTCACTTTGTTTTTTGGACAAAAAGTACCGACACGGGCCCTGTAGGTAGAAATGTCGACGCCCATTGCACACAAAAATCACAGGGACAACACTTTGGGATTTGCGGCAAAAAAGAAGCGGGTAATAACAACGTGGTAGGATTTCAACTCACCTACAGCAAAGATAAGTTCAAAATTAGCGTGCAAAGCGCTAGGCCGCAAATCCCGCTTGAGGCGATGTGAGCACTACTTTTGAAGGATCGGTGATGCGGTGTCGCTAGTAGTCCGGATGGTTCCGATATCAGGGCACGGGGCAGTTTTCCTCGTCGATGGCAATCAGCTGTGGCGACGATCAGCCTCGAAGTGCGGGTGACTACAGCAAAGATAAGTTCAAAATTAGCGTGCAAAGCGCTAGGCCGCAAATCCCGCTTGAGGCGATGTGAGCACTACTTTTGAAGGATCGGTGATGCGGTGTCGCTAGTAGTCCGGATGGTTCCGATATCAGGGCACGGGGCAGTTTTCCTCGTCGATGGCAATCAGCTGTGGCGACGATCAGCCTCGAAGTGCGGGTGACTACAGCAAAGATAAGTTCAAAATTAGCGTGCAAAGCGCTAGGCCGCAAATCCCGCTTGAGGCGATGTGATCGGTGATGCGGTGTCGCTAGTAGTCCGGATGGTTCCGATATCAGGGCACGGGGCAGTTTTCCTCGTCGATGGCAATCAGCTGTGGCGACGATCAGCCTCGAAGTGCGGGTGACTACAGCAAAGATAAGTTCAAAATTAGCGTGCAAAGCGCTAGGCCGCAAATCCCGCTTGAGGCGATGTGAGCACTACTTTTGAGTTGTCTTTGAGTTTTGCTTGTGCATGACGGAACGCTAGAACGCCGCTTTCATGGCCGCTTTTTTCTGGCGTCGTTTCTGTCGGTTATTGTTTTGAAATTTGAACTTCTAATGGTACGTGCAGTTTTGGAAGAACATCACAGTTTTGGAACAACATCAGCTTTGAGCTGTTATAGGAAGCAGAAAGCCGGACAGTTATTCTCGCATATTTCATCAGACACGTCGGCACAAGCTGGTGGCCAATGGTAATGTTCATTCGACGCACCGAGATGGCCGAAAAGTCGTTACCCTAAAGCATTACTCATTTGGAGACACTATAGGGGACTCCTAAAGTAATTCTAGTAGGCCGGAGCGGAGAGAATGGCAAGACGAGGCAAAGCTTGCGACCCTTCTCACCGTCTCCTCCCCGTCAAACCGCCATCGCTAGCGAATCCACGCAGCGCCACCTATAATGTGTGATATTCGCCGCCAGCTAGTCTTGCGAAGCGTATCACAACGAACGTGGCGCCATCCCGCGGCAACTCCAAGATGCACGTAACTGCAGTTTTGCGGCCTCTCTCGTCGAGTTTCTGCATGTTTTCCACTAGGGCCGGGTCGGGAATCCACTAACCATGACGTACGGCCTCGTCTTCTAGCTCGTACTGGGCAGATCAACCGCGCAAAGTGTCGAGAGTAATTTTCCTACCATGTCTCGAAATAGGGAAGGAAGCCTCTCAACTTGGCGGCGCGCGGCGAATCTATGTTTTTTTTTTTTTTTTTTTTTTTTTTTTTTTTAGGTTGAGAAGCGGAGGGCGTAAGAGGATTCGTACGCCGAGATGATTCCCGGGGCTCGAGTTGACCCTGAACAACCAAGACCGCAGACATGCGTGAACAAACAACACGAATATATTTTCATGATCCTCGAGTGTGTCGCGGTATTCCCGCATTTACGCTGGCCAAGAGCATATTTGGAACGCCATCATTCTGTCTGCAAGAACCACACAATGAACAATTATTATCTTAGCGACTAAAACACTAATGAGTTAGTCCCGTGATTTGATATGATTTCTCATAAAATAAATGAATACTTAATGTTGTTATAATGCAATTAAATGTAAAGGTGCAAGCGAGCTGGAATAATGAAACATTTTCGTCATTCTTGTTCAGCTCGCTTGCTCTATTCTACCTAATTGCATTATAATAATAACCATAAATTGCGAGCCTTTTACCCTTGTTGGTGTTAGACTGGTGGCAGCTGATAAAACCTATCTGCTCTGCTGACGTCTAACCCCTGGTTATCTCAGTTGGTAAAGCTCTCCACTGGAAATTGGGAGGTCCCGGGTTCGATGCCCGGACCTGGCGTATCTTTTAGGTCGCACACCAGCCACTTAGCTGAATTTGGAGATTTGTGTTTTTCCTTTGTCCCTCTTGTTCACCTTTTCCAGGCATTATTTTCGTCATACCTACTGCATTAACTTTTGTTGCACCACGAGAAACGAAACTTAATTATTCAATTCGAATTGGGAAAATTCAGGTCATTAAATGACCCACTTATACATGGCTTTCCAGTGATATAATGGTCGCTTGCTTGGGGTCATTTCTACCTGTTATTGCTGGAGAAAAAATTCGGTGCGGCGAAATGTGTGCCGCACACCATACGGACTATGCGGCGAGGCCTCCACGATGGCTGCTAATTTGAAGGCCGTGTAAGCCGTGTATATGTTCAAAGCAAACAGACCGAAATTGTGTATAACGTCGAGAATTCTAGTGCTTGACTATACAACATTAACACAGAAAGTCCAAAGTATACGGAGACACCCCAGGTTTATTTCACGCCACATATTGCGAAAGCAGGTGGTCTCTGATTAATAATCATTCAGAAATTTCAATTTTTATTAACTTTTACAGGAAAGCTGCTGCCCCCTTTTCATATTCCGGAAACAGCTATGAAAGCATTAACGCATCATCTATCAATCCTAATTTCTCTCAACGACTTACGGAGTCACGGTAATGTTACGAAATTAAACGGAAAGCCACGAGAAGGACGAAGCATGTCTTCCTTTCTGTACAAGGCTTCCCAGATTCATTCCGAGAGGAAAAAAAGTGACATTGCTTTTATTGTAGTTACAACTGCAATTTTTTTTTCCAACAAAATATCCATCCAAGCAGGTTCTACAGTGATGAAAAAAAAAAGAAAGCGTCTTCTCACATCTAAGGACGCATCGCGATGTTTCACTCGACCTTTCCTTTTTTCTTTTAAGGGAGGCGCCACTGAGACAGAAAAATGATAAATATGAAACGTGACTGATGCGGCAGGTGACATACGACATTGAATCATCTTAGTCCGCCTGTGAATAAAAATACAGCACTTAAAAATATAACAAAGGAGAACCAAAGAATCCGGAGAAGAAAAATAAGCTTTGTCTCACGTTCTTGCCTCCTACGCTACTTCTGTTTTTTTTTTGTTTTTTTTTAATGTATAGTGGGGTACGTTCTTAGACTAGTTCGTTCACCCTAGTTAAATAAAGTAGCGCAAGAAAGAAAAGGACAGCAAGTAAACAGGACAAGCGCTTTTTAGATGTGAACGCTCTTGTCTTAGGACGGTGACATAAAGTTCTTTGTTCTTTTTTTGGGGGGCACGATGCTTTATATATATTTTGTTTTTGCTCTGAAGCATGAGAAATAAAATTCTTTCCCGAAATTTTCGCTTTAACCGGTGCTAAGACGTCATCGTGCTTGTCCCTCTTTCTTTTAATTTCTCGCGCGATAGCGTGTAGCCGGGCTCGGGTGAAACAAAGAAGTGTATAACCATAAGAGAAACGTTAAAGCACATTAGACTTAGCCAACTCCACCCAGGCCAGTCAAGGGCTGCCTTTTTTTTCCCCTTTCGTCACCTGAATTAAATACACTATGGCGGTGGTGACTGAAACAGGAACAAACTGAGTATTCATGTATTTTTGTTTTTTAATACGAAAGCCTTAACTGTCCTGCGGAGCGAGCCGACGTCATCAGCTTTGAAGGCGTGCCCATCGGCACCTTAAATTCTTTCCACAAGTGAAGCCAACTCCCAGCTACGAAACCACGCGAAAAGCCTAGCCAAACGGCAACTAGTTTCCCCGATTTCAAAGTAGCGGAGTAAAGCCGAATGATTTCGGCTTCGGGCCTATTGGTTGGCGCGCGTCGACGAGGCTCCCACTGACCGCTCCGCGTCCGGTTCAACGACCGCCACCCCATGGCGCTGCGTGTCCGTGAGCGCGCCGGTAACACGGAACGTCCAAGGTCAAAGCGGCGAGAGGGCGCGCTCTGCCGTCAACGCAAATACGCTGCAGAAGAAAAAGGGAGCGGAACAATGACGCGCATGCTTTCCTATTCACAACTCATAAGAAGTGCTTAGGTGAACCTCGAGCCTTTTTTATTTTGTAAACCTTGAATTCCCCCCCCCCCCCCTTATGTAACGCCCTTCACGGGGCCTTAAGGTCTAAATCAATGAAATAAAATGAAATGAACCGACGGTGCTTCTGCGCAATGCGGAGAGCAAGTCGTCTCCTCCTTGCGCAGGGGTTGCGGTGACGTCAAAACGACACCAAACTTTGATTGGCTTTTATTGGAAAGATGGTGGGTAGAGCACAATGCTAGATGCCTTGAGGTCTACCCAGTCTATTTCTTTTTCAATCAGACAATAAGAGCTCGACGTTCTGATATCATCTCAACCTCTGAGCAAGAAGCAGACGAACTTCCGCTCCGCGTAGACCCTATCTCCCGGCCAGGGGACGTTGTAGGCTTGTAGCGCCCCCAAAACGCGACCAGAAAAAAGGTGCCTCAGCTAGCCGTAAAGTTATTATGATGTACGCTAGAGGTTTAGCTAGAGCTTTGCTATTGCGAATTGAAGCAGGCAGCAACCAGTCTAAAATTTTCATCCAGGAATGCATTACGATAGAAAAAAGCGAGTGCACGCTCTCTCTGCGCTTGATTACAGGAGGAATTATTACGAAAAATTTACATTTAGAATTAACTTGGAAGATTTCTTAGTGACGTAGACAATACATTGGTCAGATCCAGTGTTTTTCTTTTCTTGTTTCAAAATCATGGTAGAATCCTAAAATAGCTTTATACGTGCATTTATGTACACTGTCCGACACTATTAGCGCAAATTCGACCACGGCGCTTTTCTGCGGGGGAGGGAGAGAAAGGGGGGAGGAGGATTTACGTCCAAACGAAAAAAGGGCATCTGAAAAATAAAGAAAAGTCAGTGCGAACTACTCAGTGACACTGAATCACTAACCCCATCTGGATGTAGACGATCCAAATAATGTCAAGTCCAAGTAACTGTAGTCCCATTTCCAATAAATTCGTTTTCTATTTTTATTTATCCTAGTGCGTATGTACGAAGATAATTATTCTAGTTTACAAAACATCACTCGCACGCCCGCGATTTTTGTGGGCCTTTAAACGCATAGAAGGTTAGACGACTGGGTCATTTTTATATAGTGACAGGACTGGCATATTAGCAATATATTAGTATCGGAATACCGGCGCATTTTGAACACGGTGTATATTCTTTTCATTTGGTATTTCGCGTAGATTCGTCGCTTGACTTTACACACTTGCTGTGGAACATTTTGCCCTAAAATACAGCGAAGTTAAACATCATTCACTGATGAAAATAAAATTATATAACTTAATCAATTATATTTAACTGCATTAATAAAGGTTTATACTTTTTTGCTACAACCAAACGAAAACAAAGGTGAATCCTGTCATTCTCCGGCAAAAAGACAAAACCAGTGCGCGCTTAGCCATAGCAATGCACAAGAGCAACGGAAACGTAGACTGGCTGCTATCTGCTTCAATTCGCTTCACGAAATTCAGGTAGACCCTAGCACCTGCTGAACATGTGGTGTACAATTTATAAAATCTAAGCAGCTAGCCACTCAGAGACACAACCATTTTATGCTGACGTGAAGCGGCGTCCTACCTTCCCATTATGCACGATTCATGGCTGAAACTAGCAACTGTCAGCGTCCCTAAGCGTTTGTCCACAGGCTCTATCGTAGTTTGAGAGAACTCAGTGCGACTGACGCGACCTGAAAGTCTCCGATTTTGACTTACATCTGGACGCTGACCTCGGACTCGTCTAAAGTCAGAGTCCGAACACTGCTGCGGTACTGCGCCACCAAAGTGCGAGTGCTCATTACGTCTCCAGTGATGCTCTATGACGTTTCGAAATTGATGCTGGAGGGAGTTCGGGATTTGCAAGGTGTTGCGCGACCAAACAACGACATTGGCTAGGTTTGCAGGAGCGGGCACTTTAAAGCACGAACATTTCATAAAAAATACCTTTCTCGTCATCGGTCTCTTGTCTGAACAGACATGGCATGTAATAATTACAAGTAATAGATTACTCCTAATTAATTACGTTTTCAACTAACTTCGTCATTGCTGCCTTGTATTTTTGCGGCAGTAATCCGTAACACATTTTCACAAAAATATTATATATTGAATTACTTTATAAATACTCGTTGACTTTAAGGGTATGGATATACCACTGATATTGATGCCCTATATTCAGTCAAATTCAAGCACATAAAAATATACCTCAATAATATAGTATGTATGGATATTACCGTAATATTAAAGAAGGCAATATTAAAGTCATCTTGTGCAAAGTAACGGCACTAACTTTAGTCTATATTTTTGTACGCGCGAATTTAATTCTATTTCTGTATTTTGGAAACAGCAGGCCAGACCGCAAGTAAAGCAGCCGCAAATAAATTTTTTTTTGTGATCAATTACGGCAATCGATGGCAGCGCTAGTGAAGTCAATGTTGATTTTTTTTTTTAAAGAGTCAATCGCATATTGGCTAAAGGTTGAATATATGTACGGAACTTGAAATAGGTACGTACCGCCAATTTTACGTAATTATATCTTTAATTTAGCCTCCTCGAGGAAACTTAAGACAACCAGTAGTCATTTGGGTCGTAAGACGCAAACATAACTTTCGATCAATTCCATTAGGTCTTACAACACGTTCCTGAAACCTTAAACGGAACAACTTTTCGGCGTGCGCACTTTTTGATACAACGTCAGAGAACGACTGCGTAGTTTAGAGAACGGTATGGCCTCGAGCGTATGCCACTCAAGAAAACAAAATGTAATGTCAGCCACCGTCATTGCAACTAATGACATGCGCAAGCCTGCGCTCTCGTGTGTATTCATTTTTTTTAGTATAGCAGTACAGGCTCAGCCTTCAGTGCGAGCTTTCTACGCTTAATGACTCCTTGGAGTGTCGTAAGAACGCAATTAATGCTAGCCGGGCTAAGTGGAGAAATTCAACTGTAATGTCATCCCACCACCGACAAAAAAGATAAATTAATGCCGCGCGCGCAGCTCGCCCAAGAGGTAGCGTGGCCGTGGCCTAACAGTTATCGCATTTGCCTCCCACGCAAAGCGCCGGGGTGCGATTCCCGGGAGTTACGCGTCCTTTTATTTATTCTTGCAGTTTAAAGTTCGGGTGAATTCGAGAACTCTGTCGCTCGTTCGAGGTACGAATGTTCTAGTCGCCGAACCTTCCAGGTCGATTGTTCCAGAAGCCAGCGCGTGTACAGTCTCCGGCAATATGAAAGACCCACTGGGAGCGCGTGGCTGAGACGGTGGCTGGCGGGGGCGCTGCGAGTGAGCTGAGCCCGAGTGAGCGTCCTTTCCTCGAAGCGGAATGGAATTCTGCTTCGAGGAAAGGACGCTCACTCGGGCTCAGCTAAAGCGAAACGCGCTTATCAGTTTGTGCTGAGTCCCGAGTGAGCGTCCTCACCTCGAAGCAGAATGGAATTGCCCGGAGCGCTCGCAGCGCCCCCGCCAGCCACCGCCTCGCCCACGCGCTCCCAGTGGGTCTTTCATATTGCCGGAGACTGTACATAGGGGGCTCCGCGTGGCGCGTCAGTATCGCTCCAGCGTTCGACTCTGCTGTTAAGCCGACTTCGACGCCCGCGACGCTCTCCTGTTATCTTCTGTTTCCTTTCTTATTTTTGGGCAGAAGTTCGCCACATTAAATGTTTCAGTTTCCCCCAGTTATTATTTGTTTCCTTGGCGAGCACCTGGAAGGGTGCGGGAGTACCGTACCCAGTTGCGGATTCAGAGGGGGGGTCCGGATGTCCTGACACCCCTCTTGAATTCTGCATGTGTAAAAATTTAGAGCGTGGAAACGGAAACGGAAACGTATGATACGCTGACCAACACTTGACACCCCCCCCCCCCCCTCAAGAAATACCTGCGTTCGCCCCTGACCGTACCACGTGTTTTCTCACGAGCCCTGCCGACCTTTGCCATTCGACAAAGTGCACTCTAAAAAGAGAACTTCGGGGACAACAACTCGCCGTGGCTGCTATTAATCCCGAACGACCTTCGAGAGGAGATCTTTTAAGCATGTAATGACGACCCGACGTCCGGACACCTTGGTTACAGCCGGACAGTGGCCCGCATTCATGAGAAATATTACTGGACCAAGCTCCCCAAAACCTTCCACCTCTACACCCGATCATGCCACGAGTGCCAGGGACGCAAGAAACCGCCGACAAATCTCGCAGGTCTCCTGCTGCCAATTCCTCTGCCAACTGCCCCATTCCAGCAGATCGGAGTGGATCTACATGGTCCTTTTCCGCCGTCGACCCTGGGAAACCGTTGGATAATCGTTGACACTGATTCTCTCACGCAGTATACAGAAACGAAAGCCCTTCCTTCGGGGACAGCTGTTGAAGTCGCCAAGTTTTTCATCGAGTCCATCGTACTCCGGCACGGCGCTCCCGAAGTTCTGACTATAGATCACGGATCATAGTTCATGGCACAGCTCACCCAAGAAACCCTCCGGCTCAGTCACACCAGCCATCGTCGTGCAACTACTTACCACCCGCAGACCAACGGGCTGACGGAGCGACTCAACAAGACAATCGCCGACATGATCTCTATGTACATGTACGTCGACGTAGAGCATAAGACGTAAGACGAGGTGTTGCCCAACGTCACGTTCATCTACAATACGGCGGTTCAAAAGATAACTGGATTCACACCCTTCCAGCTGGTACATGTTCGGAAGGTAACGACCATGCTGGACGCGATGCTGCACCATGAGCCAGCTGACAATGACAGCGACGACGCCCACACTCTTAGAAAAAAGGGTCAGTATAGTCCTCCCTAAAGGGAGGAACGCTCTTGACACATATGTTCCTTCAGAAAGGGAGAAATTTTAGTCCCTTAAGCAGGGGAGGAAAAGTTCCTCCGTCGACTGCATCTCATTATGGCGGCCACGAATCGAGCAAATCGAGCTCGATAAGGCTTAACGAGAACACTAAGTCTATTGCACGAAGCGAGAGGAGCAGGAAATAAAAACGTAACACGAGCTTTCCGCGAACTGTATTTATTTCCGAAGTTTCTTTACCCCTGCAGGTAAATAAACTTACGTTTCGAAAGCATGCAGTCACTCAGTCTTCTCACCGTCAGCACTGCGATGTTCAACGGAGACAACCGGCACCCAGTTCGCGCAGTTTATGTCTTACCTTTGCTATTCCTCGAGCCACAATTCCTTCGTCAACCGTTGCGTCAACCGCACATCACGGAGAAGTGAAAATCATTCGCCCGCAAAACCAAAAGCCGCTCTCAAAAAAAAGCAAATCCGAAGCAACCTCTTGGCTTATCTCAGCACGGTAACACGAAATTATGGCGTAGCCGCGTAGCGTAAAAGGATGTTAAATCGCTTGCCACCAGATGGCAGGGTCAAGCAGAGTAAATCGCACGTAGCTAGGCTAGGTGGCGCTAGGTACCGCCCAATTCATGTTCTACAAAAAATATTTTGATTTCCTTACGCCACAATTGCGTTTCGTTTTCTTCGGGAATCTCCAACACATGTAGACACGTTGCGCACACTACAAGCATCAGGTCAACATATATTGAACGCATACACAGGCATCGCACATACAAACATCAACTCAAACAGCACACTACCCCGATCACTACTACCGAGCCCTGCGTTTCCGTCTTTTATACTGGTCGATTTGAACGTACGGAATTTTTCGGTGACTCCCTAAGCAATACAAAATATTCCGAACATGTTCATTTTTTTCCAGCAATGCCATACATCTGAGGCTATTTTTGATGGCTCAGGGGATGAATCTCTTATTAAAAAGAAGACGCTCGATCATGCCATAATTATTTGAAAGCCAATAAATCGAGCCGCTCCAATGTGGTTCCAAGCCATGAGTTTGTTTTCCCGCATGGCCCTTCGTAGCCAGTATTTATATTGTAGTGTTCGTTTTTCTATTTGTGCTGTTCGCTCAAAGCTGCAATTGCCGTCTTGAATTAATCTCTGTAGAGCGGATATCCACTCAGCTGGAAGTGATGCTTAACGGGCACAGAAATCGCTTTTCGATCAACTTGAATGCAGTCAAAGCCGCGACTTGCGACAACTGTTAAGTGTACGGAGCTACGCCGTTGCGAGCTCGAAAACTCCTAGCGCTCATCCCAGCGCGCCACTTAGAGGGCAGTTTCTACAGGAACCGTAATATATTTAAACAGTAAAATAAAGGATAGTGTTTTTTTTCTATTTTGCCTGTTTTTTTTTATGCTAAACTTTCATCATAAATATACGTACTTTCCGTCATACTTTCGTAGTGTTCAGTCTTTTCCCCAGAGCGCAATCGCTCTCGGGGACCGACAGTCACATTGGCCACTGTACGATAGGAGCTTACCGTTCAGACCAGCGTTCCAACATGACTATCCACACGTCGATCGACTGCACCTAATTCCCTCAATAGGTCTTAAACTCTTTAATGTAAAGCGGAATGTCGTCCTGCGACACCCCGCCCCCTCCTATCACGGCCCGACCAGCGGCATCAATGCCGGACAGTTTACGTCATCTCATCGTGTTGTTACACCACTGATACGCGAACACACGGTGACATCGGCGATAATTCCAGTCTTCTGTTCACAACCCACAACACTGCCATCACGATGTCGCTGACACGAAGAAATACAGAACCACGTTGACGATGTTGCTGACACGCAGAAGAATCACGTTGAACGCCGGTTGGCACTCGGCACGGGACAACAGAACCGAACTCAGCACGGAAGGCACCCAGGCAGCCGGCAGGAAAACCTGCCTTCCTTGGACGCAGTTCCCGCGATTTCCATAACGTCGAAAACGTCGTCACAGTTCCTTGTGGTTTCGCTGCTGTAGTTCCGCGTGTGTCCCGCAAATCGGAGACGGCCGTCTTACCCAGTGTGTGTAGCGCTGCTGGCACTGCTCCGGAACTTCGCTGTTTCTAGCGGCTTCGTTAGCTCGTTTGATAAAATTAGTGGTAAAAACGTCAATGCAACCGAAATGTTCTGCACGTTTGTACTAGAAGACGGAATTACAGGCACCCTTGGCTGCCGCTGAAGCTCAGTGAACTCAACATTAATTTATTAAACAACGTGCGCGATGTGCTCTAAAAACGAAACTGAAAAAAGATGAGTCGGGAGGGCGAAAGCTATTTCCGGTCTGCCTGGAGGAGGAAAACGTCTCGGTGAATAATAAGGACTTTAATTTTCCTTTCATCGGTCTGGGTTTGTTTATGTGTGTTTTGGTAAACAAAAATAAAAAAAAACTTTACGAAAAAAAAAAAAAAAGAAACCGCTCTTCTGGGGATCGAACCGTTAACCACTTCGTCAGTAGCGCGATGTTTTACCCCTGCGCCAACTGAACAAAGAGAAACTTACCCTCCTACTTTCATGTGAACTGTCGTTCCTCCCTTCTCTGGGCAACTTGTCCGCAACAAGGAGGAACATTCGCTGTTGCTACCTTTCTCCTCCCTTTTTTCTTAGAGTGCAGGTGGTTTCTCAACGGGCCGAAGAATTCCGCCAGTTCCCCCGACCCCTGATTTAAAACAAGCAACGCGTCGACGTGGGCTGCTACAACCTTCGTCAGAGGGACGCCCACTTCAAGCCCGGAGACAGGGTGTGGGCATGGACGCCCATCCGTTGCCGCGGCCTCAGTGAAGAACTGCTGAAACGGTACTTTGAACCATACAAGGTACTTCGTCGCCTCGGGGAGCTGAACTACGAGGTGATCCCCGACGGAACAAGAACATCATCACGCCGCCCACCACGACCTGAAGTCGTCCACGTCCTGCGGCTGAAGCCGTACTACGCTCGATAAAACTGCGGACCTTATGTGTTTCAAATGACTCCTTAGTTTGCCGTTATTTTTATGTGCTATGTTTTGTTTTGTAGTGTAACGGGGCGATGCACTTCTTAGAGAAGGCAGTAATGCCGCACGCGCAGCTCGCCAAAGTGGCAGCGCGGCCGTGGCCTAACGGTTATCGTGCTTGCTTCCCGCAAAAAAAGCCCGGGTTCGATTCCCGAGAGTTACGCGTCCTTTTATTTATTCTTGCAGTTTAATGCTCTGGTAAATTCGAAAACTCTTTGGCTCGTTCGAGGTACGAATGTTCTCTATAGTCGGTTGCAAGCTAAGAAAAAACTGAAAATGCCTCTCAGAGGAAAATCTGATCCCATGCCGAGAAACGCCAGCCAATCGTTTTCATGACGTCACGATTCCATGGACCTATCGCGATCCTTTTGAAAAAAAAAAAAAAAAAGCTCAACATGGCTGCTGGCCTTAGCAACGTGACGCTAGTTTCTCGTGACAATTATTTTGCTTTTTTGCACCGTGTTTTACGTGCCCGAGGTTACGCCACGAAATCTTAATGGTATCGGCTTGCGTTTGCAGCAGTTTTTGCGCGACAACGTGAGAATCCGGCGACGCTATCGCCAACGAAAAGTTCGAAGCGGGCGCGAGGCTTAGCACTGGAAGACGGTATGTTAGACAGTATCTTGGACAGAAAATGAATTGGGAAGACGGTACATCGGACATGACTTTCTTTCTTTACTAAACAGCTATTTCGTTGACAAAGACGTATTCTAACTTATTTAAATGTCCTGAATGAATTAAATAAACATTGTAGTAGTTTAAGACACGTTTTCTGGAGGAAGAAAAAGCAACGTTGCTAGCGAACTACTTTCTCGACGGCGGAGGCACTTGAGATGGGCGCAATGCGCTTGTGGGTGGAGCTAAAAGATTGTTCTCAGGTTGGATAGTCGCCGAACCTTCCAGGTCGATTGTTCCAGAAGCAAGCGCGTGTACTCCGCGTGGCGAACTGCACTAAGTCTCGTCCCAGCGGTTCGACTCTGATGTTACGCCGACTTCGACGCCCGCGACGCTCTCCTGTTTACTTTTTATTTTTGGGCACAAGTTCGCCCCATTAAACGTTTCAGTTTTCCCCTGTTATGCTCTGTTTCCTTGGCTGTTCCTTCGTGACAAAATAGCGCCAACATTATTTTTTATTATTGCTTTATGACGGCCACATTAAAGTAATGACGTGAGATATTGAACGGAGTAGTGAAATTACAATTTGAGGAAACACCAAAGCTTTTGTTTGTTTAGGTCTTGAAAGGTAATCGAGCGCTTAACGCATAGGTAACTTGAAATGTAATGAGAAACGGCATACAACTTTTTGTTTTCACGGAATTACGTAGTAACAGCGATCCATGATATTTTAAAAGTAACTGACACAGTCTCCACCCGTAGCCTACACCTTGCTTCGCGCATGCTTAGCAAAAAGCGTAACCCCGCGTCGTATCGAAACGCGAGTCGCTGTTCAGCCTTTCGGAGAGCGCGCAAGCAATGCGATGCCCTTGGTGGAGGCTTACCAGAGCAAACGAAGGGGTTTGCGGTTAATTCTAGAATCGTAGCGATACTAGAATTGTCCGCAAATCCGTTCGTTTGAACAACCCGCCCAGCAATATATGTCGTACAGATTGGTTTGCCGACGCTACTCACACTACTTGCATTAACGTAACGCTTTCATAACTGGTGGTCTTAGCGAACGTGTGGTCCCTGGTAACTGAGCAAATGGTCATCGTACTTGATGGCCCTTTGCATGGACATATGATAATCTCAATGAAGACAGGCACTCGTGTCCATAGTATTACCGGTATTGTGCACTAAATACTCTTACTATGGTTACTGCCATCTTAAGAAACGCAGTAACTGGCCAGTCCAGAGCATCTTATCAGCGCTACGCAGCCGAGCGGCATTGGATGCCAAGGTATGAATCATGAAGCGAGATGTGTACGCATAGCAAGCAACGCCTTGCATTTCTTAATCTTCCACTTTATCGAGCATAAAATGTGCAAGCCTAAATTAACCATAGATGAGTATTAAGCAAGCATAAATTGTGCGATAAAGAGCTATAACCATTTCTTCGGCGATAGCAAATTATCAACATTTAAAGAGAAGCTGAAGCACTTTTCAAGATATTCTGATTTACGAGCGGATTTTTATAGCTTTTTGTCCCGTGAATTCGGTTATCGCACTTATTTTGCGCAGAAATAAACGTAAATAGTTTTTATTTTGAAAAAAACATGCAGCGATTTTCGCCGGGCATACGTCAATCCCATCTGCCACATGCCATCTGTCCAGATACTCTCGACGTCACCGGTGGCATCCACAAGCCAGCTTTGTGCCAAGCAAGGGTCATCTGACCGTGCTGATGAGGCAACTGTTGCTAGTTATTATTCCGATAGCATTCTTTAGCTACTTGACTCGGTTTTTGCGAAACGGTATTTGGCCCCGAATGCGCCGTGCATACGCGATGCGCGAATATGGAAGAGCCGCGCGGCGGCGCGGCGCCTCCGCATACGCAGAACGTTCGCATACGCAGAACGTTCGCATACGCACGACGCCCGCATTCGCAGGCGCAGCGCGTATGCGGACGTCGTCCTCGACGTCCTTCTAGAGGTCGTCCTTGAGGTTGGAGGAGAAGTAGTCCTTCGCGTCCTCTTTGACGTCGTCCTCCAGGACGTCGTCCATGGCGTCGTCTTTGACGTCGTTCTTGAGGTCGTCCTAAGGACCATCTTAGACGTCGTCTTTGACGTCATCCTCTAGGTCGTCGTTCTTTACGTCGTCCTTGGTGTTGTCCTTCAAGTCGTCCTAAAGATCGTCCTTGAGATCGCCCTAGATGACGTTCTAGAGGTCGTACTAGGCGTCTTCTTTGACGTCGTCCTAGAGGTCGTGCTAGGCGTCTTCTTTGACGTCGTTCTCGACATTGTCGTAGTAAGCAGGCATACCCGCGCCGCGCATACGGGGATGGGCAGTATGCACAGCGTGACATCAACGCCCAAGCTACGAAACAATTATCGGTTCGAGTTGATATATTTCGTACATTTTCATTGATGGCGGTGAAACAGCTTGAACAATAAACAATTACACAGATGCACGACAAGACACACAAACCAAGCTGCAATGATTGTGGAGAAACAGCTTGAACAATAAACGATTACACAGAGACATAATATTAAACGATTAGGAAGAGATGAAGCCTGTCCCATGGGGGTGTGACACCGGCAAGAGGGAACCTCACCACTTCTACTGTTCCAGGTGCTGCACTTCTTTTTCATATCAAGTGGCCACATCATGCTTGGCGCCGACGGAACGGCTTCTTTTTCTTTCACCTTTTTCACCAACGCCACGACAACAAAACGGCCAGTTCTTCACAAATGGATAGCACTGCCCTAGCAACCTCGATCGTCTACTATCGGCGGGGCTCTATATAAGTAAAGCCCCTCTATTCTGGGAAAAGTGGCGCCATTCATTGTTGTGGAAATGCTCGAGACCCGTGCGGCGCGCCACATCTGGGAAGAACATGGTGTCTGAAATCTAGCTCAGTGATGTGCTGTGACGCCATGATCTTCCCAGGGGCTGCACGCCGCACGTGTCTCGTGCATCTACCCACCTTGCGCTATCTTGCGCTATATTTTGAAGATGAAGGGACTTTATATATAAGGAGGCCGTCAACGATTTCTTCTCCGGGCGTGACACCGGCAAGATGGAATGCCCACCACTTGTACTAATCCAGGTTAGTTACATGAACACCCACTTTTGTAACCTTTCCTCCGTCGTTATGGTGTCATGCCCCTTCGACACTCTAGGTTTTTTGTTAACCGCGTTCGTTTGCTGTTTAACCCTTCTTCGCCTCTTGCTTGTCACGTTCACGAATGTTGGTAACATACGACGTTGAGTCCAACCCTGGACCTTGGCCAGTTGGTTCTAATGATGTACAAGTGCGAATACTCGCTGCCGTCAATAGAATAGATGAAGGGCAAAAGGGAGTTCTTTCAGATATGAAAACCATAAAAGAGCTGTGTAGGAGCTGGATTGAGAGCAACCAGTACAGACAGCGGTAGGATTCGAACTGCTTTTTATGTGCCCGCGACGCGCGAGCCCCGCCTCTTCTTCATTTCCTTTTGCAGACCGCCTTGTGCTGACCGTAAGGGTCGCTATAGGGCTCCCCCCTGTAGAGCGATAAGTGCCGGAGGAGCCCAAGTGACGCGCTGGGGTCTAGGTGCAGACGCCGAAGGTGGCGATGGGGTGGTGTTGGCAGAGGCGGGCGTAGGCAGGGCAGTATCCAGGTAGGCCGGTTTGACGCGGTCTGTAGCCACAACGTCATGATGACCGTTGATGTCGAGAGTGTAGGTCTTGACCTGGCGATCGAGCACTCTGAAAGGTCCATCGTAAGCTGGAGTAAGAGGTCGACGAGTACGATCGTGCCGTAAGAAGACGTGGGTGCACGACTCAAGGTCTTGGCTCATGCAAATGTGTTGAGGACTCCTCTGAGCGGGAAGAACTGGTCGCAGCTCACGAATGGTTTGTCGAAGGTCTGCAAGATAGCTGCTTGGTTCGTGCTGAGAGTCGGGAGAGGTTGCAGAGAAAAAGTCTCCAGGGAGGCGCAATGGGGAACCATATACAAGCTCAGCTGTCGTACAGCCGAGGTCGGCCTTGAGCGCCGGGCGAAGGCCCAGGAGGACGAGGGGGAGATGGTCGGCCCAACGTTCGCGCGGCTCGTAGGTGGCGAGGGCTGCCTTCAACTGCCTGTGGAGTCGTTCCACCATGCCATTAGCTGATGGATGATAGGCGGTGGTGTGAATGTGTCGGACGCCCAGGATGGAGACAAAAGCCGCGAAAAGGGCGGACTGGAACTGTCGTCCTCTGTCGGTAGTTACGATTGTAGGACAGCCGAAACGGGACATTCAGCCGTCGAGGAAGGCTTTCGCGACTGTCTCTGCTGTCATGTCGGGGACAGGGATTGCCTCGGGCCACCGAGTGAACCGGTCCACGCAAGTCAGCAGATAACAGGCACCTCGGGATGAAGGAAGAGGTCCAACCAAGTCGAGGTGAACATGAGCGAACCTCAAGTCTGGTAGGCGATATGGTGAGATCGGGGTGACGGTGTGTCGGATGATCTTGACGCGCTGGCATTTAAGGCAATGTCGAGACCAGCGGCGGTAATCCGCATTCATGTTCGGCCAAAAGAAGCGAGCGGTAATCAATTTTTGTGAAGCACGGATTCCCGGGTGGCTTTTGTTGTGCAAGTGGTCGAACAGAGTCCGACGAAACGTTGGTGGTACAAACGGGCGTGAAACGCCGGTTGAAGTCTTGCAAGTGACGGTTGCTGGAGAGAGAGGTAGTGGAATGTCAGCGAACTTCAGAGATGCAGAAGAGCCACGAAGGCGTTGTAGCTCGGGGTCCTCGTCTTGAGCGGCTGCTAGCTCTTCAAAATCCACTGGATGTTGAACTGAAGTAATGTCTGCTACGCGAGAGAGTGCGTCAGCAGCAGTGTTTTCCTGGCCGCTGAGATGTCGGAGATCGACTGTAAACTCTGAGATAAAGCAGAGGTGCCGGATCTCACGCGCGGTGTAGTCGGTGTGGTTTCGATGGAACACAAATGTCAGGGGCCTATGATCGGTCAGAACGTAAAAGTCCGGGCCCTCGATGAAGTGGCGAAAGTGTTTGATGGATAGATACACTGCTAGAAGTTCCCGTGCAAAGGTACTATACCTCTGTTCAGCGTCTTTGAGTTTGTGTGAAAAAAATCCGAGCGGCTGCCATCCAGAAACGTTCTGTTGAAGAACTGCGCCGACAGCTACGCTTGATGCGTCTGTGAGGAGTCGGAGTGGCGCGTCTGCGGCAGGATGGGTGAGCATTGCGGCGTCAACAAGTGCCTGTTTCGCTAACGAAAAGGCAGACGCTGCACTTTCGCTCCAATTCAGAGACGCCGAGGCTTCCTTTTTGGTGGCGAGCAGGTCAGTTAGAGGTTTTAGTAACTCAGCACAGTTCGGCAGGAACCGACGATGGAAGTTTCCTAGGCCCAAGAATTCACGCAACTTTTTTAAAGATGTTGGTTGAGGAAAGTCACGAATGGCGGTGACTTTGGTTTCTAAAGGCTTGATGCCTTGTGGGGTGACGAGGTGGCCCAGGAATTCGATGTTGGCTACGCCGAAAAGACATTTGTTGGGGTTGATGACCAAACCGTAGTCGTCAAACCGGGTGAAAAGGGCGCTCAGATGTTCCTCATGTTCTGTCTTTGAGGCGCTGGCGACCAAAATATCGTCTAGGTAAGCGAATACGAAATCTAGGCCGCGCGTTACCTCGTTGATGGTGCGTTGAAAAGTCTGGGCGGCATTCCGCAAGCCAAATGGCATTCTCACATATTCAAAGAGGTCAAAAGGTGTAACGATGGCGGTCTTTGGGATGTCAGCAGGCTCCACCGGAATCTGGTGGTATGCCTTCACCAAGTCGCTCTTGGAGAAGATCTGGCATCCAGCCAGATTCCCGGTGAAGTCTTGTATGTGAGGCAGTGGGTATCTGTCAGGTTGAGTATTGGCGTTCAAGGCGCGATAATCACCACATGGTCTCCAGTCGCCTGCATATTTCTTGGCGACCATGTGAAGAGGTGATGCCCAGTTACTCGACGATGGACGAACGATTCCAAGTTCGAGCATGTGCTCGACCTCGCGACGAGCGATGTCCAGGCGTTCTCCAGACAGTCGACGAGGACGAGCAAAAACGGGAGGGCCAGAGGTAGCGATGTGGTGAGTGACGGTGTGTTTCACCGGCGACTCTCTTGTGTGCGGTCTCGTGATGTTTGGGAAATTCGCAAGAATTTTCAATTTTCTCGTTGTCTGACGACGGCGAAAACGCACGAATGGCTGTCGTCGTGGTGGTTGAGAGCACGCCATTCACAGAGAGGTGTGTGGTCAAGTCAACGATGCGCCGTGAATGAATGTCTACGGCAAGGTTGTAAAAGCTGAGAAAGTCAGCGCCCAGGATAGCTTGCTTGATATCGGCGTCAATGAATAGCCACCGAAATGTGCGGCGCAGTCCGATGTTGAGTGTGACGGACCGCTGACCGTAGGTGGCAATAGGTGAGTTGTTGATCGCCTGGAGCGGGGAGGTCTTTTGCTTGCGTTGTCGGTCCAAAGAAGAGGCCGGTAGTACGCTGACCTCGGCTCCAGTGTCGATAAGAAAGCGATGGCCAGCTACCCTGTCTACGACGTAGAAGAGGCGGCTTTCCTGTTGACCGGTGCCGCTTGCCGCGCCAGTGCCCGGTCATCTAGTTTCCCGCCCTAGAGCAAGATGGGGTGCAGTGGCGGGCAGCGTTTCCGAAGGTACGATGGTACCAGCACACACCCGATGTAGTGTCGTCCTCATCTGTGTTGGTGGAAGTGCGCTCCAGGGAACGGGAGCGAGAGCCCGAGCGTCGACGGGAGCGGAACCGTGGTTGGCGATGCCGCGTCAAAGGTGCAAGGTTAGCAAGTTGACAGCTTAGAGCATCAATCCGGTCTTTGATACGAGAAAATCTTGACTCTTCCGTTGTTGTTGTTGGTGATAGAGGAGTAACGGTGCTGATGCTAGGAGACCTCGAATAGTCTGCGACTCGGTCAGCAAGCTCGGCAAGCTTGTCTAGTGATATGTCTTCCGCGGCCGCTAGCACCAGAACCATGTTCTGCGGAAGACGTTGGAAAAACAACTCACGCAGGAGATGGTTGTTGGGGTCCTGGTTTTGGTCTCCCAGCAGCTGGCGCATTCGGTGGAGGAGTTGCGATGGGCGTCTGTCACCAAGTTCCTCTGTGGTGAGAAGTTGTTGCAGCCTGCTGCGCTCCGATTCGAACTTCCGGTCAAGGATGGCTGCCTTCAAATGATCGAAGGGGTTGACCGGATCCCGTGTGGAGAGAATGTCGGCCAGTTCCTCGGCTACTTCGGCTGGCAAGGAGGAGATGGTGTGAAGGTATCTCGTCTCTTGGCTGGTGATGTGCCAGAGACGGAACTGTGCCTCTACTTGCATGAGCCATACTCGGGGATTTTTGGACCAAAAATGGTTGAAGCCGAATGTTCTGGATCGTTGCCGTGAGGAGGGCTTCGCTGTGAGGAACGTTTGATGGGCCGGCGTGAGCCATGGAAACAGCAGCAGGGTGGAAGGCGTGAGTCCGATACCGGGTCACCAAATCTGTAGGAGCTGGATTGAGAGCAACCAGTACAGACAGCGGTAGGATTCGAACTGCTTTTTATGTGCCCGCGACGCGCGAGCCCCGCCTCTTCTTCATTTTCTTTTGTAGACCGCCTTGTGCTGACCGTGAGGGTCGCTATAGCTGCAAAAGAACGCGGTCGAGCAGATAAAACAAATATTTGCACAAGTGACATCGCTGGAAACCTAAATTGCAAAATACAAAACATTGCACAACGTCCCCTCCCTCAGTGAAAAGTGTGTCACTTTATCATCAAAATTAAATGGTATGGCTGCAAAATGAGATGACACCGAAAACCGATAACGCCGTTCTAATTTGCTGTTTTATGGAATCACAGCCGAAACAAGCGAAACGTAGGGTGTCTCAAAACAAAGGTTCTTGAACTCGGTAGTCACCATTTTGGTATCAACATTAACCCTCATAATATAGAAAGAGCCCATCGCATTGGACAGCATAGCACCGAGAAGAAAAGCCCCATCATTGTTAAGTCCTCTAGGTTAAAGACAAAGAATGCATCTCTTCTTCCGGTCCCAAATTGAAAAGCGCGCGCCTTCTCTGGGGGACAGGACTTTCTATCCCTGTCTGCAATGTAAGAAGGACACTAATCGAGTACGCGAAAACAAAATATTTTCCATTTAAACTAACCTTTGAAGAACTGAAGATGTATAACGCTGCGTATATCTCCAACTCCGAATTAAAACTCTGTTCAGCCATTGCTAAGATAGCAAAAGGTAAACAATCCAGCAAACTGCCACGCAAAAAGTCGGCCAGATCTTGCATTGTCACTAACATCCTTTCACTTTCAGTGCCATTCACAAATATAAAAAGAGCAATTTCGAAATGCGATATGTTGTAATCTTTCCCCTCCGGCAATGACTCTGAGGTCGTCATCCTTACGGAGACAAGTCTCAAACCAGAAATTCAAAATAAACAAATACTAACAGTTCTCACTTTAACATTTACCGCCGAGATAGAATATATAAAAGAGAAGGTGGCGTTATAATTGCTATCAAAAAACAAATTCCGTCATACGTCATTCCAATTTATTGCGATATAAAAAAAACAAAAAAACTGGGGTAATCCTTATTCTGCGTTCCCAAAAAAAAAACAAAAAAAAATTATGGGGGTTTTTCCACCGCCCTCCTCACAGTAATTCCGTGTTCAATAACATTTTTTTTAAGAATCAACTCTATTTCATACGAAAAAAAATTTCCCAAATGCAGGCATATTTTTATTTGGTGACTTTCACTGCTCATTACTAGATTGGGCCACACTTACTTCACAATGTAAACACAAAATAAACTTCTTGGATGTCTGTCAAAACTTTGACTTTGGGATAACGTTTTGGATTTTTTCCTTATGTTTCTCCCAAAGTCCTTTACATAGGAATATTTTAATGGCGGGTTCAGTTGTTACAAACTAATAAACATTGAAATCACCGTTCATGCAGATAAAAAAAAAAAAAACAAGTTGCGACCGAGATAATCCGCGGCTACAATAAGAACAACTTTGCTTCAGTAAACGGCACTCCTTCACTCTTTATCAATTTCACGTTGATGGATTTCATTTTAGAACAGTGGAAGAAAAATGGCACATCTTTAAACCTAAACTATCCGAGCTTTGAAATTTTTCTTCCATTAAGTCACATTCACGCCAACAGTAATCAACCATGGTTTAACGAAACCCTAAAAACATTAAACGGTAAAAAAAAAAACATTTTTCCCCTCACCAAATATTACAATGCTCCCATGACCTGGTAAAAATATGCCGAATGTCAAAGGAATACTATTCTTCCATTGCCTTAGTAAAGCTAAAGTACTTAGGTTGCGACTTGCCCTCTCTTCTCACAAATAATCCCAAAAGCATTCTCAAAATAACATAACCAGAGAAATCTTATACATCAATAACCTCATCAGATGAACCGGAAAAGCGAGTACCCGATGTCCTGTGGCCTACAGTCGTTAACAAAATCTTCATATCGATATTTACTAGGGAAGACTGTAGTAATTCCAAAAAGAAAAATCCACATAATAAAAGTGGGAGAGGCGCAAAGCCCACGAGGGCCTGCCGGAAGCATTATTTTTTTTTTCGTTTCAATTGATGTTTACTTTGAATGTAACTCCCCCCCCCCCCCTTCCCCCCGCCTTTATGTAATGCCCTTAATTTGGCTTTTGGGGTACCTTGACTAAAAAAAAATAAATGATTAAATCACTAAATTTCGAAGTGGCGCGCTGCAGTCTCGATAACGTCAATAACTGCGTCGTAAACCATTTATAAAATGACGTGTCTACTCAAAATTTGCGCAGTCGCATTCACGGTGAGTTGCGTCGTGAGTCTCATGACGAATGCTATCGCAATTCATGGACAACCAGCAATAGTGGTTTCTGCAGCCAATATTTCTCACCGCTACCCTCGGCGCGCCGCAACGGGCAGGTCTACGTCGAAGTTTTGGTTGGCTATTACGACACTTCTACTAATAATATCGAAAGAAAACCTAAAATATAATTTATAAGGTTGCTACATTACAACTGTAACTATTTGTTCGAATTCAGACCTCTTCAGCTTCCCTTCGATGTCGACGCAACGCCATCAAAACCTCACGCTCGTTGGGCAATACACTGCTAAGCCTCTTCGAGTTCCTCGATGCTCGTGTGCCATACTCGCTACATGTATGTTGATTAACTTTCGTTGTAACTTATCCATAATATGAGAGTTAGAGGAAAAGCAAAAAACAACAACAGAAGTATAGAGCCAGAATGGCAGCTGTTGTAGCTAATACCGCAGCTGGCACCGTACTGCGCAGAATATCATTCAGGTCAGTGTTGCGGAACTGGCACTCCCATTCCACTCAAACGTATTTCTGCGAAGTTGTCTCCGGTACACCTGTTGCTTTCAACTCATGGGTATAAAGCTACTGGGCCGATTCTCACTCCTGATATGATGGAGCCATTCTATTCCTCTTAATTCTAAACTTTAAAAATGGTTCTTGAAAGCCACGTTGTGTTGCCGGATAAAGTAGCGTAAAGTTAACGTTATCAAAGTCATAGACATCTGAAAAAATACACAAAGCCTGTCCCCAAAGGACTGATTCTACTAAGACGAGCGGTGGTTTCATAAACCGCTTGATAGCAATGCAGGCATCAATCGCGCGGTGAAGAGTAAAAAAACTCGCAGCAGACTGCAAAAACTTAAATCCACCCATTTTCTTAGCAAACGGAAAGTAGGCCTTTCCCTTCTATATGCGTTACATAGCCAGAGTCTTTGTTTTACGATGCCTTAAAACGCAGCTGATGCGTGGCAAATGCAAGGAGCAACAGATGGAAAGCGACGTCACGCTTCGCTTTATGGAGCGGCAGCTCTTGACTTCAGGTGTATGTTTTGTAACAACGTTTTCAAATCGTTACGGATAAGGTAGTGTGTAGCAAAGTCAAGGGAAGCTCTAATACTCTAATATGCATATAGCTCAAGCAAAAGCATTGCCACACCAGCAGATGCTTTTAAACACTATTATAGCAGTAACACTAACCAAGTGCATTAAGTTTCAGTAATTATTACGTCAGACATTCCTCGTGGCGCCAAAAGCTGGCCGCATGCGGCTTTGCATGTAACAAGGGCTATACTGTGTTAAACCTTATGATGGGAAGCGGGGCACGCAACGACCTATCAAGCAAAATCTATACGTCACGTGTCCTTTGAAAGAGACGCAGCTACGCGTCCACGCGTTAGCATGTGAGCATTCATTGTGCTCGATTCGCTGGAATGGTTTGTAGCAAGCGCTGCTGCCTGTCGTGAGGCAACCAGATACTCGCCGGCCAGGTGTGCCACAGAAGAGTTAGTTATGGCCCTTTTGGACTCCGCGCTCGGCTGTGGAGTGAAATGTCTGCATCCGAGGAAGGCGGGCGGCGCGGCTTCGTCTCTTTCGGTTGCCTTTGACCAGTGATGTAATCGTGCACGGTTACAATGGCCGCTTTGCGTTTCTCACACCACCAGGAACGACACATTTTTCGTCTATAACCTTTTCAGTTTTTCGTCAGCCGGTCAGGCATTGAAGCCGTCGATCCCCGCAAGTGAAATGGTGCTGTTTCAAGTGTCACTCTGATCGTACGGTTGCATTGCGACAGCAGTCCGTAAGCCCTAGCTGAAGGTCGACACAGTTCGTATTCCAATCCTCTTAGCCACTGCCATTCTAATTTCATTTCGGGGTAGTGGAACTGCAAAATGAATTCAACTTCATTCTAACTCCGTAGCGGTACCCCGTAAAATTAATTAATGCACCTTAACCCTACTCAATACCAGTGGCGGAAGCGAGGAATATCTTTCGGGATATCACGGGCATGTATACATTGACCAATAATGACTGGATAGCCACCGGCAAATAAAAAAAATTCCGTTTATATATATATATATATATATACATATATATATATATATATATATATATATATATATATATATATATATATATATATATATATATATATATATATATAATGTGACTGGTGTTTCCACAGTGAGCGTAGTTATGAATAAAAACATAACTATTTTGCCTTACCTCTATATTCGAGGGTATGTTAAAAGATAAGTTCACAAATTGGAGGGGATTATTAAAAAAAAAAGAAATACATTTTAAGTATAAAATTTACACCCATATTAAGCTCGTTATTAATCTTAACTTTGTGGAACATTTAGAATTAGAGTTAAATGATCTAAGAACTCCTCTTTATGTTATTTTTGTTTCTTTTTAATTAAAATAAAACTTATTTATATAGTGATTCGAAACACGATAAATTGAACCATTTATTGAACTTGATCAATGAATTATTGCAGAGACATGGCCATGACTATTGATACAACCTCGTAATTAGTGTGTTTTCCTTGAAGCGAAAACGTTGCTAGGTAGGTTCTCGTACGTAACTCAAAATAAGAAATCTTTTATATTGCAAGGGTGGGAAATGTGATAAATTAAGAGGCAGCGAGGGAGCGACAGATATCGCGAACCGTTTGTAAGCACACAGCGCGGCCTCTCGAGCTGCTCGCACGTTCCCCCGCACCCAACCGTTCCTCGTCTTTATCTTCCTAACACTTCCCGCCGGTCGGGTAAGAGCTGACATAGGTCAGATCAATGGGGGTTGTCCGGACTGTAGAATGGCTTCATCCTGGCAACGTGAACAATGTCTGTGGTCTTCGAGCGATGATCCTGTGGAGGCGTCAGCGGTGACACTTCATAATTCGTGGGGGAAAGGCGACGAACAACACGATAGGGTCCAATGTACTTAGAGAGAAGTTTTTGAGATAGTCCCGGTTGACGCAGCGGTGTGGCTAGGAGAACTATGTCCCCAATCTCGTAAGTGACGGAAGAGTGACTCTCGGCGTGGCGAAGCTGCTGTTGCTGCTGCGACTTGAAGGTGTGGAGGCGGGCAAGGTGACGAGCATCTTGGGCTCGGCAGACGATGTCGGCGGCAAAGCCACTGACTGGGGGGTGGTTGATAAAGGGCAAAACTGTGTCAAGAGTTGTGAGAGGTTCGCGGGCGTATAAAAGGTAGTAAGGGGAGAAGCCCGTTGTGGCCTGGTGTGCTGTGTTGTATGCGTAAGTCACATAAGGGATGACGGTGTCCCAATTGGTATGATGGTCGTCGACATACATAGATATCATTTGTGATAATGTCTTGTTAAGGCGTTCTGTCAGTCCGTTAGTCTGTGGGTGTACCACCCACAGACTAACGGACTGACAGAACGCCTTAACAAGACATTATCACAAATGATATCTATGTATGTCGACGACCATCATACCAATTGGGACACCGTCATCCCTTATGTGACTTACGCATACAACACAGCACACCAGGCCACAACGGGCTTCTCCCCTTACTACCTTTTATACGCCCGCGAACCTCTCACAACTCTTGACACAGTTTTGCCCTTTATCAACCACCCCCCAGTCAGTGGCTTTGCCGCCGACATCGTCTGCCGAGCCCAAGATGCTCGTCACTTGTGAACTGTGTTGAAGAGGCGTAAAATCTCCTCGAGAAGCTGAGCAATGAACGGAGTGCCTCGATCGCTGATGATGACTTGTGGTGCTCCATGACGCAGTAGGATCTTATGGAGAAAAAAATCCGCTACTTCTTGGGCAGTGGCCTTTGGTACAGATGTCGTCTCAGCGTACCGCGTCAGGTAGTCGACGGCCACAATAACCCATCGGTTGTTGTTGGCAGAAAGCGGAAAAGGACCCAAAAAATCGATACCAATTTTTTTAAAGGGAGTGTCCGGTGGAGTAATAGATTGAAGAGGACCAGGTGTCCTGGTCGTACGGCTTTTCTTCGTTTGGCAAAGGCGACATGTTCGGATGTATCTGTTAATGGTGCGGTACATGCCGTTCCAAAAATAGCGAGCACGGATGCGGAAGTATGTCTTGCTAAATCCAAGGTGACCAGCAGTCGGGTCGTCATGATGCGCTTGTATGATATCTCTTTGGAGTATTCGGGGTACAACAAGCAGCCACGGACGCCCATGTGGTTCGTAGTTTTTTCTATAAAGAACACCCTCGTGAAGCGTGAAAAGGGTAGCATGTCGTTGCAGTTGGCGCGTGGAACGTGTGGCGGTTCCCAATAGGTAATGTATGATAGGTTTTAAATGTTGGTCCGATAGTTGAGCGTCGACTACGTCAATTGTGTCCAAAGCTGCAGAGAGCAAAGGGGAGCCCTGGGGTTCCTGTCCAGAAGGCTCACTAGGCAGTGGACACCGAGACAAGCCGTCAGCATCGAGGTGTAGCTTTCCAGACTTGTGGACGATGCTGAAGTCGTAGTCCTGAATCTTGAGGGACCAACGTGCAAGGCGTCCAGATGGGTCCTTAAGATTCCTAAGCCAGCAAAGGGCGTGGTGATCTGTGACGACTCGAAAGTGGGTTCCATAAAGATATGGACGAAATTTGGTAATGGCCCATACGACAGCCAAGCACTCACGTTCGGTGATTGCGTAGTTACGTTCGCATTTCGTAAGAGTTCGGCTTGCGTATGCAATCACTCGCTTTGTGTTACCAACGTTTTGAGCCAGGACAGCACCTAATCCGTGACCGCTAGCATCGGTGCGTAATTCTGTGTCGGCGCCTTCTAGGAAATGCCCAAGAATCGGGTCAGAGATGAGGGCCCGCTTAAGAGAGTTGAAGGCGTGTTCTTGTGGTTGATCCCAGTGGAAGGCTCGGCCCATTCGAAGTAGCTCGTTCAGCGGTTCGGCAAGGTTGGAAAATGCCGGTATAAATTTTCGAAAATAGGTGCAGAGGCCAAGAAAACCGCGAACGTCTTTCAAGTTCTTAGGCACAGGAAATTCGGAGACGGCTTGAATCTTGTCGGGGTCGGGGCGAATTCCGTCGACACTGACCAGGTGGCCAAGTACTTTGATTTGCCGCGCTCCGAACCTGCACTTCTTGGAGTTTAGCTGTAGTTTAGCTGCACGGAAACAATCGAGAACTTGGCGCAGTCGGCGTATATGCTCGTCAAACGTCGCTGAAAAAACAACAACGTCGTCCAGATAGCATAAACAAATGTTCCACGTAAAGCCCCTAAGCAAATTGTCCATCATTCGTTCAAATGTCGCAGGGGCATTGCATAGTCCAAACGGCATTACGTTGAATTGATAAAGGCCATCAGGAGTGATAAATGCTGTTTTTGGTTTGGCGTCATCGGAGAGAGGTATTTGCCAGTAGCCGCTGCGTAGGTCCATAGAAGAGAAAAAGGATGAGCCCTGAAGCGTGTCTAAGGTGTCGTCAATTCGAGGTAACGGGTAGGCGTCTTTTTTGGTGACTTTGTTTAAGCGGCGGTAGTCAACGCAAAATCGCCATGAACCATCCTTTTTTTTCACGAGTACTACAGGCGACGACCAAGGGCTGGATGAAGGTTCGATTACGTTTTTCTTGAGCATGTCAGCGACGTTTGCTTG
The DNA here is from genome assembly GCF_016920785.2 of Ixodes scapularis. Classification (NCBI taxonomy): domain Eukaryota; kingdom Metazoa; phylum Arthropoda; class Arachnida; order Ixodida; family Ixodidae; genus Ixodes; species Ixodes scapularis. The sequence goes on along the minus strand of NW_024609868.1, from coordinate 155,295,415 downwards.
TATCGTTCGGCGCTCTGCTGGTGAAACTCTGTAAGCTCGACTTTTCACTGGAGTTGCCGTACCGGTGTCAATGCTGTGGTTCACAGTCGTTGTCTTCGTGAGGGCACGTCGGTCAAAATCAAATAAATCACTGTACGCGGTTAGCAGAGTGGAGAGAGCCTGATGCTCTGTGTTGGTCAGGGAAGGGTCGATCATCTGAACAGTCTCGCAGCTTGAAGGAGTAACAGAAGGTGACCGCGGAGAGGTGTTGAGAGCTCCCGGAGATAAAGCAGCAAGTGTATGCTCGTCATACGTTTGAATGGTGGCGACACGAGATCCCCGAGGTAGCATTAACACTTCCGCTGAAGGGTTTGTAATGCACAACTGGACTCGTCCTGCTTTCTGTACGGCAATTGAGTACGGTACAAGAGCGGCTTTTTTTTCAAAGCTGGTGCGAATGGGCTCGACAAAGCCGCAGGAACTGCTAAAGGGCGCCTCGGGCACGAGCTCGACAAACACTGCGGTCAACGGAGGCAAGGATACGTCCTCTTCGACACGAAGGACAACCGGAGTCAAATCCAAAGAGGTGGCATCTTTGTTGTAAGTGTTCAGATGAAGCTCGCGACTTCCGCAGTCAATAAAAGCATCGGTTGCTGTCAGAAAGTCACACCCAAGGATTACGTCAGCGACACAGTTCGCCAACACTGTGAAGATGACTGTGTATCGGCTACCCCCAAGAAGCACTGAAAGGGTTGAATAGCCAAGGGGTCGCACCAGTTCCCCGTTACCCATCCGTAGCAACCGTCCGTCAGCAGGCGTGAGCACTTTTCGAAGACGACGACGAATATTTTCGGCAATACATGATTTGGCGGCGCCTGTATCCACTAGGGCTGTAAACGTCTTTCCGTCAATTTTAACTTGAACAGTCGTTGGGCTGTCAGAAGGAGGTTTTTTGTCGAGATTGGAGAGTGCAGTCTGACCTCCGGTGTTCGCACAGACTGCTGGCTCTAGTTTGACGTCTCGGTGAATTCGGCAACGGCGTTAAGGGGCGACACAGAGCGTGGGCGGCGAGGGTAGGGTGATGGTGATCGGCCACGGCGATTGGTGATCGGCGAAGGAGTACGTGGGTCGTGTCGATCGTCAGAAGGGTGCGCCTCATTCCGGAAGGTGCGGGAAGTGCCCGTCGCTAAGGGTCGGTACATTGTAGTGTCCACTAGATGGCGGCAGTAGCGTGCGACATGGCCCGGTGTGTGGCAATGGTAACAGATGGGGCGGTTATCTTCGGTTCGCCAGATCTCAGTTCGACGCCGGGGCCCATAAGGCCGGGAAGATTGGGGCGGCTGTTGAACCGCAGGCCTACAATAGCGGGGGTATGAGTCTTGGGGCATTGAACAAATGAGTGGAGGCGCCGATGGCGCTGGCGGGCAAGCGGCAGTTGGTAGGGCAAGGTGACCTAACGCAGCGCGGATTTCTTGTTGGACAACTTGCTGCATAGATTTCACCTGTGGTATTTCTTGGGCAAGAGCAGCGGCTGGTGTTAAATGAGCGAGGTAAGGACGTAGTTCATCGCGGATGATTGTCCTAATCAATGTAGCTATGTCGGTACTGGAGGCGGTGGCAAGACACACCTCGGGGAGACGCTCGAAAGGTGCCTTAGCGATGCGGGCACTCTGCACTCTTCATACTTTTTGCATTCGTCAATGAGCTGCTGTACTGTTGGTGGAGATTTTGGCGCAACGATGGTGAATAGCTCCTGCGAAAGTCCTTTAAAAAGGTGGCGAATGCGGTCATCTTCTGGCATTTCAGGATCAACGCGGGAGCATAGCCGCAGTACATCCTCAATGTAAGAAGTGGATGACTCGGTGCTTGCCTGATAGCGGCTAGCCAACTTCTCCTTTGCTTGCTGCTTACGCTGCTCTGGCTTGCCGAAGGCGTTTGAAAAAGTGGCCTTGAAGGCGTCCCACGAGTTAATTTCTTCTTCGTGATTTTCAAACCATTTCAGAGCGGTGTCTTTGAGGAAGAAAAAAACGTTGGCGAGCTTGAAAGAGTCATCCCAACGGTTGTGGAGACTTGCCCGTTCGTAGGTCTTCAGCCAGTCGTGGACATCGGAATCTGGTGTGCCCGCAAAAAGTGGCGGGTCCCGCTGCCGGTTCTTGACGGTTGGTGGTGTGGTGGCTGGAGCTGCAGTCGGTGCGCGGATGGTGACGCCGGTTTGGGCTTCTTCAGCCATAATGGTGATCTGCGACCGCTACGGAGTTCCAGACCGATGTGGTGGGAGAGTTGGAGGGGAGCGAGAGGTTGGGGAGCTAGAGCACCTCCACCACTTGCAAGGGTGGGAAATGCGATAAATTAAGAGGCAGCGAGGGAGCGACAGATATCGCGAACCGTTTGTAAGCACACAGCGCGGCCTCTCGAGCTGCTCGCACGTTCCCCCGTACCCAACCGTTCCTCGTCTTTATCTTCCTAACAATATATATTCTTATAGTCGTGTCACCTTCTTCCAAGATTCACTGGCCTTTGAATATAATACTATGAAATACATAAATTCGAGCTAATGTTTTCATCAGTTTTTAGATTAAGAATTGCCTTCCTCCATAATGAAGCTATAATCACCGCGAAACTGCAACTTCAAAAAATCACACAACGGCATTAAGAATTCCTACGTGCCATATATCCGGAAGGAACGTAGATATCCCATTGCCACGATACACGTAGGGCTCTGAAACGCGGTTAATGCTGCAGGCAGGGATAACAAGAAGGAAACCCTTAGTATACACACCTGTAGAGATTACGCATAATAATAATAATAATAATAATAAATATTTATTTTCAAGTGCCCAAAAACAACCAACAGGTCTTTTCTTTGGTGCACATGATAAATGAGGAACTAAAATAACAGAGACATGGCAAAAATACACAAACGTTACAAATTGGCAACAAGTACATTCATTTTCATCGCGAACACCCGAGAGTCGCTTAATATATCCACTTCAGCATTGTTGATGTGGTTAAAAAGCAGTTGGCAGCGTGATAAAGGCGAGAGATCATAGACAGTATTAATGTAAAAAGTACAATGATTTCTAGTGGGTCGGGAGGGAACATGTAAATTAACATCACTTAAAAGCGAGCCACAATCAGACACACCGTTTACTAACTTATGAAAAAATACTAAGTCACGTTCCGCTCTTCTATCGGACAAGTTTGTCAACAAAACATTTTTAAGAAGAAATTCATAATCAAAATAGAAGCGACGATGAGAGTATCCATCATACACAATGCGTATTAACCTCTTCTGTACATTTTCAATGTTCAATGCCTGAGTTTTATTTAACGCATTCCAAGCTACTGAAGCAAATTCAAGTCTAGACCTGACTAGGGCACAAAATAACCGAACCAAGGAAGCCGGATTATTAAAGTGCTTCAAGTGACACATGGGCAGTAAACGTTAGAACATTATCAAGGTATACGCTAAGGTCTTTTATAACAGAAAAACGTTTGATAGGCATCCCCTCTAAAACATAATCGCAGTTTATTATGGTGTGACGCCTTGAGAAAGATACGACTTTTGTTTTCAGTGGATTCAGAGATAAGTTATTCGCTGTACACCAAATAGCAATCTGTGAAACATCATGCTGTAGAGCGTTGCAGTCGATAAAAGAGTTAATATTCATAAAAAGCTTGATGTCATTGGCAAACAACAAAATTTGAGCGTTATCAACATAACACGGCAAGTCGTTGATGAATATCAAAAACAACAACGGGCCAAGGATGGAGCCTTGAGGGACACCAGATGTGGAAAAGAAGTGGTCGGAATGACTGTTATCTACACGAACTGTGTTCCGTTGAGATGATAAATAACTACAGAACCAGTTACATAGCTCTGGGCAACAACCATATGACGATAATTTGTGTAACAGCAATTCATGGTTTACTTTATCGAAGGCTTTAGACATGTCAAAAAAGATACAATCAACTTGTCCTGTGTTTGTAACAACAGGGGCAGAGTAATTTAAGAAAGAGCAAAGATTTGTTTCAACCGAACGTCCCTTCAAAAAACCATGCTGACACTCTGCAAACTTATGCCGAAAATAAAAAAAGAATCCGGGAATACACCGTTCAAGAACTTTAGAACATCCAGATAGCAAAGATATTGGGCGGTAGTTGCTTTTCACAGAGCTGTCACCTTTTTTCAAAACTGGTACAACAACCGCTTTTTTCCAAAGGGATGGAAAAACGCCAGAAATAAGAGAGAGGTTGAAGATGTGCAACAAAATAGGTGTAAATAATTCGCTCCATCTCTCAATAATAAAGGATGGAATAGAGTGAGCTCCTATAGATAGCTTCGGTTTTAATTTTTTTATTGCCCACGCATACTACAAGCATCAGCTGAATATACATTGAGCGCATACATATACTTGGTACATACAAACATCCATACAACAGCAAACTAACCCGATCACTACTCCCGAGCTCTGCGTTTCCGTCTTTTGTACTGGCCGTTTCGAACGTACGGAATTTCTCGGTGAGCGCTTAAGCAATAAAAATATTCCCAGCATGTTCATATTGTCCAGCACTGTCATACCTCTGAGAGTATTCTGAATGGCTCAGGGGATGATTTTTTAATCAAATGAAAAAGCTCGATCATGCAGTAATTATTTGAAAGCCAATAAATCGAGCCGCTCCAATGCGGTTCCAAGCCATTAGTTTGTTTCCCCGCACGCAAATCATAGTCAGTATTTCTACTGTAGCGTTTGTTTTTCTATTTGTGCTGTACCCGTACGGCTTCAATTGCTTGCTTGAATTAATATCTGTAGAGCGGATATTCAGTGAGCTGGAAGTGATGCTTCAAGGGCAGAGAAATCGCTTTTCGATCAACTTGAATGCAGTTAAACAACCGGAAAGAATAAACACAAATTTGGGACGAAAACTGACGCATACAACTCTTTCAACTCAAAACGTTGAGAATTGAAAGAGTTGTATGCGTCAGTTTTCTTCCCGAGTTTCTGTTTATTCTTTCCGGTTGTTTAAGTATATTTACCAACACGCTCGTTTTAATGTTGAATGCAGTCAAAGCCGCCACTTGCGGCAGGTGTTAGGTGTCCGGAGCTACTCCGTGGCAAGTTCGAAAACTACTAGCGCCCATCCCAGGGCGCCACTTGGAGGGCAGTTTCTCCAGGAACCGTAGTATATTTAAACAGCGAAATAAAGGATAGCTTTTTTCCGATTTTCCCTGCTATTCCTTTTTTAATTCTGAAATTCCACACTGTAAATATACGTACCTTCCGTCATAATTTCGTACTGTTCAGTCCTTTCCCCAGAGCGCAATCGCTCTCGGGGAGGAAACAACCGACAGTCACATTGGTCACTGTACGATAGGAGCTTACTCTTCAGACCAGCGTTCCAACATGACTATCCGCACGTCGATCGTTAATCTCAGTAAATTCGCATTGCCATTTCTAGGTTGTGATGTGTGTTTTTATGTTGGTAGGGCAACATCGATGCTACCATAAGTAAGAAAACTGACGCCCATGAATATAAATGACATATATTTTAATATCAAAGACATAGGCGCAAGTGTCACGAGGTAACAATTTGCATAAATATATTATATCTCAAAGCAGCTTTCGTTTAAATTGTACACGCACTCAAATTTTCACGCTCAAAGCAAAGTTTGTGATATCAAAGCAAGAAAAGCACCTTGTGATATCAATATGTTTTTCATGCGGATTCTCGCAGTGGACAACGGTTGTAAAATTGGCATGTATCTATAATTGTGTCATAAATAGTAATATTAGAAAATGTGCAGTTTACACATTTTCGACAATTCATTTATCTGGTGAAATAAAACATTTTTTTAGTCGACACATGACTCGCCCAAAAGAACAATTCCTTTCCGCTTCGTTTCGCTGCAGTTGCATACACATCCGAGGCCAACTTTTGTAAGGATTTAAATGACTAGACTAACCTTGGGATTTACTGTGGTGCACATAAAAATAGATTGGTCACTAAACACAAACCATTTTATATCCCCCATCTAAAAATGGCATAGCCGGAAAGCGCTTCTGAAGACCCTTTTCTGGCGAAATTTCCTGAAATATATCCACCTCTATTATGTGACTCTCTGGGAATCATTTTGGCAAGACTCGTGGCTAACTTCGTTTGCAGTCGTCATTTGCGACCGTGATACAAACTTTGAGTCGCCCATTATCATTTCCCCATTTCCCCGCCACAATATTCTAAAACATCTTTGTTGTGATTGCGTGGAAAGTATAAATGATAATGGCCTGAAAAGCTCGACAGATGCTCGTCATAGACAATGGTTCAACACAATCCTTCCTAGCTGAATTTCCGCATATATAAAGCGCTAAGTTTTTGCAGGTGCTATCCGAAGAGAAATATTTGCGACGGATAAGTCCCTAAATCCTCGCTCGACTTTAAGATCGACGCTTGATATCGCGGACTTCCGCAGAAATGTATTATGTATGCGCTTCTAAACAACGAACTACCATTGAAATGTTATATATATATATATAGCTAGGTAAGCCTAAAGCAACTAAGAAAACTGGCAGCTTTATTTTCATCCATGAATCTTGCCGTCCTATGCAGATTTTTTTTTTCTTTTAGAAACGCACTGGAGGCAGAATGTCGCCTCGCCTTTCAGGCACGCTACCCTGTGTCAGCGCGTCAGTATCGAAACATCCTCCTTCTGTGTCGTTTTTTTTTGTTTTTTTTTTAATCTTTTGCATTTGAATAAATCTTTTTGAAGCGTTTCGGAGTTCTCTTTCCCGTCTCATACGATTTTGCCTTTTTATTCTATTGTTATCTATATCAAATTTTCGTTGTGAGGCCAGTGTACCTCGCAATATGGGTTTTTAGGAGCCTGCCAAAAGTCTTCTACAGCATTGTGATGTTATGCGGAGGGCAAGTTCGTCTGCTTCTTGCGCAGGGGGTAGCGGTGACGTCAGAACGCCGAGCCCTGATTGGCTGATCGCGACCCCCTATCTGAGCATCGTCTGCTCCTTTGCAACGTCGTCTGCGTCTGTCTTACCTTTCCTGCGACTTTCAGAAGTGCAAAGGCCAGATTCACGAAACGAAATTTTCGTAAGTTTCGCGCAGGTTACGACGAAATCTTACGACAGCTACGCACTTCTTACGATCAAATCAGCATGGCCGACAGCGTCGCGGTCGCGACGACCCACGGACGTTTATTTTTCTACGTGCGCTTCTCACGCGTCCGGACTTCAAGCAACAAGAAAAAAGTAAAAAGTACTTGAAACAGACAACGACGAACAAGAACGCTGGATTCACAAAACACCCGAGAAAAGCTCCAACGGCCACGATATGACCGAAACCGACGAAGCGAGCTCAGCAGTTAGGCCTAGCAGGCACTCCGCGACTCGGCGACCGTCTGCCCACGACATCGGCCCACGACCGGCTGGCGTGCTGAATGGAATATGCCCGCGCGACCCTTGTGAACCCTTCCCGTATTATATTTTGATCGCTGACCTCAATTTTAGATTAAGAGGTCAATTTCTTCCTCTTGTTATCTCCTTGTTTCCCGAGGGAACGGTGACTCTCGCCGGTGAAAAGCGGTTAATCTCCGACAGACGCAGGAAAGGTAAAGCAGTTATCGCTTTGACTAGCAGACGTAAAGCAGACGACGTTAACTGCGCCAACCCGCCGACGCCGTTAAAGAGTGAGGGGTCTCGCCGCACACAAAAGGAGGAAAAAAGTATTTGGGAGGGAACTTGCGGGCACTAACACGCTCGCAAACAAACCTCGGCGCTTCGGGACACCTCGCCGGTGAGTCCTTTGACTTCCCGCCTCTATGCGCGTCTGCTAGTTGTTAGACAAAAACAACGTACCGCTCGAGTTATTTCGTCTGCCGTCTCTGATAGGCGAAGTCGAGCTCGCTCGTAAAGACCTGCACTTCCCAAAGTCGCAGGAAAGGTGAGACAGACGCAGACGATGTTGCGAGCAGACGACGATGCAAAGGAGCAGACGACGCTGAGATAGGGGGTCGCGGATCAGCCAATCAGGGCTCGGCGTTCTGATGTCGCCGCTACTTCCTTTCTCATGCGCAGAAGACGAAAATAAGGCCACTTGCGAGGCGTATAGTTCCAGAGCAAACCGCCGAAGAAGGAATTCAGTCACACCGTGTGCTTTGATCAGGATACATATATATATAGCTATAGCTTCACTCGCATCGTCCACTCGACAATGATTCCCAACCTCCATCTTGTGGCTTCCGTAGAAACCGAGCATTCCACGACAAAGGACGTGAAATAATTATAATAAGAAGACACAATCTGTTTTGTTAAAGGAACACAAAATAAATAAGAGAAGGTTGAACGAGGGACGACGTAAATGTTCTCTCATTTCACAATATGAAAGCGTACGCCGTCGCTCGTCCCACCCGTGTCTTATTCTTTCGGTTTTACTCCACTCAACCAGCACACTCTTTAGTCTACATTACTTTAATAAACTCTAATTATGTTGAGCGAACAGCTTGGTTAAACCCAGCGCAAACATGCGGTGAACGTGGTCAGCAAACCATTGTGTCACTAGGCTACCAGGCGCGGGCTAAGCAGGCAAGAGAAGGCGAGCAACACATCATAGGAAGACAACCTTGAGGTGCTTGGGCAGGTCAGGTAACGCTGAACGCGCAACTACCCGCAACTCTTATGTTTGCATAAAACGCTAACTCACGTCGCAACGGTTTTTTTTTTTTTTTTTTTTTTTTAACAGGAAGAGATCCGCCACTACGCGGCCGATCCTTATATAGAGGAAAACTGAATTTCTGTCGACTATTCGCGTCCTCTCGGTGGTCACATCGAAGTGTCTTCAGCTTCGCCCGCCAAAACGTGTGCTGTGGGAATGAGCTTTTAGTCAACCACCGTTCACTAACAAACACATTAAGAGCGCCTGAAAGCAAAACTTTCTACTCCTGGCCTCAAAGAAAAACTAAAAGGCCTCCAAGTCCTGCTGGGTTGGCAGACATGGACGCGGCTCTCTCTTCTTGCCCAATCTTTCAAACAGTTTACCCTCTTGATAAAGTCCCCATTCCGACGGAAAGGCGGGACAAACTTTCTATCCAATTCAGAAAAAAAATCGTATGTCGTAAGAGATTATTCACGTCAGCTCTGGGGTCATGTGTCTATATTCATTATGGCTGTCTGGTGTTTGTTTATTGCCTCCGCACAACTTGATATTCTCACACTGCTCAGTTCCTCAGCCGCTAAATTAGATGAAGAGTGGCACGGAAAATGCCACGAGTCGACAGGCGGAAGCCAAAAGAGATTGCGTCCAGAGGAGGTGGCTCGGAAGTGGCATTGTTTGAAACCTAAAGCACAGAAAGTGGTGAATTTTGTTCACTCATCGGCTTTCTTTTCTTTCTTTTTTTTCGTTGCAGTGGAGGTTTGAAATTGACAGGGACTCCTCAGTCAAACTATTCAAATGGTGCGAGCTACCTTCAAGGAGTGCACTTGTAGCGTCCACCGGGTGAAGATCATGACAGGAGAAAAAGTCCTGGGTTACTCGATATCTTCAACAACAAACAATTTCCATGAAGTTTTTTTTTTCTGTGTTATTGGGAAGTGAAAGAGGTTTTGTTTTAGTTCATGCCGCAGGAATTGATGTGTACATCAGCTGCTTGGCGATCCAAAGCCTAAAATCACGCCTGGATTGATGTCTGCTGAGTCTTTTGAACAACTACAGTCACTGACACTTTAAGTAGAGATGCGAGTAGAAAAATGTCAACATACGTTGTTGTTATTTTAAATGCGAGTTCGAGTTTTAGAGTGTTTGATTATTCCTAAATCTTCATATGTTATGTATATTAAATAAGGACCGAATATGGTAGCGAAGTTAGTCAAATTCAAATTTCAAGACCTCTCGGTGACCCAGAAAGGCATATATCAGCCATGTTAGTGAAGGCGGTTCTTCAATTGTGACGTCGTGTGCCATCGCAATTATCTTGACAGGTTGGGCTACCCATGTCCTCAATGTTGCAATTGTCTGCAGCATGCATTTTTCAAAGAATATTTTCTAATAAAAATCAATATTTTTTTCCTCCGCGGAGTGCCGCTTACACATCTATAATGTTATCAGAAAGTTTTTTTTTATTATTTTGAGACGTTTTTACAGTTTGCGCACAATAATTTGTGTTCTTATTATTGTCTTATGACAACCACATTTTCCGTGCATAAGCTTGAGAATATGCCGAATGTAACTATCAAGAATTTATTTTTCCGCTTGTTTCAACGCTTCCTAAAGGAAAGGACAGCATACAAGCTATTAATCGTTTACTTTTAATAGGGGTAATTATCTCAGCCTTTCCACATCATTAGCTAGCGTTGATTGGGCACCAGTGTATAAGACAAGCAATGTAAATGTTGTTGTTGAGTTACTTACTAGCTTTATTAAGAACGCCATCGAAATAGTTGTACCAAAAAAGTGTCGTAGTTCATCCCGCTTTCTTCATTAGTTTTCGCACGAGCTTAGGTCAGAGCTTAGAAAAGCAAACTGCACAATCATTGGTAATATAAGGTCAAACAAACACGGTTCTGGTATAATAAGTTTTCGAAATCACGAGCGTTAGCTATGCTATTAATCAAGCGGAACAAAGAATCTTATCGAGAGTCAGTTGAACGCAGCTTAAACGGCGACCCCAAGTATTTCTGGCGGTGCATCAATGATCCCATGACCACGTCCTCTTCTGCGATAAGCCTATGTGACACATCTGGTGAAGTGCTGAACGAACCTGGAAGTGTTTCAAACGCATTCGCTGATTATTCCTAATCTGTTTACTCTTCAAACCAAGCCGCGTTTTGCACGCCAGATGATAGTAACAAGTATGATGATAACCTCTCGATTACGTCTTTTCAAAACGCTGAAATCTAGATGGCGATAAAAAGACTAAAACCCAAGCTATCAATGGCTTTTGATGGCATCCCAAGCTTTTTTGTAAAAGGTTGTTCCTCAATTTTTACGCCAATACCAACGCATATTTTCAACTTGTCTCTATCAATTGTTACTTTTCCCGAGCTTTGGAAAAATTGTCATTGTGCCTGTTAACAAAGGGGGCAAGACCGTTGACGTAAGGAATTACAGACCGGTGTCCTTGTTCTGTGCATTTTCGAAAGTTTTTGAAATCGTTTATTTTGAATGTTTGTCACAATTTTTTTAATATAAAATTAGCATTTCACAGCATGTTTTTTTTTGTGACAGGTCTATAGAGACCAATCTAGTGTCATTTTAGACTTTGTTTTGCCAATCGCCTATCAGCGTGGGCAGGTGGATGCCGTATAGTTTGATCTGTCGAAGGCGTTTGACTTGGTTAATCATTCAATTCTTCCACATGAATTGGGGACATTTAGAGTAAACAACCAGCTTTGCAATTTTTTTTTCAAACTTTCTGATGGAAAGAAAACATTTTGTTTGAATATTAGGACATCATTCTAGAGCTTACCTGTCTCCTTCTGGTGTACCACAGGGGTCCATACTGGGGCCAATTTTTATTAATTTATTTTTTATGAATGATCTGGGCTCTTGTGTCTGCCATTCACATATTTTGCAATATGCTGACGACATCAAAATGTTTAAGCAGGTGTCATCCACTTATGACCGTGAAATGCTACTCGAGGATGTTAATGCTGTGCACCATTGGTGTTGCAGCAATCTGTTAACACTAAATCCTAAAAAAAAAACAGTAGTTATGTCCTTTTCTAACAAATTGGAAGTCAAAAATTTTTGTTACTATATTGAGAAGCAACCTCTGGTTAGGGTTGAATGCAGAAGATTTATAAGTATATATTGATTTATCATTGTCATTCAAATAACCTGTTTCCAACATCAAAAATGCTGCCTATCGGACGCTAGGCGTTATTTCGAAAATAACGCGTGAATTTACTTCGTCAGCTTGTATATTCATTTTGTATTTTTCATTAGTACGTAGCAAGCTTGAATCTAGTTCTGTTGTTTGAAATTTTTTTGGCAGTGCCAACCAGGCAAAAATCGAAAACCTGCAGAGACGTTTCTTTCGTATTATTTATGATCGCTACATTGGCCGCAGTGTTTATTATGAGTATAACAGGATTTTACGACAAGGTGGTTGTACAACACTAAGCTCGAGAAGACTTTAGCGCGATTTAATATTTTTTTTATAAATGCGTTCATAGTCGCATTGATTGTTCAACCCTCACAGCAGCTATTATATATATGTACCGCGAGTGCTTTTGAGAATGAATCCCACTTTCTCGGTTAAAGAATCAACATGTCCAGTCCATGAACCGCATCCAGCATTTTTATAACTCGTTTATAAAGCGTTTAGGCGTTCAATGACTGATATTTAACTGTACCCTGTATCCTGTTCCCCCATAATTTGTTATATCTATCAAAGGTCATAGTGACAAATACTATTCTATTTTTTTAATATCTGTGATTTTGTAATTTTTTCTTATCCATGAGAACCATAGACCACGTGTAGCTGCCTTATAACGTGTGACTTTTTCAGATGGCACTAATTGCTGATAACTAAACTTGAAAAGTAATCCGTTACAAGTAACGGATTTCTTGTAATTTGTTACTTTTTGAAGTAATTTTGTAATTGCCGCGTTACTTTTTTTAATGCAATTTGTAATGTAATTTCGTAACAAAATGTTGGTAACAAATTACTTTAATTACTCCTCATTTTTGTCTATCCATCAATCAAAGAGCTTTATTGTGTTTCCCAAACAGATATAGGGGCCTTTTTTAGACCCCTAAAATATGAGCATAACACAGTAACTGAAGCAATACGAGCAGAACATTCAGCAGCATAAATATAGGATATTCAACATAATAGAAAGCACCAGGAATGGTAGAATAACCGAAAAGAAAACACAATATTTTGTATGACCGATCTCCAAAACCACTAGAAAAACGGTCAAGGCGTGTACAAATATAAGAAAGACAAAGATCAGGTAAGAAAACGCCGAGTAGGTTCTCCGTCGCCTTTCAACGTGTTTTTCTTCTTCTACCGGGCAGGAAAAAGCTGTTCGCGTTTATTTGTTTTTTTTTTTTTTTTTACACCATTTTACCCTTTCCAACTTCTTCAACGTCGCCCGCCCAATTAACAGACATCAAACGCGGATTCGTACCCCTTCGATTCGAGGGTTCGTTCACAACTCGCGTAACCAAGGACGTAACCACGCGCGACGGGGTCGAATTCTCTCTGTCTTTGATGTGCGCAACTTTATTCTAGCACGCTCTCGACGGACGGCTCAACAAGCGCCCGGCACGAGGCTAAGAGCATCGCGTTCGAGGGTACGGACGATGCTTATTTTGGTTTTCTTGTCTGGGCATGATGGTCGAGTCCACTCCTCACTTTCCAGTCAACTGTCAACATAAAAGGGGGGGGGGGGGGTGTTTGGCATATCTATGGGGTACTGACACAGAGAGAGAGACAGCCAGAACGTGTAAAAGTGGTGTGATCATCTATTGTTTTGCGAGGCCGATGGCCACCGCTTCGCTCGCTCTATCTCCTCTCCTGGTCTCCACGAATATTGGTATGAAAGTGAAACCAATGAACGATCGATAACTCGTAACCGCCACTTTTGCTCTGACTGGTCGAGTTTTCTTTCGGTCACGGAGTGTGCGTTGTCTCCATGGCCATATCTTAATGAAATGTTCAAAATTCAAGGCATTAAGGAGAACGGAAACCTACAGTTTTAGTGCATACTTTGCTTGCCCAAGAACACACAAAAAGTAACAAACTCTAATCTACGGAAACTCGTCAAGGTAAGCTGGGACACCTGCATTCAGCATTGGCCGTGCATTGTCTTTTGAGCCAAGTTTCTCTTTTCTTGTGAATAACAGGCGAAACACCCCGATTAAAAGGGAGCTTTCGCAAGTCGCTTCTTTAGCTCAGAATCTCGTAGAAGAGGTAGACGCTGCTTCTGTGCATGCGCACCGCTAGCCTCGTCTGCAAAATTCGAGATATCATTTCCGGAGGCCGTAAACTAGCGGGATGGGGGGTGTGGTTGCAGCTTTCGGTGCCTTCTCAGTTTAGAGGCGAACGGAGTGCACCTACGCTCTTTTTCTTAAATACACTATTTTATTTTTACAAGGACTACCATACTATGGGCGTAGAAGAAATGGAAACTAGTGTTGCGGACCATTTTTTTGAATATCACAATTGTTTGTACTGTTTTCTGGGTAAGTGTACGAGAAAAATAACATGAGAGTAATTTGTAACGTAGCGAGTAAAGTAATCCCTTACTTTTCAGCGAAAGTAATTTGTAACGGTAATCCATTACATTTGAGGATCGGTAATTTGTATTTCTAATCCATTACATTTTTTTTTCAAATTACGAGCACAAGTCTGGTGATAACCAGCATGTTCTAAATTGTTTTGAGAAGATTTTTTTATACTAGTGTTTGATACTTATTTTGGTGATAAAACAAATAACACCAACTTGACCTAAGGAAATTAAGTTTAATCAGACGTTTTATCCCCCTTGCGGGAGGCATCTTCAGTGAGTGCCAACAGTTAAACGAGCTAAAGCCCAGCAACCAAAACTTATTTTAGTAAATCCGCGTAAACGTCAAAAAGTGGGCCACGGATAATATTGCCAGCCGATTGGTCGTCGTGGTGCATCTGAGGCGAGCAGTCGTCTTACAATGTTAACCACGGCCCACTTCCTAACGTGTACTCGGATTTACGGAAATAGGGTTTGGTTGCTGGGCTCTCGCTCGTGTGCCTGTTGGCACTCACTGAGGATGTCTCACGCATGGGAGATGAAACGTCTGATTACACTGTTAATTTTTTTAAGTCGGCATTATTTGTCTTATTACGTCCAGTCCCGGCTTTTGCAACATTCTAGAACTTATTTTGGTATCTGTGCAACGACCGCTTTTTCCCGCAAGCCCTTGAAGGCTTTGACGAACCTACGTTGTGCCGTGGATATGCTCCTCTTTCTCAAATAACCTGTTGCTGTTGTTTTTATTACTATTATTATTACTATTATTATTATTATTATTATTATTATTATTATTATTATTATTATTATTATTATTATTATTATTATTAACATTATTATTATTATTATTACAGGGTAAACTAAGAGGCTTTCTGATTCCTTCAGACTGTACTTCAACAAGAACCTATCTCGCACAAACAGGGAACTATTTGGGAAGACAAGAGCTAAGTGAAAAAGAGAATTAGTGCATGTTCGGCTGGAAAAAGAACGCCAGGATTTTTGTAAAAATGAGCGTAGGCTCTCCGGTTGTTCGAATTTTCTCTATAGAGGACATTCAGAAGATGCAGAAGATGGTCTAAAGTCAAGGGAAAAGTATTTTTAGTGTTTTCATTTATTACTGTTTCAAGAATTTTTATGCGCTACTTCTGAAGTGTCGTTTACGTTATTTCACAGCAATATAAAAGTCTAAGGAAATGCTGGGATCAGTTCTTGGGACTTTGTTAAACTCTCTAGTTCAGTTTTTGTCGTTTTAGTCCTAAGAGAAACTAACATCGATGATAACTTGTGCGACCAAATTTCTCTGTCTGGTTACAAAGGCTTGTTACGCACGCGTGAAGTGTAGAAAGGTAAAGGTACACGAAATGTGGTGAGGGACTTGTGGCTAAGCGAAGTTACTGATATTGAGTTTGCTAACTCTGAGTTAATTTAATTTAACATTTCAAAAGCACACAGGTACTGGTCAATTTTAGCGTTTTATAGGCCACCTTCGACAGATTTGGGTCTTCTTGTTGACGAGCTAAGAACAATGCTACTTGGCCTACCATCTGTTAAGAACGTTTGCCTAGTAGGCGATTTTGATATAAACTCCTCAAAATCATCCAGATCGATTGTGTGGGAGTTTCTGAGCGTGCTGTCGAGTGTGAGACTCACAAACCTGATTCACCGTCCAACACGAGAGCTTGTGGGTAATAAAATTGTCACCTCTTGCGTTAATCACATTTACTTTCGCGCGTAAATTCAATCTTTACGTCCGCAGCACTATCACAAAATCTAGAGTGCGTTCAAAAACTTCGTTAAACAAGCAACTCAAACGATGAGGCAAGTTGAAATCGTAGATCAAAAAGGCTTTCACGAACTGGTTTCGGCTTTTCATTGGGAAGATCTGATACTAAATAAGAACTATAACGACGTCTACTTTATCTTCAAAAGATGTGGACTTCTTTTACCAAATCAGTTCAAAAAGATTATCACAATCAGAAAATGTCGCATGAAATACGTTTGGCTGAACTCTGATATATTACGTGAGATCCGGGACACAGACTCACTATAGAGAAAATACAAGTATTCTCCTCAAAATACGAAATTAAAAACTGAATTTCGGTGCTCGCGTAATCACGCAAATGCGTTGGTTCAGACAGCCACGAGAAATTACTTTCAAGGTCAGTTCCGTTCTGCGAGATCAAATGTTGCAAAAACCTGGCCTTTGCTTAACCAACTTCGTGGACGTAAGGCTTCAAATGTGGTAGTTCACGGAGTTCAAATGTGGATTCAGCTTTCCTTCCTCAATTAACAGATAATGATTTGAGCCGTATATTCTTGAGTTTTAATTCAAAAATATTACCTGGGGTCGATAATATAAATGTGAGTGACCTCTGGCGAAATTTTAGTTCAAAATAAAAATGTCCCTATAAACATGCTGAATGGTTTTTAGGCCGGTGAAAAAAATCCTAATATCCCAAGCAATGCAAACGTTAAGTTTGCATTGCTTTTTGATTTTCCCTTGTATGTGAGATATTAGAAAAAATTACTGTTCCAAGCTGTGAGTCTGTTTCTTGATCATTTTTGCATGATATCTCACAATTAATACAGATTTTCAGCGGGAGTGGGCCACAACCATTCCTTGAATTTACTGATGAGTTGCATTACGCATTTGAAAAGAACGAATTCGGTTATGTAGTCTTCGTCGATGTGTCAAAGGCATTTTACAGTGTTAGCCACGCTGATATTTTACAAAAACTTAATCACTATGACTTCCGCGGCACGTTTCTGGAACTAGTCGCAGATTAATTAAATAAACACACTCTCGAATTTACATAAGAAAAATGCGGATTTCACCAGTCACATTAAAATCCAAAGTTCCACAAATTCGGTAGATGAGGCGTTAGAAAAGGTATTTGGTATACAATTACTTGCATGTTCACTTGCCGATAGGTTTACTACGTTATTTGCGAAGTCGCCATTAATTTTAAATACATTTTTAATGTCATGTCCTCCTCTATATAGTGTAGTAAACCTTACCAGTATGCTGATGATACTGTTCTATTATCACGCCATACAATAAATAAGAACGCCATTTCTCTTCTTCAAAATTAAACAAAACACCTGATTGAGTGGTTTGAACTGAATGCCTCAAAACTTAACAATCGAAAAACGGGTCTTCAATGCCTTCGTATTACTTTGAAAGTTCTTTTGCTTAATAAACCCCTATTACTACACTCTTTGTGTTCGTTATGTTACTGTGTCCCTGTTTACTACGTTTAATATGTAATATACCTAGGTATCGAATTTGACAGTAACCTGTAACGGAATTCCCATCTGGCAACTGTATGCAAAAAACCCAGGCATGTGTCTAGCCGGTTTTATAATATAATAGCATTTTTCCCTCATAACGTGAAAAAATGGTTATTAACGCACTAGCATACAGTGTCTTCGGATAAGGGATAACAATCTTCAGAGGATGTTAGGAATTATTGCTGAAGAGGATCGATAATATTTTGCACGGATTGTTTAAAATATCGTATGGATCTCTAAAACAGAAACAGAAGAAGAAGAAATATCTGAACTGAATTTCCCTTTATGTAAATCTCGGTTTACTGAAATGGTCGCCCTTATTGGGACACCATTTCCGTAGCCAACATCATTGGAGCAGGTGGCAGAACAAAACATTTTAGGCATATGGTTTCGTGAGCAAAAGCAAATTGTTGTGTTTCTGTATATACAGCCGGAAGTTAGTCTGCCTCAGTGGGCGTGTGGTGTCTCAGCTGTAGATGAGCACTTTAGCCAGCGCGGTAAAACCGCTAGCCTGGGGTCTTTAACGCGCACCACGCAGTAGTGATACACGACCGCATGCCGGTACGGTGCTCATTCATATTGACACAGGCAGGGGTGGGGTTGAGCCGAGGATCCCTGGGTTCTGCTGCACGATCTTTCGCTCTACGTGTTCCGAGCTGGTGTGCGCTAGTCCACTCGGCCACCGATCCCCCTTTCATGGTGTTGTCATGTAGACAAACAAAAGGATGATTTATCCCGGGTAACAGGATGCATTTATAAAATACAAAATTTTAAACCTACCTGGCTAAAACACATTATACTAATCCTTCTTCTACTCCAAAATTAGTTATGATATTCTGGTCTGGGGGAACGACGACAGTGGCGAATCATAACAAAATTATACTTTTTTAGAAAAAGTTGTTACGAATGTGTGTAAATTATTAAGGGGACACCAGGAATTTAAGGGCACAACCACTTCTTATCAAACATAATATGCTTAAGGCAGAACTAGTATATTACTTTAGACTTTTACAATGGATACATAAAATAGAGTTTACACCACACCAGCATAAAACCTAAGTGCATATCCGATTAGAAACCCAAAGCGAAGGATGCCGGACACAAAACCAACTATGGTCAACAAACTTTAATTTTTCAAACACCTAAAACTCTAAGAAGAACGGATCTGAACATTAACTTAAACAACACGTTCCCTGGTTGACAGTGAATTCTCATTCTTATTTGGATAGTGTATTTCACCAAGAACCTAATCACTAGGTGTAGCTAATTTCAAGTATATATGTTTTAATTGTGATCCTTCATCTGAACTCGCTGCTGGCGCTGACACGCCGGAGGTACACAAGATTGCATTCTAGTTTTAGTTTGTTGTTTCTGTCTTCGGCTTTTCACGACCAACACTTACTGATATTTGTAGTGTTCTTTTAGCAAATGAATGTGTTTATTTTTCCTTGTTTCTTTGACTTTTTTTTAATTGTATAACAGTTTATAGACTCTGTTATTATGTAACTATTTTGAGCTGCTGAACTAAAAGGACAGAAGCTTTGTCAGGCACCACGCCTTTACCCCTGCCCCATACACGGCGAACCCGCAAAACAAATAAAAAATATACATATATTTTGAGTCCCAGTTTTAAAATTCCATACATTGCACCTCGGACACTCAAACATACAACCTGTTTTGAAGAGCCCAGAATGTCAATAAGGTATGAGACGACTACGGCGATTCCACGTGCCACACATTTTTAATAGTCTGACAACATATTCGAGTTGAACTAAAAAATAATGAAACAAGTCCTTAGACTCTTATAGTGATTCTAATGTGCATGCAACATTGACATTCATCTTTTACCAATGTACGCTTTGAACTGTTTTACATCATTTTTCCCCTTTGTAATCAGTGTTAGATATATTTTTGTATTGTGTCATCTAAGTAAGAAGAAAAACTCTTTGATATGTGTAATTGGTACTTGTACTTTATTTGAATTATATTGTGTTAATTTTTCAGCGTTCGCTGGAGACTGGGTTTCTGTCATACAAGCCAAGCTAGGCTTTGACTGACACGATACAAAGCATTAAACTCTTCAGTAAATAAACATGCTTATTGATATAATAATTATTATTATTATTACTTCCTTATTCGAGTTTTCAGTTGTTTTACCTTCCTTAGCGTGGTGTAATCTACAAAGAATAGCTCAGAATTATAATGAAGCGAGTGACATCCATGCGAATTACGCAAATAGTGCCCAGCAGTTATTTGGCTTTTATTTTTGCGCTTCACTCGTGAACTTGGGGCAAAAATATAAATATAGAGTTCCGACCACCGATCGTTATGTCTCACCTCGAATATGAGGTACAGCCTGTTGGAATATACAGTATGTTAAACTGTGCCCTGACGTGGAAACACTCGACGGGATCTCTTTCGTGTATAGGCATCCAACACTCTGTGATCCCCGCACGAAATCTGTCTTTCAAAATTTACATCACGCTGAGGTTTGCATTCGGAAAGGAAACATCACGCGTCGCATCAAAACATCCTTGTGCACCATCAATCGAAAATATCTGCAAGGCAAAAATGCTCTTCACCATGGAAGATATTTCAGATTTACTATGCGGCATATTTCATATAACTGGGGGCCCCTGTTTTCTCGTCGAAACAGCAAAGCACGACAAACATTATACAGAAAAAAACGCTATCGCGAGAGATTCTAGAATCTCTTAAAGTAGGTCAATTTGAGTTCACTGCGTACAGGTTAGTTTTAAAATACTCACGTTAATAAAAATAAATATTTAGGCCTATCATCGAAAACAAAGTACTTGAAATTACTCACTCAGACGTGAAGGGTAAAATGAGCTACCAACTTTAGACATAACGTCACTATGACAACCAAAACTTTGCGCACCACAAAATTGATGTAAAAATACTTTAATGTACGCTAATTCATTTTTCCGCAAAAGAAAAAAAAATCGATTTACGAACTATGGTGATTAATAGCTTAAGAAAGGCAAGGCATAGCATGTTCAAAGAGCCTTCACCCTCAGAAATGGGGGGTGTAGGACTTACACCCCTTGTCCCATATTTAACGCCCCTAAAACTACAATTCGACGTTCAGTTCACAGACGTCGAACCTGCCATACCATCTTTTACGAGCGTCTTGATAGTTGAGTGAAAAAACGTATTACAATTGCTAATTTACGTATTAAAGATTACAGTAAAACACTCAAGGTTTTGTTGGCCCCGATGGAAAAACTCTGTTGTTGTTTTTTTTGTTTTGTTTTTTCTTTTGTGGTCATTGATGCCCTACATGAGCTATTTAATAAGTTAAATCACGGCTGTCAAGCCGCTCATAAAGTTTCGTATCGTTAGTTCGACGTCAGTAGAATGAACGTCGAAATGTAGGTTTGAGGTGTAATACGAGGGGCGTTCATAAAGTTCGTATTATTGTCACTAAGGAATAGAGATTCAGCAATCAAACTCGAGTAAGAGTTGAGACTTTCTCTTCATGTTCGCCACCAAAAGTTACCCACTTTTTCCAGCGATGCACCACATGCCGGAGGCCATTGTTATACAACTCCTCGTCTTGAATGTTCAGGAATCGTTCCACTTCAGCAATCACTTGGTCGCCGTCCCTGAAATGCATTCCTCTTATTTGGCCACACTAGATGCGTCTGTGCCATTTAACCAAATGTGTCGTAAACTGGGACGTTGTCCCCGAACAATGCTCCCAGATTGGAATGAAAATCCTTGGCATTGCTTCACTTCAAATGAAAAAAAAAAACAGTACATGTGCTTGGTACCGACGGGCGGTACCATTTTTTTTTTTGTCTCCCTAGCGGCGTTCCGAGCTACTATAGCATGGGATGTTTATACTGTGCGGAAACTAGAGGGACGCGCGCTCATGTTGATGCTTTTTTGTTACGTTTCCTTTAAATTTTTTTGTGCCGATAATACGAACTTTATGAACGCCCCGCGTATATGGCACAAGGAGTCTCAAATATCACACCCTTTATTTCTGAGTGTTCTCATCTAAGCACCGGCCATCAGAATGCAGTATTAGAGGGTAAGAAGACAGAAAAACCAGTCACAAAGCAATAAACCTGGACTTTATAGGTACACCCTGCCTTTCTTAAACTGTTAGTGCCTAAAATTTTGATGTTGATAAAAAAAAAACTCTAAACAAGCCGCGAACCGATTTTTTAAAATCTTTTTACACTATTTTTTATCGGGTTTTATCACTACAAAGCGGGAAAAAATATTAGCGATTCAACACCGGACACGTACACTTTTCAAATTGACAAAACTTGTTGTCACTAGTTGCAAGAAAATAAATAAAAACATATATATATATGGATCAAGAAAAATCAATAACGTCGCGTTCTTTTTTATCCTCATGAATGTGAGCGCGATGCAGCTTGTTCATGAATACCGATTTTTGTTCTGCTTTCATTTGTTTCAGATAAGCCTTCTGGCTTTTAACTCCTCAATAATAAAATAATAGCGTAACAGAGCCCGCGGAAAACAACGCCAGTCGAAAGTTCCGAAGGCGACCGCGCAGTCCAACCTAGCCTGCCCCGAAAGCGCCCACGCTAGATACACCGAGCACGTTTCCCGAGTTAATGCGCTTTCCCGCTGCGCCAACACCGAGACCGTTCTTTGGGCAAATTCCATTTCGCAGCGAGGGATCGCCATTGTTTTCGTGATATGAAGGCCCTCCGGCAAAATGTATATAAAAGAACCCCACCCCCCGCTGTGGGGAGACCCCGCCAGTCTGGCGCTTTTGGCATACGTGGGGTGCTGAACCTTATGTAAAGGACGCGGCGACAGCCTGAATGGCTCTATTGTTTTGCATTTAGGCATTTTTGGCATTGTTCAAATATTGATTAATAATAGTGCTAAAATTAATGTATAAAAGAAAGGATTCCAGCAAAGAGAAAGAAAAGGACTGGGACCTTTGTCAGAAACCCTCTTGTTTGTGACTCTTTTAATATTCCACTTCAGTCACGAAATACTTTGGTGAAGGTGTTGAGTAAAGATCGGCGTTATAAAGTTCAGTTTCTTTGTTTACGTAAAGTATTGCTTGAATGAAGTGTAATATTACAAAACTGTCAAATGAGATGGCTTCTGACAAAGGTCCCAGGGCTCGCCGTTGTTGCTGGCTTGCTTCCGGATATTCGAATCTATATTATAATCATCTTTATTTGTGTGATGCGAGCCAATGTCAGTTAATGTCATTACATGCAATTTGTGGTAATATACAATATGTTTGTGGTAGTTCTGCCACAGAGACGACGAAGAGGTCGGCAAGCGCTGAGATCGGGACACGCGCGGCAGATGTTGCTCGAGACACCAACGGAACGGCTCGGCGGCGGCATCGGGCGATGCGAACTGAAGTCTCATTCCGGTTGTAAATACTTGTAAATATATTTATGTGTGAAACCTTACTTCTGGTTCCCACATAATTGGTGACGCGGACGTGATCACCCCAGCGATGGAAACGGAGGTATCAGCAGCTGCTGCCCCTGTCATCGGAACAACAGCGGTTCTGTCTCTGCCCAAGTTCTGGGCACAGGATCCGACTCTTTGGTACGTGCAACACGAAAACAAATTTAGATTGCACAGAATCACCTCGCCGGTTCGACAGTTTGAGCTGCTCGTCGACGCTCTTCCTCCTGAAGCCGCTACCGAGGTGAGGGACATTCTACTCGCCCCCCTTGGCGAGCATTCATACGACTTCCTCAAGGACGCACTGGGGCCCTAAACTCGTCGAACACAAAGTTGGAGCCCCAAGTTAGCGGAGCGCGCCGATTGGACGCCGCCGAAAAAAGCGCCAAGTCATCGTCGGGATCGTCCAATCGGTGCGTTCCGTGAACTTCGGCCCAAACTTTGTGTTCGACGAGTTTAGCACCCCTGGTCAACCGGCTCGTCGCCTCGGAACAGCGCCGCCTGCAACAACTTCTGAGCGCAGAAGAGCTTGGTCACAGGCGACCGACGCAGTTCTTACGTCACCTTCAACATCTGCTAGGTGACAAAGCTTCGTCCCTTGACGCTGCCATCTTGCGGGAATTATTTTTGCAACGTCTCCCGACAGCCGTTCGAGTTGGACTAGCAGCGGCGCACTGCCTTACACTGGCGGAACTGGCTGAGTTAGCAGACCGGATGGTGGAAGTTGCGGGACCAACAATTAACGTCGTACAAACAGCACACGGTGTGACATCGGAACTTACTCAACTTCGCAAGTACTTGCAGAAGCTGACTATCGAGGTAGCCAATCTTCGCCTGGAAGCCCGTCAACAACCCGGTTTGTCACGGCGTCATTCTCGAGGGCGCTTGCAACGACGGTTTTCTCCCTCCAGCCCTCGTAAGACGTCACCATCTCCATGGTCGGATCGAACACTCTGTCGCTACCATCGTACGTTCAACGACTTGGGGAGGCAATGTCATATTTACGCCCGACACAAACACAAAAACCCACTGCGCGGCAAGTCTTTATACACCCTGCCCCCGCCCAGTCTACGCATGTATTCATTCGACGGGATTCTCCCCAGAAACCCCTCAAACCTCTCTACGACGGACCATACCCTGTTATGGACAGAACACCGAAGTTCTACACGGTGTTCCTAAAAGGTCGTCGGGAAACCGTTTCCCTAGGTCGCCTAAGGCCCGCCTTCGTTTCTCCTTTGGACACAACTCCCACAATGTCCCAAAAATACGCTGTCGCCCACTCCAGGCCTCCAGCGCAAGTGCCACAGGCCACTTGTCCAGGGGGGGGGGGGGGGGGGGGGGGGGCATCTGCGGTCGTTGTGCCACAGAGACGACGAAGAGGTCGGCAAGCGCTGAGATTGGGACACGCGCGGCAGATGTTTCTCGAGACACCAACGGGATGGCTCGGCGGCGGCATCGGGCGATGCGAACTGCAGTCTCATTCCGCTTGTAAATACTTGTAAATATATTTATGTGTAAAACCTTACTTCTGGTTCCCACATGTTCAAACAGCATTCCCGCCTGGTTATTTTTAAGCCCAGTTGTTTTTGATGTTGAGCGAATTGAAGTACTGTGATTTCCCAAAAAGTAGAACCGTGTTTTTCGGCCCGGGTAAGTAAACTACGCGTTGCATAAAGCCCAAACTCTCCAAGCTTGTGGAGATAGCGGAAGGAATATAATGCAAAAGTTTAAAAACATGATTTTACCTAAACAAAAAATAATAGAAAAAAAAACTAAATTTATTTAAGCCGACGTCCATCGTCAAAACGGAACTCGTTATTGTGGACGCTTGTTGCAATTACATCAGTAGACAGCACTTGTCAGCGTGAAAGAACACATTGTTTTCTGACAAGTTTGTTTCATTCAAATAGATTCTACAGGCGCTTAGAATGCAATTTCTGGTTTTAACGATACTAGGCGTGAGTGGACGCCGGCTCAAAGAATTTGTTGTTTTTCTCGATTATCTATTGATTCGGGTAACGTCATGTTTTTAACGTTCCCGGTTTCACAACATGCGGTATACGTCACATCCGCACGGAGTTAGAGGTCTACGCGATGCATAGTTCATTTACCGTGGCCAAAATAAACATCGCTTCTCTTAGGAACTATGTGTATAGAGAGATATTTGGAATGTTGTATAGTTATTAGACGTGGTCGAAAGCTAATATGATTCAGCTTTCCTTGCTTAGAACAAAACTGTCCCGCAAAAGTATTGGATTTCCAGGACCTTAGTATTCTAGCACAGTAACTTGAGAGTTTAGTTATTGACAGATAGCTTGCGTTGACGTAAACAAATCAGTAGCTTAGAGAAACTTTCGCTAGTCACCCTACCATTCCTAGAGTTCATGAAACTGGAAGAAACTTGCCATATTAGTTGTACAACGAGCCTTCCTTGTCTAGACACACTAAACAGGTGGCAAATGGCGATGTTTTACAAGTGATTGCCTCACCCTTTCTTTTAGATCTACGTTTCTCCCAATCTCACTTCTCTATCGGAAATGACAAGCCCGCCTTGAGCGTTACGAACAACAACGTCGATTTTACGCCTTTATCAAATGAGGAAAAAACACGGTGCTTGTTACAGACTTGGTTGACATAACACCGAAACTCGACACTGAGCAACACCATATTTGTTTAACCGCAAGAACAAAAACAATGTAACCAATCTCAAACGTGCGTACAAAGCGTCTGGAGCAACCAAACGCCGTAACATAACTAATGTCTCTAACTGACTTTATTTCACGGATTCAAGAGTTCTCGAATTTTGCGAAGTTTCAGACTTGAAAAAAATGTCACGGGCACAAATTTCGCGATTTAGGCTGAAGGGCTACAGAGGCCAGTCGCCACGATTCTTTTTAGGGAGTGTGCGTGTGTGTGTGTGTGGGGGGGGGGGGGGGCGCTAGTGCCCTTTCTCCCCCCCCCCCCCTCCTCCCGGACCGCAAAAAAAAATGTTCACAATGGCGCCGCGCGGTGTAAGAAAAAAATAAAGAAAAATTTTCGGGGGGGGGGGGGGGGGGGGGATTGCTGGCCTAGGTTTTCACCTCCCCGGCTACAGACCCGATGTTACGTGTTTGTTATCAAAGGATGACATATTTGCGTGATCCGTTTTTTTGTTTTTTTTTTTTTATTTCCCAAGTTGCGAACGTTGAGAGTCAAAATTTGGTCCTCTAAAAATTGTGTTGTTTACAGTAATTCTTGTTTGTCCGGAAACTATGACAGGCAATTTAACATCATCATCCGGAAGTGGTAGAGTTATCAGGCTCTTGAAGCGAATTAAAGGTGTAACCCTGCGTTTCATTCTTCGTTACACACAAATCCCCTTCGATGTTTGAAATTTCAGTGCAAGTTAGTGCTTCACTAAAAATTGAAGTGACCAAATCATAAGAAGCAGGTAGAATAAACGCGTATTATGTTAAAACTAAAAATGCAGGATTTTATCTTATGTTTTATTAACTTTAGGAGCGATTTAAAAGAAAAGGGGAGAGTGGTGCCTAGAAACCTAACTCACTGGTTGCTTTATGGGCTAGGATGTCATTACATCCGGGTGAGCATCGCTATGACTAGATTAAATAACTGAGGAGTCTCAAGAGCAAGATAGGTTAATAAAAAATAAAAAAAATAAAAACATAAACAGAGAACCAAAACAGAAATATTTAAGCTTTCATTTTTTATCCTACGTGTTTATTGTTTGATAAATTATAATGTTGCAAGTGCAGTTTCAAAGACAATCATCATTCGAAGCTATATCTATAAAAATTTTACACAGGAAAACACAACCGACCTTGAGTGGATAAATCGATTGCCACGTTTTTGTGAGCTCACTCAGAAACTGAAAGCAAAAAGAGCGCTGGAAATCTGTACACTAGTGGTGCGTAGGAACGCTATGTAGTCGTTTTGTGTACCCTTAGCCTCCTCATTACTGACAACGCCTGGCAGATCTCCACGAGAAGCGACCGCCGAAAGTGAAAAGGTAGAGTGGCAGACATGACGCATATAGCTGGCACCCCGCTGCGGCGAGACGCCGAAACACAAATCTCCCGAGCGATGGAACGTCCACTCGTGCTCCCTGCGTTCCTCGCGCTACCGCTTCGTTTCTCGTCGGGTTTTAAAACCGTGTATCGGGTCCTCGCCGCTGCAAAAACTGTGCGCTGATTACCAGACTCCCAGAGAAATGCTCTCTGCTACCGGATCCTCGCGCCCCAAATCTGTGACCGGGCACTCTATGGCTTCGTCGCCAAACTGCCAGGCTGTGTGAGTATAAAGGAGGCTATGGTGCACTCATCCTTATCTGGAATTGTGTCCTCGGTAAATGTGTGGATGTTATGCTGTTGAGATAGTGAGGAGATGCCTGAAACAAGCACTTACGTTACACCTCTACGTGATTTCGTTCGCAGGACGTGCGGCAGTTGTACATCAAGTTCTTGCATCAATCAACGAACACGAGAGAAACAATCGATGAATATATGGAGGCTTCGCTCTGGATTCGCAATATGTTTGAATTAGTTATAGTGTAATGCCAGCTACTGAAACCGTTGGAATTGCAAATATCCAATATTTATAAGTATATATAGCAAATTTAAGACAATTGAGCACGAATCGTAATGGTTATCGTCCCATCCTTAATTAATACGATTTTTTTTTTGTATATTCAATGTTTGTTGGTTGGTAAAATTCAATTTTTCAGCGAGCGTTGTGCACTGATTCACCGCTTGAAGACTATATTGTGGTGGTCTTACTTATTGGACAGGACGTCCAGATTAGTTCGGTACGCAAGTTAATGAAGATAAGAAAACAAAATGACCTCGTTATTTCTGTGAAACCGTGTATAAAATAAATTAATTTAGTGCTCCAGTGCATTTATATATTAATTTATCATTTAAATAGCAAAAAACAATTCTCGAATAAAGGAATTTACAACATTTACAGCCGTCTCTAGATTATTATATTTGGTAAAACTTTCGTGTTACCACATGTTTCACGGACATACCCGCAAACTGAAAATTTGAAAGTGCACACTTCAAACACAATTATACCACAGTCCTTTCTTTTTTGTATAAAAAACTTACGTTGTTTTCCAAGCACAAAATAAATTATGTGTGCATCTTGCGCCACAATGGATTTCAGCACCAATCATCGATCTTTAATTCAGCTCAATGAGTAAAAAAAAAACAAGCGGCATCGGTCCCCAATGCTGATCCAGTCGTGATGGCGAAACGATTATAATATGAATACGCGTTGGAGCGCGATACAGCTTGCCTAACGAATGGCTATGCTTTCTCGGGCCGTCGTTCCTGCCGCTTTTGTTCCTCTTGGTTCCGAAGCGCGCGCCGTCGCGTCGCCCGGCACGATCTCTTGCCACTGACAGTGCTACGGAAGCATTTCTTTTATCTGTGTATCTGCTATTTTTTTCTTGGAAGCGCATGCAGTCGGCATCCGATCAAGAAGGAGAACAGAATTACCACTAATTATATATATATGTATATAATTAGTGGTAATTTTGTTCTCCTTCTTGGAAGGAAGACGTGGCGCGCTGCGTGTAGGAATGCTTTCGCATTCCTACACGTAAGCAACATTAAGTGTCTCTGCCGAATTAATATATATATAGCAATATTAAGTGTATAATTATAATGCAATTAAATGCAAAGGTGCAAGCGAGCTGGACAAGAATGACGAAATGAATCCCTGGAGAAGGGGAACAAGAGGGACAAAGGACTTATGTTTGTCCTTTGTCCCTTTTGTTCCCCTTCTCCAGGGATTCATTTCGTCAATATTAAGTGTCTCTGCCGAATTAATATATATATATATATTAATTCGGCAGAGACACTTAATATTGCTTACGTGCAGGAATGCGAGAGCATTCCCCCACGCAGCGCGCCACGTCTTCCTTTCGCACACTGAGCTCCGGCAGTGACAACACGCTCCCCCACTGCGCAGGCGCGGCGAACCCCGCCGGCTTCACGTGGCTTCCTTGACGAAGCATCTGCGTCGCTGTGCTTTTCTTTGCATTTTATTGGGAAGGTAAATTTAGCTGCCGTTTAGCTCAGCCAATGGGAATTTAGGTGCCGTTTTTCGTTGCTACAGACAACGGCTACAGCCAACGCCGGCTACGTTTCATGGGGCAGTTAATGGTTTCGCATTAAAAGCACAAGCATATTAGAGGCCGCTAATTCGGATTGCTCCTTACCTAGGCTATCCCTTTAACGATCTTGTTTGGTTCTCCACTTTAATTTGTTATTATTTTTTCAAAATAACATTTGGCGTACTTGCCGCTCTATTCTTTATTTGAAATTAGCTTAAAATCGGCAGTGCCTTCAAGGAGATACCGATAGAGGTTTATTATCTTCTAACGAATTTCCTTCCTGACCCTAATGTATTTCGGCATCGGACACTACAAACAATGGCATCACCCTAAGCGGAAGCACACTGAGGCGCCATACGTATAACTGGGGTGCCTACATGTACGTCTCTCTCATGGTGAAGACAATCTATCTTGCACTGAGTGGATCAGCGCGCTCAATGCGGTGGAGCACTCGGTGCGTGGCTTGTGCGGTAAAATGGCCTATAAGCATTTACAAAGGATACGCGCTCGAGCTAGTCGCACCGGATATCGCGCACTTCAAGAGAAATAAACCACGATTGGGCAGAAAAATGCCAGAGATGTCGCCACTCAAGCCAAAGTGCGTGTGTATTAAGGCGCTCTATGTACTGGCACGATGCGGAGAATTTTTGTTTCGACGCGACGTCGTCGCCTTCTGTTAGAAGTGCCATGACGCGCGTCACCAGCTCAGACCACAGCTCAAGCACTCATCCCGCACATGCTGGCGACATGTTCCTCGGGATCGCTACTCACATTTCTAATTCTTCCCACCGCCATCTCACCATTAAGTACCAAGGACGAAATACCGGTACGTGCTCCGACTGCATAGAGGGGCAGTATGCAGGTTATCACGAATGACACCACAGAGGGGTCTATTCTCCGCTCCGGGCAAATATTGAGCAAATATTGAGCGAAAAGGTAAACCACATTAGTCAAACTAGTTAGCATATATTTCAATCAATAAAAATTTTAGAGTCTTTTTTTATTATAGATCAAATAAATTGAAAAAAGAATGAAAATATAGCTGAGTTAAGAAAGTATACGCGTTCAGAAGAGTATAGTTTACTAATTGTTAATAACAAACTGCGCTGCTCCAATTTAAAAAAAAAAAACAGATTTGAGAAGCAAAATATTTTAATCGTAAAATTCGAGCCGTAAGATATAAAACCAAATCTTTAATTTCAGATTTTCATTTATCATGGGAATAAAAAAAATCAAAAATAACTCTTAGATAAAGTCTCCACTAGAGCACTTGGCGATTAATCGCCAACATGTTTTCTCAGACAGAATTTAAATCAAAAACCTGGACGTTGAAAATTTGAAAAAACAAAACAAAAAACGATATGTTTTATTTATAGTATTCTAATGTCGTGATGTCGCAGGATAACATGTCTAGTAAAGTATGCACTTATAAATAGCTGCGTATTCCCTATACATTCAAGTAATCTAGTATGTGTAATATGAATAAAAATAACAGCTCCCCCAAAGTTTAAAAAAAAAATCTATATAATATGCGTTGTAGTAAATAGTCTTTTAGTTACGATGACACAAATTTCATGACCATAACTAACCATAACGTAAGCTTGTTCGAATCCAGCAATTCGATGGATTCCGTCAGACCAGGACGCTTTACAACAAACAAGGCATATTATTGTTAACTTATCCCATGTGGGTCGGTTCTAAGAAGCTGACAGAGATGTAGCAGAATACGTAACGTAATAAAAAAATATATTTATCTTAATGTTTCGAAAAGTATGAATCTTTTGAGATGACATAAATCAAGTGAGGCACAGAAGGCTAAACTTTATAGCATCACACACACAAGAAAAAAAACACCAAAATATATTGGTTTGTGCTTACGCATTGCTGTTAAATAAGTAGAAGGTATATGCAACTAATGCAACGCTAACGACAAAAAAGTAAACAGGAACAGGATCATTACTTGAAATATGGCTTTCCAAGCATGGGTTTGACAAATTATATCTCCGTTTATTAACATACACCAATAAAACATGTGAGACGAACTAAAGAGAACGATGGGCTAAGTTGAACATCTAGCTTTTAAGAATAGCAGAATTTACACAGAGTTCTCGCAGTACATAACAACATGGGGTATAGATTAAATAAAAAGGACCACCAAAATTAGGATATTAACCAGTATATCTGAAAGTAGGAGTAATACTGAATAATGTCGACTGGCACAACTGTACATATTAATCCAGCCAATATAAAATATCAACGTCGTTGTCTCGGCTGCATTTAATAATAACTAGGTTATTTTACCAAATGGGTTCAATAGCGTGTTATTATGTAAACTATTTATCATGCAGTTTTCTTGATCAACATGTTGCCTTCTTTTCTTGTCTGTTTGTCAATTTGATTATAATAAAATGAAAACTCTTTTGCGAAGAATGATGGTAAAATTACATTGGTACAACACTGTCGCATTCGTGGCCCTACCATGATATCATCAATGTGACCAATAAACCACGAGGTCCTCTCAATCGTGCGCACCTGCCGAGTAATTCAACCGAATAATAAGGCCACCACCAATTAGTTGACCAGTAAAATATCCTCCCACCGCCGACAATAAACGGCATTAGACTGGGAAATGTTTGGTTCAACATCTTTTGCGCGTGTCAAATGCGTGCCGCAAATAATATACTCGCACTGCAGAAGATGACACAAAAATTACGTGCAATCCCGCAAGATGCATTACATTGCGAATATATATAAACTACATCTGCTTACTCTAACGGCATTTTATATTCTAGCGCCAAAAGTTGTTCTGAATGCTTTTACTTAATACCATTTTTAAAGCTACCTTTAGTTATTAAGTGTTTTTTTTTTCTTTTTCTTCAGAAGTCAACGAAAAAAAATGTTTGTCCTTACCTGTCGATGCTCATAGCTGCCATGGTGAAAGCGCTGCTCGCCACCGTAAGGTTCGCCATAAAGTTGCTGAAGACGCAGTACGGCTCTCCGAAGGCCCAGTGGCTTTCCAGCATGTAGACCAGGTTGAAGATGGCGTTAAACACGGCCGTCATGGTGTCTGCCACCGACAGGTTCACGAGAAAGTGGTTCGTCACAGTGCGCATTCTTCTGTGAGACAGGACGCTCCAGATGACGAGTGCGTTCCCAAACACTGCGGCAAACACGATAGTTCCGAACATGACTCCGTAGACAAGTTGTATCCACGCTGGTAGCACCCACTGACGTTCTCTGCTGGCCTTGGGAGCGACCGCGGACGTAGAGTTGGAAGAAGCTAAAAACGTCCCCAGAATAAGAGAATAGTTGTCTTGCGATTCCATGAAGCCGGTGATGTTGGCAATGTCCTCCAAAATGTCAACGACAAAAGACTCCATTCTTGAAAAAAAAGCCTGAAACGTTCCCGGATTTTTTTTTTTTTTTAATTATTCAGCTTATGATGTGAGAAATGAATACTCCTAAGGGTGTCAGTGTTCTCGTGTTTACTTTAAAGACGTAAGATAGAAATGATTCCAGGTGACGTCTTCTTAAGCAATATAAAAGCTTACTGAAGATGATTCACACTGAGGGGGGTGAACCTTTTTTTTTTTTTCTTGAGCTCTTTTCGTCCACGAGGCCAACAAACTTAACTCACAGACGCAGGCGGTCGGAGCACATCCAGGCAACACGACGCCTAAGCCTTCGGCGTGCAACGTGACGTGCGAGTAACCAGATCCACGCTGCCACTCCGTGCCAACAGACCACATGAACGTGCGGTTCCCGCGGACACGCGACGGCAACACGGGCTGTTGTGCGCTGTAACTGCGACAACGCCAAGCCAGACCGCGAACAGCCGAGATGAGGAAACAAGCGACGCGCGGCACACACAAGTAGTCGCCTCGTTTTGTGCGGAGCGCCTTGACGGTGAAAGGCAGCTCGGAGCACGTGGTAACGACTCCGCGACGAGGACCGCGCACTCCGAATCCAACGACCCGCGAGGCCGGGAAAAGAAAAACGGGAGGACACGGCGCGTGACGTCACGGAGGACGTCACGCGCTTGGCGGCGTTGGCGTCGACCGCGTCCTTCTTCGGGAGAGTGGGGGAAAAGGGAAAGCAGGCGACCAAAGAAATCCAGGACGGCAGCACTTTACGACACATGGGAAATGGAGCGACGCCAGTACCCGGCTGCTAAGTGTAGCGCCAGTCACTGGGGGACGTAATTGCCGTATTCCCCGTGTTTTGCGCCGAAGTGGTAGCGGATGTCAGTCTGCTAGGCGAATCTCCGGGGCATCCATCACGGGAGCTAATGAAAGCTTAACCTGAATAGCGCTGGTACAGGATGCGGGAATAGACCGTGAACGTGGGCCGCGTCTTGGGGTTGTACACCTGAGGGGGTGAGTGTCTCGGGCCGGACGTACCACTTTTAGCAACACGCTATTTTTGGGTTCCCTAATACTCTATCGATGAGGAGGGAGTGCAACGTGATACAGATCGTCATAGACGTATTGACACACTCCGCTTGGGAACCTCGGTGATGCATTCAGCGTTCGAGGTTGGGGGAGTTTGACCATTCCTGTAACTCACGGAAGGGCCACTAATATATACAACATATTTATACCCGAGAAGAGTGATTTATCTTGATAAACATTAATGCGGCCTTTCTTTTTACAATGGTCATGTAGGCTACTTTAACACGTAATTTTTATTGAGTTACAATTTATCAAAGATTTACAACTATTTATTTTAAAAAGTACTTAAATTCAAGTACACTTACTTCAAACGTATTTTTATCCGGCAATATTTTGTATAAATAATAAATAATAAGCAAATTTATAACCGATATCGCGCCACCGGTGTTTATCTTCTTTCTTTATTTCCATGTCCTCAGGGACCGGAAGCATTACGCAGCAGTGGGAAAATACAGGATAAAAGCGACATTATTATAAAATATGAATTGGCGACATAAACATTTAAGGTCTACATGAACAAAAAATCTTGGTTATGGCAGGCTTAATAAGAGTCGATTTATGATATTAACACTAAATATGCCGACATTTCGTTCCATTTGGATGAAGCTCTGTGTATAGAAGAGTAGATTTGGGCAGTGATACGATGGTAATAAATTCCGACATTGAATTGATGGTTGATGCGATATGAAATATACAGAGAGGGCTGAAGAAAGGAACTTGTCATTTGGACCAGGGCTAGTGTGATACACTTTATGACACACGCAATCACGAGGTATGCATAATACAACAAAAAGTAGTCTATAGGCTAGCATTCATAAAAGAAACATGGGCGGTATGATGACTACTAGAAAAAAATTAAATAGCGCACCCTGATCTTGAAGGCTCTTAAAGGGCAACTCCGGTCCATACTTTCGATTTAGGGATTATGAATGTTTCTAGTGCAGTCAGCGTCCCTGAATTGCAAGGTGTACTTTTTTTCTCGTTATTATGCGCAGTTTTAAAGATATCGACGCCTCAAAGTATTGTTTGGGGGCGCGGCCAATAAAACCGGAGCTAGCCGCTCGAGGCCCCGGCAACTCTGGAAATCAGCCGGGATGTGAACGTGACGTCAAGATCGTTCTCTTTCGACGAGTACCCAGGCCGAGCGGCACCTACCTCTGTTGCGCTAACTATCTAAAGATAGGAGTTAAGCTCATTTTATTTTAATTCTGTATATGTGGTAGTTATCCAGCGTATGTAGCAAGAGTTAGTGTGTATACCAAAAAGCTAGCGACTGGAAAACCCGTGAACTCGTACGGTGCCGTACTCGGCGGCCGCCGCCGTGCGTGCGCTATGCCGTACTCGTCGCTTGTATACCCAAAAGCTAGTGACTGGAAAACGAGTGAACTCGTTCGGTGCCGTACTCGGCGGCTGTCGCCGTGGGCGCGGTCTTCCGTACTCGTCGCTAGGCCTAAATTGTCGTCGGGGCTCCGTGGATGGAGCGGCGTTGCTCTACGCCGCGCAGCCAGTGACGTACAGTACTGGGGGCCCTCTCGTTTTCGCGCTGCGGGTCAGTCCGAGGCACGAAGCTTTGAGGCTCTCCGGCGCGGGCCGCGGCGCCCGAACACACGTGTGCTGGGCTGTACACGTCTGTTTTTTCGTTCTTTTTTTCTCGGGCGCGTAAAAGCCGAAGTCCAAAGTCCACTCGTCGAACAGCGTTCATCCACACCTTCTCCAATTTCCGGTCCGTTGGAAACTTGTGAAAAAGCACTTCCGTGTTGCGCAGCAGGTTGTTTGAGCAGCCCAAAGCGCTGCAAGTTGCACTCGCTATCTTTCGAGGAATAGCTTGGCAGTCTTGGGCGCACCGAGTTGCTCGCTAAAACGAGTCTTGGAGTTTTCACAAGCAAATAAACAAAAGGCTATACCGACGCTACAGGGCTACAGATAAAAGCAACGGCTAAAAACGCCAATCACAAGCCGAAGTAGCGGTGGCAGCGGCTCAACGAAGCGCACTTCGCGCAACGCCCGGACCAGAGGAAAAACAGAAAACGATACTGACGTCACGGCCCAATGTTGCTTGAGCCATCGGCAACCCGCTGGCCGCCCGCTAAGGAGCAGCGACTCACGGCGGGTCGCATTTTTATTATCGGCATTAGTTGAGAATGCCGCGTCCCATTGACGTAATATTTTGGCTGCGGCTGTATTTTGTGTCACTACAGCAATACCAGTAATTTGAGTTTTGGCCGGAGTTGCCCTTTAAGGTTAGATACAAGAGTTGTGGCCGAGATCCCCGATCGATGCGTCGTACTCTAATTTCTGATGTAATACAGTTTTTACACAAAAATAACCTTAAGATCCCATACTAATGTAAAATTTTGCTTCACGCATTCTAGCATAGGGTGGTATTTGCAATAATGTTATCAACGCAAGCTTGCCATGATATGTAAAAAGTGATATGAATACCAAGATGTTTGAATTAAGTCACAAAGTTCCAGAGGGAGATACCAATATAATATGAAAATAACAATGCGGTACGTCGAGATACCCGGATATTTGTATACTTCGTTGGCGCTAATCTTAGCACTTTGTGCATGACTCTGTGGGTGGCTCTATTAAACTGCTGCCCAATCGATCCCTGCCTGGTCCGCCCTCCCAAGAAGTCACACGTTCAAGGAGATGTGTGAAAACGTTTTACTGCTCCTTTCACTTCTTGACCTAGTACTGGCCGTGGATCTGGTTTGTCGCCCAGTCGTTCGGGCGTTGCTGCGTTGCCGGCCGTTCTCGCTCGCGCCTCGTCACAAACTAAATGTGCCCACGTCTCGAACGCCGCTCTGCCGGCGACAGCATCTGCCCCCCGCGCGCCGTTTTCCTCCTCGGCTTCCCACTCCCCCCTTCCCCCCTCCCCCCAAGGTCCGGTCTCCGGGGGGCCCCGGGTGCTCGGGGGCTCACTTGTCTGGCCGAGGAATTCTTCTACCTCGGTCATGATGGCGTCGTTGGAAGTCGAAGGGGACGAAGGGGGCAGGGACGACACTGGGCCCAATGGCTTGCGCCGGAAGAGGTGGTGGCGGCCAATCTTGTAGGGGCCATCGTGGTAGAGGGTTCGACGAGGGCTGCGGCAGCTGGTGCTGTATTGTAGTAGTAAAGAGATGTTACTAAATGGCCGGCTAACTTCATTACATGGTGGTTCGGAATCAGCCAGCCGCTGTTCCAGAGAGACAGACACGAAGCGAACCTTTTCAACTCTCAAGAAGAACTGTTTATTTCATAGCAACGTTACGGGAAGACGCGAGAGAAGGAGAAAGAGGGTACACGGTGTCGAGTGACGAGAAGCCGCCCCTCCGAGGTGCAGCTGGTGCTGTTTACACAGGGGTCCGTGGTCGCCTGCCCGTTCGCGTTCGCGGGTGGCTCGGTGGAATGTTCCCTCTCTGGGTCATAAATTTCTGGAGCACTATAGGGGAGACCGTTGGTTCCGTAAAACACAAGCACAAGACGGAACGAAGACGCATGCAAACTCTGAAAGCAACACGCACACAAAATACAACAGGTGCGGCGGCACGGTTATCGGGAGGCCGGGCTGGCTGGACGGAGGCCAAGGCAGTGGGAGCCAGAAGGTCCGGGCGGCTTGCCCTCAGGCTCTGAACCACTGCCGCCACGTTGTCCGGGAGGGGCTGTGCCTTCAGCAGGTCGAGCTGAAGTTCGTTAGTCTCCAGATTTATGATTGGGACCCCGCACAGTCAGCAGGTGTCCGGCGCTCCCAAGACCCGTGGCGCCGACGGCTGCGTGTGGCCACGGACCGGGTGTGGGACTTCGTGGTCGGGCTGGCCGGGCGTTGGTCTGGGCTAGTGGTTCCAACGCCGAAGAGAGATGAAGTTGCAGCCCCTCCTTACACCCACGCCGTCCATGTGGCCACGATGTGGCAGGGGGGCCGACTTCAGGCAGGTTCCCACATCGCAGACGGACCCACTCCGGCTGCAATGGATACTGCGCCACTTGCTGGATCCTTGCGGCATCTTGATTCTCTCTATCATCGTGCAGCGCCCCAGACAAGCGGTTCGTTAGCTGTTCCAAGTACCTAGAGAGCGGGCGTCCTGATGTTCCTTGGTCGCTCCGAAACTCGTTCTCCAGCGGAGACAGCATTTCTTTACCCAGGTTGAGAAACGCTGGCGTGAAATCAGTCGTTTTGTTCACGGTATTCCGAATGGCAAAGCCCATCTCGGCGATGTGCTCATCCCAGTCTCGGTGTCTGCCCGTTAGCGCGATCAGCATGCACTTGACATTCCGATTCACTAGCTCAGTGATATTCCCTTGGGGATGGTACGGTGCTGTCCTCTTGTGCTTTATGTTCAGCGCCAAGCAGGAGTCCACGAACGTTTTTCTAGTGAAATAACTAGCGTTATCCCTAATGAGACACCTGGGTGTCACGAAGCGTAGGAAAGTATCCAGTAACTTCTTCCAGGTCCGTTCTGAAACTAGCTTCCTCAGTGGGTACTGCTCTGCCCACTTTGAGAAATGATCGGTAATAACCAAGAGGCACTGGCTTCCCCGCGGACTTCTCGGCACTGGACCAATAATGTCGCAAGCGACGGTCTCCCGTGGGTAGTGACTCTTCACCGACTGCATCAAGCCCGGAGGCTTCCCCCCTCTGCGCTTCGCTTTCTGGCAGGCTGGACAGCTGCGGGCGAATCGAAGTGCGTCTTGCCTCATTCTCGGCCAGGTCGCGGCGCGGCATAACTTATGAAAAGTCTTGCTGCCACTGCCATGACCTGCCAGAGCCGAGTCGTGCAGTACCCGATAAACCACTTCCGTAGCTTCTTGGGAATCACCACCCTGAAGGACACTCATTAGTCTCCGCTTCATCGATCGTTGGGATGTAGCAAAGCAATAAGCTGTCCTCGCCCAGCAGATATATATCAAACTGTTCATTAACTCGTCTGC
Source organism: Ixodes scapularis (assembly GCF_016920785.2). Classification (NCBI taxonomy): domain Eukaryota; kingdom Metazoa; phylum Arthropoda; class Arachnida; order Ixodida; family Ixodidae; genus Ixodes; species Ixodes scapularis. The sequence continues at coordinate 155,256,983 of NW_024609868.1, read as the reverse complement.
CAGCCTTCCCGGTGTCAACCGTGATTTCCGCCAGTTTACCCAACACCCGCTGACAAAAACCATCCGCTTTCTGGGCATCGACAAGCTCTTTCTTGCTGATCACTTCAACCCAAGCGACGATCCTTTGGTCTTTCGTGTCGCGCGCTAAGGCTGCTACGAGTGCCGGTTGCTTCGCCTCCTCCCAACCGGACAAAGCCTAAAAGATTTACCTTTGATGCTGCCAGCTGCACCTTTTTTGGATTAATTGTTAGACCGGCCTCACTCACTCAATTTAATCTCAAGATGAGTTTGGTGCTCTTTGAATGACTTGGCGAATACCACAACGTCCTCCATGTAGTCCACAGAGAAGTTAAATTTCGCATCACCCAGCACGATGTCCATGAGCCGCTGAAAACTCGACGGCGAGTTTGACAACGCAAGCGGAAGACACGCAAATTCATATAACCCCCTGTAACAGGTGAACGCCATCTTTTGGACATCCTCTGGCACCACCTGGATCTGGAGAAAACCCCTGCTACAATCCAGAGTGATGAAAACCCCCGCGCCTCCAAGTTGTGGGGTTATCCCCGTCCAGCTCCCCCCACCCCGAGTGACACAACACCACTCTTGATATAAGCATTTAATCACTCACATTGATGAGTTCTCTGTCGGTTGCACCTCACGGTATTCCCACGTTTGTTCCCTCTGCCGTCCGTCACACACCACTCCCTTGCACCACTCACGCGTCCCCCCACCGACCCTCCAAGCACCGCCGGTCTTTCCCTCGCAACCCTCTTTTCCCGGCGCCAGGCCGACGGGTGCCTTCATCCCGACGTGGGTGTCCTCCCGGCTCCCCATCCACGCCGTCCAGGCCCTTGGGGGTCGGGCTCCTTTGAAGGGGGGCCGAGGACGTCCGCCGCCGAAACCAGCCGGCCACGATAAGCTTCGATCGGCTACCGAGGGTGCCGACGGCTCGCCCTTGAGCCGCCCTCGGCCGCCGGAGTCTTGTAACAATCAGGCGGCGGCAGAGCGGGCCCCCACACCACCCCCCCCCCCCTCCTCAATCCTCAGACCCCGACGCCGCCAAGAAAGAGTCCAGGTGAAAATAATCCCTGGAGAAGGGGAACAAGAGGGACAAAGGACAAACACAAATCTCCAAACACAGTTAACAACGTCCATCAAGGACGGCGACGGCGGGGTCCGAGTGATAGGCCCTCCGGGCCCGGTGGCAGATGAGTCCGTCGGGGAGGGGCCGATGAAGTCGGCAGGCCGGACTGGCTCGGACTGCCTCAGCGGCGGAAGCTCCAGGGCCCGCGGGATCGGCGCGACAGGGGGGACCAAATCTGGGGCCGGAGTCAGGAGCCCCGGCCCCTCCCTCCGTAGCAGCTTGAGGGCCGCCTCGATGCCCTCCTCGGTGGCAGCGGCCGCAGCCGCTGCTTCTTTCTTCCGCTGGTCCCTCTCCGTGTGGAGCTTGATCCTGGTGTGGGCCTCTTGGCACACCACCAAGACGTGGCAGACCGGACAAAGGGCCGCCTCCTCCTCTGCCGTGTAGACGGCCGGCGGCTCGTCGTCCCGGTCCGCCAGGGTCAAGCCCCGAAAAGGTGGCCTCACCTCGGACGGGTTGACCCCGCGGGAGGGGCGGTACTGGTCCCTCCACCTTGCGTGGGACGCGTAACCGACTGCCCCCTCCCGGAGACCACAGTCCATGTGGCAGCCGACCGTATCGAGCGCCCTCCGCGGCCCGACCGGACGCGCCTGAAGTCCTCGGGCGTCCCATTGTCGCCCCTCCGGTTCCGGGACCCGCGACCAGCCCTAAGCCCCGAGCGGGGGTAGTAAACCCGCTCCGTCGTCCAGGGCTGAGTTCGGCGTTCGCTGCGGTGGGGTCGGCCCCGTGCACCGCCGGTGGCAGACATTCTGTGTGGGAAAAAGAGGTGTTTAATGGATGCGATACACTACCGCCTTTTGGCCCTGAGATTGTATCTCCGGGGATTTTCTCCAGCGTTGCTTGTCCCGCCTGCCTCCCCGTCAGTATCGTCAGGATCGCGGAGGCAGTAGGTCTTCAAGTCGCCCACGTGCACCGAGCCGGACACTTCGCCCGTGTCTAGGCGAGCAAGTCGGTAGGTCAAACGTGGCAGTCGTGATGCGACCCGGTACGGCCCTTCCCACCTGTGTGCCAAAGACGCCGCAAAACCTTGCGCCGCGTTGCTGAGAGGGTGTGTTCGCCTAAGGACCAGATCCCCAACGGCGTAAACCAGGTGGCGGGGTGTTTTGTCGTACTGCGCGGCCTGCTCCAGTCGGGCAGCGCCTAGGTTCTCCCTGGCCGTGCGGAAGGCGTCCCCGAGTCGGCCACGGAGTTCCAATGCGTAGCGAGAGATGGGGCGGGGGTCAGCCTGCCCACACTCTCAGAATCCATTTTCCAAGGGATACGTCAGCTCCTTTCCCAAGTTCAGGTACGCGGGTGTCAGTCCAGTTGATCGATTTACCGTCGTTCGGGTTGCAAAACCGAGCTCAGATATGTTCGCGTCCCAATCCTTATGCTTACCGGTGAGTGTCACCAGCATCGCCTTCAGGTTCCGGTTCACCCGGTCGGTGATGTTCGCCTGTGGGTGGTAAGGCGTTGTTCGCTTGTGCTGGATATTGAGTGACCGGCACGAGTCCACAAAGACCTTACTTGTGAACACCGACGCGTTATCTGTGATCAGAGAAGCAGGGAAACCGTAGCGACAAAATGTCTCCAACAGTATTTCCCAGATTCTTGCAGACACTAGCTTTCTGAGTGGGAAAAGCTCGACTCACTTCGAGAAATGGTCCGTGACGACGAGTAGATACTGGTTTCGGCGTGGACTTCGGGGCAGTGGTCCGATAATGTCACACGCGAGCGTCTCCCAAGGGCGCTGGCTGATGACAGGTTGCATCAGGCCGGGGGGCTTCCCTCCCCGGGGCTTCGCCACTTGGCACGCTGGACAGCTGCGGGCATACCGAAGTACCTCCCTCCTCATTCCTGGCCAGGTCACGACACGACACAACTTTTTGTAAGTCTTTTTGCCGCTCCCGTGGCCTACCAGGGCCGAGTCATGAAAATACCTCATAAGTTTCCGCCGCAGCTTCCGCGGAACGACGATTTTGAAGGGGGATGGGTCTCCCTCCTGTTCGTCCATTTCGGGGATGTACCTGAGCAACAAGTTGTTTTCACCCAACAGAGAGGAATCGATCTCTTTATCGACCCTCGCACCTGCGTTCCCGGTGTCCGCTGCATCGCCCACCAGCGTTTCTGACACCCGCTGTCCCGTGCCAGCGTTTCCAGCGTCTGCTGCATTACCCGCTAGCTTTTCCGACACTCGCTGACAGAAACCATCTGTTCGCTGGGCTTCCAACGAACAGATGGTTCGTTGAACAACTCTTCCTTGCTCACAACAGTACCCCAAGCGTTCATCTGTTCATTTGTGGCATCACACACAGCCGCACAAGGCGGAGTATCACCTTTTCCGCCGCCGCTCGTATTGCCGCGAGTCTTTTTCCCCGCGTGGATGGCTCCCCTGGAAGCAGTTTCCGGCGCGTGACCGAGCGCTCTCTCCTTCTCGCCCGTTTCCTTTGCATTCCCGCAAGCTTGCTCTCGTGGGTGGAGGGTTGCCCGGGGCAGTTCCCCCCGGTCAGCTTCCACGGGTGCGCGCGACAATGCGTCCGCGACCTGGTTCGCAGTGCCTCTGCGATACTCTATCTTGTAGGAGTAGCGCTGCAGAGTGAGCACCCAGCGGGCCAGTCTGCCGGCTGGTTGCTTCAGCCTCTGAATCCAGGCGAGAACGTTGTGATCAGTTTGGATGGTAAAGACAGCGCCATCCAGGTAGAGATCGAACTTATGCAGGGCATACATAATTGCCACTCCCTCTCGCTCGGTGGTGCTGTAGTTGCGTTCCGCCGGCGTGAGTGTGCGGCTCGCAAAGGCGACGGGCCTTAATTGGCCGTCGTGCTCTTGCAACAAGACCGCTCCCACGCCGTAATCGCTGGTGTCCGTTTGCACCACGAACGGCAGGTTCAAATCCGGCAGTCGCAAACTGGCAGTCGCCGCGATCGCGCGAGTGAGAGAGATGAATGACACCTCCTGTTCTCGTTGCCAGACGTACTTCGAGCCTTTGCGCAGCAGCTGGTTAAGCGGGCGGGCTAACTCGGCACAGTTGGGAATAAAATGGCGATAAAACCCAATCATTCCTAGAACCCTTTGGAGGCTTTACACATCCTGCGGCCAAGGGAAATCAAGGATGGCCCTTAACTTCTCGTCGTTCGGTTTCAAGGTTCCCTCGTCGACAACAAACCCCAGGAGATCGATTTTCGGAGAAGCGAGCTGTACCTTCTTCGGGTTAATCGTCAACCCCGCATCCCTCATTCGTCCGAGGATGATCCTCAGGTGAACGAGATGTTCGCTGAATGACTTGGAGAAGACCACAACATCATCCATGTAGGCCATTGCGAAATTAAACCTGGCGTCTCCCAAAACGATGTCCATAAGTCGCTGGAAACTTGCCGGCGAGTTGGACAGTCCGAAGGGAAGGCGAGTAAACTCAAATAACCCGCGATGGCAAGTGAAAGGTGTCTTCTCGACATCGGCAGGAGCGATTTGAATCTGCAAAAACCCCCTGCTGCAGTCTAGTGTTGTAAACACTCGGGCGTTTCCCAAGGAATACATGATGGATTCGATCGACGGAAAAGGATACGCATCCCTGGTTGTCAGAGAATTGAGCTGGCGGTAGTCAACGCAAAGCCTGGCTGTCCCGTCCTTCTTTGGAGCTAGAACTACCGGAAAAGCCCAAGGACTTTTCGATCTCCTGACAGCGCCCGTGTCAATCATCTCGTCGAGGGCGGCGTCTAGGAGGTTTCTTTTGTGAACGCTAAGCGGCCGGGGATTGCAACCCCAGGGCTTAGATTCGCCGGTGTTGATCCGGTGCTGAAGGACGTTAGTCATACCCGGCCGTTCGGTGAATGTCGCCGAAAAGGGGCGCAAAACGTCCGCGAGTGCATGCCTCTGCTCGGTCGGGCCGTCGAAAGATGCGAGCACGGCCTCCAATTCCGCCGTTCCAACCTGCGTGACGAGCGCCTCTGGCTGGAGCTTGGGGCAACCAGCGAGAGCCGTCGTACGTGGAGCGCAAGGAACACGGGGCGTTGGATCGGCGAAAGGTATCAGCGGAGTAGACGGGTCGTAACGGTACCCACTGTTCCGCAGGTCAACGATGATGCCTTCTCGAGGAAGGAAATCTCGCCCCAGTATGACCGGAGATGTGAGACCCCGAAGGTACACAAAACGTTGCCTCTTACGTCGACCGTCAAACTCGACCTGAAGGCGCAGAGCCCCCTCAGCCCTCGTCACGCCCGTTGCCAAACGCATGCAGAAGTCGACCGGTCTTAAACTCCTCCTCCTCTCGCGGCACGCTTCGTACACGTCGCCACCGATCAGACAAAGGGTAGCTCCGGTATCTATCAATGCTGAGAACTCCCTCCCAGCAACGTTAATCGTCATGTAGGGTTCAGAGGCAGAGAGTCCCGTCTGGGCTCTACATGCCAGTGGGGCAAAAGCGTCGGCGTTTGCCCCACTGGCATGTCGGTAACACATCTTCGTGGGGCTTCCCCCCGGTACCGCGTCGCCCCTCCCTTTCGCCACTGGCCAGCGGCGGGAACTTGGATGATCCGGTTAACGCCGCTGGCCCTGGGCGTTTCCCTGGCGCTGACCGTCGCGCTCGAGCTGCGGACAGTTACGTATGATGTGGCCAGGCTGGTCACACTGGAAACAACGCACGGGTCGACGGCCTGGACTCTGGCGACGCCCGTCCCTTTCATCTCGACCGAAACGGGACGCGTTATCTCGCGACGCCACGCACTCCGGCCGCGATGGCCCCGACCGAACTCGAAGGCCGATTCTCGCGGCCGGCGCGGCGTCTCTGCTCGTAAGAGAAGGGGTCTAGCGCGCGAGCTGAAACGACTTCTCGCGCCTCGCGCCTAACAACCGCGGACACCGACGCTGCCTCGACACGGGGGGTCGGGCTTTGGGACCCCGCCCACGCGCAACTGGGCTCAAGTGATTCCTCTGGCCCAGGCGGCGGCGCGTAGCGGAGCTCAGCAAGCAAGTCCGCCTGAACGACGCGCGCCTCTCGAGCCAGAGCCTCCAGGGTGTCGAAGCTGCGCCCACGAAGGTACGGCTTGAAGGACTGGTGGCACTGGCGGATTACTCGCGAAACTTGGTCCGCGTGACTCGCCGCGGGGTCTGCTCTCGAATAAAGTTCCTGAAGTGCGCGCACGTACTCCAAAAGGCTCTCGTCAGGATGCTGCGTGCGCGTGTTTAACTCCTCGCGGACGCGCCTCTCATAGTCCGGCGGCAGACACTCGCTTCGGAAGCGCTCATAGAACGCGGCCATCGATGAGGGAGGCTCCTGAAGCCTCCACTAACGGGCGGCATCTCCGACGAGGGCGATTGGCAGGATCTGCCAGATGACGGTGTCATCCGACGCGCCAACGGCCGTTTGATAGGTGCCCAGGCGCAACAGAAAGTCATGAACAGACCTCTCGTCTGCGTAACCCGAATACGTGGGCAACTCCATCGTAAGCCGCGGACGCGGAAGTGTCACTGGCGCGGGAGCAGTCGGGCTCTGGGCCGCAGCTACCTGCCGCGTGAGTGTAGCGAACAGAGCTGTCATTTGCTCCATGAGCTCCGCCGCATCCGAAGGCGCCTGCGGTTGCGCGATGGTCGGACTCTCAACAAGCGACGCAGTCGCCCCTGCGGGGTTAGCCTCAGGGGGAACGGCGGCTGGTTCCCGTCTGCTCGGCGCGTTCGCGCCGTTTGAACCTCCGTTTCCCTCGCGCCTGGACTTCGGCATCTCGACTTAAGTCAAAGCTCTCTGCCTAATCAAAACCCTTGCCAAAATGGCACCTGCTCCAAAATTAAACACAAGTAGAGTGGTGACATCCGGGAAGAGGAACTGGACATAGACAATTAATCGGGCCCTACGTTGGGCTGCCAGTATGTGGGGTTATCCCCGTCCAGCTCCCCCCACCCCGAGTGACACAACACCACTCTTGATATAAACATTTAATCACTCACATTGATAAGTTCTCGGTCGGTCGCACCTCACGGTATTCCCACGTCCGTTCCCTCTGCCGTCCGTCGCACACCACTCCCTTGCACCTCTCGCGCGTCCCCCCACCGACCCTCCGAGCACCGCCGGTCTTTCCCTCTCACCCCTCTTTTCCCGGCGCCAGGCCGACGGGTGCCTTCATCCCGACGTGGGTGTCCTCCCGGCTCCCCATCCACGCCGTCCAGGCCCTTGGGGCTCGGGCTCCTTTGAAGGGGGCCGAGGACGTCCGCCGCCGCCACCAGCCGGCCACGATAAGCTTCGATCGGCTACCGAGGGTGCCGACGGCTCGCCCTTGAGCCGCCCTCGGCCGCCGGAGTCTTGTAACAATCAGGCGGCGGCAGAGCGAGCCCCCACAAAGTGAATACATTATAGACTCAATAGAGAGAAAAGGATACGCGTCCCTTCTAGTGACCTCATTAAGTCTTCGATAATCAACGCAAAGGCGCGTGGTGCCGTCTTTTCTTGGCGCCAAAACTGCTGGAAACGGCCAGGGACTGTGCGATGGCCGCACCGCCCCGTGTCCAGCATCTCCTCGAGAGCCGTGTCTAGGGGAAACCGTTTATGCACGCTTCGTGGCCTAGGATTACACCCCCACGGCCTAGCCCCTCCTGTATCGATTCTATGTTGTAAAACAGTCGTAAGCCCCGGTCTCTCGGTAAACATAGCTGCGTGTCGGGACAAGGCGTTCGCTAGCATCCGCCGTTGGTCGGCGGGCCCACCGAAAGACGTAATTATCATTTCGACGTTCCCGGGCACGACTCGCGCAGCTAATACCTGCTCCTGGTGTGACGCAGCGAGCGAACGTTATGTTCCCTGCGCCAGAGATGATGGGGCAACAAAGGGAATAAGAGGGGAAAACGCACGAAAACCCGTTGTTCCTCAAGTACAGGATTATACCCTCACGGCAGACAAAGTCCTGCCCCAAAATAACAGGAATTGACATACCGGGCGAGTAAACGAAACGTTGCCTCCTTCGTCTGCCGTCAGGTCAAGGTGAAGGCGCATCGCACCTTGCGCTTCGGCCAATCCTCTCGCTAAACGCAGCGGAGGTACAAGTTCCCGCACGCAAAGGTTTCTGTTACGGCAGTCCTTGTACACAATACCACCAATTAGAGAAAAAGTAGAGCCGGTATCAATTAGTGCCAAATATTCTTTACCACCGATCTCTACCCGCACGTACGGGCCCTTCTCATCTGTCGTGCCCTGAGCCCGACACGCCGACGGAGCCATCGCCACGCAGTCGCCGGCAGCAATTTCCGCCCTGTCGGCACACTGATGCTGGGCCTCGGCAGCGGCCGGCGACCTCGACGCAGAGGACCTGATTAGTGGCGCCGGCCTCTGGCGTTTCTCTGGAGACCCTGAGAACCAGCCGCTACCCTCATGCAATGCCGCTTGATGTGCCCAAGACGGTGACAGTTGTAACACCTGACTTGTGGCCGGTCGTTACGCGCAACCTATGTGCCGCGCATAGCACGACACAGGGCAAAAGTTCAACAACGGTATTTAAATCCGGCGAAAGTTTGAGACGCCAGTACGTCACGTGAAATCGCCCTTTCGGTTCATGTAAAGAATGCACCCTCAGAGATAGGAAACCAAGCCCTTGTTTTTAAAAAAAAGCATACGGGTTCTCCCTTTTGAGGTGGCAATTTCGACCGATTATACAAATAAGTCGGGCCATTGTAATCTACAGAGATGAAAGTCGAAGTCGCGATTACCATTTCGTAATGGATTTTGAGCGAAACGGATACCCAAACCCGGGGCGACAACATGCGTACCGCAAAAACTTCCACCTAGCGGGAAATGGGTAGGGTGAGGGGAGCGAACCCGAACGCGCAGGCTTAGACTAAAGTTCTTCGACGCAAACTTTTCAATGGGAAACAGGAATCTGCCCACGCTCTTAATTTCAGGGAGTCAGAAGTCATCAAGCTCCAAGAGGTTCCGACAGTTTCCTAGTTAACATCGATTGTCCAGTCTGTATTATTTAAGGAAATCAGCGTCCACCGTTTGGGACGTCTTCGCTTCTCAGGGAACAATTACGGTCGCATATCTCAAGTTTGTAGCGAGCATAGAAGTCAAGGTCAACTTAAAGTTAGATTTAAACATTTGCATTTCAAAAGCGCCCGTCGACAGGAGTAAAGAATTTTGAAAGAAATTTGGGTTGGGGTGTGAAGAGGGTACTGTAGGACGGTGAGGAGAGAGATTGACAGAAGGTAGAGGGAAGGGAGGAAAGAGGAATAAATAAACTGAATTGGTGCGTCACTCGACCAGTGAAGTGGAAAGGAGGGCAGAGTAGTTGAATGGGGGAGAGATGGGGAGATGGAGGGAGGGGCAAGGCGGGAGGAGGAGGAGATAGGGGATTGGTGGAAGGTGATAACGGGATAAAAGAAGGAGAGATAGGGAGGGTAAGGGATAGATGGGGAGAACATCCTTGGAAGGGGAGGAATTGACAAACAAAGGGAGGGCGAAGGACGAAGAGGGATCGGGAGACGGAACTGGTGTGTCACATTACCTATGTTTCCCCTCTAAATCTAACGATAAACTGAATTGTTCTTTTGGCACACTTGCCATCAGGTCACGGGACGTCAATTTCTCCCACTGAATTTAGAAACAAAAACTGAATTAGTGTAGGTCAAATTTCCGGCTATATTTGCCGGGGTATTGGTAACAAGACGTGAATTTCGTGATGAAATAAAATAAAACCCCGACACAAAACGATGCATTAATTAAAACGATACTTTAATGCACTGCAACGTTCTTGGTGCACTCCGTCTGACCATCTAGCAGTCCACTGCAGCAGGTGTGGATGCGCTCCCGTGTTTGAAAATGCAAATATATTAGGACGATTTAAAAAGCAGAGCACGCGGAAGGTCTCGGAGGCTTTCAATATCAAACCTTTGGGTGATAGCTGCAAAATCCACCCGTAACTTACTTTGACAGATGCTCAGGAGGCATTCTGCTCAGCGACAGTGACACGCGCACGTTAAAGTTGTTTTACTCTTAGATTATAACCAGGGGGCCATTGAACGGCGCATATGCAGCAGAGGAAGGGGCTATCCTTCGTTTTTTCCCCGAAGCTATTAAACTTCCAATTGCGAGTAAGTGCTTGTTTGACTTACGTGTACCATTGTTCGTGCTGTATTTGCGCGCTTTTTATTTAATTATGAACCACTACCAACTATTTCAGCTTTAAACCCTGTTGCCACTTGAATTTCTCCGCGAAATTCAGCGGTGAAACTAAAGTGATGTAAACATCTTGGGAACAAACAGCGGCAAACTAACTTGGACAATAGCAAATGAACTAACACGACAGGACGGCAGTGTTTACTCTTGTCCAAGTTTCTTTGCCGCTGTTTCTTCCCAAGATGTTCACCTCAAACGAACTAGCCCAACTCGTCACATTGTTACAAAGTGATGTATGTTGACGGGACGTCAATTTGTCTACTTGGTGTATTTGTCACGTGACGTTAACTCACGTGACGTCTATGCTCCCGGTAATTTAGCAAAAAATCAACGGACAGTCAATATTTTGGGACAGGGAGTTCCGTTAAAAAACATTGCATGCGTTGAGAGCATACTACAAGCGCGTTTATGGAGATTTAATTAGTATTGTGTCAAATACTCAACAAAACGTACATAAGATAAAATACCAATTACGCGCTTGAAAATGCATTTGGAGTAGTATTCAAGATACTTCAAGTACGAAGTATCTTGATATAGTACAAATTCTTTCAAAAAGTAATTGAATTACTTTTGTAGATACTTGGCAAGTACTATAGGTTGCAAACTGGTGATATGAGAATTTTACAAAGTCGAAACGGGATGCTCTACTTTTGATGACTACGCTAAAATGCATAATCTGCTTTGTTCTTTATTGCTTTCATGAAGCGCCTTAGCTGCTTGAAGTTTACTTTGAAATAATTCGGGATATGCAACATATTATTTGCCAAAATATTTTAGGAGCAAAGGGGGACTCACGTATTGTTGAGATAGCGCCTGCCGTGCATCAGTTTGGCCGCAGGTTCGGCTGATGATCCATTCCGCATAAAGTTGGTAATATGCCTCGCCGCGATTTGGGGGACTTGACATTTAGTCCGGCATTGCATATCCCCAAGAGCCGAAATAGAAGTGTATCAAGCAGCAAGAATTGTTGATGAGTACGATAATGAAGGAGACACGTGCAAGCTCAGGCAAAAACATCGACTCGAGTACAGCAGAGGCTGCTGTACTCGCTGATACGCAACCACGACCGAGCAGTTTTTCCACTCAGTCAAAAGTGAGGAGGAGCACATGTACCTTCAAACTGTCGAGAAATAGGAAGGGAAAGAGAGAATTAAAACTTGTTGATGGCCTAGTTGGTTCATGATGCTGTCTAGAAGTTTTTTGCGCGACACAAGGGACAATCACAAGCGAGTAGACACGGACAAGCGCAACTTTCAACTAGTTTATTCGTGCTCGATCGACCACGAACATCCAGAAAGAGCATGCGCAGCACGCCACATAGAAGGAAAAAGGGAACAGAAAACAGATAGAAAAGTCAACCTTCAAGAGACATTCCCCGATAGTCATTATCACACCAGCAACCCGGATAAAAACTGAACTTCACTCTCAAACAAAGAAACCAAGAAACCAAGGTATCGCTAACACAGTCACGTCCCATCTTTATATAAAATGCTTCCATCAGTTCTCTCGCTGTGCTATCTTTGCTTCTACCCAAGATCCTGATCTCTTGAAATAGCACCTCACACCACAGTCCGCACTGTAAGTTGGCAAGTGTCCGTTGCCTTTATTCCTGATTGACAATTCATGTTCCCGTGCGCGGTCATTAACCCAGCGTCTAATTTGACCAATATATGCCTTCCCACACGAAAGCGGAATCTCGTATACCACCGCTGTGGCACAATCCACAAAGGGTAGGGCGTGCTTTTTGTTGCAGCCACTCGTCTTCTCTCTTCCCGAGGAAATCCTCGGACAAAGGCCCGCAAGCTTGCGTGGCGCAGAGAACACAAAAGGTACATTGTACTTATTCGCTACCTTCTTGTGTACTTTAAATAGATTAGCAAATACTTGAGACGGAATTTATTTGTAAGATACGAAAACACTACCAAAATCATTCAAATAGAGTATTTTGAGTAGAGTATTCAAGATGGACGCAACTCCGGATTTTGTAAATTACCTTCCCCAAGCATCCGCTGAGTAATCGCTGATTGAAACCACGCTCAAAGCAGAAGCCATTCACGTGTCCGACAAAATGAAGTAAGTGCCGGCAGTAAACAACTAAAATATGACCACCTCAGATGACAGTCACAGCTGCTAGTATAAGCGAATACCTTTGTAAGGCGATATTACACATAATAGGGCAAACATAAGTTACAAGGCTCATACATATTAGACGGAAGCGGCTCATACCATTGTAAACAGGTTCTGCGAAATTGGAAGCTCGGGTTGTTTGGCAATTTTTTTTAATTATCTTTAGAAAAGTAAGAGTTCTGTTGTCCCCCCTGTGTTTGGAAGAATGTCAAACTCTACAACGATTCGTCTGCATCTTCCGCAAAAGGCACGGCGTCGCTCCAGCGCCAAGATTGAATTAAAAATATGTATTGAATAAACACAAAGTCAAGCGACTTTCGTCTCTACCCTCCATATAGTAAGAATAAGAGCAAGCAAGTTCGTTGTCCGCTTCCTTCCTAGAGGGAGCTGTAGCGTACAGCCAGGCGTCCAAGTGCCCAACGCCGATTTCGTCTGCTGGTCCTAGCGGTGGCTGTCTTGCTTTTACTGCGGCTTACGAAAAACCACCGAACTTTTACGAACCAGGAATCAGCCATTTAGAAAAGAAAGATGAGAATGACTCCAAGGGTATAATATTTTTGACGACTTGAAACTACCAGACGCGCTGCAATGAACGAGGAACCCACGGTCGAAATTTTGTCGGCTCTCCATCCACCGAACAGCAAACGGCTGCGTGAAAAGGATCATCGCGCACGTGATCTTTCTCTCCTCTCTTTCTCTGTCTCTCTCCACGCCTCTTTTCTGGGAGAGCTCCTAATCTCAAGCATGAAAGGATGCATTTTGGGTAACTTGGTCGCCCTATTTGAAAAACATTTATTTTTTAATATGTACAAACCAGAGTGCCAGGGATGAAACTTTTGAGTATGAAGTGACGTATTTTCTATTTTTTTTAAACAAGTCATTAGGCGGGACCGTGCACATGCTAAAATAGAATATATATACTTACATGGCAGTTTGAACAAGATATATATTTTCCCGCAACTGCTAGAAATACCTAGATTATTGCTACTTTTCACAGTGCCAAAAAAGTATCCTTGTTTCTGTGATATATTAGAGAATCTTGAATTATTTTTCGAACTCATCATATCATACTCAGCCATGCCCTGAATTTATTTCCATCTAGTACGCAGTTAATCAGTTGATTCAAAAACTTCCAATGTAGTTTAAGCAGCGTTGTCAAGTATCTACAAATGCATAAAATGGGCAATCGATTATTAGGCAGCTTATTGTGCTAAAATTTAAATCTACTTATATTTCTTTTCTGATAACTGCAAGTTTGTATTTGGTGGAATTTATAGTAACTTGAAAGTGCAATAAATATTATTTTAAACGGGTACATTTCCTAAATATAACAAAAAGACGGAGGGCTCGTACCACTAGAGGAGGGTTTCGATTGGTGGATTCATGCTAGGACACTACATTCCACATATAGTCTAACATAAATATTTCACCCATGCGAAGTAAAGAGTTTTAATCACAATTTAGTTGGTACCACATGTGGGACCAGTCGTTTTTATGAAGCATCTTAAACATGAGCTTACCTGCCCAGGAGCGAGCCACTTCAGTGGCTTTGACGCGAACCGACAGTCTGCACAATCTTAAAAAAAGATGCGTAAAGGGACCAATCGCCATCGTTCATATCCAGGACCCTAGCACCCTTTATTCGGAATCGGTAACTCGAGCAGTTCGTCCCTCTGACATTTCGCTGCTCCCCCCCCCCCCCCCCCCCCCCCGTCAATAATGGCTGTCGCAAGCATCCGATGAAGTGGATGAAGCATCACTCGAGTAGCTATTTCGGAATGAAGCCTTGGAAAAACAAAATTTTGGCCCCGCGATTTAGAAATTGTGACTACACGCGTATATTTAGTAAATGTGCCCGTCCGCGAAAAACGTGAAAACGGATTCCGAGTGACGCGGAGGCGCCGGTAACGAGGCTGCCCACTATCCAACGACCGCTCCCGCGCCCGAGTCTGAAGCGGTGGTCACCTGTGGCGGTGCGGTGGAGGCCTTGTCGAAGAGCAGTGGGAGTCTTCTCTCTACATAGCGTACCTTTTTTTGCCATGGTTGTCATGGTCTCAACTGCACAGTTCACTCTCAGTGAACTTATGGTTATACTTTGAAATATTTCCAGATCCATTGTATGAATAATATCTCATTAAACATAATGATACAAAATAATTCCTGGCTCATTAATATCTGCAGTCACTACTAAAAATCTGACCAATCTGAATCATATTTCGTAATTCCATATAAAAGAACTGTGTGGCATATGATATGCATTCTTCTCACTGTAGAATGCACAGTTCAATTTTATGTCTGGTCAAGGTAGTCTGCCAAGCTTTCCCCATCAGATGGCACATAAATGGCATTGTTTCCTTCCACTTTTCTGTAATCGTTTTCCAGTTATGAATATTTTAATAGCATTAACGTGGCGTACAGCAGCAGACAATATTTTTTGTGTATAAGTGCATAACATAAGGCAGATTGTCTTGAAGCACTGAAGATTTTAATGTCCACTAATTAACTAGTTAGAGCTCAGGTTTTTCTTCGTATGGGCTTTTCATGTGGTATAATTGAATCGCGGGAAGTGTTGGCGCATATCAATAAACAACTAACAATTATTGATCTGTTCAGAACATTCAGTACCCATGAGACATTTGTATTCTTATTCAAATAGGTGTGAATGATGTACCTTCGAGCCAGTCGCATATACTCTTTACCAAACTTTATACAAGTTAGGCGAAATCTACATAATATTCTTGCTCTTATGGCTATTCCTTATTTGAAAAAAAAATTGCAAACATAAGTGTATATAGTATAGCTAGGTTAAAGCTGAAATATAAGTTGTTTTGTTTTTGTTGTTTCTAGGACTGGGCCTTTGTTAATATACAGTGTTGAACAATATTGACATATCTTGTTGATTTTACTTTTTTCAGTCATGAGCATCGGCTTTCGCTCTGAAGGCAAGCACTGCCCATATCGACAACGTGGAAAGACTAGCTTTTGACGTGAAGAGGCTCTGTATGGAGGTTGAGACAAGCCAAATCTTTTGTGCACAACAAGGATTGGCCTGAAAACCCTTTACAATTGAGTATTTTGTAAGTGTATCTAACTTTCGAGTCTAAATACCAGGTACTGTGTTTCTCCTAAACACAATAACCACATGTAATGTCCAGCGGCGTCACCAGGGGGGAAACTTGTAAGGCTTCACCTCCCACCCCCCTCCGCCCCCCAAAATCCATCTGACTTCATATATACATATGCACTTTGACCCCCCTTTCGCCCTCTACACCTTAAGTCATGGATATCCCAGCCACCTCAGCCACCTCAGTCCCTACAGACATAAAATTCAACTCGAAGGGGACTGAGGCGTCAGTTGAAGTTCCTAACCCTCAAAAGAAAAATCAGCACTTTCATTTGAATCAATGAACCATTTAGCTCAACTTCAGCCCGTTACCCTACACCTCGATTTGTGACAGGGAATCAGCAGTATGCGCAAGTACATTTACTAGTGTTGTGCAATTGTAGACGTTAAAGGAACCCTGCAACGACTTTTTGCTGTTTTTTTTTTTTTTTCATTTGCTCCGAACCTGAGCGCACTGAACGTAGTAACTTAGTGAACTTTTTTTCTTTTTTCGAGATTCGCTTCATTCTAGAAGGTTATAGGCATATTAAAATGACCAAAACAAGCAAAAAATAACCTCCTTCATGACGTCATTGGTCCTCACGCTGGGGAGAGAGCTGCCCGGGAACGGGGAAGCTTTCTCTCCTCGGCCGACCAGGACCAACAACATCACGATTTCCTCACATGCCCCGCCCGTTGGACACCACGGGGCGCCCCCGTGGGAGGAGGGGTTTCCACGTCGTCCGGTTAAAATATGATGCGCTGATATTTAGTTACTCTCTTCGTGCCCGCTGGGTCGCTCGAACCACAAGAGATGTGGAAACCGCAAAAAAAGGTAGAGGCTAAAATAGGGCAAAGGAGCCCTTTAAAGGGGCCGTACAATTATATTAAAGCGTCTACCTTTTTTTTTTTCTTTTTTGTGGTCTCCACATTTTTTGGGATTCGGGCAAGCCAGCGGGCACGGAGAGAGTAACTAAGTATCAGTGCGTCATATTTTAACTGGACGACGCTCCTTCACCTACGGGGGCGACCCGCGGTACCGAAAGCGCGCCATATGTGAAGTTTTTGGTCCTAGGCTTACTACTGGTCAGAGCCGCTAAAATCTTCTTTAAGTCAAAATATAAATGGCGCGAACCATTTGAATTATTTATGAAAGTAGTTTTTGTTCAGTATTTTATATCAGAAAAGAAACAAATGTAGTTTATAAAGTGCGGAAACAAGAAATAACCCGTCAACATACCCGCCACCAAGCGGTGGAAAAGGCGGCGCATACTAGAAAGGGGTAGTGGGATCAGGCACCGACGAGCAGCGAACGTAGAAGGGTCCCTGATGTACGCGGCGGCGCTGCGGTCGTATATGGGCTCGAGGATCCGACCGGTTCTGAGCGTTCCGAAGGCCTTCGGCAAGCAGCTTTAGCTTGCGGTTTGGCCGTTTGGCGGTATGGCAGCGCGAAGTAGCTCCCATTCTGAACTGCTCTTTACCCCGTGTTTACTGTCGCTTGTTGCCAATGAAGTGTCATGTCGAAGTAGTGCTTAATCGCGCAGCAAATACAATGCGAGCCGCCCTGGCATGCCGCTTCATACAGCCTATCCAGAACATGCTTTAGTGGCGCCCTCTCGAGCCGTCGGCATGAAGTGCGGCGGCCATCAGCGCTCACTACCCCTCCTCTAGTTCACGGCCACTCAGGCGACCAAAGACGTCATGAGGGAGGTTATATTTTGCTTGTTTTGTAGCTTCAATTTGCCTATAACTTTTAAAATAAAGTTAAATTTGAGAAAAGATACGTTTAATTAAATTACTACGCTCAGTGCGCCTAGGTTCGGTGCAAATTAAAAACCAGTAAAAAAGTCCTCGCAGGGCCCCTTTCAGTTGAAAACGAATAGTGATTTTGGCCTAATATTTTCAAGCCAAATATTGAATAGTTGCGTTGCAAAACAAAATTGACCAAGACGTTGTAATAAAAGCTATTCTATTTTTGAACGTCAGGACTCGCGTGGTGGGACAATTGAGCGATTTTTATTAGCTTTTGGGCTGTGCCTTATAAATACGAGAGCGCCAGCCTTTTTTAGCACAGCTCACAACTCGTTCACATCTATTGACCTTTTAATTTCATTCCCCTCAGTGTTTTCTGCATTTACTTGGGAAGTTTTAAATAACCCTTTTGAAAGCGACCACTTTCCAGTCGTTCTGTAGAGTCAGGTTTCTATACCAATCCTCATGAAACGCAGTCCACGTTGGAAACTGGAAAGGGAGGACTGGGGTCTTTTCAACCTAAACAGGGAGCTCAAACCTTGCATGTTCTTGACATTAACACACGATGAAGCCACCACATACGTTACAGATCAGATCATAAATGCTGCCTTTCGCTCTATCCCTTAGGCTTCCTGTAACATTGACAAAAATGTAAGCCATGGTGGAATAAAGAATGTTCTGCCACAAAGAAAAAACAGGATAAGGCTTAGGGCATGTTTCGTAGATATCCAACTTTTGTGAATTTGATGGAGTTTCAGAGAAATAGAACTCCAGCTCGTTCAACCAGGAAGCAGGTAAAGAGGAAGTCTTGGAAAGGTTATCTGACCTCTATCAGAAACTACGTCCCAGCAAAGGAAGCGTGGGAAACACTTCACAAAGTCGAAAGCAAATACCGCTGCTTCACAGTTCCTCTTTTTCCCTCAGTAGATTCGTTTCGTGACCAGGCTACTGTGTTGGGCAAACATTTTGGAGCCATTTCTAACTCCTCCCATTACACTTCAGCATTTTTGAAGTTTAAAACAGATCCAGAAAGAACGAAAGACAGCTTGGCAGGAGGAGCCTCTGCACCCTACAAACAACCGTTTACCATGCTCGAGCTCCAAATGGCACTTAATATCCGGAAAAACTCGTCCCCTGGTCACGACCGTGTACACTATGAGATGATCCGACACTTGTCAAAGGAATCACTCGCTGCCCTTCTCGTTTACTTCAATGGTCTGTGGAAAGATTCGCACTTCCCTTCCGAATGGAAGCGGCGAGACGTTATTCTGCTGCTGAAGTCTGGAAAACACCCTTCCTTTCCTTCCAGTTACAAGCCAACAGCATTAACAAGTTGCTTGGGGAAAACTTTTGAAATGTTAGTCAATAAATGGCTTGTTTATTTCCTTGAACAACAGAATATCTTGGATATAAATCAGTGACCTGGAGGCTCCACGACTGACCATTTAGTTTGTTTGGAGACAATTGTACGCGAGGTATTTGTGAATAAGCAGCATTGTGCATCAGTCTTTTTTGACTTAGAAAACGCTTATGATACCACTTGGAAACATGGAATCCTGCGCGACCTATTTATGTATGGAGTACGTGGCCGATTGCTTCATTGCATAAAGAACTTCCTCTGTGGACGCACTTTCCGTGTCCGATTAGGCACTACATTATCTGATTCGTTTGTTCAGGAAAACGGTCTTCCTCTAGGCGGAGTCCTGGGTGTCACTCTCTTCGCCGTAAAAATTATTCCTCTCTGTCAGGTCATACCTCCTGTCGTGTCGTACTACCTATATGTGGATGATATTCAAATTTCTGTGGCATCTTGTAATATGTCTAGCTGTGAAAGACAGTTGCAGCTAACAATAAATAAAATGACTAAATGGACAAATGAAAATGGTTTTAAGTTATCTTCAGAAAAAACAATCTCTGTCCCCTTTTCTCTGCGACGTGGCTGTTGGCTAGATCCGATTCTCAGTTTTAATGGAAATAGCATTGCAGTAAGACCAGAGCATAAGTTCCTGGGAATTATTTTTGATCGTAAACTTAGCCTTGTATCTCACCTCAACTGGCTGAAGCAAAAGTGCATGCCGACTACGAATATACCAAAAGTTCTTTCTCACAAGTCTTGGGGCTCCGATGAAAGGTGTTTGCTTCGTCTCTATTCCTCTCTCGTAATATCACTTCTTGATTATGGTGCCATTGTGTATGCATCTGCTCGGTCGTCTGCATTGAAGATGTTTGATCCAGCGCACCATCTTGGGTTGCATCTAGCAAGTGGTGCTTTTCGAACATCCCCTATCCCAAGCTTGTATGTTGATTCTAATGAAATATAACTCGAGATTAGACGGCAACTCCTTAGTCTAGTCTATGTTTACAAAGTTTTATCGGATTCTAGCCATCCAGCTCACACTTATATCCGAGAGTCTAGATTTTGTCGTACCTTTGATCATAAGCCAACCGTTGTTCGACGTTTGAGTCTTTGTTTTGAGAACCTTCGTCTCTCCCTTGGCCTGCCTCGTGAAAATGTCTACCTCCTAGAAAGTGCATGTCATACTGCCGCATGGGGTATCAAGCCTATAGCTTGTGATTGGTACTTCACAAAATTTAATAAACATAATGCCTCCCCACTCATTTTACAACACGAATTTCTTGCACTGCAAGAAAAGTACAAGAATTATCATCAATTTCACACTGATGGAACGAAGTCCTCAACGTATGTAGGCTCAGCTGTTCATTCAAATTTGTTTACACATGCGAGACGGCTAAATAATGTCGCTAGCATTTTTACTGCCGATCTATTTGGCGTGCAGTCCGCACTTGACTATATTATCCGGAGCAAAGTAATGAAAGCAGTTCTTTTTGTAGACTCCGGGAGCGTTGTTACTGCAGCAAGTTCACTAAATCCAAAGAAGAACAACCTTACTCAACTGGTACGTGCTAAAGTTCAACTGGGCCTCGGAGATGAGAAGGATATTAAGCTTTGTTGGATACCGAGCCATGTGGGCATTGCAGGCAACGAGGCTGCAGATAGACTGGCCGCCTCCTCGCGTAACCTCTTACCATTACACGCGCGCATACCATGCCAAGACCTAGCAATGCCCATACGGCTTTCACTTCTAAAACTATGGCAGTCCGTGTGGGATTTGGCCGGTAACAACAAACATCATATCATCAAGCCGAGCATCGGTACCTGGGAAAGCTCCTATAACCGGAGCCGTTTCCGTGAGGTTCTTCTGTGCCGGTTGAGGATCGGCCACACGTTCCTCACCCATCGATATCTGCTTGTTGGTGAGGAACCACCTGTGTGCGACCACTGTGGAGACACGTTGTCTGTTCTACATAATTTTCTTTGCCCTGGTTTCTACAACAACACAAGTTCTTCTTTCCTGAGCTTTTGAAGTACTGTATCTCTTTCCACCCTACGCTGTTCCTAGGGGAGCAACCTCGAATATCAATTGACAGTCTCTTAGCTTTTCTAGACAATATAGCGATTTTACACAAACTATAGCGGAAATACTTCCTTGGTACATCGTTTCTAGTTCAATATTGTCACGGGTGGCGACAAAAAAAACAATAGATGAACAGGAAGAAATAAACGTTAAATGTGGCGAACTTGTGCCAAAAATAAAAGAGTACAAAAGATAATAACAAAGCGTCGCGGGCGTCGAAGTCGGCGAAACCGCAGGATCGAGCGCTGGGGCGAGACTGACTGCAGATCGCCACGCGGAGCCCCTTATGTACACGTGTGGGCTTCTGGAATAATCGGCGTGGAAGGTTCGGCTTGTAGAAAATTCCGACCTCGAACAAGCAACACGGTTCTCGAATTTACCAGAACATTACTTTACACAGTCAACAAAAAATGTGCCTCCGCGGCCAGGAATCGAACCCTGGCTTTCGGCTTGGGAAGCAAGCGCGATAACCGTTAGGCCACGCGCGCGCTGCCTACTTGGCCAGCTGCGCGCGCGGCATTACTCCCCCATTTAAAAAAGTGCAGCGTCCCGATGCAACCCAAAAACAAAACAAAGCAAATAAAAAGGACGGTAAACTAAAGAGTCATTTGGAACACCTAGGGTCCACAGTCCTATCGAGCGTAGTACGGCTTCAGTCGCACGACGTGGACGACTTCCGGTCGTGGAGGGCGGCGTGAGGAAGTCCGTGTTCCGTCGGGCATCACCTCGTAGTTCAGATCCCCGAGTCGACGAAGCACTTTGTAGGGTCCAAAGTAGCGCTTCAGGAGTTTCTCGCTGAGACCACGGCGGCGGATCGGTGTCCATACCCACACCCTCTCTCCGGGCTGGAAGTGGATGTCCCGACGACGAAGGTTGTAGCGGCCAGTGTCGACACGTTGTTGAGCCTTAATCCGGAGTCTGGCGAGCTGACGGACTTCTGCCCTTTGGGCAACCACCTGGGCGTCGTCGCTTGCGTCGACTGCCGGTTCGTGGGGTAACATAGCGTCCAGCTTTGTCGTTACTTTGCGCCCATGCACCAGTTGAAAGGGTGTCACTCCGGTGGTCTCTTGTACGGCCGTGTTATAGGCAAATGTGACGTACGGCAACACCTCGTCCCATGTCTTGTGCTCCACGTCGACGTACATGGAGATCATGTCGGCGATGGTCTTGTTGAGTCTCTCCGTTAGCCCGTTGAACTGCGGGTGGTACGCCGTGGTGCGACGATGGCTGGTGTGGCTGAGACGAAGGACTTCCTGCGTCAGCTGGGCCATGAATGATGAGCCACGGTCTGAGATCAGTACTTCGGGAGTGCCATGCCGGAGGACGATGGACTCGATGAAAAACTTCGCGACTTCAACAGCCGTTCCTGATGGAAGGGCTTTGGTCTCGGCGTACCTCGTGAGATAATCGGTTGCGACGATGATCCATCGATTTCCTTGCGTCGACGGTGGGAAAGGTCCGAGTAAATCCATACCGATTTGCTGGAATGGGGCAGATGGCGGCGCAATAGGCTGAAGAAGTCCTGCCGGTCTCGTCGGTGGCTTCTTCCGTCGTTGACACTCGTGGCAAGATCGGTTGTAGTGGTGCACAGTCTTCGCAAGCTTGGGCCACTAGTACTTTTCGCGTATCCTGGCAAGAGTCCTGCTGTAACCAAGGTGTCCCGCCGTCGGGTCATCGTGGCAGGCTTGAAAAATTTCTTCTTGAAGACTGGAAGGGACCATTAACAGCCACGCCGTGCTGTTGTCGCTAAAGTTCTCCTTGTAGAGCACACCTTGTCGGATGGAGAAGGTTGGCAGTGTTCGTACAAAACTGCGCGGAACGGCGCTTCCTTGTCCCTCCAGGTGCTCGATGAGTGCTCGCAGCTCAGGGTCGTCTCGCTGGAGTGCTGCCATGTCGCTGACATCCAGAGCGCCGAGGAAACACTCATCGTCGTCCTCTTTGGTGCAGGAAGGACCGGCCTCGACTGGGGCCCTCGACAGGCAGTCGGCATCATTGTGCTTCCGGCCGGACTTGTACACCACGGTCATGTCGAACTCCTGCAGTCGTAGGCTCCACCGCGCGAGGCGTCCGGAGGGGTCTTTCAGATTCGCCAGCCAGCAGAGCGAGTGGTGGTCTGTGACCACGCGAAAAGGACTTCCCTACAAATATGGGCGAAACTTTGTTATTGCCCAGACGACAGCAAGGCACTCCTTTTCAGTCGTTGAATAGTTCGTCTCCGCGTTAGACAGCGTCCGACTTGCGTATGTGATAACTCGCTCTGCACCGTCCTGCACTTGGACTAGTACCGCACCCAGTCCGGTGTTACTGGCGTCGGTGTGGATCTCGGTTTCAGCAAACTGGTCGAAATGGCCAAGAATCGGGGGCGTCTGGAGTCTTCGTTTGAGCTCGTCGAATGACCTTTGGTGTTCTTCTGTCCACTCGAACTTTACGGCCTCCTTTGTGAGGTGTGTCAGCGGTGCGGATAGTTTGGCGAAGTCTCGAACAAAGCGCCTGTAATAGGCACAGAGTCCGAGAAATCTTCTTACTGCCTTTTTGTCAGACGGCGGCGCAAATGCAGCTACGGCGCGGGTTTTCTCGGGGTGAGGTAGAACACCTTTGTTGTTCACGACGTGGCCGAGGAACTTTAGTTCCCCATAGGCGAACCGACGCTTTGTTGGCTTGAGTGACAGGCCGGCGGTCTTGATGGCTTGAAGCACGGCTCGAAGTAGTCTGAGGTGTTCGTCGAGATCTCGTGAGAATACTACGACATCGTACAGGTAGACGAGGCAGCTCTGCCATTTCAGACCTGCCAGCACGGTATCCATGACGCGCTGAAAGGTGGCTGGTGCTGTACAAAGTCCGAACGGCATCACTTAGAATTCGTACAGTCCGTCGGGAGTGACGAAGGCAGTTTTCTCCCGCTCACGTCCGTCGACTTCAATCTGCCAGTAACCACTCTTCAGGTCCATCGACGAAAAATATTGGGAGTGGCGCAGTCCGTCTAACGTATCGTCGATGCGGGGGAGCGGATAGACGTCCTTCTTCGTCACAGCGTTCAGTCGACGATAGTCCACGCAGAACCGCAGGGTCCCTTGTGGCCTCTTTTCTTCTCGTCCCTTTTCCGAAATACCCCAGTCTCGGGTTAAACAAAACTATGGTTCCCATCCTTCTAGTTTACAAGGACGACTGGGGACGTCCATGGACTTCTTGAGGGTTGAATGATGTCGGCGTCGAGCATCTCCTGGACTTGATCTTGAATCACTTTCCTTTCCTTTAAGGAGACTCGATACGTTGACTGGTGGACAGGGAGTGCGTCGTCGTCAGTAATAATGCGATGTTTCGCCATTGGTGTTTGGCGAACTTTCGATGTCGTGGCAAAACAGTCACTGTATTCGGCGAGGAGGCCAAACAGTTGCCGGCGCTTCGGAGCTGGGAGCTCGGGGTCGATGTCTAGCGGCGGCTGCGTCGTACTCTTCTGCTGTGGCGACGAGGTTTCCTCGGAGATTGCGGTGACCACGCCAGGCGCCTGAAGCTCCTCGATGTGGCCCACGGTGGTACCCTTCGTTAGGTGCTGCGGCTCCTCTCGAAAGTTCGTCACAAGAACAGTTGTACGTCTTTCTTGGAGATCCGTCACGCCTCTTGCGACACCAATTCCTTTTTCGAGGAGCAGTTGGACGCTGCCTTCCAGAAGAGCTTCACCGTGCATGGCTGCGTCGGTTATAACGGTGACGAAAACACTCGACCGCGGCGGTAGGTTCACATGGTCGGTGATAACTCGGATCGCTGTTGACGTTGTGTTAATCTCCACCGGCGGCACGACGGGTTTTCGAAGCGTCAACTGGTTTGCAGCGAGGTCGATGACGGCGCCATACTCGCAGAGAAAGTCCATTCCGAGGATAACGTCCCTCGAACAGTCTTGCAGAACGGCGAACTTCACAGGGCACGTCTCACCGTGGATCTCGACGCGAGCAGTGCACCTCCCGACTGGTGTGATGAGGTGCCCTCCGGCGGTTCGTATTTGAGGTCCATCCCACGGCGTCGTGACTTTTCGAAGGCGGCCGGAGAGCCTCCCACTCAAAACTGAGTAGTCTGCTCCGGTGTCCACGAGTGCCGATGCGTCGTGGCCGTCGATGATGACGTTTAGGTTGTTGGACACCGTTTCAGGAGCGTCGTTTCGGTCTCCGGTAGCGTTCGGGTGGGGGCCCTCCGACGTTCGTGGAGGATCTTGGCGTCGGTCGTCTTCGGCAACTCCACCTCCAGGGGTTGCCGCGCCTAGTTTCCCCGGCGTGGAGCGAGGGGCGACAGGCTTTCACGTCGGGGTCGGTGCATCGGCGAAGCTGGACGTCGTGGTGAAGGCGATCGGAACTCTCGGCGGGACGCAGGCTCGGGGGACTGGGGTCGTCGCAAGTACTCGTCGATCTCCCGAGGGCGTTCACCATACCTGGGGCGCGGGTCGCTTGGGTGGAATCCGCGCAGCCCGAGTCGTCGGTATGGGCATCGGCGGTACACATGGTCAGCTTCCCCGCAGTGGTAACACAGCGGGCGTCGGTCGGCCGTCCTCCAGACGTCTGTCTTCCTCGGCGCAGGTCGGTCTGGGTGAACGTGCGCCTGATCTTCCTGTCGTCGGGGATACTGCGGCGTTGGGGCGTCTCTTCGGGGTGGCGCCGCGGCTTGGCGGGGAGCTTGCGGCGGTCGTCAGGCTATGGCAGCGTAGCTCCACGTCGGTTCCTCCGGTGCCACCGTGGTGACGGGAACCTCTGGTTGGAGCGCCCGTTGTACTTCCTCGCGCACAGCCTCGGCAATGGAGAGTGTCGCTGGACGACTTGCGGCTGGCAGCAACTGGCGGAGTTCCTCCCGGACGACCTCCCGGATAATTTCGCGGATGTCCGTACCAGGAGCGTTCTCGCCGCCAAGCAGCGCGGTTGCAGCGACACTTGGATGTCGCTGGTAGTGGGAAGCGCGCGCTTGGAGGGCGCGCTCGATGTTTGTCGCCTCGGTGACGAAGGCTTCGACGGTGCCCGGCGGGTTGCGCACGAGGCCTCCAAAGATGTCGTCTCTCACCCCGCGCATGAGGACCCGCAGCTTCTTGTCGTCTGTGGCTCGTGGGTCGGCACGGGCGCTCAGGCGAGGACATCTTCTACGAAGCTTGTGATGCTTTCGTCGGGGCCCTGCGTTCGAATTCGGAGGAGATCTTCTGCCTTCTCCCGTCGGTGTAGGGTGGCGAACGTCCGCTGCAACTCGGCCACACAGATGTCCCACGACGTAAGCGAAGCCTCGTGATTCTCGAACCAATGCCTCGCAGTACCCTCCAGCGAAAAGTAGAGGTTCTGGAGGCACTGCTCCGCAGTCCATCCGTTGTGCCGCGCCACACGCTCGTAGTGCTTGATCCAGTCTTCGACATCCTCATGGATCTCGCCGTGGAAGGGAGTGGGCGTACAGGGAGCGGCGGGCAGGTAGACGACGGCAGGAGCGGCGGGGGTCGGCGACTGGTCGGCCATTGTCGGCTTCGTTGGCTGCTTGGTCCTGGGCGGCAGAAGTCCGAATTCCGGGTGTAGGCCTTGGGTGCGACGACTGAACCGGATCTCGGTAGTGCCTTCGTCGGTTCTTCGTGGGCTTGGCGTCGGACTTGCACTGCGAACCCTTGGAGGGGAACGCTGCACGGGCATGCGTTACCCCGCACCTCCACCAATATGTCACGGGTGGTGACAAAAAACAATAGATGAACAGGAAGAAATAAACGTTAAATGAGGCGAACTTGTGCCAAAAATAAAAGAGTACAAAAGATAATAACAAAGCGTCGCGGCCGTCGAAGTCGGCGAAACCGCAGGATCGAGCGCTGGGGCGGGACTGACTGCAGATCGCCACGCGGAGCCCCTTATGTACACGTGTGGGCTTCTGGAATAATCGGCGTGGAAGGTTCGGCGTGTAGAACATTCCGACCTCGAACAAGCAACACGGTTCTCGAATTTACCAGAAAATTACTTTACAGAGTCAACAAAAAATGTTCCACCGCGGCCAGGAATCGAACCCGGGCTTTCGGCTTGGAAAGCAAGCGCGATAACCGTTAGGCCACGCGCGCGCTGCCTACTTGGCCAGCTGCGCGCGCGGCAATATAGTTTACATAGGTTGGCGCAGTATGGCCATCGTAGCTCTTGCGCCACAAAACCCGCAAACAGCAACTGACGACGAAGGAAATACAGCAAAACAACATGAAGATCAGGTTAAGAGTAGTGTTTTTCATTTTGCGCACGCTAGCCGGCTTTCAGCACACGCTCTCCGCTCGTTCCAGTCGGCGGCGCCATAGTCTTTAAAAGCATACTCTTATGAATTGATTGCCTTATTTTAGAATTAATAAATTAACCTTGAAATGTTCGCATTTTAACATACAATAAATGCCTACTGTCGAGGCACGCGCGAAAATAGCAGTAAATAATAAAATGAACTGTCAGGGCAGCATGCACTGAATGACTTTACATAACACAGACAGTAAGCATTATACACGTTCATTTAAGAAACACTTAAAACGATTCATTATAAAGCATTGTAACAATATTACTTGGTAGCTGGTGTTATTCTTGATCTATACAACGTGTATAAAAAAAAATCATCAACATTTTTCTCAATCTGTTTCTTAGTGCTCATTCTTGCCTCACAAAACAATAAAGGCGTTTAAGAACACGATTGCTCTAAAGGTTTTGTGGGTCAATTTAGTCATAAAACTTCCTTTTTACACTCTTGCGCCTTTTACTGTACCTTCCTCATTCTGAACTCAAAACGTGTCTTTTTGACGTTCTTAGGGCTATAAATATATGTGTGTGATTTAATAAGCGATAACTAGCAGTATAGTAACAACTTCACAAGCAGATTGCTTTGCTTGGTGCACAAAAAGACAGTCTCCTCAGAAGATATTGAGGGGATAACAATCTTTTAACCGTGACGGTGGTTGAATGCAGAGATTTTCTGATCTATTAACCCCCCCCCCCCCCCCCTTTGAAAGACAAAAAAAGTAAATGCGTACTTAACCTTGCAGGAAAGATTTGCGCTAAACGAGGTCGGGGCCGGAGGGAATTCTAAAATTTTAAAAACATGTACTAAGTCTCTAAATATCTCATTGCGGATAATCCTTGCACAAATAAAAATCTCAGCTGTTGAATTTATATTTTCAAATACGCTTGTTTTTTGTCTAAAGTTCAAGAATATAATCAACTACCCATGAAAGTTGTTTAAATGATCTCGAATTACGTGTTTGGACAATCATTAAACGCACATGATTAATGATTTTTTCTTTATGTTACGAGTTGCCTTTCCATGGTATTGTAGCTTCTTAATGCTTGTATATTTGTTTGTAATTGTACCTATATGTTTGTGTATATGCATATTACATTATTTTTATTATTATATACTTTTACTACTTGGCAGCTATGAAGTCGTTCGGGAGCTGCTGAGGAAAACACAATTAATAGATAAAGTCAACAGCCTTTCTCAGTCATCCAGCTATCAATAATCTTTCCGTACCATTTATGCTGTCATGATACGTAACTGCATTATTCATAGCGAATTGGCATTTATTAGTGAATTCGGTATTTTTCTCTTCTTTTTTCTTCCGGTGCGGAATCGAATGGTGCGAGGGCATCTGCTTTCTTGGTATACTTTATTGATTTTTGCTATTATTTAATATATCTGTGTTTCAGAGGAAAAAAATGCAGTTGAGATTCAGTGCTGTGTATCTTTATTTCTTCTGCGCTTTTCCGATTATTTTTTGTTGTTTCATTGTAAATACACTAGACTAATTTAAATCTAGGTGAGTCTTACTCCTAAATGCAATTAGTAGATGCTGCTAATGAATTTCCACATAAGAATTACTTCAACCTCTAAAAGGAACGACCGCCATGAATATTTGTTTTTGCGGAAAAAAAATTACCAGATATCTGAGAGAAGTAAAATCAATGCTGGCGTTCGTTAACACTTTCCAGGGCACACCTAAAATCATGACCAGGAGTGTTACCTCAACATTTTTGCAGCTGTAAAAATTATATGTTACAAAACGTTTTGCTCGTTGCCTTGCGCGACATTTTCAGCACACTCAAAGAGCGCCGGATATTGTTTTTCTCGAACAGTAAAAAAACGTTATCAGAGCTTTTGGCGTGGTGGAAAGTTCTTATTTAAGGCATTAACCTCTAAAATAACATTTGGGGCCCACCCTTTAAAGTAGAATACGAAAAAGTACCGATGATGCGGGTTCCTGGTAATAGTGGCTCCCAGTGTACTTTCCTCACAACCCAGCTTTCCATTTGGACCAGAATCACCCAGAACTACTCTTCGGTTTCTATTCGTAAAAAAGCAAATAATTATATTTTGGTACTGGGTTGCTTCCAGGCATTCCGCTTGCGAGTGCATACGACACACGTCTATCCTGAAGCCGTTTGTTATTGACTCATAGTGTAGAATGCTGCGGCTGTCCAAGGCTGTAGAAGCGCAAAAGTTCGTGGGATCGCCACCGGCCATTGAGCGCTTCGGCGCCACTATCGTAACCGGGAAGCTTGCGGGAGGCAGCTAACGTCTACGGGCATGGGTCGCGTCCCCCGACCTAGGGCCAGCCAGTAGTCACTGACTCGGTAAGATTTAGCAGGGCCCTAGCCTCCTGTATACTGACAAAGCCTGGTAGATCTCCACGAGAAGCGGCCGCCGAAATGGAAAAGGTGGAGCGGCAGACAACGTATGAGAGGAGAGCCACGTGACTGGCACCCCGCTGAGGCGACACGCCGAAACACACTTCTCCAGAGCGAAAAAGTATGTTTCGGGTCCTCCCGCTGCAAAAGCTGTGCGCTGATGTCCAGATGGTTCGCCGGATGGTCGTTTGGCCATCATTTTTGCGCTCGCTTCAGAACCTTCTCGTCTTCGCCTGCCGCTTCTCCTCCCGCGCTTACACCACCTGGCGGTTATTTTGCTCTGGCGCGGAAAGCGCAAATTTGGAACGCTTTAATAAGGCTCGTTTTGTCTGACCGTTTTTGATATGACCCCTGCTGCTTTGTTAAAAGGGCAACTTGGGCGCCTTCCCTATTGGCGACGCTTGGGAATAGTTCGTCGCCCTTGACGTCGTAAATGGTTTGTGCAAATTCAGACGGCAGAGGGCCGGATATAAGCAGTGGGAGGCTTGAAAAACCAGAAAAAAACCCTGGAGAAGTTGGAGAGTAAGCACACGTGTTCAATTCCGACTCGCACAAAAACGCTTTTGTTTTTCTCGGATTTCATTTGTCGGTTTGGGTTTCCTTTGATACATTCCTTGTCGAAAGACTTTTGCTTTTTGATAAGAAACGTAATTTACTGATTTTACCCCAGGAGAGGCCACTAGGTGAAAGAGAGCTTCAGGAAAATACTCATTTAGCCAGATCTCGCGAATGCGACAACTTTCTGAATCGGCGTGTGTGCATGAAGCATGAAATATTAATATATTTCCATATATCCTGCACTGCGGACTTTTTTCTGGTTATTTTCAGTTTTCACGCACCGCATGTGACTGATTTTCTTTCAATCAATGTTAACATTCACTGCCTATCCATTCGAGTAAAAAAGTAAATTCCAACAAAGGGGGATGTATCGGTCGAAATAATTACGTTCTATTTTTTTTTTTTACTTTATATATTGAGCTTTTATATTTGTCTATCCAAATTTATCCAAGTATAGGGCGCATAAATAAGCATAAATGAGGTGTTGAACACGTGAGTACAAAGAGGGTGTGATATATCGTCTGGCTTTTGTTATGAATCTGTCTAATCAGCGATTTAATAGGTATGCAAGGTTTACCCCGCAGGCAGTCCATCAGACTTCACCATTTTAGAAGCAAGTTAAAAAAAAACAGCTCTTTACGCCAGCTGTGCACATTGATCAATACTCACTGCAGATTACAGAGTGCTCATTAAATTCTGCACCAATAGCGTTGACATAGACGCCAGAACCAACAACTTGCTATGATCAAATATTTTCTAGTTCGTGCTTTATTGTAATATAAGCCTCCGGTTCAAGATCATATGTGTGTATAATTGCGGTTGTATTATTATGTGGCTCCATGCCCTTCTAGCATGTGGACAAGGACCGGATCTTGTCAAGTATAGAGATTTTGGCTTTTTGTTCCTGGCTCTGCCGTCTGTATTTGAATTAATGTCAAGAAATTTTTAAAGTAAGTTATTTTGTAATGTGCTTAATTTATAATTATATTTCATTTTAGTTGATTAAAACACATGCGATTTAAGTTCCAAATAATGTTTTCAAGACTAATTGCACTGCGAAAAATAATATACTTTTCGTTCTTGGGAAAAGAATCTCCTGAAATGATGCGTTAGTTTTTTGTTCTTTTTCTTTTTATAATAAAACATGCCTGACTTTCTTTCTCGATGTCACTATATCACTATAGTTGGGGACTACTAAACAATGCAGTACACGCACCGTCTCCATGGCGACGTTTCTACCTCCGATAACACTTCATCGTACGTGCAGCCGACGCCCCGCGGAGCCTCCAGAGCATGCTTAGCCTGTCGCCGACCATAGACCTCTTCCTAAATTACCTTAGCATTAAAGAGAATGCTATGAGCGTACTTGCAGGCACTGCACGTGCTGACGTCTACAGCAATTAAAAGCGAACACCCAACGCTAATGGCACTGTGCACCCGGGTTCCTCCATATATTATTTTAGTTCTTTGCTTAGTTTAACACTGAGAAGGCGAACGTATGCACCGTGTCTAGCTAAGTTGCCCGCATTCACCTCGGTACTAGGGTAATTTAGGCATATGGTCTCTTGCTAGGCTAGCTCCGTGTGCGGCTTCTATTCATCTTGATGACACCAACCAGTTTATCTGAGCGCATAATTTATGCTTCAACGTTTCTTCTCAATATCCCCGACCATCATCCTCCAACAATCCATTCCGTCGCAACGCAAATAGAAGGTCCGTGAGCCTTGCAGAGATTCCAAGGAAGAAACTTAATTAGACATTCTTCGCATCAGCGTCAACGCAGCAGCCCTTGCAAAGTCTGTTTCCAAGACACGTCTACGCCTAATTATTTTGTATTCTGTTTCCGAGGCACGTTAGCCCACGTAGTGTTCCCGGTGTTGGTTACCCAGAGGTTGCACCGCTGCGTACGGAGGCACTTCTTAATAAGCGTCATGTTTACTTAAGAAGGTTCAGCCCAAATTAACTGCCAAAAAGCTCCTGGCAGAGTAGATTTACCGTGCTAGAGCAAAAGTGCTACCTGGGCTTCGAAGAAAAGCATAATTAACTTCCGATTTCTCGAAGAATAAAGAAACACACTGCCCTGCTCTGAAATAAGCAATTTTATGTTATTTAGTCTGCGTGAATTTTATGAAGATAACAAATTACTTTACACATTTGAAAGTGGGATCCCGGCTTAACCACCAAGCGCGCAGTCAGGACGTTCGCTGCTTGTTGTATATAATGCATCCAAGTGTAACTTGCGAAAGAAAATATATGTTTTAAGGAATACAAAAATTAAAAACAGCAAAATGAACCTTTGTTATTTATGAAAACGTTTTTAGCACGTGCTACGTGACTGTTTTCATGTCAGTTAAAACCAAAACCGGAAATATAAACGCTTCCAAAGAATGCAAACGGAAAGTAAGTAAGAAGCCGCATGGCGATTACATCGAGGAAGTTGCTGCGTTCGCGGCAGCGCTCGCTTCCAGGACGTGCTGGAACAGAGGCCGCGATCATTATGAAGTCAGCTCGAACCCTTAAAAGCACCCCCTCCTACAATATTTGATGCTACGATTGCGTGTGGATACCTCCCCCTGCGTTCCGAAGCAGTACGTGTGTCGCTACTGCTCTCCATCGGCGATGCAGCAGACTCATTTCCCTCGCCCAGTGAAGTGTCCCTAGCCCAGCTCAACATGGCGGAAACGTTACGCGACGCCACCAACGCTCAAAATGGCAGCGCATTGTACTCTCGGAGCGCTATTTCAGAAGAAGAGCGCGTGTGCACTGTTTTGATGGCTGCTCAAAGTTCTTGCAATCCCGCATGGCCACCGAAAGGTTAAGAGACACAGGGCTTGTCGAATACCGATCGCCAATTAACGCTCCGCAGCCGATGAGATGCGGCCATTAGTCCATACGAACGCCCAAGAGCCAATCACAAGGCGGCAATCGTGAATGTAACAAGCCTTGCCCAAGCTGCACGTGAGTCACAGGAAGGCACACGATCTTAACTCGAACGGATTTAAGAAATGAAAGGCCGCGAGAGGTAGACTTATGCGATATGTGCAGGTGAGTTATATAGGTGAGTTCTATGGCAAGGAGGACATATTATAGGAGGCTGATCCTCACGATACGTCGAAATATTAACTACAAGGTGTTAATTCTATTTTTCATGAGTGAAAATAACTGTAGGGTTTCAACTACAGACGCGCTGAAGGTCACCCGAGGCCACTATGTCAGTCGATTTTCGAAGGAGTCGAAGAACGTGGAAAGCGCGGGAGTACGCTAAAGTTACCGCGCGTGTAACGGGCTCAAAGCTGGTGGTCCAAAGACAAAGACGGAAAGAATATCATTCGTGTTTTGAGACCACCTGCAGCGCACCTGTTGTACGCCTGGTAACTTTAGCGCACCACGTCTTTCTAGCCTCAAGAAAATAGGGATTTTGTGGTATCAGATGAAGCTCAGCAAGTCATTTTTAATTGTAACCGTTTGCTTTAATCGATAACTAACTCTAAATAAGTAAAACAAATTATCACGCTCGACTTATTGTGAATATAAGGCCCCCATAATGTCTCCCTAGCCGTAAAACTCACGTGCCCAGACCGGGATACGGTCCATTCGTCACATGCAGACTCGTCACAGGACGATTGGTCACAGGACGATTCGTCACACAGGAACATTCGTAATAGGATGACTCGTCACGCGGCGAACCGGTCCCACAATAGTTCGTCCCCCAAAAAATGTATTGTTCAATTTGGTTCGGGTGGACAAAGTGGTTCACCTGATATCTTAGTATGTCTTTGGCTTCTGAAAGGCGAAGAATTTGCAACAGAGGTTCGGTCCCGAACATTGGATGTTGGTTCGGCCTGACAAAAGTGGGTCACCTCTTGTCTTAGCAAGTCTTTCGCTTCCCAAGGTCAAAGAATTTGTAACAGACGTTTTAGCTTCTGGGTCCGTCCCGAACGGTGAATGCGGAGGCCATATAAGAGCGACTATTTTTGAACTCAGACTACATTTTAAAGGATGGAGGTGATCGCAACAGAGAGAGGTAGAGCCATGATGCTGCACGAGGGGTACTCGGTCACATTCAGCAGAAAGAATTTCGATACGTATTGCTTTTGTCGAATAGGTGTATGCAAGACAAAAGTAAGAACTGATTTGGCTGCCAGTCGGATTATTGCTCGTTCAAGCCAGCAACTGAGATCAACCTGCTGAAGACTCGTAATATAATGCAAAGAAAAGCGGATGAGTATTGTACGATTAGTTTTTTTAACCATTGGTTTATGTGACAGTGGGAAGTCGTGAAACTCCTCATCAAGGAGTATGGGCAGTTGTTGAAATTTACAATTTACTATCGTCCCCTGCCCGATCGATGTGACCAGTTGCCCACATGACGAGTCATCCTGTGACGAATGTTCCTATGTGACGAATCGTAGCCACGAAATGCTGCGTAGCCACGAAATGCTGCGTAGTCACGAAATGTTCTCCACAAGTATTTTGTGCCAACTGTGGCTTAGCGGAAGTACAGTTAAGTGTGCCCGTGTAATGCGGGTATAAGTCTACCTCTCACGGCTTTGTTTTTTTTTTTTTTAAGCCTGTTTGAATTAAAATTAAACACCGCCTACACGCGTACGTGTTCCCCCAGAAAGATAAATACGCGGGGGTCCCGTTCGTAGTCAGTACACTAGATGTTCGGGAATGTGTCATACCCTATAAGCAATTTCACACTATGCCCTATCGCAGCCAATGCTATGATCATACGGAATAAATCGAGCAGCGCGATTCTACGCTTGCAATCGCAGCCTAAACATAAAGTTCCGAGATAAGAAAGCAGCGGCATTCTTTGAAGCGCCGACTGCGTGGCGGTGCAGGTTTTAAGAGGGAATGGCGGCGCACAGCGGAAGATTGAACTGCATTGACGGCATTTTGTTTCAGCGGAATGTGCTTTTTCATTTGTATTGGCCGTCGTTACTTGTGAAAAAGGAGTATCGAGAGGCTTTAGCTAAACCAACACGCACAGTGAATGCGCCGTGATCCTGCACTTGTTTGTGTGCGTCATTGCTCCAGCTTATAACACCAAATGCTTAAAGACAACGAGCGCCGTGACCGTGCACTTTTGGCGCGCCGCTTCATTAGCTCCTTCAGATTGTGCTGCATGGAAGTACACTAACACTTCGTTCCTTCTTTGGCTGGTCCGCAAAAATCGGTTTTTCAACGAATCACCTCAAGATTTACTAAATAGGTGCGACTGTGTGGTATACGAATAAATTCCAACTTATAACGGATAAACAAGCCTCGTTCAAAAAAGAAAATAAAGCTCTTTCGGGCAATCTACGGCGCCATCGCCCGTGTGACGCAGACGGCATTCGTTGACTTGGAGACGCTGCCGACAAATGGTGTATTCATTGAAGGCGCGCTTGACGCGCCGATTCGAGTGTCGATAACAGACGATCCAGCGAAAGTTATTTTTATGCATCTGCCATGGAGTTAGCTTATGATATGTTTCACATATCGAAACCTTAGAAGTTATTTCCGATACAACAATACATTTCATTACTCATGTACCATATCTTCGTAAAAAAGGAATTCGACACACATTTAACCTTACCAAATTTTCTAAACTTACATGAATACCAATTCTTTTTTAAATGTGCAGTTATACTGTACATATATCGAAAGGTACATTGTGCATTCCGCATGTATCTTGTGGTCGAATACTCCTAACGTGCATTCATTAGGAAAAGCATGTCCTTACAAAGAATTTCACTCTTACAAACTTGCCGATGTTAAATAACTGATAGCAATATCTCCTTACCAGTTTTATGCAATTTGCTTCTAATTAAATCTAGTTCTTGAAAAAATCAAATATGAAAATAATACATTTAAACCAAACATGGAGGAATATCAAATCGACCCCTGATTTTGTCATCCAGCTAACAATAATGCCATAGAATATCATGAAAATGTCGTCATTTCAAGTCACTACAATATCTAAACCAATGGTTCACTAACACCTGACCGAATTGGAGCAGCACTCATAATTCTATTTCCAACCAACGAATTACTTCATGCATCTGCATTTAAATTACCATCTCATGCTACAACTTTTAATGCAGAAAAAAGTGTCATTTAACTAGGCCTATTATGTATATCTCCCAATGTTCATAAACCTAGCTCAATTACATTCTATACTGATAGTTTCTTAGTATCAAAAGCTATAACAAAAATAAAAATATCAAACTCAAAACTTTATATATTCAAAAGTTATATAAAGACATTAATTCAACTTTATCTTCGGCAAATCACATTCGGGTTGTTTTGGAAGCGAACTAGCTGATTATTATGCAACCATTGCTCATACTCACGGAACTGAACTTTCATGTCTGCTATCTAAATCATTGATTAAAATCGCACTTAAGTACCACGCAAGATAAACACGGGACAGCTATTTGAATAGCATTGGAAACAAAAAATATACTATTAAGTGGATTTTATCAATTAAAAGTATACCCAGCTACTTTCCTCCATCTCTTTAATGAATCGAATATTCATATGACCTTGAACATTTCTATTTGTCTCTCTCGATTCAACCTCCAACCCACCAGTAATTTCCTTTTGGGGGCAAATATAACAACACTCGATGATGTGACTTTCTTGAAACTGCAACTTTTCGAAGATAACTAATTGATATACAGTATCAAGGGCTGCGATTACATGAAATAGCAACTATATCTTCTCACTCAAAAGCAACAAAAATACTCGAAGATATGATGGAACACAAACGTAAAATAAATTGACAATCTATTACACCAACCTTGGCGGGAAATAGTCAACCCTCATTCTGACACCTCAAGACGAATACGTGAAGCCAGGAACCAAAAGAGTAAGTGGATGGAATACTAAGGTTCTGTGGCGAATTCTTCGGGCTGTTCTTGGGAGTTTTGGCAGTCTATTGATATCTATCCCAGATTGAAAACTGCCTCATTGCTCGCCAACTGTTCGAAACAATGCGCAAAATGATACAATAAAGGAACCCAATGCTTTACTCAACGCGTAGCCAGGATAGGCACGAAGTGCAAGAGGACGACAAGAATAAACTGCTGCAAAATAAACAGAATATGTATGCAACTATAACAATTAATCCATGCAAAATGGTTTAACAGGGTCATGCTAAAACAACCTTTCCCCCACAACTTGAAATGTACTTTCAAAAGCACGCCAACAAAACTGTTACACCGAGTCCAAATTTTTATTATACAAAGCAAATAAAATATAAAATAAAAATGCATGTGATTACAAAATTAAACTTGAATACTCCTAAAATATATAAAAAAATAAAATTACAAGCAAACACGTATATATATATATATATATATATATATATATATATATATATATATATATATATATATATATATATATATATATATAGCACCTGGTGAAGAGCGGTCGCCGCTCGAAACGTCGTAATAAGCTTCGAAGTAGTAACTCCGACAGTACTCATCTTTGACTTACTAACTTTTCCCGGTCGATTGTTTTTTTGTATTTACCTTACTTGACCTATATATATATATATATATATATATATATATATATATCCTCAAGGAATTCACAAAGGTAAAAAATACAAAAATGACGGAAGAAATAAAAAACAATCCAATTATAAAAATAAACGTTAATCAATCGCTCGTTGGACGCCGTGTACTGCAATTTCGTTTTTCGCCTGACTATTTTTTCTTTTTCGTTTACTCATCAGGCGCGACACTTTGGTCTTCGTGATTATCGTTATTTTTTTTATATTAAGTTTTTTTAAACCTTATCTATGTACTTGCATCAGTATTTGGAGGTGTGATTCTGTGTGTTGCATGCACCCAACTGCTGACTCTGAATTTGGGACAATCTAAGGACGTGTGTATGTCAATCTGTCTTATTTCCTTTTGTATACCGGGTAGCAATGTTTAAAGTGTTAATTTTAGGGTAGCATCCCACAAGCCTTGTTTTTGCTTTGATGCGCCCGTCACGGAAACAGTGCTGTGCTCCATACAATAAATGTATTATTATTATTATTATAAAAACAACTAATTTTCAGCTTCCCAATACAACTTCACACTGCATCCTCATCACATAGAAATAAAGCAGTATGCTTTAAGGAAAAAGCAATTTGATATATTGCTTAAGCCTTAATAAAAAAAAATTTAAGTCAAAAGATGGGATTACAGTCGTCACAAACAACAACAATACTGGTGATATTTAAAATACAAAAGGAACGCAATCAAACAGGGCAAACCTGAACGATGGAGTGAGGAAAAAAAGTACTAAAACTGAATGAATTCGCTTCGTTTTCCTCTAGAAACGAAACTTATTTCTGCAATATCGCAATACCTTTTATCCCAACTAACTAAAATTAATATAACATAGCAATAAAATAATATCACATTGGAATAATATTGATATCACATTGCAATAAAATTAACCAATTCACCACACAAAAAATATTTACATATCATTTTAAAATATGAACCAAACCCCAACTTCCTCTCGTCGGCAAGTAGAAGAGTTGTGGTTTCCAAAAGTATAGAGAGTATTCGCGTGGTGACGACGAGCTTCCACACTTGTTTTGCTGCGTGCATTCCGAACTATCAAGATTGCCAGTCTTAGCAGCGTATTAATGTGAGCTCGTTCTTAGCATGCGCCCTAAACGTCGGCTCCACGCTTGGGTGCCATTCTGGTCGGTTTGCCTCGCTGCATACCCGACCCGGAGGAATAACACGGAGCCGGCGGTTTAAAGGACAAACAACGTTTAATAGAACGAGGACATGACGATGAAGAGTGCTAAGAAAATACCTACGAGCTCCGGCCGGAGCTTGAGTCCAGGCAGCGACCCCCTGTGCGCCGCCTCTGATCCGCCTTACCAAGGCGGCGCACGCGATGTTCGCGTGGCCGGCTTTGCTCGGCCGCCACGTGGGAAAGTTTGCTACCTCGGCCTTGTAGTCGGGCAACTGGGCTGGGGAGCCGCCAGGGTCTCCACAATATATAAAAAATACAACCTCCGCTTCCTTATTGTTTGGAAGTGGAGCGGTTGTAATTTCCTGCTTTAGCAGTAAAATTAACTCAAACACTAAATACAAAAAAAAAAACTTCTCAGCCATATCCACCTCCTACTTCCTCATCGTGAGGAAGTGAAACAGTTGTTATTTATTTACAAAAACAAAATGCTCTCGATTCGCTTTGCATAAGCTAGTTCCTAAAAGAAAGTAAGCCAAGTACAGAGAACCAGTAGACTTCATAATAGAACAATTAAAAGTAAACTAATTTATATTAGAACGGAAATGACCAGCTTAAAATTGAAATCCAGCTTCCACTTACTTTTCTTTGAGGGATGGAACCACGGTGATTTCCAAAACAAACCAAAATCCATAAATTGACCAAATACATTAATTAATATACAAAACAAAACACATAAGACGACCTAAAATAATCATTACACCTAATAAATTAAAATAGTTTTAAAATTTAACTCAATGTACTGAGTTAAACAATCAATTCGAAAAACCATAGAGTTAAGCAGCCAAATCACGACAGCTGGTGGTGGAGAAGGGAGGAAGCCACCTTCGATCTCAGATTGTCCAATCCGTACCTTATTTCGGCTATAACTTGTAAAATAACTTGAAATGCATTTTTTAATTAGAACAGTTTAAAACACCCCGGACATTCCACACACCTGTGATATTTCATATTGATATTTTTTGCATGGACAACGTAATAAACAAAACACTAAAACCCAAACTAACACCCGCGTAAAACAGTGTTTTTATACTTTTTTCATTTTGAATACCTCCGGCAGTACTAAGGGTAGGATTTTGACGTTTTTGTCACCTGTTGAAATTACGATCCTGGTTGTTAGTGGGGGATTTGATTATCCTAATACCTGGAATTAGAAAAATGGAAGAAAAAAAGGCATTCTTCATAAAAAAAAAAATTTCAGCTGGGAAACATTTTGAGAGCTATACAAACAGAAATTCTTAAAATTATCCAAAACACTGAGTGATATATGAATAAAAGTGCTTAAAAATATATCAAAAATGAGTAATACTGATAAACGTGGAATGTTCTCAAATCTAAATCAATTTACTGAATAAAATGGGCGATTCCGCAAAACGAGTCCAACTTCTGCTACCTCACCGTAGGGAATGGAACAGGAATGGAACAATTACCGCGATAACAAAAACCTTTCGATTCAACCAGAACTTTTCAAAATTTTAGTGCCATCTGGTGGCTCAAATATCAGACGTAAGAAAGCCACGATGTTCTTCGCGGTATCGTTCTTCCTTCCTCTATTCGATTCAGTTTATGGTGTCAAGAAACTATCACTCTGTACGATGCGCTTACTTGAGTAAATTTCTCGACGGTATTCACCACATTTTATTGTCATGATCTGTCTAGGGCGTGCCGAAGCGGAATATTTCAAGGATTTTTATGACAAACTCAAACGCGTAGCGCACAGAAGCTTGTAAGTCTCGCCACACCGGCATCAAGCACTGCAGCGGATTATCGTCTGGAGCGTTCAGGCTCCGCATCGGTGTTGCCTTCGAATTCTTCTTTTGTCCGCTATCAAAAGGCAACCATTAGCATGTGCAGATATTATACACTTAGGTGACGATAGTCACAGAGGTGGCTTGACGAATTTCAAGAAGGGTCTATTCGCAAAAAGAAAGGAAACGAAACAATAGCATACAAAAAGATTAAGGAAATTGATGCAATTTAAAGTAAATATTTAAACTAAATCAAATCATTTTTTAAACTAAATTGCGTGCTCAATCTACATTGCCCCTGAAATTAATGGTACTAGAATGGAAGATATTTTTGGAGTGCCTGTGGACATCGAAACAGTAAATAAATAACAATATTAATAAAAGGAAAAACATTTTAAAAGAACTATATCGATATGCGCATAATATAGATGCCCACTAATTTTTCCTGTAGGGTCCCGGAGCGGTGGTTCCGCTTCACCCTTTTTCTTTTCATGAATTGGCTTTATCCCTAATATATTAAGGTTCGTTTGAGCCTCTATTAACCTGAAACCTGTTATACTTCAAGTGGTGCAGGTTTGGAGAAAACATTTTTGTTTTGTTTTGTTCTGTTTCTCTATTAAAGATATGTCGGCAGCGTCTCCAAGTCAACGAATAC
This sequence comes from Ixodes scapularis, assembly GCF_016920785.2. Classification (NCBI taxonomy): domain Eukaryota; kingdom Metazoa; phylum Arthropoda; class Arachnida; order Ixodida; family Ixodidae; genus Ixodes; species Ixodes scapularis. The sequence goes on along the minus strand of NW_024609868.1, from coordinate 155,215,918 downwards.
CGTCTGCTTTGCCCGGGAAAAGATGCCGCAAATTGCCTGAAACAGAATTTGTTTTTTGTTTTTTTTAATTTCTGTCCGAGGTAAATTAAGCCGTTGATATTTTAACTCTATTCGCGCACCACCTAACCGCACCTCTGTAGTAAATCCCAGTGCGATACGCTGAGAAACCAAACTTTGCGGAGCGTCCAAACTGGGGCCGAGGCGTTAGTGTACGCGCCTTAAAGTCGGCTGTCCTTAAACATAATATCAAACAGGGACATGAAGCGTTCAAAACACCAAAAGAGTAGCCAACGAAAGATGGAAGTTACAATACCTCTGAGGTGTGCGTACCTAGTGTAAAATGTATATATTTCATTGTGACTAGCCGCTTAAAACCCAGAAGATGTAACGGGCCAATATTCCATTGTAATTTGTGCCCAGCCCCCTACTTTGCCGTAATACCCGTTCAAAGAATCCGTCGCCAAGAAAGAACCGGTTTCACTCTTGTCGTTTTCATGTAGTCAAATGTTACAGCTGGTGGGCCGAATACAGCACTTGTTTTCAGAGGGAATTATTCCAGAGCGCTTTGTCCTGACATGCCTCTTGAGTGCGCTATGCTAGTGTAACTTATTTGGTGTTTTAAATTTGAACAGTCTATGAAGAGCTCTGAAGAGAATACGTAGTTTGTTTGGGCTAAAGGCACCGACAGCTTCAGAAACTGAGGGCTTGGAAAGTCCCGACCATCTTATAATCGCTCTGGAACCAATGCGATTGAGGCATCAGCTGATAGTAACGTCAATAAGCGAATCACCAACTAAGAAGCACACATATTATATGCACCACACCGTGTTTCTTTAGCTAGTTAGTTTATCTACATCGATAGTCGTGCTGATCCATAAAAATAGTATGATCGAAATGATGATACCTGTCTTCATTCCTTAGCGACCAGCCAAGCGCGACAGAAAATAAGGGTCACAGTGAAGCTTTCCCACGCGGCGCGAAGGCAAGTTCGGACTACAGTGGTACAGCACAAACGACGAGAGATTAGCGTAAGTAGGACAGACCGGAGCAAAAGAAGGAAGCGGGGATACGCACTAAACAAGCGTAAGTCCCGTGCCTCTGACGCCATACACAATGCCCAGTTAGAGAGGGCCGGAAGGATCTTTACTGCCTCCGTTTACAACCATCCGATTATATACGGCTGACGAGACCCCCCCTGGCGGGTGCGATTCGCAGATTTGTCCAAAGCCGGTTTCGTAAGAGATGTTCCACTTATTTGACCCTATTTAACCGTGCTTCGTGTCTCAAATTTGTTTCAGCAAAGAGATGTCAATCCCTGTAACATGTAGGGTAACGCTTGGGATTAAACAACGTTTGTTTCAGTTATATTTCATGACATTCAATCACCATTATAGTAATACGAAGGATATTTGCGTTTATTCTATGAATATCTGGGTATAAGTAATAAGCTAAAATGAGGTAACAACAACGGGAGTACAAGCTCATGTTGACATACTGCAAATAATTGTTTTAATTATTCCGTGCAATAGACCTTATTCATTATTAGCGCCATCTCCCGGTGGCCAAGGGTACTATCAGAGGCTCTGTGCCATCTTTAAAGGCTTCGCCACTGACCCCGTCGCCCGCCGCCCGCCGCAGTACGAACACGTCTCCCCGCGCTGCGCTCGTGCATGTCCTTGCGTTTGGTTGTTTTTTAGAGCGCAGCTCTTAGGGGCCTGTTCCCGGCTTGAGCGGCGTCGCCGTCGGCGTCGCCGTCGCCGTCGCCGTCGCCGTCGGCGTCGGCGTAACCAAGGTCATCCCAAGGTCACGTGGCCCCCAAGGTCATCCCAAGGTCACCCCAAGGTCACGTGACCCCCCCCCCCCCCCCGAGGTCACGTGACCCCCCTTCCGGTCACGTGACACCCCCAGGTCACGTGACCACCCCCAGGGTCACGTGACCCCCCCCCCCCCCGAGGTCACGTGACCTCCCCGATGACGTCATCGATGACGTCACCGGCATCCACATCGTCATCGTCATCATCACTGATGACGTGATCAGTGACGTCACTGGTGACGTCATCAGTGATGATGACGATGACGATGCGGATGCCGGTGACGTCACTGATGACGTCATCAGTGATGATGACGATGACGATGTGGATGCCGGTGACGTCATCAGTGACGTCACTGATGACGTCATCAGTGATGATGACGATGACGATGCGGATGCCGGTGAGGTCATCAGTGACGTCACTGATGACGTCATCTGTGATGATGACGATGACGATGCGGATGCCGGTGACGTCATCAGTGACGATGACGTCATCGGGGAGGTCACGTGACCTCGGCGGGGGTCACGTGACCTGGGTGTGTCACGTGACTTCGGGGGGGCATCCGCATCGTCATCGTCATCATCACATATGACGTCATCGGAGTCCGCATCGTCATCGTCACTGATGACTCCCCAAGGTCACGTGACCCCCCCCCAGGTCACTTCACCCCCCAGTACCCTTCCCTCCTCCTCCTCAAGAGCTGCGCTCTAATTCGGTGTTACAGGGAGTTGTAAACGGCTTTCACTTTTTTTTTCGTTTATTTTTTTGTATATTGATGGTGTTAGCCGCTGGAGAATAAGTTACGAATATTAAGCTCAAGTTTCTTTTCAATGGTCTCACTCAGAATATATATATTTTTTTTTTTAATTTAGCTTCATTTCAGCACCAAGGCAGGCCGACTCACGCACTTGTTTTAGGATCGTGCGTTAACTTGCCTGATCATCTGATTCTGCCGGTTCGCACAAAGACGATTTGTATGGTATGTTTAGCAGGGCCGTGAGCTCTGTGACAGTTTGTTTTTATTTGCAATCGTGGCTACGGGTCTAAATAATGCGAGCAGCTCTTCACCCAGTGCGTCTTGACCCAGCGCGTGCAGACCCGAATTGAAGAGTTCAATGATGGCGGCGTTGAACGTTTAATCTTGGTTCCCCGTTGTCTTAACCTCAGAATTATTGCAGATATAATTCCACTAAAAAGCACATTAAATTTATGACAAATTTTTATTTAGTTCCTTGGGGCGATCTCCGAATGTTAGCTAAAAACATCATTATAAGGGGTGCGTGTGATACAGCACGAATTTACGATAGTAGTATTTTTATTGCAGGTAAAAAATAAAAACTACACTGAATATTTACACTAGTACACTCATACAAGCGTATCCGAGGCACAAAAGCGTAAAAGGAAATGACCGGCGTGTCGCCACGGTGCAAGTACGCAAAATATAACGTATTAAAAAAAAAACTTTCGGAAAGCCAGAACATTTTTCTTTTATAATCATAATAATAATACTAACAAATAATTTAGTACTTGCGCATATTGTATACTCTTTAGACCTATGAGAGAAAAGGCATTAATATATATATCAGCGACATTTTAATGTGCTCGTCCCGGTAGTGCGGTCAGATAGAGTTAAATTTCATGCTTACTCGCAATAGAATATGACCAGTGCTCATCAAAGTGGTTGCTTGCAGTGTTGGCTACAAATAAAAAGGCTTCTGCCGCTGTGCCAACCCGATCTGTTGGGAAGCGAGCAAGCGCGACTGTTGAACTCGCCAACAGGTCCAGGTTAGCAGTCAAGAGCTCGCTTTTATGCTTTCGTCTACATCTCGAAAATGTTCCTCGAAATGTGAAAGTCACGTGATAATAATGATACCGCGTAAAGTAAGCGAGCGTTCACCTTTGCTTTGTAGCACCGTTGTTTTTATCATGCATGTGCGAAATGAAGTTGTCGCGTTGCCTAGATCTTCTCCACTTTGCATCAGCCTTCAATCGGCTGTAAAAAACCTACTTAAGCAAGAAAAAAGAAAAAGCGCAAAACAGTGTATCTGGGGGATGTTGACTGGACCTTGCCGTTCCTCTGCGCGAGCGAAGCTACGATGCTAGCCAACATCGAGCTCCCAAAAAATCACATAAGAAAATGGATGCTTGCATGCATGCAAATATCATGAGGCCTTCATGCCACTTTAGAAGGTGTCATATAATAAGAAATGTTTAAGAACCACGTAAAAGCGCGCGGCTGCTTTTTTTAGGAGTATTAATAGTACAGGAAAGGCACTACGGCTATTCAAACGTTGGCTATAATACCTTTAACTTGAAAAGAAAACAATACAATCCGAATCTTTACATCGGTTATTTTTTATTTTATTTCTTCGTTGAATACGATAGCGTAACAGAGCAGTCGTGCGGTCGCTGCGCGTCGCTGCGCGTCGCTTTCACACGCCGTAAACGGCAACAGCGCTTTGCCAGTCGCCTCAACGATGGCGTCGGAAGGAAGGTTGGCGACACGTCCGATGGATGGCGGGCGAATCTGAATAAGGTCTATAGAAAGTACCCGAAAAACTGACAAGGATATTGGAAGAGACAAGCAAGGAGGGGGGGGGGGGGGTGCTATGGTACGGCTGCTACCAGCGCTCCTTTTTATGCACATCCGGCGTGGCACACAACAGGCAGCAAGCACTGCATCAGTCACTTCTAATGCATGTGAGCTTAACCGAGGATTGTGCTGCAGAAAATGTTGGGGGCCCGAGTCAGCGAGGACTTCCTTTGCACTAGAAAATAGAAATTCAAAACAAAAATCTATATGCACCGATGAGAAGGGCGACAATCATCTCATTCCCAGTAGACCTTGCACGATCCGCTAGTGAGGGAACAGCAGTCCGGTAAAATTAGGAGCCAGAAATATTTCTCATGTAGATTTCATCAACCACTGGCACTGGTGAAATTCGTCCCGTGTATTTACTACACCGTCGTCAAATACAAAAGCACTTGAAGGCACAAACACACAAAATAGCTGGAACTGAGTTACCGTCGTTGAAGGTTTCACCGTGAGGACACGATTGAATCTTTGTTTCAAGCCAATCCTGTGAGTAGAATCACATAAAAACAGAACCGCAGAAACCCTATAGGTAGCTAAGGTTCTGAATATCAAAATACGAAACTTTCCCTCTGGCATGAGATCAAGATACAGCACGGTCATGGGAAGACACGGACCCGGCGGTCATGCTACGTGAATTGCGAAACTATTAGCATAAGTATAATTAGCTTATTAGACCAAAATCAAAATAAGGTAGTATTGTATGGGACCCATATGAAAAAAAGCAATTTCTTAAACACAAGAAGAATTTCGAAACGTGCCTCAACGTTCATTTATGGCAAATTTAAAAGAACATACTCTCCTTCCCTTCTAAAGAAGATAACAAAATGCCGACTCTGGAGCGCCGCCGCAGCCCCCACAATTGTAAAAAAAATTATAAATAAAATTTCAGTTAAATTTAATTCAAAACAGCTCGTTTAAATTTGTGCATTCCTTGTATAACCAAAAGGTACTCGTTAATACAAAATCTTATTTTCGATAACCTCTCACACGACGTACTAGTCGCCAATATCATCGTTCTAGAAATCCTTTCTTTGCTTATTTTGATTAAATACTCCATTTCCCTCGCACAATCCAAGATTGGAATCCTCTTACATTCGATCTTATTTCATCTACTGATTTTTTCTCATCACTGGATAACAAACCTCAAAATTCTTCACAGCAATTTCTTTCAGACCTGTCGTCCCTTCATTTTGCCAACATCATCATTGTATCATTGTAAATGATCGCGTATTATATTTATATTCGCATCACTGCAGAGTGTTCTGGAGGTCTTTGCTGATCATTCTCTTCTTCTGTGTGGGTGTGTTTGCGTGCAGAACTCGACTTGTGTCACTGCGTCTTTTTTTTTTTTTTTGCGATGTTGGTGCTTTATTTAGTGTTGACTAGTACTTGCTTTTTTCCTATAATCGGAGCAGTGAGAAGACACATTTTTTATATGCTTTCTCCATGAATTAATACGAAATAGATGTGCTTACCCTTTCAGCTCGTGCTGCCAGGGCCATTCATTTGATGCGTAGTACGTGGTAAATGAAATTTTTAAGATAAGCACAAAATTACAAAGTGAAGAAGCAGGCGGCACGCCCACACGCAATGTAATACTCAAGCCTTGGTTGGTGGCGCAGCCAACATGCTAAAAAGGCGGAGCGACGCGACCCCCTTTAGGTATCGCACTCTTCCAATAGTTTGTCGTCTCACTTAAAGAGAAGCTGACAGGGTATTCATACTCGCCAAAGTTTTTAATTGTACATGACATATGAGAGCCGAACTACCTGAAACAGAATTTGCGGCTCATAATTCATTTACTTTCCTTCCGAAAACCACCAATCGAGAACTGGCCGGTTTGAGTCGCGCTCACTCTTTTCTCCTTGCTCACGTGCCGTTTTCTATGGTATAGGCAAACGACCAAAGATAATCAAAGTCCTGGGTCATCAAAGACACACACTGAATATTAAAAATTAAAAAAAAAAATAGGACAGACAATTTTTGTGGCTTCTTAAAAAATGCAAATGCGCTAACTGAAAAAAACAAAAAAAGTTGCACACCAAGTTGGACGCATTATGTGCATTCTCTGCGTAAACATGGCGCCGCATCGCGGGACTCGCGGGCTGGACGACTAAACGAAGCTGACTGAGCGAAGGTGGCGGACGACGGACGTGGGACTTTTACTTCAGAGCTGTTGTTCGGAGCACCTGCGAATCAGTCCAGCTTGGAAAGAGAAATCATTTACCGATCAAAACAATTAGAATTTATTCCGTACGACACGACCGACCACCAAGCCGATGGGCACGACTCGTCGCCGCGTCGTCGCCCCTTGTACTGACTGAAGACGTGGCTCGCCTTACGAACACGAATTGGACGTAGAAAAAATTGTGAGCAGCAGAGGCTTCATTGTCAACGTTTCGAGCAGAGCCAGCTCTTTTTCAAGTGTAGGGAAATACAAATTGCAGAATGTTTGGGTCCAAAATCGAGAGAGAGAGAGAGAGAGAGAGAGAGAAAGAGAGAGAAAAGGAAAGCCATAATAAACAGATTTCAAGTCGACCCCGAAAACAAACTCACACACAGGGGGCGACGTTTGCAACAACACGCAGGCACGCTATAGCAAAAAACAGAACAAGATAGAAAACCCGGTCATGGCGATCTCTAGAGAAAGCAAAAGGAAATAGTAACAGGCGGCGTTCCCTTTATCACTGCGCCCGCTCTAAAAACAGCAGCCACAAGTATATAAGAAAAAATACGCGCATCAACAAAAAAAAAATAAAAAAGGTAAGGGAAGTGAGCAGCGAGCGCCGGAAATGAGGAGACGACGAAGGAGGTGAGGGCCGTGAACCACCTTCTCAGTGTAAAGGCGCATTCACATTGAGCAAAAAACACGCGTTGCCGTCCACGTCGACACCGAAATGGAGAACGACGAAGCTCGACGTCGGCGTCTTCTCGGGGAACCTCGCGTTTGTCGAGAGAACGCGGAATTTGTTTATTCGTCTGCTTCGCACGATTGTTGTGGCCTTGCCTTCGCGATTGCATACGAGCTCGGAGACAACCGTCTTCACTGAATGGACAACGGCGATGATTATACGTTTACACTCCGGCTGTATGCAGCACATGCGAGAGGCACGGAGCGGAGCGTGCAGTTTCAGAAGGTGCTCGTTTGCCGCGTTGTTGTGCAAACAAAGCACGGTGGTACGCCCGCGCGTCCGTACCATTAACACTGTACGCACCTTGGGCATAGTGTTTTCGAAGGAGGACTGCTGTATTCCGCAGTGGTGGCGTGCACACAAAAAATGCACAAAACACATTGGGAGTGATCGCTTCCGCACAGTCGGAGGTCGGAACACAATACGAACTTCGGTGACGTCTTTCGCGCAAACGATGAAGAGTAGTTTCAAGGCGCCGTGCCCCGCGCACATGAAACACTGCTCACAGACAGATGTTCTAATCAGCTCGCTTCTCTCCACGCTGAAATGCTTCCGGCCGTGTTTGGCGACTGCATGAATTCCTCGACCCCTCCGCCTTTTCGCCTTCCTTGTGAATCAAATATAAAAGCAGGAAAAACCTGTCCTAACCGGAAAAAGGCGGCACGTCACGTCCAGTCACTCGCTGAATGGCTCAATCAAGCGCGCCCGTCGAGGGAACAATTGGGTACACAGAAAATCGTCGCCTTGCGTCGTCCTCGGCGCGCGACTTTTTTCTATACAAAAGTTAGCGAAAACACTCACATCACAACGCGCCTTTTTTCCGCAGTGTGAAAGCGCCTTAACTGGAAACGCCGTGTGGAGTGGCATGAAGCGGCGTGGAGACAAATCGCACCCTGGTGGAAGCGTTAACTTCTAGTAAGTTCGGCCCGTTAGGGGACGTTGGCTCGAGGTAATTTATACAATTAACAGAAATTTAAAAAAAAACTGCCTCATTTTTTCTTTTCCTTTTTTACTTTCCTTTTTGAGGAATTACGCGACACAATCGAGGGTCGCTTGTAGCAACAAGACCCCTACATCAACCTATGGTGGTTTCCCTTTGAGATGTTGAATCCATGTGGAGCCAACGAACCAAATGTTGATATGTGATATGACTCTTTATTTTTACATCTGATATTAGTTTTAAGTTACTTTCCGCCATGGTAACTTTGGATGCATATTGACGCTATGGTAGTCAGACTTGAAGTGTTTAGCAACCGGTGTAGTTTTCCTACTTACAGTGCCCGACTTGCGGTCATAGAGTTGCTCCTTCGTGGAAGTTTTAGTTCCCCTTCCCATATGGCATATTGCAGAGTGTGCAGTTAATAATATATATTACGTCAGAGCAGTCAATACGTTGTTCAATATTAATGAAGAAAGCTGTTGCGTAACTCGAAATCCGATCAGTGGTCAAAACGAAAGAGCAGAGCTGGCATGGGTTACTCTGACAAGGACCGCAGCCACAAGATTATTCGGGATTTTTTGTATAATACAGACATTGCATTCTCCCAAGGTTTCGATGCTTGCAAAAGTAAAAAAGGTTGATGTGAAATTTTTTTTTTTAATTTGTCATTAGCGTACAGTATATTTAGATGCCTCTTCAGTATAAATTTTAGGCCTGATATGTTTGAGTTGTAGTATGTAACCAATGGTACTCCTGCTCCGTTAGAGAGGAGCTGTTCCGAAGACTGAAGGAGTTTGCCACGTTCTAGTACGGACGTTTTTCGTGTGGCGTCACTAAGAATATATATGGGATATTTTCTTCTGAATACCGTGTTTTTGAGTGAATTTACATTCTCTCCAAAGGTAGAGTCCTCAGAGCAAATCCTACGTAACCGAAGGAATTGACTGTGGGGTATATTATTTTTTTTAACATTTTGGATTTTAGTTATCGCAGCCAAGAATTTGGCTTTTGTCTGAAAGATTCCTGAAAAGCTTTATTACATCATTTTCCAGTTTTAGAGCGCAGCTCTTAGGGGCCCGTTCCCGGCTTGAGCGGCGTCGCCGTCGGCGTCGCCGTCGCCGTCGCCGTCGCCGTCGGCGTCGGCGTAACCAAGGTCATCCCAAGGTCACGTGACCCCCAAGGTCACGTGACCCCTCCCAAGGTCATCTCAAGGTCACGTGACCCCGCGTGACCCCCTGAAGGTCACGTGACCCCTAAGGTCACGTGACCTTGGGGGTCACGTGGGGTCATCTTGGGATCACGTGACCCCCAAGGTCACGTGACCCCTCGAGGTCACGTGACCCCTTCCAAGGTCATCTCAAGGTCACGTGACCCCAAGATGACCCCACGTGACCCTTTGAAGGTCACGTGACCCCTCTGAGGTCACGTGACCCCCGAGGTCACGTGGTCTCCTCTCCAAGGTCACGTGACCCCTTCCAAGGTCACGTGACCCCAAGGTGACCCCCACGTGACCCCCCAGGTCACGTGACCCCCGAGGTCACGTGACCCCCGAGGTCACGTGGGGGTCACCTTGGGGGTCACGTGACCTTGAGGTGACCCCCAGGTCACGCCTCCCCGAGGTCACGTCACCCCCTCCCCGAAGTCACGTGACACCCCCCCCCCCCGAGGTCACGTGACCCCCCCCCCCCCGGAGCATACTAAAGAATGAGGGGAGGAGGAGGAGAAGGGGGAGGGGTCTACCCTTAGTACCCTTCACTCCTCCTCCTCAAGAGCTGCGCTCCAATTCGGCGTTACAGGGATTTGTAAATGGCTTTCACTTTTTGAACGTTAACATCGAGAAAGTTTATATTGTTCACAGAGTAATTGCAAGTGAACTTAATTGTGCGTGGACAACCATTAAGGTAATAAACAAACTCAAGAAGTGTATCTTCTGTGTCGTTCAAGATTATAAACATATCGTCAACATCGTAGTGATAGCGAGTGGTATGTAAAGCAAATCTGAGACCAGAGGAACTAGAACACCGTCGGGTTTATCTCTCCCTCAAACACAACTCTTCTTTTTCTCCCCACACGCATTCCAGACGGCAAGGTGCTTTATATGACACCTCCCCATTTGGAAGCATTATTGTCAGTAGCGGTATGGTGGGCGTGATACTCTGCTGCTCCTTGTTACAGTTGCGGAGGTTTCGGTGCTTTGTTGCCCGACTGTCTGGTTGTGTACACCCGAAGTCGCAGGGCTGCTGTTGCCCCACCGTCTGGTTGTCCACTTCCCAAGTCGCAGGCTGCAGATGACGGCTTGTGCGTCTCACTGTACCTTGACTTGTGTCCACCACGTAAGACCGCAGCATTCCCACCTGGTGGTGTATCTTTCCTTGAGAAGCTGCGCCCGCGCGTATCCACACCTCAAAGTGAGGAGGTATCGTACTGCGATCTCTTGTACGGTGGCGTCGATTGTAGTGCGAGGCTTCTCTTGTTTTTAGTTTGCCGTACTGTCGCCTATACTTGCGTACATGGTGCCACCGAGGTGTCAGTGTTTTTGGTGCAGTCGGGACTATTGAACGTAACTTCCTCCCCATGAGGAGTTCCGCTGGAGAAAGACCTTCTGTGCCTGGAGAAGAACCTGTGCTACATTGGGTGATTTGCTCAGATGTTTGGCTGTCTGTTCAGCTCGCTCAGCCTCTCCGCTACTTTGAGCGTAGTAAGGGCTTGAAGTCACCAATTGGACTCCCCATTCGTTCGCAAACTACCGAGAGTCGTTCAATCGAAACGGAGGGCCATTGTCGAGCGTAGTACTTCTGGGCATCCATGTCTCGCGAATATATGGCTGAATACTTTTGTCATGTGTTCTGTGTTTGTTTGTGAAATTTGTTTCAGCTCTAAGAACTTCAAATAGTAGGCGATGACTACTATGTACTTCTTTCCACTAAGCTCGAACATGTCTGTTCCGAGTTCCTGCCACGGGCGATCAGGTAAAGGAGTCTGAAGCAGAGCCTCTGTCGGTGGTCGTCGATGCTGAATGCATGTTTTACACCGACTGACGTAGTTTTGTATCTGTTTGCTGATTCCGGGCAACCACGCCGAATTTCTTGCTCGTGCTCTGCACCGAACGACACCCTGAGGTCCACAGTGAAGTCACTCTAATACTTATTTTTGGAGGCTCCTTGGGATAACAAGCCTATCATTGCGCATTAGTAGGCCTTGTACAGTGATCAGCTCTGCCGAAGGGCTAGCAAATCTCTTCATGTCCATAGGAAGCGTTTCTCTCCCCGACCGCTCTTTTTTCGCAGTACGTCATTACCCTTGAAGTGCATGGGTCTTTCTTCAGTTCGGACCTCTGTCTTTCCAAAAATTAGACAAACGCCTGGAGTATAGGTCGACAGTAACCATTTCGTACTCTCGAACTAGCGCTTCTGTAGGGTTTATAGGGTGTTCAATCATTCGTAGAGGTTTCCCGGACAGCACATCCGCTGTTTACATATGATTGCCCGATACGTGTGATATCGTAAAGTCGTATTCGAAAATTCGCATTCGCAACCGCTGTAATCTTGGCGTCATCTCGACTAGACGTTTTGTTGACAACAACGGTACCAATGGCTTGTGGCCCGTCTCGACATAAAACCTCTGACCTACCAAGTAGGTGCGAAATATTCGGAAGCCCAAACGATCGCTAAGGCTTCTTTTTTTGACTTGCGCGTACTTCTGCTACGTCGAAGTCAGTGTCTCGAAGCGAAGGGTAAGCCGCCAGATGCCGTCCATGTCTTCCTGGAGTAGCATCGCTTCAAGTCCATACGATGAAACATCGGCTGATAGTGTCCGGTGCGCGTTTGGGTTGAAGTACGTGAGGATTGGAGTATGTCTCAAGAAGTATTTGATCCTTTGAATTGCTACTTTTTGGGCTTCACTCAAGAGCCGACTCGCATCTCATTTCAGAAGATCTCGGTGTGGCTTGGTTTTCTCCGCTAAGTTAGGTAGAAATTTCCAGAGGTTGTTCAGCATCCCCAGGAATGACCGTAGCTCAACCACGTTTTTGGGAGCTTCTATCTTGACCATGGCTTCAGTTTTATTTGGATCCGACGCAATTCCTCTTCTGTCAATGATGTGCCATAGAAATTTGATGTTGCTTTTGTCGAACTCGCACTTCTTCGTGTGTAAGGTCACCCCTGCGTCATGGAGTGTCAGTCCGAGATTTCGGTCATGTCCAGGCTTGTTTCGTCCAAAAATTGAAATATCACCCATGTGAGACACTTGGCCCTGGATTTCTTCGAGGATCCGCAGCATTTTGCTCTGAAAGAATTCTGGCGCTGTTTTTATCCCGAACGGGACTAGCTTGGACTGTAATCGTCCCACTGGTGTAATAAATGTTGTCAGCTCCCTTGACTCTGGAGCCAGTGGTGCCCCCCAATATCCTGCATTCACATCCAGCTTACTGAAGAAAGTCCCTCCTGCGAGTTCGGCTAGGTTTTCCTCCACCGTCGGCATGATGATTCGTTCCCGCACAATCTGTTGGTTTAACTGCGTATAGTCCACACAGATCCGGAGAGCTCCGTCTTGCTTCTTGGCCACCACCATGGATGAGCACCAGACTGTGGCGTGTTCCACTTTTTCGATCACGTTCATCTCTTGCATTATTCTCAATTCTAGCTCTACACTGGGCAGAAGTGCGATGGGTACTCGTCGGGGATACGTGATGGCGAAAGGCTTAGCATCTAGGCGAAGTGAGATCGTATAGTACATTCATCTTCCCCAGTCCCTGAAATAGAGATGGGTACTTGGTAAGTACGCGACCATGCTCCAGATGGTTGTCAGCCTCGATTTCGTTCAGGCTAGGCAGTACTTGCAGAGCTTTACTCGCCGGGAGGTTGAGTAAAGGATGTTGGAGTTATTTCGATACGTAGACAGTTTCTCTCGATGTTCTGCCCTTACAAGTTATCGTCGCCTGGAACTTCCACAGTGTTGTCAGCGGCGAGTCTCCAGCCCCCCGAAGATCTTCTCCGGCTGGCTTTAACTTCGCCATCTCTCCGACATTGTACTCGTTATGAAGAATGGCGGTAGCCTGTACCCCAGTGTCCACCTTGAATGTGATCTCCTGGTTGTTGAGTTCTGCCTTGATTTACCAAGGATCTCCGCTATCTGTGTGTTCCGCAGCACTTAGGAACACTTCGTTTAGACCTAGTTTGTGCACTTGTGACCTGTGAGACCCTGCTGCAAGCTTGTAGAAGCATACGCTCTCAAAGTGTCCTACCTTCTTGCAAGCGTTGCGTTTCTCGCCTCTTGCGGCGCATTGTTTTTTTTTTTTTTAATGTTTGCGCAAACTGCCACACCAACGGCATTTCCAAGCCGCATTGTTAGAATCTCTTTGACGATTAGATGTACCCCGTTCTCTTTTGGGCACCTTTTTCGGAGCTCCTCGATTTCCCTGAACTCCGTATTATCATTGTGAAGCTCCACTTCCTGTCGTTTCACTGTCTCGAAAGAATGTGCTGACGCTGTCGCACTTTGAAGCGTGAGTTTCGCGTCGAGCTGGAACTTTTCGCACAGCTTCCTGTCCTGGAGACCTATGACGATGCGATCATGGATCAGCTCCTCACGAAGTAGTCCGTAGTCGCAGGAGTCCACCAAACTTTGTAAGGCCGTGATGAAGGCCTCCACTGTCTCGTCTGGTTCTTGCTTACTCGTGTTAAATTCCTCTCTTTCAAAGATGGCGTTTACGCGCGGAATGAAGTGGAGTTCAAACTTGCTCTTCACTACGCCATAGTCATTTAGCTCTGCCTCTGACAGATGGAGCGACGTGAAAACGTCTACCGCTTTTCTCCCCATTACGTACAGGAATGTGTGCCGCGGCGTCCCGTTGATGGAGTCCGGAAATGTTTCGGTATTATTCCCAGCTGGTGATCCATCTTTTCCAGTCGGGGGGATCCCTGAAATCCAACTTTTCCGGGGGCTCGACCCGACGGGGTTGAAGAAAGGAGGACCGCTGCTCGCTTGGTAGCTGCTCGCCTGGGTGGTAGAAGGGCCGGAGTCGTCACTGTTCCCGTTCATGGAGCCGGCCAAGTGAAAGGTTTCGCTGTTCTCGTTAGGCCTGCTCCTACTGTGGTGCTTCTAGCTTCCTCGGAGACAATATTGCCCGGTCGCCGAATCCCACCGCTGCCAATATGTCGTGTTACCGTGTGGTATGTAAAAAAGAGTCAAAGGCAAGGGAACTAGAACACCGTCAGGTTTATCTCTCGCTCATACACAAAACTCGTATTTTATTCTTCTCCCCACGCGCCTTCCAGACAGCGAGGCGCTTTATATGACAAATATGTCGAACGTATATTGCCGGATTCTAAGTGTACCTCTGAGTAAAGTTTTTGTTTTCAAATTTATGCATAAAGATAAAATTTGGGGACATCCTTGATCCCATAGCAGCGCCTTTAATTTGCAAGTAATCAGTGCCACTAAACGTAAATTTGTGGCAGTCTAAAACTAATTCTAGTGAGCGAAATCCCGGCAAGAGACGAAGGGAGGAGAGACAGGAACTCCTCCACGGCAGAAATTCCCCCATTATTGAGGACGTTCGTGTAAAGAGAGTAGACGTCGATAGGTACCAGAATGCTTTCCTCTGATACTAAGTCTCATCTGTTCATGTGGTCGACGTCAACGTCAAGCAGGAAGTGCTGGTCAATTGCGTTTTTTGTGCAAAGTGCGACGTGAGCGCTCCTTTTCTGCTTCGCACGACCGAAAAAAAACGATAATACGAAGAGAAAAAAATTCGGTTGGGTGTAGCCATGTAACTACGCAGCCCTTTCCCCCTTTAGAATTTTCTTCCTCCTCGGTTCAGTTTCGGTTTTGATTTCGAACAATAACGTTTTTCTTCCTTTTTTTCTTTTTCTTTTAATTTATTAAGCATACGTGTGACGTTGTATCGAACGTTGTATGTCAGTTTTCCGACACCATAATAAATCACTTGGTAAAATTAATATTAAAAACAGTTTGGGGGTTCCAGTGTCCCTTAAGTGTAAGGAGGTTTTCACTTGTATTGCATATTTGATATACACATTTCAGACGATGAACATGGTTCAATATTTTAGCAAGAGTTCCGTTTCACTGAGTTTTGAAAAGTACGGTTTGGTGTTTTTTGCACGGCTAAAAAGAAACCTGGGAGTCCGTTAGGTATTGTTCGTACGCAGTGTTAGTCCAAACCAAACTTCACCGCCAAGAGACATTTAGTGCGAAAAACAAGGATATGTAGAAGACCAAACAGGGCAGGCGCTAGTTGTCCTTGTTTTTCACGCTAACTGATTTCGGACTGTTTAACCAACTAGGCCATCGACTTATTTTTTTAGACCCATCCGTTTGACCTTGAAAAACAACCCCCATCCAATGTAACTTTCAAACAACTCTATCACACCCATGGGCAATCTATAACATCCCTCAACAGTTCTCGAAAAGTAAAGCCAGCAACAAAACTATTACAAGAGCAGAGTTGAAAAACATTTGAGCGGTCTGCTCTTCGCAATTTATAATCATTTTCGGTCAAAATTATATTGCTGTTAATAAAATAGTTATAGGAGTGATATAAATAATATTTAAAAATGAAATATTTTAGGTTTTACTAACAATTACCTATTTGATGTTTGTCCATATCTGTTCACATCCATCACCAGTAAACCTACATAACATATAGTAGGTGTATTTCCCGTTCGGACACCACGGGCTCGATATTTATTGAACGCATGAAAGATTCGATGACATTTTAAATTAAGACACACTGACTTCGCTGTCTGATAATAGTGTAAGAAATAAATAGCCACGAGCATCTTAATATTTAAAAATGTATGTGGAACGCGCTGGAGAAAGGAGGGGGGGGGGGTGTTCTACTTTGCCAAGCTGTATCGTTAATGGTAAATGAGTATACAATCAAAACTTCTAGCTGTGCTCAGCCCACCACTTATGGAATGACAGAAACGTCTCGCCGTCATATTTGTGCGTTTTGGGGGCAGTAACAAACCTACCACCCGACGGCGCTACCAGTGTCATAAAAGCAGCAGGACACGCGGTTGAACATTCTTTGCCAGCTATGGGCGCCTCCCGACATATTGTGGCACTATCAGGATGGTTTCTATATTGCTGAAAAAAGAAAAAAAGAAACGCGGCTTGTATAAGTATATTTTAGTGCTGGAATCCCCTATGCATCGTATCATACTAAATTCCCGGGAAAAAACGGGGCCTGCAAGTAGTACTTTCCCAATTCGGTTAAAGATGCGTTTAGTGGTGTATTTTAGCTTGTGAAATTTTAACCCGCACCTTCTTTTTTGTCGAAAAACACACCAAAACGTCTGGCGGCTCCGGCGGCTCTGGCGGCTTTGGCGGGAGGGTAAAACGGCAGGAGCCGACGCAGACGACGGAGTTAACTAAAAGCTGTACTTGTGACGACATCTTCCGTAAGGCAAAGCTAGCAGTGGAAGTACTTGGTCCAAAGCAGACTAGGTCACTGTCTGCTAGCTGCACTCACCGTAAGATGGCGCCACAAGCACAGAGCTCGGTTAACACGGTCGTCGCTATCGGCATCCGCCCTTACTATTTCATTTCACTGATTTGATCCTTTGGCTTGTTTTTAATGCATTGCATAACAAGGAGGCAATACAATAAATAATACAGTTAAATCAAACAAACAGCAAAAATAAAGCACGTCATTGGTGTTGCCCTTATTATCTGAGGAAAGCAGCTAAGTCTTGTATTTTGACAAGGTAAAATTAACGAATAAAATAGATATTTGTTGATAATCTGTGATTGTCACGTGAAGGTGCCAACATATACGGCCAATGTTAAGGCGAATTTAGGTATTTATAAGAACATATATATCACTGGTGGCGTTTGAAACAAGTTTGAACAAGAAATGATAGGGGCAGATGACATGAAAGTTAAAGTTACGAAAAATAATAATAACTTTATTTCCACTTCAAGGAGTGTGGAAGGCATGGAAAAAAGCTGCTGTCGCAACTTGACAAGCACCCCCCCCCCCCCCCTCCCAGAGATTGACATAAAATACAGAAACACTTTTCAGAATAAATAGGCACTGAAAAGTATATAACATTTCGAATAAAAAGCGTCGGGTAAAGTAATACTAATACATAAGTTATAGATTGTTACACACATACACACAGCTTGGTACGACAATTAAACAAACGTCGAGATCGGTAATCAGTCTCGAAGCAATACAATACAATACATACATTACAGGTCACGCGACTAATCTATAATTATGGCATTTCAGCTATACAAAAATAGGTTTGGAGAAACTTCAATATAAATAGCCGCAAAATGTGACATAAGTGACTGTAGCTTAGATTGAGGTCTATACAATGCTCTCATTGTTGGTATTTTGCACCTTTCAGGTTGCCGTACATTATATGCTGGAATGTTCTTATTTAGATTTTAAAAAAAACTCCAACAACAGCGCAATGTTGAGTAGCACTGCATTTCTATAAAAAAAGGTTAGCCTGATATCACACATTGTGAGCACATTAAGCAGCCTAAGTTCGTTAAAATATTTAGGTGGAACGTACAATGGAACGTTTGTCATATTACGTATGGCCTTTTTTTGCGCCGTACATTTTGTGGTAAAATATTCCAGTGTTTAGTAATCAGGCTATTGAGCTTCGTTATTTTTCTGCGGATGTGAAGTTCCGTAAAGCTTTGTGCGGACGTAAATTAATTGTTCCGAGAAGAAAACGCCCAAAGATTTAATTTCTCGAACGAATTTCATGTTATCGCTTCCCAAACAGGGGTCTTTGAACATATGTACACTTTCTTTCTCGGCCTAAAAACTACTCGTTTTTTTTTTTTTCATGTTAATGTTTAAGCAATTTTAATGCGAATGCATTATACGCCCCATTCCGCGAAAATCTGGCGTCGTCGGTGGCGTGACCGAGCGCTGGTACCAAAAATGGCCGAAGGCGCAAAAAGTAAAAACAGGTCAAAAATGCTCAGATTGACGTCAAATTTCTCAGGGAGGTTCACAAAGTAAATTAATTGCTTTGAAAAAAAGAAATTTGGTACATTCTGGTCTGGGTGAGACTTGAACCCGTGCCTTCGGAGCGCGAGACGAGCACGATTCCCCGACTTCACGGCAGATTTCTTTTTATTCATTTATTTATTTATTACATGAAAAGTTTGAACGTGAACATCACATCATACACAATGTAGCACAAAAGAACATTTGCCGCGGCGTCACATAAAAATTCTTTCATTTTCAGAAAGCTAGCAGGTACCGGCAGATAGTCGGGCGCAGTTTCACAGCCATCATGGACTCTTTTGACTTGCGCTACTAATTGAATAAAATGCAATCGTACAGTTTTTGGTACAGGAATAGCGTTTCATACATCCATTGAGGACCTCCATATGCTGTACAAGCCCAAGAGCATGATGAGGTCGTATTGTAAATTACATCCGGCGTGGTAGGCAGAAATCGAATTGAATGCGTTGAAATAGCAAGGTCTTTCTTTAAGGTTCGTTCCAGGACATGCCAGAAAAAAATCGCATCCCAGCAGTCGATAAAGCTATGTTCGACAGTCTCTGGGGATTTACATAACAAACAGTTATGTAAATCCCCCTGGGAATGTCCTGGGAATAAATACCCCCATTTCTTTTAGCCAGACTTTAGTTGGGAGTACGGAACAGCGCAACTTAAAGGAAAACGATTTGGCTGCTGATGGGATGCCCATCCGTTTAACACGGCACAATACATCCTGGCCTTGACTATGAACAAAGAACGATTGATTAATTGGTGTTGGAAAAAGAATATCCGCAAGGTCACGTGATAGGTTTCTCCTGGTGACAGCTGCAAGGTAGTCCCTGTGAAATGTAACTACTAAAAAATTTAAGGCGTCAACAACCTCTTTAAGATAACCGACTTAGCCTGTGTTTTGGTCTCCATTCCCGGCTGATGATTCCACAAAGGGCAGTAGATAACATGCCAGTGTACTCTGAAGCATCTCACAGATCAAAGGGGTCTTCTGGTCTCTCAAAAAGAGAAACCTCGAAACCAACTGGCGTTTAAACAGGTGCCGGAGGCCTATCCCGCCGACTGCGATGCGACGGAAAAGGTTTCCTCGTTGCATGGGCTCCCAGGAAGATTTCCAGATAAAAACAGCGAATATACGATGGAACCTTTGAATGTTACACCTTCCGCAGTGGAGAACCTGCAGTACATACCAAAGCTTGGCCACGAGGAAAATATTGCAGATTGTTGACCATGTGAAAATTGACACATCGCGGAGGGCCCAGCGCTTTGCTCGCCTTTCCAGGTCTTTCGCCACTTCCGACCAATAAGTCGTGCTGTTCCTGAAGTGCTGCAAGGGCACTCCAAGGTAGTCACACGGTGTGTCGGCCCATTCAAATAGTTGGTTGGTGTCGTGGCCCATGAGCCATGCCAGAAGCCCTGGCACTTTTGCCAGTTCACGGCTGCTCCAGTGACAGCGCAGAAATCGCGCGTGAGGGCGACCGCGTGTTGAACACTTTCTTTGTCCTTGCACAGGTAGGCGATATCGTCCGCATAGGCCAGAACTCTGACTTCCCCACTCCGCAAGGTGCAACCTGTAATTTTAACGCTTTGAATTATGCTTTCTCACAGTGGTTTAAGATAGAGGCCAAACAGCAAGGGACACAAGGGGCACCTCTGCAGCACTGAAGAGTTCACTGGCATGCTTTCCAAAGACTATTATTTATTATTAGGCTCGTATGACAACCCATGTATGTCATCTTAACACCTCGTGAAATTATTTTACCAACACCAACTTGCGCCAGAACAGTGGACAAAACCTCATGCTGAACGCGATAAAACGCTTTTTCAAGATCCACTTGAAGCATTGCCACCTGGTCACCTGTTCTAGACACGGTTTCCAACACACCTCGGGCGACATGAATGTTGGGTTGTATGGCCCGACCCTTAATCCCACAAGTTTGATGGTCTCCAACTAGGTTTCGTGTAACAGTCTGTAGCCGATTTGCTAAGATCTTTGCGAAAATTTTATAATCTACGTTACAAGGGGTTATAGGGCGATAACCACTAACGTGACGGAGCGCGTTCGCATCTTTGCTCTTCGGAATTAAAGCGGTGTGAGCTCTCAGAACAGAGGGGGGCAATTGATTAACTTCCATACGCCTCTTGAAAAACTTTTTTGCAGCATAAGACAAATATAATTTTTGTGTAGCTTATAAAATTAAGAGACAAGTCCATCCGGGCCTGTGGTTTTTCCTTGGGGTAGAGCGTCCACTGCCGCTTTAATTTCTGGTAGGCTGATAGGTTCTTCGAGGGTTTCTATCTGGTTTTCTGATAAACGAGGTAGCAACGCTATTAGTTTTGTAAGGCCTTCGTCTTGCAGAGCTGCTCTGGTTCCCAGGAGCGTGCGATAGTGCTGAAGAAATACATCATATTCACCGTCTGTATCAACATAGGTTTTATTGTTATGTTCTATTTCCAGAATTTCATTCTTAAGGAGTGTCTGTCGTTTTTCGTCTTCCATAGATTTTTTCATGGGCTGCTCTCCCAGAAGAAATCTTTCAGATCGCGCACGGACAACTGCCCCCTGATAGCGATCCCCATAAAAGTTATCAATCTGTTTTTTGACGTATGCAATATCTTCGATGCCTTGTCCTGGGTTTTTTCTTTCAATCTCGTGTAAAAGGCGCAAGTCATTGCGTAGCTCCCTTTTTCTTTTCTTTTTGTAGCAGCTGATTATACTCGATCTTTCGATTGCTAGCGGCTTCGCGGCTTTCTTGAACCGCTCGCACGCCTCACGATAATGCTTTACTTCGCCAGATAATTGTTGTCGCATTTCTTTTGTATCAGCAACAAACGTTTCGTCTTTGAGGAGCGCGGCATTGACTTCCCATAGCTTCCAATTAATCCGTTTCTGCGTGCGTGGTTTTTGGCCAATTGTAGTAGCGACTAGACAGTGGTCGGAAAAATAAACTGGATCGACAGAATAATCACTTAATTGGTTAATGAGATCTAAGGAACAGTAAATTTTGTCAACCCGAGCGTGTGAGGCTTGCTGAAAGTGCGTGAACCGTATTTTCCCTGCCTTCGGTTGAAAAAGCGACATATCAAACAGATCACTTTCCTTCATCACGTCGAGCAATAAATGCTCGCTTTTATCGAGGCGCGTTCTAATTGGCACGCGGTCAGCTATGTCGCACACACAGTTAAAGTCACCAAGAAGTACAACTTGTCTATCACATACAGTACTTGAACGCAAATGATTAAAGAATACTACTCGTTCATTAACATCGTTGGGGGGCGTAAACACAAATTAGTCTCCACCTCGTGCCTAGTATTACAAAGTCACAAGGTGTAAGTCGGCCGGAAAGGTCACTCGTTATTCCTAATTCTGACAAATTTACTTAATTTTTCAAAAAAAAAAAGCACCCTCCTGAAAGGCCCACTGCGTGGCTTACACAGACCTCGAGGTTATTTAAGAATAACCGCCATGCGCGTTCCACCTGCTCTTCCGTTGAAAGTTTAGTTTCTTGAATTGCAATGAAATCTATTTCTGTATCCTCAAGCAGACGCTGTAATTGATACTGACGCTTTCCCGAATTAAACGCTCTAACGTTTAGAGCAGCAAAGCGTAAACCAGTGCCCATTTAGGTTGTAAGCAAAGGGCGGTTTTAAGCCGGGCGCGCGGCAGAAAGCTTAGCATTTAGACGCTTACTCGCCAAAGTGACGGGCGGTTCCCCGTGCTTTCTCTTTCGCCGGGCTTGTGTCCATGTAGGAGGCTCTGGCTTGTTCCTGGTCGTGCTGGCTCATTACGTTGGAGCTCACCAGGCATTCTTTGAACTCTGCTTTCTTCCCCTCCGATTCCCTGCAGGTCCCCGTCTTGTCAACGCTGCCGTTAGGGACGACGCCCGGGCACGCGGCCGACGCGCCTGCGCCTCCAAGTTCGTCGGGCGGGACTTTTTCGATTTGTTCAGGTTCCCCTGAACTCGTGGCCGTGTCGTTGGCGATTCCTGTTGCCGGGAGGTCCCCCGTCACGTCCACAACCCCTGAGATGTCCATGAGATAGTCGGGGTTGCCTTCACCATCCTCCTCAGGTCCTCTCAGCGCTGTTGAGTACGTCGAGAAACAGTCGCTGCCGTCATGTCCAAAACGATTGCACCGGGCGCATTTTAGAGTACGGCACTGCCTACGGATGTGACCCATTTTTTTACAACGGAGGCAGAGGGGTGGTCTCCCCGGCACCAGTAGCAGAGACTGCACGCCGTACACCTTGATCAAGTGCGGAAGGTCGCTAGAAGTCACGGTGTCGTGAAGAGTGAGATATATTTCTCTATTGAAGGTTTCCATTGTTTCCATCCCAGCAACCCGTTACTTCTCTCTCGTGATGGTCCGTACATTGCCGTCCAGCTCGAGGGCCTCGACACCTCCTCTGTCTTCCAGGAAGGTCGGAAGTTAAAGCATCTTCACTTTGAGGTCCTTCGACTGGGGGTCAATCGCCGAACATTTCTTTCCTTTCACCTTCAGTTGTCCGGCCGCCTTGAGTTTTTTCTGTGGCTACGATGCTTGCAAGGGCGGCCATCCAGATGTGACTCATTTGATATTGGCCAAGAGAAACCAATTCACGGAGGTCAATAACGTATTTTAAGTCGTCGCGGAAGTCGACAGCACGGTACGGTCTGCCAGAAAGGTCGCCATGCAAAAAAAAAAAGACGGAGTTCACACATATCTTGCTGTCGGGGAAACGTGGTAGCAACATACGGTAGTCATCAGTGCCGTCGGCCACGGCGGCGTTGGTTCCTCGGCTCGTGGAAGCCGATAGCGCGCTGTTACCGGAGCGCTTCATCATCCGTCCGCTCTCGTCGAAAGCCGGAAGCGAACTCCGATTTTCCCGGCAGCTTCACGGTTCTGATTAACTAAAGGTGTGCCTAGTGCGTGCGTCATGTACGAGTGATTTCGATCTGATGTCTTGAGGTATATTGCGCATGTCGAACGATGGTGCGTAATATAGAAGCATACTATGATGAGTCCACTTGTCAGAGACACGGCGCACATTTTGCCATGATCGCACCACTCCGCGAGTTCGACGGTTGCGAGTTCGACGGTTGCGAGTTCGACGTCAGGTTTGGCGTATATGGCAACTTCTGCGCCGGCGTTTCCTGATCTCTGTGCATCGGATACGAAGCGATACTCTGGGATCTCTCTGCTGTCATTCGGATTCATCCACGTTTTCGCGAGGCACAGAATGGACGCGACGTTGAGGTCGACGTCGTGGGTAGACGTCTTCTATGTGTTTCGGCAGGGACACAAAGAAACTTCTATCGAAAACATTTCACCAAAAGTACTATAATGCTTTCGCAGTCCTACACGTAAGCAGACTTAAGTGCCTCCGCCAAATGTTTTGTTTGCCCAAGCTTGAAACGAAGATACAAAATTGTTCGCAGAAACCATTAGCATATCGGGGTCAGGACCGGTAAGAAACAAGGTCATATCAGCTCAGTTTTCGGGTGGCCTATCGGGCTTGTTCTTTTCGTTTTAGTATGGCTAGCCAGTATGGTCTTGTGGATATCACACGCTTAGTTTCCGTTTTGCCTCCGGCGTCTGGCAACTAGCGCCCGTGGCGGTATGCCGCCGGAGGGCGCGGATGATCACAAGTGGTCCGCTCACCGCAACTGTCTTGCGGCAGTTGCGGTGAGCGGACGTGTTTCCTGGTTCTCCTCGAGCATCCGAAGCTAAGTGCCAGTTTTTCTTCTTTTCTCTCTCTTTTTTTGAGAGTTGATTGGAAGTGACTATGCGGTAGCAGTATTAGGTTTGAACAGCAGCAGTTAACGTTAGTTTCGCAAAGTAGGCTCTGTTTGAATTTTTGGCGGGAAGGGACGGTTTTGTCCCGGTCTAGACATGGGTCTAGATTTGGGTCGGCATTACAAGGGTGGGGACGGGTTGGTGCAGTGCGAGGGGTGTGGGAGGTGGTGTTACCTAGAGGAGGCGGGTTTCAGGAGCCTGGAGGAGGCGGCGGGGATGAGTTTCGAGTGTCGGCTTTGTGTGAAGCAGCTTAATCATGAGAGGGAGCAGCGGGTCGGCCTCGAGCAGGCGGAAGAGCTGGGGGAAGTATGGAAGGCGGGTTTAGAGGAGCGTAAGAGGGAGTGTGACAGTAGGGTAGAGCGCCTGGAAGGGGTAATTTGAGCGAGTGAGAGTAGCGAGGGAAGAAAGGAGGAAGTGTCAGTTCTAGCGGGACGAACCACCAGTCTGCAGGCTGGGGTCCCTGGTGGTCGGGAGCCCGGCCTGTTGGCTGGCGGGCTCGACGACGCTGGAGAGCTGATTGAACCTCAGCTCAATGGCGCCTTCGAGCAGCAGGCGTCGGGCAGTCAGGTGACAGGAGATAAGTCGCAGGACAAAGGCGCGCAGGCACCAGGGGGATCTAGGCTACTGGTTGTGGGGAGCTCTAACGTAGCACGGGTTAGGAGGGGTGTACATAACAGGGTGAAGGGAGACCAGAGGGTAACCGCAGAGGTCCAGCCAGGGAAGTGTATAGTGGATGCTATGACCGCAGCACGTGAGGGGGTGTGGGGTAACCGGGAGGGAAGGAACCTAGTAATAGTTCATGCGGGGCTTAATGATGTGCTCAAGGGTAGGAGCCAGAACCTCGGAAAGCAGCTAAACGTGGGAATACGTAAGCTGAGGGACGTGTCTGAGAATGTGCATGTGGTTGTGTGCACCATTCCAGAAGTTCGGGGGCGGTCCGGGTTAACGGGGAGGACGGTTGTTGAAGCCAACAGAGTAATTAAGGGTGTGAGTCGACAGCTTCGGTACGACGTATTGGAAGTAAACAGAGAAGTGTACGAGGCTGGCTCCCGCCCTTTTGCAGATGGCATTCACTACAGTGAGGCCACGGGTTACAGGGGGGGGGGGGGGGGGGGGGGGGGATAGGATGGGCCGCACGGTGACTGCTTTTTTTGGGGGACCGAGGGCCCTGAAGTAACTGAAAACCCAACAAAGTCAGGAGAGGCGCCCAGGGTTAAAAAGAGAAAACGTAAGAACAGGTATAAACAAACAGCACAATCAGACATTCGATATATTAACATGCAAGGTGGTAGAAATAGGTTAAAATGGGAAGAGGTAGAGGAGCAACTAAGAAAGGAGGATTTAATGGTGTATGGGTTTGTGGAAACACATCTCAGAGACATGGAGCAGCCACCTTGCAACCCTGACTATGTGTGGGAAGAATGCAACAGAATGGAGGGAACGAGGAAGGGAGGTGGAATTGGAGCATTTATTAAGAAGAATATGAACTTTCAAAGGATCAGAAAGGAGTGCGCCGAACATTTGTGGCTGAAAGGAAAAGTCGCTGGGGAATCAACAGTCCTTGGAGTTGTTTACTTATGAACAGGGACAGTTGCTAAAGAGGAAAACAGAAAAATGATTGATTGCATATCAAGAGACATTAGTGAACTAGGGGAAGGCTCCGAAATAATTATTATGGGAGACACGAATGCCCATATTGAGGGTGTGTATGGGTATACGGACTCAACTGGAAGCATATTACTAGAACTGGTGGAAAAACATGACTTAGTTTTGTGTAATACCAGTCAGAAGTGTGACGGGCACATAACTTGGGAAACTGGCGATCTACATTCAACTATAGATTACGTACTCATGTCACACAAAATATATGGTAAGTTACAAGTAATGGAAATAGATGAAGAAGGTTCCAAAAGTCTTGGTAGTGATCACAAACGTAATAAATTGAATTTTGCCAGAGAAGTAAGTGCTGAAACTAGACAACATAATTCAAAGCAAACTTTCTGCAGCGACAAAGAGTTGGAAATAGTTGTTGAAAGAATAGAGGCAGCAGTTTCAGGGCAACGGTATACAGATTGGACCTATGAGAGCCTAACTAGGCTTTTTGCTCTGGAACTAGACAACGTTCAGAGTAAACGAAAGGGGAAGCAAGGACATAGACCAAAAAGCTGGTGGGACAAAGAAGTGAAGCAAGCGATACAAAAACGTCAGGAAGCCTCTAGAGAATACAGGTATTCCAAGCGTAGTGGAGAGTCCGAAACGGAAGTAAAAAGAAAATGGGACAATTTTATAACATGTCGCCGAGAGGCATCCAGTTTGATCAATGCGAAAATTCAGAGAAAGGGTGAGGAATGGATGAGTATTGTAAGTAAGAAAGATAGAAACGCTGCCAAGAAGTTTTGGGAGCACTTGAACTCACTCGGTGAAACGACGCAAGCTCGACGCAAGCTAGACAGAGGTTCATACTCTCGCATCAGGGAGATCAGTTAGAGGGAGATGATGCGATACAATATATAGGAGCAGTGATGGAGGAGAAATTTCGGGAACGGGTACATGTGGAAGATAGGAGAACCGAAGGAAGTAGCAGTCCAGTTTGTGACATCGCGAATTTTGAACAAAAAGAATGGAAAAGGCGGAACGAAGAGTCCCTAGTGGCACGTCGACAGGCACAGATGGTATCCCAATCAAGCTGGTGAAGAATTTGGGTCCTAAATCTAAGGCAAAACTAAGGGAGGTAGTGGGTACCATGATAACAAAAGGAAATATTCCAGATGAATAGAGGCTTAGTAGGATGAGTATGATATATAAGGGAAAGGGAGATAAATCTGATATTAGGAATTATCGTCCCATAACCGTGACACCGGTTATTTACAGGTTGGTAATGCAGATTATAAAGAACAGACTGGAGGAATGGGTAGATTGCGAGGGCATACTGGGCGAGTTACAGAACGGGTTTCGGAAACAAAGAAGGTTGGAGGACAATTTATTTTCTCTGACACAGTGTATAGAAATAGCGCAAAAAGAAAACAGACAGCTCTGGCTGGCATTTCTGGATATCAAGGGTGCCTATGACAATGTGAACCAAAATAACCTATGGGACATAATGGAGAGCTTAAACCTAGATGAAGGACTAACAGCACTATTAAGGAACATTTACAAAGATTACAAGGTGATTATAACATGGGAAGGAAAGGCGACTTTATGTTGTATCTGAGAGGATGGGAGGATAGACTAGAGAAGAGTGGGCTTGGATTCAACCTTCCTTACACTAAGCTAGGCCAAAAAATTCAGCAATCCTTACCGGGATTGATGTATGCGGATGATATCGTACTAATGGCTAGCAACAGGACAGAGTTTCAGGAATTAATGAGCATCTGTGGTAGGGAAGGAGAGGAATTAGGTTTAGAATTCAGTAGCGAAAAATCAGCAGTCATGATTTTTAACGAGGATGAAGTTGAGAGGCTGAAGATACAGAATATTACAGTTGAGAGAGCTAGTAAATACAAGTATCTAGGAGTATGGATATGTGATGGTCCAGAATATCTCAGTGAGCATGAAAAGTATATAATAGGTAAAGGCAACAGAAATGCAGCTGTAATGAAAAATAGACCACTTTGGAATTACAACAGGTATGAGGTGGTGAGAGAGATTTAGAAAGGGGTCATGGTGCCTGGCTTGACTTTTGGAAACGCAGTGCTATGCTTAAAATTCGAAGTGCATGCGAGACTAGAAATAAAACAGCGCGGAGTAGGTAGACTGGCTTTGGGGGCACACTGCAAAACGCCAAACCAGGAAGTACAGGGAGACATGGGATGGGCTTCATTTGAAAGCAGGGAAGCGGTGAGCAAGATAGAATTTGAGGATAGGTTGAGGCAAATGGATGGGGAGCAATGGGCACGAAAGGTTTTCGGCTATTTATACATGAGGAGTGTAGACACAAAGTGGAGACAGCGCACTAGGAAATTAAGAGGAAAGTTTTTGGGCTATAGCGAATATACGGAAGAGCAAGTCTCAGTTACGAAGAAAGTTAAGGCCACAGAAAGAGATCGGTGGCTAGAGGGAATGCAGACAAAGACGGCTCTGGAAAGCTATTGATTAAACAAAACAGTTATTGCCAAAGAAAGCATTTATGACAATTCTAGGGGAAGCTCATTGTTGTTTGAGGCGAGGACGGGTGTTCTGCGACACAGAACATACAGAGTGAAGTACCAGGAAATGGATACAGTGTGCACTGCTTGTGGAGAGGAGGACGAGACTGCTGAGCACTTGATACTCTACTGTAAAGGGCTTCACCCTATGCCTACCAAAGACAACATAGATTTAATAAAGTCATTGGGTTTTAGAGACAGCGAAAGGAGAGTGGATTTCAAGACTGTAGAGATTACCAAGCAAAGATGAAGTGAATGGTGGCAGAAATCGAGAGAAAACTAGGCATTTTCTTATTCACTGAGGGCAAGGGGGTTTCATAGCCTCACTTTCTTTGCACTGCGGCGTGAATATAGATTTCCCATTTAAATATTCTAAGCTTAAATGGTAAAACAAAATGGCTAGGTGGCGTAAGCTACCGCCCGATCCAAAGGGCTCAGCCGTATTCATCCATCCATCCATCGGTTTCGGTAAATCGACTAAAGCCGGCTCACCTCGAGCCAGGGGGGTAAAGGTGGGTGAGGAGGAGTGGCAAATCCCGTGCGCCGACATCCTGGGTCCCGAGTGAAAGATCGCGAAAGAGAGCGACACGAGCGACAGAACACGAGAGAAAGAAACCAATGTTGCCAGCTGAAGGACGACAGTCGCAATGGTAATCGCGAAGACTGAAAACTCTCAGCAATATAAACAGTAATAATTTAACGTTGTAAACTAAATTCTGAGTTATTCTATTGCTTATAAAAAGCAATATACTCATTACGCTGCATTAACTTCCCTTCTGTCGAAATCTCGGAAATTTGGTGGTTGCGCGGTTTCGTAATCCTGGGGCGCGGCCACCGGCAAAGCCGGTTATCTGGTTTGGTTTAGTGTTGACGGGAGGCCGTACATCTGCGCGCTATGCAAAACGAAAACTTCGAAAGAAACGCGAATATCTTCCCACCGGTAAGTTCGTGGATTGTTGAAGTTCATGAAACTCTGGTGATATAATTATATTCGTGAAATCGAAGGCAGTTGGTAACCATGTATGGGACCCCGAGGGTCTGCCTGCATGCTCCGAGGCTTGCGGCAGCCAGAATGCATGGGAAAATGGCGGACCTTTTCCTCTAGAGTTAGTATGTATGATCTCTATGCCTCGAGCATTCAATCACAACTCCAACTAGTGTGCCGACGAGAGATTCTGCAGACTCTCCGACGACGCGTGGTGGACGAAGGGTTCGTCAACCCGTGCGATTTGTGCCGTAACTGTCTGTCCATGCATTCTTTTAATTTTTCAACATTTCTGGAAGGGGGAGTAGTGTGAGCATCACGCGTTTAGTTTCAATTCTGCCTCCGGCGTCTGGCAACTAGAGGGCAACCAGACTCCCGCCCGAGGGCGCGGGCGTCTGGGTAAACAGTTTTGGGGTTTCAATTTCAAGACTGGAGGGACGCGCCCGCCCCGGGGCCAACACGCTCATGTATTGCTTTACATTGTGTAGTCACGTATTATAAATTGTGTTATGTAGCGGACATCTCCACTACAGTCTCATAAAAATGGCTGCCAAACTCGTGTGATATAAAACGAATATACTAGCCGACGCAGGATCATCCCACGGTTTGTAACTAGGTATCTCTGTCTTTGTCAACCGTTTATATCGTTTTGCCATTCTGTGCGCGTGTGGGTGCACACATCACTCTCACACATGTGTTTCGTGCTTTATCGTTCTATTTCGCGTGCAGCAAGGCGCCACGTGGCTGACGAGTTAATTGGACGGTAAACCAAAAACCCAACGCTTCCAATTTGATTTTTATAAGTGAATTGTTTTTTTTGTTTTTTTTTTCGGCATAATACAAAGCTCCCTTGCTCGATGATTCTTCTAATTTAATGCAAAAACAAAATTGACTAGGAATGAATAAAATATTAAACAAACAAGTAATGAAAACATTTTCAAATTGGTTTTGCGGGACGATTTTTTTTTCATTCGCCATAATAACACCAATGGCTTGTGTCACAGGATATGAAATTGATACTGAAATTACTGTTTATTATATTAAAATTTGTTTTCCATTATGTTTATAAGGCTAAGCAAAGAAGTGTTACAATTGTACGACACAATAAATAAATTCAAAAATTGGTCTACAACGCTGTTTAGCGTTGTAGACCAAATGAGTCGTGTCAAATTAGACTTGGACACGAGTCATTTTTATTGGCTCGTGCCCAAGTCTAATAACGGCAAGCGAAAAGCCTCTGCTGCAAAGTTGCCAGGTTTTTTTTTTTTTTTTTTTTTTTTTTTTTTGGGGGGGGGGGGAATAGATATTCGGGGTTCTTTTTTGAACCCACAAAATACTAGAGGAAACGAGCCTATTGTGTGTGGAATTCAACGAATGCAATATTCTTCAAACGAATGGAAAAATCACGTTCTACGGAAATTAGATTAAATCTTTCGTCTTGGTGTTGTCCAATGCGCTATCCATGAAGAATGGACGTTCCCCTTTTTCGCCTTCTTTAAGACCACTTGTGGACATTCAGCTACACCGCATTCGCATCCTACAAAGATAACAATGCATGCTTTTTTAAGAGTCATGGAAATTTCGTTATTAACAATCTGTCACTGCAGTACCTACAGAAAACAATTTAGGTTTCTTTATATGTTCAACTTATTTTAAAAAAATATTTGTGTTTTTTTTTTTTTTTGCGTACGCCTATTCGGACACATTTGCATTAATAATAATCTTGAGATGGCATTCCTCCAATTGACTTGGTTCTCCTGCAATTTGGTAGACCTATTTTTTCAGGGAAAAACAGTTTCCTAAGGTATTCATATACTGCAGACTACGTGCTACTGCCGCGAAATAATAATTGCGCGCGTTGTTTCAGTTAGTTTCTTTTCTTTTTTTTTACCTTCTCCGCGGGTTTACGAGTTTGTCATGTTTCTCATCACATTCCGGACATCTCCAAGGAACGGCCGCACGGCTGATGGTTTCTTAAGTACAAGAGTCCGGGTACTTCAGATGGTGTTTACTTGAACGGTGTATCTGCCCAGTTCTATATATAGCCTGGCTTTCGCAATGTCTTTCTTATAATTGTTCCTGTGATCTTCTTTTCAAGTATGTTTTGTACTGTGTATGTTGTTACACTTCTGACGCCGTGTTTGCTTTAGCCATTCGAAACCTAAAATTTGTTCTGATAAAACCTTGTTTGATAGATAGCCTAGATTACATGAAAACGCCGCTGAAACATATACATGATGTTTCACGAAAGGTGGACAAATTCGATATTGCAAAAACTACGCATCAAACCAAAAAAAACGCGTGTGTCGTTTTGGTCCAAGAGCAGGGGCCTTTTTAGGAAAATTATTCAAGTTTGGGACCATTAAAATGTTAAATATTTTCGCGAAATATTTTTTTTTTATATTTTGAGTTTAAGGTCATAGTTTCAATTAGAATCATGCTGAGTATCATCGAAAAACACTGAATCAACAAATTTCACGCGCGGTATTTTACAGCCTTCTGAAAAACCGCACAATTTCGACGGGTTTTTTGTCGGGACCCCGTGGAGAAATAGTGCAGTCAGCCTCTGCTGCATTGCGCGAGGACAGCGCAGCAGTGGTTGGTTGCACTATTTCTGTACGGGTGCGGTGCCGTCGGCGCTGAGAAGCGCCCCGATTGCAAACCGAAACTTAAAAACCCGTCGAAATTGTGTGGTTTTTCAGAGACCGTAAAATACCAGGTGTGCCTTCTATCGTTCTGCCATTTGTAGATTTAGTGTTTTTCAATTTTGCTCAGCAAGTTTCTAATTAAAGCCATGCCCTTAAACTCAATATTTAAAAATTAATTACGCGAAAATAATTAACAACTTTAATATCTTAAAATTTAATAATTTTCCTAAATAGCCTTCTGGCCTTGGACCAAACCGTCACAAGCCTCTTTTTGGTGTGATGCGTAGTTTTCGCAGCATCCAATTTCTCCACCTTTCTTGAAACACCCTCTGACGGCCATAAGAGCGCGGAGGCACCTGACTTCCAAATACCAAGCTTTGGCCATCACCATGCCTATGAAGGCACGCCTGCTCGACCCACCCACTTCGACTGTGGAGTACTCCGCCCGCTAACTCGCATACAACGAACTCCTTAGAAGCTGGGGAGGAGCTTGGCTCTGCCGATGTTCGTATAGATTTCTGTCTGTCGAGTTCGGCTGGGGTCGAAGCACCGGCTAGAGGTGCGGTCGATGCGGATGGTAGGAGAACTGCCTACACTTTTAGAAAAAAGGGTATGGATAGTCCTCCTTTAGGGGAGGAACGGTCTTGTAACCTATGTTCCTTTAGAAAGGGAGAAACTTTCGTCCACGAAGCAGGGGAGCAAAGTTCCTCCGTCGCTTGCATCTCAATATGGCGGCCCCGAATCGAGCAAATCGAGCCCAATAAGGCTTAACGAGGACGCTACGTCTCTTGTACGGGACGAGAGCAGCAGCAAATAAAAGCGTCACACGAGCTTTCCGCAAACTGTGTTTATTTCCGAAGCCAGATTCCCCCCACAGGTACAGAAACTTGCGTTTCGAAAGAAGTTACTCAGTCTTCTCGTCGATAGCACTGCGGTGTTAAACGGAGACAACCGATACCCAGTTACTTCGCGCACTTTGCGTCTTACCTTTGGTGTTCCTCGAGTCACAATTCCTTCGTCAACCGCACATCACGGAGAAGGGCAAACTCAATCCGCGAACCAAAAGCCGCTCTCGAAAGAACAAACTCGAAGCCGCTGTTTATCGCGTAGCGTGATAGGTTAAATCGCTAGCCACCAGATGGCGGGGTCAAGCAGAGTAATTGCAAGTAGCTAGGCTAGGTGGCGCTAGGTACCGCCCAATTCATGTTCTACAAAAATAAATTTGCTCTTCTCAGGCCACTACTGCGCTTCAGGGCCGCTCTCCTGCGCCATGGGGATCCTCTACTATACAAACATTACGCTTATTACAAGCATCAGGTGAACATACATTGAGCACATACACGACACACACAAATATCAATACAACAGAACACCACACTAACCCGAACACTACACCCGTGCTCTGCGTTTCCGTCTTTTATACTGGTCGTTTTGAACGTACAGAAGTTTTCGGTGACTGAATAAGCAATAAAAATTATTACCAGCATGTTGATTTTTTTTCAGCAATGTCATACCTCTGAGAGTATTCTAAATGGCTAAGGGGATGAATCTCTTATTAAAAAGTAAACGCTCGATCATGCCGTAATTATTTGAAAGCCAATAAATCAAGCCGTCCAATGCGGTTCGAAGCCATGAGTTTGTTTCCCCACACGGCACGTCGTAGCCTGTATTTCTATTGGTTTTTCTATTTGTGCTGTTCACGCAAAGCTGCAATTGCCGTCTTGAATTAATCTCTTTAGAGCGGATATTCACTCAGCTGGAAGTGATGCTTCACGGGCTGAGAAATCGCTTTTCGATCAACTTGAATGCAGTCAAAGCCGCGACTCGCGGCATGTGTTAAGTAGGGGTGTCGCGAACCGGCCGAGGTTCGAGTTCGACCAGGTTCGACTTTTTCGACCTTTTAGTGGAAAATTCAACGAACCTTTTATTGAGGTTCGACTCCTGCGCGCATGCGCGACGGGCTGGCCAATTGGCTTCGGATTGGGTGGTGATGGCTAAGGGATGAATGAAGGGCAGCGCTCATTGGTTATTTCAGTTAATACAGTACAAAAAAAAATTAAGGTATTAACCCCTTCAGGGATTAGAATTGGTTTCATTTAATTGCAACTGTTCATAAAATAAAATAATCCTTTGCATAAAAAAAAATTCTCCAAACCTAGACATGCTTGTATTAAGGCCTGGCCACACTGTCCACAAAGTCGAACCGGTCGAATTGGGTGAAAAGTTCGAAGGTTCGTCGAACCGGTTCGACTGGGTCGAACCCCGAAAGTTCGACCTAAAAATCCGGTTCGACAAAAGTTCGCGACACCCCTAGTGTTAAGTGTACGGAGCTACGCCGTGGCGAGCCCGAAATCTTCTAGCGCTCATCCCAGCGCGCCACTTGGAGGGCAGTTTCTCCAGGAACCGTAGTATATTTAAACAGCAAAATAAAGGGTAGCTTTTTTTTTCGATTTTACCTACTATTGTTTTTTAATGCCGAAATTCCATACTGTAAATATACGTACTTTCCGTCACGATTTCG
Organism: Ixodes scapularis; assembly: GCF_016920785.2. Classification (NCBI taxonomy): domain Eukaryota; kingdom Metazoa; phylum Arthropoda; class Arachnida; order Ixodida; family Ixodidae; genus Ixodes; species Ixodes scapularis. The sequence goes on along the minus strand of NW_024609868.1, from coordinate 155,181,579 downwards.
TACTGTTCAGTCCTTGCCCCAGAGCGCAATCGCTCTCGGGGACGAGACAATTCCGACAATCATACTGGCCACTGTACGATAGCGATAGGAGCTCCTACTGTTCAGACGAGCGTTCCAACATGACTATCCGCACGTTGATCGATTGCACGTAATCCCTCAAGTGGTATTAAACTTTTTAATATAAAGCGGAATGTCAACCTGCGACACCCCGCCCCCACATCACGGCCCGACCAACGGCATCAATGCCCGACAGTTTACGATCTCATCTTGTTGTTACACCACTGATACGCGAACACACGGTCACATCGGCGATAATCCCAGTCTTCTGTTCACAACCCACAACACTACCATCACGATGTTGCAGCTATGTTGCTGACACGCACAAATACAGAACCGCGTTGAACGCCGGTTGCACTCGGCATCGGAAAACAGAACTGAACTCAGCACGCAAGGCACCCAGGCAGCCGGCAGAAAAACCTGCCTGTCTTCGACGCAGTTCCTGTGGTTTCCATAACGTCGATAACGTCGACACAGTTCCGCGTGGTTTCGCTACTGTAGTGACTGTGGTTCCGTCGATTCGCCGCGCGCGCGAGTCCCGCAATCCGGAGACGGCATAGAGATCATACATACTGACTCTAGAGGAAAAGGTCCGCCATTTTCCCATACATTCTGGCTGCCGCAAACGGCGGATCATGCAGGCTGACCCTCGGGGTCCCAAACACGGTTACATCATCAGAGCAGTTTCGTGAACTTCAACAATCCACGAACTTACCGGTGGAAAGATATTCGCGTTCCTTTCGAAGTTTCTTTTTGCATAGCGCGCAGATGTACGGCCTCGCGTTAACGCTAAACTAAACCATATACCCGGCTTCGCCGGTGGGGCGCGGGTGGGCGCAGTTGAGGAATACGAAACTGCGCAACCACCAGATTTCCGAGATTTCGACAGAAGGGAAGTTAATGCAGCGTAATGACTTTATTGCTTTTTATAAGCGTTAGAATAGCTCAGAATTTAGTTTACAACGTTAAATTATCACTCTTTATATTGCTGAGAGTTTTCACTGTTCGCGTTTACCATGGCAACGTTGCTCTCTTTCTCTCGTTTTCTGTCGCTCTCTTTTGCGATCGTTCACTCGGGACCCCGGGTGTCGGCGCACGGGATTTGCCACTCCTCCTCACCCACCTTTACCCCCCTGGGAGACGGCCATCCCCCAGTGTACGTGGCGCTGCTGGCACTGCTCCAGAACTTCGCTGTTTCTAGCGACTTCGTTTGCTCGTTTGATAAAATTAGTGATAAAAACGTCAATGCAACCGAAATGTTCTGCACGTTTAGACTAAAAGATGGAATTACAGGCGGCCTTCGCTGCCGCTGAAGCTCAATCAACTCAACAGCTATTTATTAAACAACGTGCGCGACCTGCTCGAAAAACGAAACCGAAAGAAGATGAGTCGGGAGGGCGAAAGCTTTCTCCCGTCTGCCTAGAGAAGGAGAACAACGTTTCGTTCCTCCACTTTGTGGAGGAACGAAACGTTCCTCCACAAAGTCCGCTTGGACTTTGTGGAGGAACGTTTCGTGTGTGCGCTTGGGGGCGCGCCAGTAGAAGGGAGGAAGACGCGCCGTTGCTACTTTTTTCCTCCATTTTTTCTTAGAGTGTAGGATCAGATATAAGTCATCCAAGTGTAATTTTTCAAATTGTGTATTCACGATGTTCTTTTTTTTTATGTCAACATTTAAATAACCGGTTATTTGATCTAACCGAAAGAATAACTGAAAACGCCACGTTTACTATGTTACACTACATATCGACGTCACAAGGCATCTACTAAGTTAAGGCTCTACAGTCATGCTCACGATTGGCAGTATCGAAATAAGATTCATCACAATAGTATTGGACATAATACTTTTTGTGTTTGCATCTCTGTAACGCGATGCCATTCCTCAACTGTAGTTTGTATTTTTCTATAGAAATACATTATTAGTTTAAGCTATAATACTACTTTAATGTGCCGATATATACCCTATTGAAAGATCGTCCATTCGCATCTCCAGCTTGATGCTCGCCCTCCCGCGGCGGAAACGGGAAGCGCTCTAGTCAGGGTCCCCCGATTCTCCTGCTCAGTGGTGACGGCGGAAGTGCTCGCGATCATGGCTCGAAAAATGTCGTTTCCGAATGCAAACAACACTCTTCACTGTCCCAACGTAGTGCTGCAGCCGGTATGGAATTGTATCTTACTGGAGAGTTTTAGTATTGCGCATAGAAGCAAACGCAAGCGGTGTGCATTTGCGTTATAGTTGCGTGCCCCACGTGGTGCGTGCGCCTCATCGCCATGCGCCATCCAAGACCGCAATTTTGGGCTCCGCGCACGCGCAGTGTGGAACACGCAAAGCTGAAACAAACAAAACACACAGCGCTTCCGTTCGCTCGTATACGCAGTACTAAAACTCACTACTGTTTCACCGGCTTCGAAGGCCAACGAAACGTGCTGCAGCGAGCAGACGTGCAAGCAGGTAGGCGTTCCTTTGAACTGGAAAGGCTGAGATTGGCAAAACGAAGGAGCGTAAAAATGAAAGTAATTCAATGTTATAAAAATTTAATAACCAAAAGAGCTTTCTTTTTTTCTTTTTTTACTTTGGGGCATTTGGTCTGAAAGGATATTGGCGGCGACTTTGGACGTTTTGCGGAATGTCAGAAGTCGCGACTTTGTTAGCAAAATATACCTTACCAAATAATGTAATTTTACATGGAGTTCTCACATTAGCTAGAAAGTTTTCATTGACATTAGACTATTTTTATTTTATTACTTGGTAATTAAGAATGCTGCAATTGGCACAAGTGATTATAATTAGCACACTTTTGATTGTCATATTTGTTCGCGCGTTTGAAATTAGAACAAAAGAAACAAATTATATTAGAGCTTGAAAAAGTATGTATTAAAATATCTGAATTTTTATACTATTATTATTTTTAATACAAATCGCGGCAATGTATGCACCCATTTAACGCCAAGGTCACGAAAATGCGCCATTTAACCATAAAAGTCTTTTCCAGAAAGGTGTAATTTTTTTTTTCTTTTTACCAAGCAAAAAATGTTAACATCATTATCAAGCTAGACAAACTATCAAACACTGGATGTAAGATAAAGTACTATGCGTCAAACGTTGCTATAAAAAGCACACACACAATTCAGCTGTCTGACTCGGATTCCGTCTTTGGGTTTTCGCAGTGAGAACAGCGTTTATTAATTTATACGTTTTGTGGACATAATCTAAAAATTAGAATTATTCTCTTATTCTTGTGCTGGAAATAATGTTAAACCAAATAATTATCTTAATACCCAAAGACCCATTAAAAGGCCCGCAGTTCATTATTTCCGATTACAATTATCTGAGCGAGAAAAGGCAGCGAGAACGGACAAATATCAGCGCTGATTTTTTCAACAGCTACAAATATCAGCCTAGATCGAACATGTATGTCACAAAATAAATTTTCTGCGAACAACTTCTCTAACTAAATAATAACGTTGTGAGACGCGGGTGTGTTCAGATAAGGACGGTCATGGCGGGGTCATGCCATGACCGTCCTTATAAGCAGGGGATCAGCCTGCTTATAAGGACGGCTGATCCCGTGCTCACTGTCAAGGAGTGAGCACGGGATCAGCCGAACCATGCGGACCACTACTTTTTTTCATCTTGCTCGTACAGATTTCGGCCTTCCAGTTTCCGGTGCCTGAGTCCCTGCCCAGCCGTGACGCCGCCGTTCTCGTGAGCGGTTCCTCGGATCATCGTGCTGGATAGCCTCGATATCGGCAGGCTGCCACCTATCTGTGGGATAATCTGTAAGCAATCTCTCCTTGTTCCCTCGACCTCAACCGAGCATCGTCAGCGACACTGTCATCTGCGCCGCCTACAAACGCCCATATAAGCAGTTTGGAACGTCTTCAGCCCTTGAGTGAGCACGGGATCAGCCGAACCATGCGGACCACTCATTTTTTCATCTCGCTCGTACAGATTTCGGCCTTCCAGTTTCCGGTGCCTGAGTCCCTGCCCAGCCGTGACGCCGCCGTTCTCGTGAGCGGTTCCTCGGATCATCGTGCTGGATCGCCTCGACATCGGCAGGCTGCCACCTATCTGTGGGATAATCTGTAAGCAATCTCTCCTTGTTCCCTCGACCTCAACCGAGCATCGTCAGCGACACTGTCATCTGCGCCGCCTACAAACGCCCATATAAGCAGTTTGGAACGTCTTCAGCCCTTGAGTGAGCACGGGATCAGCCGAACCATGTGGACCACCAATTTTTTCATCTTGCTCGTACAGATTTCGGCCTTCCAGTTTCCGGTGCCTGAGTCCCTGCCCAGCCGTGACGCCGCCGTTCTCGTGAGCGGTTCCTCGGATCATCGTGCTGGATCGCCTCGACATCGGCAGGCTGCCACCTATCTGTGGGATAATCTGTAAGCAATCTCTCCTTGTTCCCTCGACCTCAACCGAGCATCGTCAGCGACACTGTCATCTGCGCCGCCTACAAACGCCCATATAAGCAGTTTGGAACGTCTTCAGCCCTTGAGTGAGCACGGGATCAGCCGAACCATGCGGACCACTCATTTTTTCATCTTGCTCGTACAGATTTCGGCCTTCCAGTTTCCGGTGCCTGAGTCCCTGCCCAGCCGTGACGCCGCCGTTCTCGTGAGCGGTTCCTCGGATCATCGTGCTGGATCGCCTCGACATCGGCAGGCTGCCACCTATCTGTGGGATAATCTGTAAGCAATCTCTCCTTGTTCCCTCGACCTCAACCGAGCATCGTCAGCGACACTGTCATCTGCGCCGCCTACAAACGCCCATATAAGCAGTTTGGAACGTCTTCAGCCCTTGAGTGAGCACGGGATCAGCCGAACCATGCGGACCACCAATTTTTTCATCTTGCTCGTACAGATTTCGGCCTTCCAGTTTCCGGTGCCTGAGTCCCTGCCCAGCCGTGACGCCGCCGTTCTCGTGAGCGGTTCCTCGGATCATCGTGCTGGATCACCTCGACATCGGCAGGCTGCCACCTATCTGTGGGATAATCTGTAAGCAATCCCTCCTTGTTCCCTCGACCTCAACCGAGCATCGTCAGCGACACTGTCATCTGCGCCGCCTACAAACGCCCATATAAGCAGCTTGGAACGTCTTCAGCCCTAGAGTGAGCACGGGATCAGCCGAACCATGCGGACCACTCATTTTTTCATCTTGCTCGTACAGATTTCGGCCTTCCAGTTTCCGGTGCCTGAGCCTCTGCCCAGCCGTGACGCCGCCGTTCTCGTGAGCGGTTCCTCGGATCATCGTGCTGGATCGCCTCGACATCGGCAGGCTGCCACCTATCTGTGGGATAATCTGTAAGCAATCCCTCCTTGTTCCCTCGACCTCAACCGAGCATCGTCAGCGACACTGTCATCTGCGCCGCCTACAAACGCCCATATAAGCAGTTTGGAACGTCTTCAGCCCTTGAGTGAGCACGGGATCAGCCGAACCATGCGGACCACCAATTTTTTCATCTTGCTCGTACAGATTTCGGCCTTCCAGTTTCCGGTGCCTGAGTCCCTGCCCAGCCGTGACGCCGCCGTTCTCGTGAGCGGTTCCTCGGATCATCGTGCTGGATCACCTCGACATCGGCAGGCTGCCACCTATCTGTGGGATAATCTGTAAGCAATCCCTCCTTGTTCCCTCGACCTCAACCGAGCATCGTCAGCGACACTGTCATCTGCGCCGCCTACAAACGCCCATATAAGCAGCTTGGAACGTCTTCAGCCCTAGAGTGAGCACGGGATCAGCCGAACCATGCGGACCACTCATTTTTTCATCTTGCTCGTACAGATTTCGGCCTTCCAGTTTCCGGTGCCTGAGTCTCTGCCCAGCCGTGACGCCGCCGTTCTCGTGAGCGGTTCCTCGGATCATCGTGCTGGATCGCCTCGACATCGGCAGGCTGCCACCTATCTGTGGGATAATCTGTAAGCAATCCCTCCTTGTTCCCTCGACCTCAACCGAGCATCGTCAGCGACACTGTCATCTGCGCCGCCTACAAACGCCCATATAAGCAGTTTGGAACGTCTTCAGCCCTTGAGTGAGCACGGGATCAGCCGAACCATGCGGACCCCCAATTTTTTCATCTTGCTCGTACAGATTTCGGCCTTCCAGTTTCCGGTGCCTGAGTCCCTGCCCAGCCGTGACGCCGCCGTTCTCGTGAGCGGTTCCTCGGATCATCGTGCTGGATCACCTCGACATCGGCAGGCTGCCACCTATCTGTGGGATAATCTGTAAGCAATCCCTCCTAGTTCCCTCGACCTCAACCGAGCATCGTCAGCGACACTGTCATCTGCGCCGCCTACAAACGCCCATATAAGCAGCTTGGAACGTCTTCAGCCCTAGAGTGAGCACGGGATCAGCCGAACCATGCGGACCACTCATTTTTTCATCTTGCTCGTACAGATTTCGGCCTTCCAGTTTCCGGTGCCTGAGTCTCTGCCCAGCCGTGACGCCGCCGTTCTCGTGAGCGGTTCCTCGGATCATCGTGCTGGATCGCCTCGACATCGGCAGGCTGCCACCTATCTGTGGGATAATCTGTAAGCAATCCCTCCTTGTTCCCTCGACCTCAACCGAGCATCGTCAGCGACACTGTCATCTGCGCCGCCTACAAACGCCCATATAAGCAGCTTGGAACGTCTTCAGCCCTTGAGTGAGCACGGGATCAGCCGAACCATGCGGACCACTCATTTTTTCATCTTGCTCGTACAGATTTCGGCCTTCCAGTTTCCGGTGCCTGAGTCTCTGCCCAGCCGTGACACCGCCGTTCTCGTGAGCGGTTCCTCGGATCATCGTGCTGGATCGCCTCGACATCGGCAGGCTGCCACCTATCTGTGGGATAATCTGTAAGCAATCCCTCCTTGTTCCCTCGACCTCAACCGAGCATCGTCAGCGACACTGTCATCTGCGCCGCCTACAAACGCCCATATAAGCAGCTTGGAACGTCTTCAGCCCTTGAGTCAGCACGGGATCAGCCGAACTATGCGGACCACTCATTTTTTCATCTCGCTCGTACAGATTTCGGCCTTCCAGTTTCCGGTGCCTGAGTCCCTGCCCAGCCGTGACGCCGCCGTTTTAGTGAGCGGTTCCTCGGATCATCGTGCTGGATCGCCTCGACATCGGCAGGCTGCCATTTATCTGTGGGATAATCTGTAAGCAATCCTTCCTTGTTCCCTCGACCTCAACCGAGCATCGTCAGCGACACTGTCATCTGCGCCGCCTACAAACGCCCATATAAGCAGCTTGGAACGTCTTCAGCCCTTGAGTGAGCACGGGATCAGCCGAACCATGCGGACCACTCATTTTTTCACCTTGCTCGTACAGATTTCGGCCTTCCAGTTTCCGGTGCCTGAGTCCCTGCCCAGCCGTGACGCCGCCGTTCTCGTGAGCGGTTCCTCGGATCATCGTGCTGGATCGCCTCGACATCGGCAGGCTGCCATTTATCTGTGGGATAATCTGTAAGCAATCCCTCCTTGTTCCCTCGACCTCAACCGAGCATCGTCAGCGACACTGTCATCTGCGCCGCCTACAAACGCCCATATAAGCAGCTTGGAACGTCTTCAGCCCTTGAGTGAGCACGGGATCAGCCGAACCATGCGGACCACTCATTTTTTCATCTTGCTCGTACAGATTTCGGCCTTCCAGTTTCCGGTGCCTGAGTCCCTGCCCAGCCGTGACGCCGCCGTTCTCGTGAGCGGTTCCTCGGATCATCGTGCTGGATCGCCTCGACATCGGCAGGCTGCCACCTATCTGTGGGGTAATCTGTAAGCAATCCCTCCTTGTTCCCTCGACATCTACCAAGCATCGTCAGCGACACTGTCATCTGCGCCGCCTACAAACGCCCATAGAAGCAGCTTGGAACGTCTTCAGCCCTTGAGTGAGCACGGGATCAGCCGAACCATGCGGACCACTCATTTTGTCATCTTGCTCGTACAGATTTCGGCCTTCCAGTTTCCGGTGCCTGAGTCCCTGCCCAGCCGTGACGCCGCCGTTCTCGTGAGCGGTTCCTCGGATCATCGTGCTGGATCGCCTCCACATCGGCAGGCTGCCACCTATCTGTGGGGTAATCTGTAAGCAATCCCTCCTTGTTCCCTCGACCTCAACCGAGCATCGTCAGCGACACTGTCATCTGCGCCGCCTACAAACGCCCATATAAGCAGCTTGGAACGTCTTCAGCCCTAGAGTGAGCACGGGATCAGCCGAACCATGCGGACCACTCATTTTTTCATCTTGCTCGTACAGATTTCGGCCTTCCAGTTTCCGGTGCCTGAGTCTCTGCCCAGCCGTGACGCCGCCGTTCTCGTGAGCGGTTCCTCGGATCATCGTGCTGGATCGCCTCGACATCGGCAGGCTGCCACCTATCTGTGGGATAATCTGTAAGCAATCCCTCCTTGTTCCCTCGACCTCAACCGAGCATCGTCAGCGACACTGTCATCTGCGCCGCCTACAAACGCCCATATAAGCAGTTTGGAACGTCTTCAGCCCTTGAGTGAGCACGGGATCAGCCGAACCATGCGGACCACCAATTTTTTCATCTTGCTCGTACAGATTTCGGCCTTCCAGTTTCCGGTGCCTGAGTCCCTGCCCAGCCGTGACGCCGCCGTTCTCGTGAGCGGTTGCTCGGATCATCGTGCTGGATCACCTCGACATCGGCAGGCTGCCACCTATCTGTGGGATAATCTGTAAGCAATCCCTCCTTGTTCCCTCGACCTCAACCGAGCATCGTCAGCGACACTGTCATCTGCGCCGCCTACAAACGCCCATATAAGCAGCTTGGAACGTCTTCAGCCCTAGAGTGAGCACGGGATCAGCCGAACCATGCGGACCACTCATTTTTTCATCTTGCTCGTACAGATTTCGGCCTTCCAGTTTCCGGTGCCTGAGTCTCTGCCCAGCCGTGACGCCGCCGTTCTCGTGAGCGGTTCCTCGGATCATCGTGCTGGATCGCCTCGACATCGGCAGGCTGCCACCTATCTGTGGGATAATCTGTAAAAATCCCTCCTTGTTCCCTCGACCTCAACCGAGCATCGTCAGCGACACTGTCATCTGCGCCGCCTACAAACGCCCATATAAGCAGCTTGGAACGTCTTCAGCCCTTGAGTGAGCACGGGATCAGCCGAACCATGCGGACCACTAATTTTTTCATCTTGCTCGTACAGATTTCGGCCTTCCAGTTTCCGGTGCCTGAGTCTCTGCCCAGCCGTGACACCGCCGTTCTCGTGAGCGGTTCCTCGGATCATCGTGCTGGATCGCCTCGACATCGGCAGGCTGCCACCTATCTGTGGGATAATCTGTAAGCAATCCCTCCTTGTTCCCTCGACCTCAACCGAGCATCGTCAGCGACACTGTCATCTGCGCCGCCTACAAACGCCCATATAAGCAGCTTGGAACGTCTTCAGCCCTTGAGTCAGCACGGGATCAGCCGAACCATGCGGACCACTCATTTTTTCATCTCGCTCGTACAGATTTCGGCCTTCCAGTTTCCGGTGCCTGAGTCCCTGCCCAGCCGTGACGCCGCCGTTTTAGTGAGCGGTTCCTCGGATCATCGTGCTGGATCGCCTCGACATCGGCAGGCTGCCATTTATCTGTGGGATAATCTGTAAGCAATCCTTCCTTGTTCCCTCGACCTCAACCGAGCATCGTCAGCGACACTGTCATCTGCGCCGCCTACAAACGCCTATATAAGCAGCTTGGAACGTCTTCAGCCCTTGAGTGAGCACGGGATCAGCCGAACCATGCGGACCACTCATTTTTTCACCTTGCTCGTACAGATTTCGGCCTTCCAGTTTCCGGTGCCTGAGTCCCTGCCCAGCCGTGACGCCGCCGTTTTAGTGAGCGGTTCCTCGGATCATCGTGCTGGATCGCCTCGACATCGGCAGGCTGCCATTTATCTGTGGGATAATCTGTAAGCAATCCCTCCTTGTTCCCTCGACCTCAACCGAGCATCGTCAGCGACACTGTCATCTGCGCCGCCTACAAACGCCCATATAAGCAGCTTGGAACGTCTTCAGCCCTTGAGTGAGCACGGGATCAGCCGAACCATGCGGACCACTCATTTTTTCATCTTGCTCGTACAGATTTCGGCCTTCCAGTTTCCGGTGCCTGAGTCCCTGCCCAGCCGTGACGCCGCCGTTCTCGTGAGCGGTTCCTCGGATCATCGTGCTGGATCGCCTCGACATCGGCAGGCTGCCACCTATCTGTGGGGTAATCTGTAAGCAATCCCTCCTTGTTCCCTCGACATCTACCAAGCATCGTCAGCGACACTGTCATCTGCGCCGCCTACAAACGCCCATAGAAGCAGCTTGGAACGTCTTCAGCCCTTGAGTGAGCACGGGATCAGCCGAACCATGCGGACCACTCATTTTGTCATCTTGCTCGTACAGATTTCGGCCTTCCAGTTTCCGGTGCCTGAGTCCCTGCCCAGCCGTGACGCCGCCGTTCTCGTGAGCGGTTCCTCGGATCATCGTGCTGGATCGCCTCGACATCGGCAGGCTGCCACCTATCTGTGGGGTAATCTGTAAGCAATTCCTCCTTGTTCCCTCGACCTCAACCGAGCATCGTCAGCGACACTGTCATCTGCGCCGCCTACAAACGCCCATATAAGCAGCTTGGAACGTCCTCAGCCCTTGAGTGAGCACGGGATCAGCCGAACCATGCGGACCACTCATTTTTTCATCTTGCTCGTACAGATTTCGGCCTTCCAGTTTCCGGTGCCTGAGTCCCTGCCCAGCCGTGACGCCGCCGTTCTCGTGAGCGGTTCCTCGGATCATCGTGCTGGATCGCCTCGACATCGGCAGGCTGCCACCTATCTGTGGGATAATCTGTAAGCAATCTCTCCTTGTTCCCTCGACCTCAACCGAGCATCGTCAGCGACACTGTCATCTGCGCCGCCTACAAACGCCCATAGAAGCAGCTTGGAACGTCTTCAGCCCTTGAGTGAGCACGGGATCAGCCGAACCATGCGGACCACTCATTTTTTCATCTTGCTCGTACATATTTCGGCCTTCCAGTTTCCGGTGCCTGAGTCTCTGCCCAGCCGTGACGCCGCCGTTCTCGTGAGCGGTTCCTCGGATCATCGTGCTGGATCGCCTCGATATCGGCAGGCTGCCACCTATCTGTGGGATAATCTGTAAGCAATCCCTCCCTGTTCCCTCGACCTCAACCGAGCATCGTCAGCGACACTGTCATCTGCGCCGCCTACAAACGCCCATATAAGCAGCTTGGAACGTCTTCAGCCCTAGAGTGAGCACGGGATCAGCCGAACCATGCGGACCACTCATTTTTTCATCTTGCTCGTACAGATTTCGGCCTTCCAGTTTCCGGTGCCTGAGTCTCTGCCCAGCCGTGACGCCGCCGTTCTCGTGAGCGGTTCCTCGGATCATCGTGCTGGATCGCCTCGACATCGGCAGGCTGCCACCTATCTGTGGGATAATCTGTAAGCAATCCCTCCTTGTTCCCTCGACCTCAACCGAGCATCGTCAGCGACACTGTCATCTGCGCCGCCTACAAACGCCCATATAAGCAGCTTGGAACGTCTTCAGCCCTTGAGTGAGCACGGGATCAGCCGAACCATGCGGACCACTAATTTTTTCATCTTGCTCGTACAGATTTCGGCCTTCCAGTTTCCGGTGCCTGAGTCTCTGCCCAGCCGTGACACCGCCGTTCTCGTGAGCGGTTCCTCGGATCATCGTGCTGGATCGCCTCGACATCGGCAGGCTGCCACCTATCTGTGGGATAATCTGTAAGCAATCCCTCCTTGTTCCCTCGACCTCAACCGAGCATCGTCAGCGACACTGTCATCTGCGCCGCCTACAAACGCCCATATAAGCAGCTTGGAACGTCTTCAGCCCTTGAGTGAGCACGGGATCAGCCGAACCATGCGGACCACTCATTTTTTCATCTCGCTCGTACAGATTTCGGCCTTCCAGTTTCCGGTGCCTGAGTCCCTGCCCAGCCGTGACGCCGCCGTTTTAGTGAGCGGTTCCTCGGATCATCGTGCTGGATCGCCTCGACATCGGCTGGCTGCCATTTATCTGTGGGATAATCTGTAAGCAATCCTTCCTTGTTCCCTCGACCTCAACCGAGCATCGTCAGCGACACTGTCATCTGCGCCGCCTACAAACGCCCATATAAGCAGCTTGGAACGTCTTCAGCCCTTGAGTGACCACGGGATCAGCCGAACCATGCGGACCACTCATTTTTTCATCTCGCTCGTACAGATTTCGGCCTTCCAGTTTCCGGTGCCTGAGTCCCTGCCCAGCCGTGACGCCGCCGTTCTCGTGAGCGGTTCCTCGGATCATCGTGCTGGATCGCCTCGACATCGGCAGGCTGCCATTTATCTGTGGGATAATCTGTAAGCAATCCCTCCTTGTTCCCTCGACCTCAACCGAGCATCGTCAGCGACACTGTCATCTGCGCCGCCTACAAACGCCCATATAAGCAGCTTGGAACGTCTTCAGCCCTTGAGTGAGCACGGGATCAGCCGAACCATGCGGACCACTCATTTTTTCATCTTGCTCGTACAGATTTCGGCCTTCCAGTTTCCGGTGCCTGAGTCCCTGCCCAGCCGTGACGCCGCCGTTCTCGTGAGCGGTTCCTCGGATCATCGTGCTGGATCGCCTCGACATCGGCAGGCTGCCACCTATCTGTGGGATAATCTGTAAGCAATCCCTCCTTGTTCCCTCGACCTCAACCGAGCATCGTCAGCGACACTGTCATCTGCGCCGCCTACAAACGCCCATATAAGCAGCTTGGAACGTCTTCAGCCCTTGAGTGAGCACGGGATCAGCCGAACCATGCGGACCACTCATTTTTTCATCTTGCTCGTACAGATTTCGGCCTTCCAGTTTCCGGTGCCTGAGTCCCTGCCCAGCCGTGACGCCGCCGTTCTCGTGAGCGGTTCCTCGGATCATCGTGCTGGATCGCCTCGACATCGGCAGGCTGCCACCTATCTGTGGGTTAATCTGTAAGCAATCCCTCCTTGTTCCCTCGACATCTACCAAGCATCGTCAGCGACACTGTCATCTGCGCCGCCTACAAACGCCCATAGAAGCAGCTTGGAACGTCTTCAGCCCTTGTGTGAGCACGGGATCAGCCGAACCATGCGGACCACTCATTTTGTCATCTTGCTCGTACAGATTTGGGCCTTCCAGTTTCCGGTGCCTGAGTCCCTGCCCAGCCGTGACGCCGCCGTTCTCGTGAGCGGTTCCTCGGATCATCGTGCTGGATCGCCTCGACATCGGCAGGCTGCCACCTATCTGTGGGGTAATCTGTAAGCAATCCCTCCTTGTTCCCTCGACCTCAACCGAGCATCGTCAGCGACACTGTCATCTGCGCCGCCTACAAACGCCCATATAAGCAGCTTGGAACGTCTTCAGCCCTTGAGTGAGCACGGGATCAGCCGAACCATGCGGACCACTCATTTTTTCATCTTGCTCGTACAGATTTCGGCCTTCCAGTTTCCGGTGCCTGAGTCCCTGCCCAGCCGTGACGCCGCCGTTCTCGTGAGCGGTTCCTCGGATCATCGTGCTGGATCGCCTCGACATCGGCAGGCTGCCACCTATCTGTGGGATAATCTGTAAGCAATCCCTCCTTGTTCCCTCGACCTCAACCGAGCATCGTCAGCGACACTGTCATCTGCGCCGCCTACAAACGCCCATATAAGCAGCTTGGAACGTCTTCAGCCCTTGAGTGAGCACGGGATCAGCCGAACCATGCGGACCACTCATTTTTTCATCTTGCTCGTACAGATTTCGGCCTTCCAGTTTCCGGTGCCTGAGTCTCTGCCCAGCCGTGACGCCGCCGTTCTCGTGAGCGGTTCCTCGGATCATCGTGCTGGATCGCCTCGATATCGACAGGCTGCCACCTATCTGTGGGATAATCTGTAAGCAATCCCTCCCTGTTCCCTCGACCTCAACCGAGCATCGTCAGCGACACTGTCATCTGCGCCGCCTACAAACGCCCATATAAGCAGCTTGGAACGTCTTCAGCCGTAGAGTGAGCACGGGATCAGCCGAACCATGCGGACCACTCATTTTTTCATCTTGCTCGTACAGATTTCGGCCTTCCAGTTTCCGGTGCCTGAGTCTCTGCCCAGCCGTGACGCCGCCGTTCTCGTGAGCGGTTCCTCGGATCATCGTGCTGGATCGCCTCGACATCGGCAGGCTGCCACCTATCTGTGGGATAATCTGTAAGCAATCCCTCCTTGTTCCCTCGACCTCAACCGAGCATCGTCAGCGACACTGTCATCTGCGCCGCCTACAAACACCCATATAAGCAGCTTGGAACGTCTTCAGCCCTTGAGTGAGCACGGGATCAGCCGAACCATGCGGACCACTCATTTTTTCATCTTGCTCGTACAGATTTCGGCCTTCCAGTTTCCGGTGCCTGAGTCCCTGCCCAGCCGTGACGCCGCCGTTCTCGTGAGCGGTTCCTCGGATCATCGTGCTGGATCGCCTCGACATCGGCAGGCTGCCACCTATCTGTGGGATAATCTGTAAGCAATCTCTCCTTGTTCCCTCGACCTCAACCGAGCATCGTCAGCGACACTGTAATCTGCGCCACCTACAAACGCCTAAATAAGCAGCTTCGAACGTCTTCAGCCCTTGAGTGAGCACGGGATCAGCCGAACCATGCGGACCACTCATTTTGTCATCTTGCTCGTACAGATTTCGGCCTTCCAGTTTCCGGTGCCTGAGTCCCTGCCCAGCCGTGACGCCGCCGTTCTCGTGAGCGGTTCCTCGGATCATCGTGCTGGATCGCCTCGACATCGGCAGGCTGCCACCTATCTGTGGGATAATCTGTAAGCAATCTCTCCTTGTTCCCTCGACCTCAACCGAGCATCGTCAGCGACACTGTAATCTGCGCCGCCTACAAACGCCCATATAAGCAGCTTGGAACGTCTTCAGCCCTTGAGTGAGCACGGGATCAGCCGAACCATGCGGACCACTCATTTTGTCATCTTGCTCGTACAGATTTCGGCCTTCCAGTTTCCGGTGCCTGAGTCCCTGCCCAGCCGTGACGCCGCCGTTCTCGTGAGCGGTTCCTCGGATCATCGTGCTGGATCGCCTCGACATTGGCAGGCTGCCACCTATCTGTGGGATAATCTGTAGGCAATCTCTCCTTGTTCCCTCGACCTCAACCGAGCATCGTCAGCGACACTGTCATCTGCGCCTCCTACAAACGCCCATATAAGCAGCTTGGAACGTCTTCAGCCCTTGAGTGAGCACGGGATCAGCCGAACCATGCGGACCACTCATTTTGTCATCTTTCTCGTGCAGGTTGGTCCACCTCCCTCGTTATACGCTAACAAAAACAAGCGATATATGGTTATTGCTGTTTCCGTGGTCACAAGTGTTTCAAAAAACTGTTTGTGACTCAGTTGATGTGGTGTACCTTCTACTAAAAACTTCCGGAGACGTGTAATCTAATCCCGGACCGATGAACGAGGCCCAACTTAAACTGTTTAACGAGATGCACTCAATGCTGACAGCCGTTAACGAGCTCTCCCTTAGGATGGATCAGGCTCAATCGGGTATAATTGCTACACTTAACGAAGTTAAAAAAGTCAAGAATCTATCAAGGGGGCCATAACGGAAATAAAAACGAGACTGAACGAGGTTGAAAATAAAACTGCTGCAGTCCCTAACCTTCAGCTTGAAGTAACCATAGCGCGAAGCTTGGCGGAAGAAGTGCAAAAAGAGAACATAGTACTAAGAACACGCCTAGATGATGCTGAAGATCGTTCACGCCGTGGTAATTTGGTTTTTTTCAGGATGGCTGACATAATATCTGAATCATGGGCGCAGACAGAACAAACAATTATGAACATATTTAGACAGTCCCTTAATCTACAAGTATCGGACGAAGCTAGTGTTCGGGCCCATAGAATCGGCACGTTCTGTCAGAACAAATGCCGCCCAGTCATCGTGAAATTCGCGTCTTACAAATTGAAAGACAACGTTCTTCTCTCAAGGGCCCCCCTGAAAGCAAAACGCATAACAGTAAGCGAAGACTACTCAATTGGGACACGTATCGCTCGAAAAAAATCTAATCGATTTCGCGAAAGAAAAAGGCGGCCCTTTTAAGCTTCGACATAACAGAATTCACATTAACAATAAATGCTATGCTTTTGATCTGACCACCGAAAATGTGTACGAGGTTGGTCCCTCTACTACGCCGGTTGTTACTGTCCCACATAATTCCCTGCCGCTAATGACTCATCTCAGCCATCAACATCGCAATAACAGGCCGCGAGGGGTGAAGTGTCTCTTTCACCTGTCTCTGTAGTATCAGTACTTTATACAAATATTAGAAGCCTCGTTAAAAAACGAGACGACTTGTGTTCTATTGTTGATTCAACAGCTGCTGATGTTGTTTTAACGGAAACTTGGCTCACTGGGACGGTGCGTGATTGCGAACTTTTTTATGGACCTAAAAGGTACAATATTTACAGGAACGATCGGCAAGATAGGTGCGGTGGGGGCGTTTTAGTTGCCATTGCAAGTCATATTGATTATTTTTGTTTAAACATAGCTAGCGATTTGGAAATAGTTTGGGTATGTCTTGGTACTAATCACATAAAGTGGATCATGGGAGTTTGCTATAGGCCGCCCTCGTGCTCAACATCTTTTATTAAAGCTATGCAGGACTCCATAAATCTGGTCGTCATTCGCTTTCCCAGTTCGCCAATTTTCCTGTTGGGAGATTTTAATTATCCTGATATTGTGTGGACAGGTAATAACCCACCAACAGGCACACCCTCATCTGCCTCATCTGAATGCAATGATTTTGTTAGCCTCTGTTTAGATTTTTGTTTCACGCAATTAGTTACTCAACCAACCAGAGTGACCCCTTTGACGGCGAACGTATTGGACCTTGTTCTCGCTACTCATCCTGAACTCGTTTCAACCATCTTCTATCTTCCAGGGCTTAGTGATAATTCCATATTGCATTTAATGTAAAAGCAGCAGTACCAAAACCATCAACTAATGTAAAGCAATTTCGAGATTACGCTAAAGCTAACTTTGATAAAATTAATCTTGACCTTGCAACTTTCCTCGATGAATATTTATCACTCTTCTCAAGTCGCTCAGTAGAAAAAAACGAACTTTTTCAAAACTGAAGTTAATAAACTAACAAATCAGTACATTCCCTTAAGGAGAGTTATCGAAAACTCAGTCACACTGGTTCACCAGAGCCTTAAAACGCTTATCAAACAAAACAAAACGTCTATTTCGCGCCGCAAAATTATCCACGTGCGAGCACCGTTTGTTGCGTTATCGTACTGCTGCTGAAGTGTACAAAAAAGCAATAGAAAACGCCAAACTAGAATTCATGACTCATACCCTACCCGCAATGTTGATCAACAATCCAATAAACAAAAAGACGCAGTCATCTATCACACTAAAAACCGCAAATGGTGATTGTATAGCCAGCGATTAGTGTATAAATTTATTAAATAGTGCTTTTGCAGATTCATTCTCTGCTGATAACATGCACGATTCCCTTCGCTAGAGAGTGCCGATTACTTGCCCATCGGTCCTCTTTTTCTTGATTACGTTGGTGTCGGTCGTATCATAGATAAACTCAAACTGTCATCTTCAGCAGGAGTGGACGGTATTAATTCCAAGTTTTTACAAAACACTAAACAATACTCCTCAATTATTTGAACAAAATTATTTGAACAATCTATAGAAGACGCTGTTCTCCCATCAGACTGGAAGGTAGGAAGGTGCCAGGTGGTACCCATTCACAAGGCTGGAGATAAACATTCCCCTCTTAATTATCGTCCGATCTCAATAACCAGCATTCCTTGCAAACTTCTTGAACATATCATTTTTTCTCACCTCGTAACTTCTATGAATCTAACAACTTCTTCAACAATGCCCAACACGGTTTTCGAAAAACATTTTCATGTGAGACCCAACTACTATCTTTCACGAATGACCTACATCACATTCTGGACCGAGGATCCCAGGCGGACTGCGTTTTCCTGGATTTCGCCAAAGCATTTGACAAAGTTTCTTACAATCTTCTGCTTCTAAAACTTTCCAAACTTAACATAGACAATAACGTTCTCGCATGGATACAGTCTTTTTTTAACTCAACGCTCTCAATTTGTCACTGTGAATAACAATAACTCCTCTTTTGTCAAAGTTGCGTCAGGGGTTCCGCAAGGGACAGTCTTAGGGCCGTCGCTATTCTTAATTTATATTAACGACCTACTCACTAGTGTCTCTTCGTCCGTGTCTCTGTTCGCTGACGACTGTGTACTTTACCGTCAAATTCTCAATCATGACACTTGTATACTCCAATCAGAAATTAATGCTATTTACCGTTGGTCTGACTCGTGGTCTATGAAGCTTAACACTAACAAATGCAAGGTCATGCGTGTGTCTTGCCAGTCCCAGGACTGTCCTATTTCCTTAATAATGCTCATCTAGAACCGGTATCTTCGTACAAATATTTAGGCTTACATATAGACCGTTTTATCGTGGGTAGCGCCATTTTGAGAGCGAGAGAGAAAAGGGGAAAGGGCTACCGGCGCTTTCCCCCTTTCTAATTGTGTAAAAAGAGTAAAAGTCCCGGATGGAGAGGCTTGGCCGGTGTTGGGTGTCTGCTGTGCCCCAACTTCTTTCGCGCGTTCTTTTCTGTTTTAGACTCGCAAACTTAATTAGTGCCACGGGCTTCGATGGCAACAGTGCCCCGGTCATCGGGACACCATTGCTCGGTCATAGGGTGCACGAATAACGACAGAAAGCGTCGAATGCCACCCAAGGACCTCGTAGCTTTCATGGAATTCGGCAAGGCCCGTGCGGCTGCAATGTTTTGAAGTTCCACCGCTTTCCGCGTGACTGGAAATGATGAACCATTCATGAATTTTTGCTTGCAATAGGCCCATTTCAACGCAGCCGTTTTTAGTAATGAACAAGCGATACACAAAAGGGGAACCTCAATTAACTTTTGTAAACACCCGGAGCTGCTACATATCGTTTTGCTGAGCTGCTTTTATCTTGCGTGTCCGTGTTCTCATATTTCATTGTGGTTGAACGACGAAGACGTTCTAGATGTGCTTATATCGAACCGCAGAAAGCGACAAAGCAGCCACGAATTATTTTACTATTTGATGCAACATTTTGAGTAGTAACCTCCAATTTCTATCACTGACACGTTCGCTGCCGCTGTTCCCCCGTTGCCGCACTGGCGGATGCCTTGACTCGGACAAAGAAACGTACACACTGGGCTCGAAGACGCAGATCGCAACACACGAGTCGTACCCTGGAGCGACTATCCAGCGCTTCAAAGCGCCCAATCAACGGAAATAACCCAAAAAACTCACCAGCGGCACTCCAAGGAGCGCTTTTGCCGGCTCTCTGGTATCGCACAGGGGATCGCTATTCAGGAAAACCGATAGAACTACCTTTTCAACAATTTCTAGCCTCACCCGGCGGCGGAAATAAGCCTTCAACTAAGTGTTGTAAGTGATGAAATCGAGTCAGTCACCACTGCAAATTATCAATATTAAGATAAATTCAATTACAAAATTTTACAAGCTGAAACAGCAATTATCACGAGAAAACTGGCACGCACCTTGCGAGCGTACCCCATGTTCATCGGCGGTACAGCGTTCGGTGCGTGCTCCATTCACAAGCTGTTCGAGCACAGTCGAGAAGGTGGTGTTGAGGAAATGTCTTTTCGGTTTACGAACGCAACCCACTGCCCCCAAGACCGGGGTCATGTGGAAAGCGATGGAGCTTAAAGACATTGCAGCCGCTCTCGCCTTGCCGGATTCATTGCAAGCTACATAGGTCCTCGGACAGTATTCGACATTTGCCGTCGTTATTCGTGCACCCTATGACCGAGCAATGGTGTCCCGATGACCGCGGAACTGTTGCCATCGAAGCCCGTTACTCTAATTAAGCTTGCGAGTTCAAAACAAAAAAGAAAGCGCGAACGAAGTTGGGGCACAGCAGACACCCAACACCGGCCAATCCTCCTCATCCGGGACTTTCACTCTTTCTACACAATCAGAGAGGGGGAAAGCGCCGGTAGCCCTTTCCCCTTTTCTCTCTCGCCCTCTTTCAGTAAAACGGTCTATAGGTGACATTCACTTGACGTCACTCGCTAGGTTCGCTGGCATCGCCCACCACGGTCGCCATCTTCGAGGTCTCTTGCTATCGCGAATGCCATCTGGCCGGACCTTTTGAGCGTGGTTTAGCAGTATTTTACAACTTTAAAGGGTCTTTTTGATCGAAACTAGGGGTTATTCTTATACTTTGGTGCTTTTGGAGCGCCGTCGGAGTATTGTTTGTGTGTTTTAGTTAGTTTTTGTCGCTATCGGACTCGTTTACCGCGACCGCGTTGCTCCCTCGGCTCCATGAAACGCTCCGTGTCGCCCGCCGTGCCGACGACTGTAGCTCTTGCAAGAACTAATTTTTCTGCTTTGGCGCTTTCGTAGCACGGTGTGATTACTCTTTGTTTTGTTTTGCTAGTTTCTTTATTGTTTTTCTCTAGCGGATTTTCTGTACTACGGCCGTCTAACCGTGTTGCTCCATCGCCGCTGTGTCGTACATACGTCGTGCCTCCGGTGTTCCTTCCTGTGCAGAAATATACCGTGCGGCTCACAGAGTGCGCAGCTTATGAAAAATGCGGCGCATTTTTCATTAGCCCAAGCGATTTAAAAACCGCGTGTAAGCGATTTGGCGTACGGGAAGAAAAGCGACGGCGACCCGCTTCGCTGTCGCTCGTCTCGTCCCGTCGCTCGCCAAATTGCTTACATGCGGTTCAGCCTTTACACACGGTACTCGGCGGCAACAAGGAAAACGGGGTGGCCCCGAGACCAACTTTTCTTCTCTCTTCTGTTCAACGAAGCTTCAACGATATGAAATTAGCACGCACTAGCAGCGGACGACCGCGTAGCGTACCCAAGAAAGTCAAACCGAGACCTCGAAGATGGCGGATCGACGGTGGCGCTCCCTGGCAAAATCGAACCTGCAGGCTCAGTGAATACCACCTATAGCTACTAACCTTTCATGGAAAACACATATTCAGCATATTTCAGCTAACGCTAACCGCATGTTAGGTTACATCAAGCGAAATTTTTCATTAGCCCCTGTCTCACTGAAATTAACTCTTTACAAAGTTTTAATTCGTCCCAAGTTAGAATATGCAGCTTCTGTCGGGGATCCCGGACTAGTCACTCTCGTATCTACATTGGAAGCCGTTCAGAACATATCCGCTCGTTTCATCCTCACAAACTATCACCGCACCGCTAGCGTCACCTCTATGAAAACAACCTCTCTCGTTACCACCTTTAAGCGCGATCCAAACCAACGCTCCTTTTTGCGCCTGTAGGTCGTGCGGCTGCGGATGTGACGCATTTCGTGGCGTTTTTGCTGTTTCCGGGCGCGCTTTCTGAGTCAGAACCGTGCGCTTTGGTTTGGACGGGCGAAACTTCGGCACGAGCGCACAAGCAAAGTGCAACTGCGCCAGACGCCGAGAGAAAGAGAGAGATCGCGTTGTCATGTTGGAAGAGAATAAAAGGGGGGGAGGAGAGGGCAGCCAGACGGCGAGAAACGCGGAGCCGGAACTAGCTTGCCCTCCACCGATTGGCCGGGACACAGGAGCGTCCTACTACGTCACCGCGCGTTTTTGTGCGCGTTGAGAAGAAGTTGAAATTATCCAACTTTTTTGTGCGCGCCCGGAAGGAGCGAAGAAGTGGCGCAACGTCACGAAAATACGTCATATCCGCAGCCGCACGACCTACAGGCGCAAAAAGAAGCGTTGGTTTGGATCGCGCTTTATCCCTACGTCGTAAAATTTCTCCTCTTTCCCTATTCCATAAAATGTATCACCATAATTCTTTCCTGCGCGACAAAATAATTGCTCGGCCTGTCTATGTCTCCTCCCGTCTTTATCATCAACATAAGGTGGGCATTCCTAACTCTATCACAACCACATTTTATTCATCTTTCGTTTCCCGTACATCCCAGGAGTGTGTGGTTTTCCCCTTTTATGGGGAAAACAGAAGGTTCCTTGGGTCCGGATAAAGACGTGTTTATTTGACTTAGATGCCGCACGCTTGCCCGAAGGCCAACAATGTTGCAGATGACGGCGCTGTCTCTTTTGACAGGATCACCAGTCGGAGTCCGCGCTGCCGCTATTGACAGTATCACGGAGGGGGAGGATCAGAATAGGATATGAAGGCTCCGTCGAGCAGAGCGTCCCCCAGCGAGAGTCACGCCCGTTGGATTAGGGCCTTCTTATATAGCCTGCTGGAATGGACGCGCCCGGGGTGGGTCGGATGTAGGTGGCTCCCCGGAGGGGCGGACGCGTCCAAGTCATGATCCCGGGGGGTGTGCCTTAGGCAAATCACCCGAGAAGGACGAGGGAAGGCCGTCCACCAGGGAATACGGCTTCGCCCTCGCATCCGGGACGCGCCCCCACGTGGCGGGACGCGGACCATTCGTCACATGTCGATTCGTCATAGGACGACTTGTTAACAGGACCATTCGTCGCAGCGGAACATTCGTCATAGGATAACTGGTAACAGGACCATTCGTCACAGCGGAACATTCGTCATAGGATGATTCGTCCACCAGACGATTGGTCACAGACTCACAGCGAGTGTTCTGGGAATGGTATTAGTTTTTAAACCGTAATTTTAAGCAACTGACTATCTTCGCTGAATTGCAGTAACAATAATATCAAGCTATTGTTCATTGTATGTTTGGCAGTACACACATTTGAATTTAAAGACCAACGTATGTATAATAGCATAGGACGGGCGAAATTGTTTGTTCAGTCCGTTGTGCATTGGAGCATGAAATGCTGGTATCAGGCGTTCCGAAATACATGTTCGGAAGACGGAAGACTTGATAGAACAATTTTATTGGAGAGAATCAAAAGGCAAGGTTTCGCGCAAGCGCCCTCAGGCATTCCATGCGGCGGGTGCTGCTGTAGTTTTCGACGATAAATCTGATGCGCTTGTTACAGTCCGCGTGCTTATTTGAGACTCTTGTTAGCGTCGTCCCGCCTTGAGCCTGGGCAATCTTCATCTCGGTCAGAGACTGCTCCTTCTTCAGGCAGTCCAAGAAGAACCAGAGGTTTGGCGCTGTAGAGCCCACGTTCCTCTGAAGAGAAAAAAAAAATCAAAACGACGTTATATATTTAAAAAGTGTAAACTTTAGGACGTAGGAGAGGAATGGCGCATTGAAATTAGCACTACGTGTGCCCGGTTCGTCTCCCTGTTCGCTGTATTCTTTGTGATGTTTCCATTTTGCCGCCAATGTTATGAAGGTAGTACAAAATTGAACCAGCTGGTACACACAAGGTTATCAATATAATTTCCCCCGCCACAACAACTTCAGTATGCATAACCCTAAAAAAGACAATTTAGAACCCATATTCCCATGCAAACAGCATATCATGCTTTCGCTTCTGTCCTCGTTTGTTAATGTGGTAGTTAGCATTACGTACGCATGACGAGTCTCATTATTATGCAATAACCATTCTCACATATACGTATAGCTGGTGCGTAACACCCACTTGCCCAACCTTAGAAAACTTACCTGGAAACCTCTGTGCCACGCCTCGACGCTGTTATTCGTTCTTGGTATGTCCTCCAAAGTCGACTGTCTGATGGACCACACCTACGGCGGAAAGAGTGCGGAGCACAGGCCATTCCGTCGGGGTCTGCCGACGTAGGTGTCCTCAAAATAGTTCGCCACTGGAACTGCCTCCACCGGGATTACCTCCAATAAATCTTGAAAGGCTTCTGGGATTTCAGCGGTCGGGAGAAATGCCAGCGATGGGAACATCCTCATCTGAAGAATGAAAAGAAGAATATTGCTGTATTGGGATTGACATAAAAGAGCTCTCATATCATATTCATCGAAGTTCAGGTCACTCACCAGCACTGCAAAGTCCTCTTGTGTGTCGTATGTACCCTGCAGGCCGGAAGCGGAGACCCTCCGGTACACCGACTGGCTCAGATGGAGAAAACACCCTTGAATCCTGGCGCTAGGTATAAGATCTTGGACGGCATTCATAGCCGCGATCTCAAAGTCCGAGTACACGACTTCAATGCTGTGGCGACCCATGGCGTTGAGAAGAGCAGAAAAAAACCTAGCAAAAGTATAAAAAAAAAAGTTTCCGTCACAAAATTATTTTAAGTAATTATTTCCTACCGCAACCATTTGCTCACTCTAGACAGGAAAACTGCTGTAGGAGAAACGAAACCACTGGTGATACTGCAAAAATACGAGCAATTACCTTCTGTAAGTGTCTTCTGACTTGCTAGGTAGCAGACCGTATGCCATTGGCATTACCACTTCATGAAGTACAGCGTGCACTGTATAAAGCTGGTAGAATAGAGGTGGCGTCACCTTGAAGGTCCCGTCTACTAGCAACACGGTAGACTGAGCCAAGTGGTGCAAGTTCTCGGTTGCGAAGATGAGGATTCTTGCTGAGTCGCCATCTCCACTATCATGCAGGGAAAAGGACTCGCCTTTGCTTGCCACCTGCAATGAGATGCAAAAAGCATTAAGAAAAATCCATACCGCCATCGATCACCAGGTCATTACCTTGAACTCCACGGGGACTTTGATGTCTCCTCTGGTGGACGGAATACTGTAGCTGAATGTCGCGCGCTGCCTAAATTTGCTTCCGTATGACTCGCCGCAGGTACGACGGGGCAGGCATCTGAGAAGCGGTGTCGTCACTGACGGCAGATGCAGCGTCTAAAAGAATTTGGTGTGGAGTTTCGCGGCTCCCCACTGTGACGAAAAAAAAATTGTTAAGAAACCTAATTTTTTTGTACTAAAAAAACTTTTCGGCACAAACCTGCTTTTTCTTTTATCCGATGACGGGTCCTGAGCAGGTTGAGTTCCGTTGGGTCTCCCGCGTGCGTGTGGCTGCTTGAAATGGCAATGATTCGACTGGCATCCGGATCTGTTGTCATTTTCGCCTTGCATTCACCTCTCCTGCGAC
Organism: Ixodes scapularis; assembly: GCF_016920785.2. Lineage (NCBI taxonomy): Eukaryota > Metazoa > Arthropoda > Arachnida > Ixodida > Ixodidae > Ixodes > Ixodes scapularis. The sequence continues at coordinate 155,156,540 of NW_024609868.1, read as the reverse complement.
ATATCCAGTAGCACGTTGACTCGCTCTTTCCGCTAAGCATGCATGCGCCTTGTCATGAATTAGATTGTCGTGCATAGCGGCATAGCTCCACAGGGAAAGATGCTGTTTTGGACCATAGGCGGAGAATCCTCAATGTGCTCTGGAGCGGACACAACCACAAACCTGTGCATCAAACATGTTTCGTACATTCGTAGAGTCTGATAGCACCGGCAAGACTCTCCAGGAGTCCTTGCCCCCCCCCCCCCCCCCCCCGGTTTCGCTCTTCCGTTCTCTTTGTTTGTTCTTCCGTGGGAAGGGGCTGTTGTGCCACCACACGAGGAATGACTTTGGTGCTTTTTTTTTACCATCGCCACAAGCCCGGCCGGTTATGTTACACCGCGCAGGGACGCCGCCGGTGTCGCGTATCGCAGCCACGAGTGGGTGAGATGCGATTGCCTTTGCGCGTCGCGTGCGGGTGTAACCTTCGGCCTCCTTTACTGCCATAGGGGAGGGGGGGGGGCTATTACTTATTTTTTTGGCAAGTCTGCCTCAAGAAACACTTGTTTTCCTCCGGCGCCGTCTTCAATTATGCTCCGGCTTGGAGTCCAAATACACCATACTAAACAATGCCATAATATAGCAACGGCTTAACCTTCCGTTCACCCCACACCCTCCCTCAGTCGGGAGAAAAGCTCCTGTAACATCGCTCAGTCCTAGCGGTGCCTAAAACGACGAATCAGATTATTTTGTCAATCAAGTACTCATATTAAATGACTAATTTGAAAAGACAGCAGAACGCACTAATAAGGACCGAATTCGCCGTAAAGCTCAGTATTCATTGGCAATACCAGCGATATCAGCGATTATTTTTCGAGTGCTTCATGGCACATGGGCATTAATATGACCAAGTACGGATACTGTGGCATGCGTCGCCCCTGTACCACAAGTCGTGAAGACAGAAACGCCCCTGCGGTAACTAAGCGACCACGACCTGGTCACACATTTATTTATTTTTCTTTTAAAACAAAATAATGCAACATCTCTTTGCAGATTTGTAATTACTGGTCATCAAGGGCCCATCGGGTAAAATTTAAAGAAAATCGAGAATAATGATTTTTTTTAATTGCCGCACCAAAATCGCAACATTTTGTCTTTTTCGACTATAACGAAATTTACGGGCGCAATGCAGAAAACACTTTCAACAGTATAACGCTAATTAATTTGTTAAAAGTTCACAAAGCACGAAACACTCGACACAAAAAGTTTCAGCTTTAGAACATATATTTAAAGCGACTTAAAAATTTGCTTGAAATCTATAGTCAAATAAGTTAACTTCAACTAATTCTGGAAGACAAGTATGCTTGACTTAGACGTAAAAATGTTGACGGTGTAGAAAGCTGTATTCTCTATTCCTCCGGCCTTCAATGTTGCGTCATCGCGCAGCTGGGAAAATCGTTTTTTCAACCTCCCCTCGAATGAGATTTTTCTCTCGAATACAATGAAGTATCTTGCAATACTAAGGTCTGTCCCGTTGTGTGAACAGGTTTCGCTACTTTATATAAACATTTTATTGAAAACAAAAAATAGGCATGACACCATCATGACCGTCCTTATCTGAACACACCCACGCATCTTGAGTTATGAAAGAATCCGAAATTGAGACCTATAGCGAGAAATTAAATCCAAAATAGATGTTAGTTTCGGTTTCGCTTCAGAATTAAAACGCGCATCCTTCCGTAAATATTCCGCTAAACACAGCTCTTGTTTTCAGGTTAAAGAGGTGACCTGCGCTCATAACACCCTAGCTTACTCGTACAACAAGAAATAATTTGTGTCGCTCAGTGGAGCCAGCACACTAGACAAGCTCAACAGTGGCACGCATCTCCGACCCTCACTATAACCGCCATTTTGGAAAATGAGTCGCGCCACCTTATTTAGTTGGAGGTGCGAATAACGGCCACCAGGATTTCTTAAATGTTTTGCTTTACCCTTCAAAAAAGTTTGAGAAGTTTTTCAAAGTTTTCTAAGGCGTTTGACGTACTCTTTAAGAATTCCTACATGGTTGAGAGACCCCGTCATGATTTTTGAGAGACCACAACTCCCATAAAAATCGTTCGAACGAGTATGTGAGAGAGATCACGTGACCCTACAGGACACTTGCATCGGGGAAGCCGCTTGGCCATTTTGTATCGGGCGTCAGCAACGTCTCTGGGTGTTCTGTGTATGCGCTTCACGGGCTGGACCAGGGACAGCCAAGGACGCGTCCCTACGCACCCTACAGACCAGTGTCCGCGCCAATTCCAGGGCGCCGCCATGTTTATCTACGCTCGCGCCACCACGCGGAGGGAACTGGCAGGCAGGAGGGGGGGCTGCGTTGGCGGCGGTGCTTTGGGCAGCTGGATGCTGCAGGCTGTTCGAATGCACCGGCACATCGTGAACGATGTCTTCACCAGAAGCCTCCGCGACCCGTTCTTCAACAGATAAGATGTCGTGAACATTCGAGAACCCATCTCGATCAAGAAAACAAGAGAAAACCTTTCTTGTCTTAAATGTTCTCGGTGCCTGCTGACCCTTGACATTCGCGTTTCAGTCCGGGTTCATTGCGTAGTAAATATTTCGCTACCGCTTTCTTGTAGCTTTCAGATGCTTGATTGTTGGCTTCTTGTATACGACATTACATTCGTGGCACGTTTGAGACCGATTTTCGCGATCTGCTTGCCTTTCTGTGGCAGCGCGGCTCTGCCGAGCCGAAATAAGTGGGAGGCGTTCACTTGATCGAACGCCGTTTTAGCAAATGAAAACGAGACCACGACGTTTCATCGAATGACTAGCGAATGGGTCTAGTTACACAGACAGCTCGGATTAGCTTTCTTTTGTAATGTGGCGCCTTGTCTGCCGCTGCGAAGCGGCGTAAACGAGGGCTCTGAGTATGTTAGCACGCGTTCCCCCCCCCCTCTCCCACACACACACACAAACACACACTGCGAGCGTCTGGGTTCGAAACTATTAATTGCCATGCAGTTCTAAAGGATGGTACTTACTTGAAGTGGGAGCTGGAATTCTTCGAGGTACCAGGAGACACTTACTATCGGGCAACGAAGCACGGTGCCTGTGGGGGCGGAGTCTAGGAACGCTACTGATTAATATTGTGACAGGCGATCAGTTATGATAGCAGACAAAACTTCGACTCGTTTGTTCAGAAGTTCGCGGTGATATTTTATTAGCCCTCGTTACAGTACACCAAGGACCTTAGGCAGTGAAATTCACATCACGCAGGCTCGTCCGTCTTAGTCAAATGAGCGCAGTCGACGATGAGGTGTAATGAGCTACTAAGCTTCACAATGAAAATGCGCGTGAGAAAGAGTTTTGAGGAAGTCCAAAACACCGATCCAGCAGACGCACGTACGTACGTTTGCTCCGGACTTCATGAACCCGACGGCGCAAGATCAAAGAGCACCGCCGCCATCGCCACCCGGTTTTCTCTGCACTTTGCGCGACGACGGCACTGCAACGAAGGGCACTCGCCTCGGCGTTAACAATCCGCGAAATAGAATAATTTCCCACTCTTGAAGCCATTCCAAATGATAAATCAAAATACCTCGGCGTTGTTGAACGTCTGACGACACAACCAACACAACTGTGCCGCTGGCTGCGTGAGCCTGACACAACTGTGCCGAGCGCCTGCTCGGCACCGTTTTTGCTTGTGAAGGCCTGCTTATTTGTAGTTGAGACGATGATTCCACATATTTCGTGGTGCTTGCAATAACTTCGAAGGGCAGGGGAACCTTCTCACGAGGACGTTGAAGACACTCAACACCGGAGCCACCAAAGCAATCGCACAAACCGTCGCCATGTTTGCTTCTCCTTCGTCACTCGCGGTGCGGTCAACTCGTCGCGAGATGTTTTCTGGCTCGGCTAGATGGAAACCAACAGCGGCAAAGTGGCGCATGGACACACGGCTCTCAGATTACGGGCACTATACTCACATACCGCGGTAAACAGGACCGATGCCGGCGAAACGGCAGTCGGCACACCAGCGAAGAAGCCCTCAACGGGAAGCGGCGGCGCAGGCCGACGCAGCCCCCCCTCCCCGTGAGCGTCTGGGTTTGAGATTATTGTTCGCTTTTGCTCCTTGCGGTCGAGGCTAAAAAGAGCGAACTCATCTTTGTTACGTCACGGCGCGGTGGTGGCGCGCCGGTCGCACTTCCGGTCTGGAGCTGTGGGCAGAAGTCCCCATGCCAGACGTGTATTCCTGCGTTGTTTTGAAAGGAACGAGACAAAAACTTGCCTTCTTGTCAAAACGCCGCGACTGGAGCCGTACCAAAAGTGTCGAGAAAGGTTTGAAGGTCAGTTTTCACGTGCTCGGTTAGTCTGAGAATATAGATATGTGCCGTGAAAAGGGAAAAGCAGACGCCGTCGGACAACGATTGCTTTGGCGGGAAGCACTTTGGGTTGAATTCACGGATACTTATGGTTATCAGATTTATTTGTTTTGTTCCAACATGAGCGCCAGAAAACCGTCAAGTTGTGCGGACCACCTGCCGACTACGTTCAGTGCGTCTTCAAGTTCAAACGGCCACCCGATCGTTCGAATTGTCGTCTGCTCTTTCAAACGTTTCTGCTTGTCGTCTGCTCTCTTAGACGACGCCGGCCCGTAGACCAAATCTTGGCCCGGTACTTGCGATAAAAAGTAAGAGCACGCTTCGAAAGACTTAAATTTGAACGTTGGTAAGCAGGCTCGATATAAACAGCAGATACTAGATGTTCATCATTGTTACCAGTGACCATCACCGACTAGCTAGGCCTGATTGGCATGGTCCGATTCTGCTTTAGATTTTCAATATCGACGTCGACCATCTCAGCTACGGTTCACGCTTTTGCAGCCCTAGCGACGTTGCGACTGAAAATTACGAGCGAAACCTCATCATGCGAATCAGGCTTTAGCGTACATTCTGCGGCGTCCACGCGGAATGAATCGCCGCATGTTACGTTATTGACGCGGAGTTTTGCGGTGTGGCGAGCGAGCCTTGTTAATTTCGCTGAGGCCGCTCAAGTAGTCAGACATTGCCAGGAAGACGTAGTATCAACAATTCGAACGCGAAAAAGGGCAGGGGGACTCACACAGACGCCGATAACATCGCATTTTAATGGTTTGTTTATGGGCGACGGCGAGCTTCTTGCCCCCATCGCGCATGCGCGGCGCCGGTGGCGTCCGCTAGGGACGCTTCGGTTTGTTTGTAAACATGAGTTGGTATATATCCCTCGCTCACGAGGGAGAAAGGATGCTTGGAGAAAATGGGAGAGGGACGTTTTGCCGCTTGTTTGGAGAAAAGCTGTTTAAAGCGCGAAACACATGTACGACGAAACCGTCCGATCCGACGTGCGAACTGCCGTTATGACCTTCGGGGACGAGGGTTTTCGTAGCACCGTAGAGTGTTGAAAACCCTCGCCTTCGACCGTCGTATTGCCTGGTCGGACGTCGGATCGGACGGTTTCGTTGTACATGTGTTTCGCGCTTTAGTCAGTCTAACAACAGACATCTTCAGAAGCTGGTAGCCCTGTGTTTCACTGTGAACGAACGCAAACTAAAGGCGGAACAACGAGCGGCCGCTGAGTGTCGTCTTCCCGTTCCATGCGTAGGACCTATCTTCTAGAGCAGCTTGTGTGCGCGGATAAAGAAAACCTTCTTTTAATGTCCTGTTTCTTGTACATCTTCGTCCGCACGGCATCAGAGGCGTCCTACGAGCAAAAAAGACGCCGGAGACGCCGCCGCGACGGCATCCGGGACAACACCGTGATTGCCCTCAGGATTTCTCAACGGCGGCGGAGGTTTGTTGCGCGTTCGGGGTTTTCGCTAGACGTGCTACTGGCAGTGTGTATGTGTGCGTGTGGTGCACCTGTTCAGGTCTATTAGTGGAACTACCGTACATCTCAGTAATTTGCCCAACGGCATTGTGAGTACCTCGAAATATGTTTTTTGTGATACTGTCTGAGGCGGAATTACGGTCTGTGCGCAGGCGAACTGGTGGAAGTTTACCATGATGATTGTTACCCGAGTCTGGCGCAGCAGGACATTTTTTACAGTGGAAGAGAAAGTAACAGGAATAGGCAGCGTCTTTATAGAGAAGCTGTCTGTCCCTCTTACTTTCTCTTCCACTCCAAAAAAAGGGCTCCTTCGGCCGCAGTTTCTGGTTAAAATCATCATGATAAGCTTCCACCAGCTCGTACAGACTCTTTCTGTCCCTGTTGCTTTCTCTTCCACTCTAAACAAATGCGCCCGTTCTGTCCCAGTCACGGGTTAAAATCATCATGGTAAACGTCCACTAGATCGCAGAGACTCTTTCTGTCCCATTTACTTTCTCTTCCACTCTGAAAAATTTCCACGTTCTGTCCCTGACTTTGGCTAAAATCATCATGGTAAATGTCCACCAGCTCGTAGAGACTCTTCCTGTCCCTGTTACTTTCTCTTCCACTCTAAACAAATGTCCACGTTCTTTTCCAGTCTCGGGTAGAAATCATCATAGTAAATGTCTACCAGCTGCAGACTCTTCCTGTCCCTGTTACTTTCTCTTCCACTCTAAAAGAATATCCATGTTCTGTCCCAATCTCGGGTTAAAATCCTCATGGTAAACGTCCACCAGCTCGTAGAGACTGTTTCTGTCCCTTTTACTTTCTCTTCCACTCTAAAAAATGTCCACCTTCTGTCCCAGTCCCGGGTTAAAATCATCATGGTAAACGTCCACCAGCTCGTAGAGACTCTTTTTGTCCGTGTTACTTTCTCTCCCACTCTAAAAGATGTCCTCGTTCCAACCATGACTTTACTTAAAATCATCATAGTAAATGTCCACCAGCTCTAGAAACTCTTTCTGTCACTGTTACTTTCTCTTCCACAAACAAAAATGTCCTCGTTCTGTTCCAGTTTCGGGTTAACATCATCATAATAAACGTCCACCAGCTCGTAGAGACTCTTTGTGCCTCTTTTACTTTCTCTTCCACTTTAAAAAAAATGTCTTCGTTTTGTCCCAGTCTCGGGTTAAATTCATTATGATCCGAGGTGCGTTTACTTCCTGTATGACGGCCGTTCAGATTTCTCATACATCAACTGTCTTTAGATGTGTTCCAAGCAGACACACGTATGTCTGAAGCAAGCATGCTTCGCACATGCCTAAGGTGTGTCCGCAGGTCTCTTCGTGGCCTCAGCGAACACCGTGTCTTTGGTACGATTCATGAGCGGCCTGACTGCGCGGTCACACTCGCTAAGTATCAGCATCATCATGCCACGTGACATCACCATGTCACATCATGGTGTCACCAGACGCAACAGTATCACGTGACGCCAGCATGTCATGCGACTAAGCGTTACGATGCCGCGCACGGTGTCGTGTGCCGTCACGTGACTACGTGACTTGACGTCAGATATCGGTACCTCACACCGTGAAGTTGCAGTGCCTGGTGACCTCATTCTGTCACTTCAGAGCACGGTGTCAGTCACGTGACGTCTCCGCGAGACGTTAAGCCATAGCGTTATGTCACGTGGCGTGAAGATGCCACGTCATTGTGTCACCTGACGTGACCTGACCACGTGACATTATGTCTCGTGACAGTACGATGACGCGGTGTTGCGAACTCATGGTTTCACGTAATGTCCCCGTGTCATGTGTGTCATGCTGTCACGTGACGTCGCAATGACGTGCTGTTGTCGCGTCATGGTATCACGTCACGGGATGGCACAATGTCACGTCATGTAGTAACCTAACGTCGTAATGTCTCGTGATTTGACATGACGATGTTTTGTCGTAGTGTCACCTGAAGTCACGTGACCGGGTAATGTGGTGTCAGGTCCAGTCATCCGATACCATGACGTCAAATCGTCATCTGACTCCATGGTGTCACGTGACTTCACAGGATACCTAAATAATATGCTTTCATGGCGTCTTTGGGATGATAGCACAATCTTACAGACATGTAGAAGTTACTCAAAAATGTAATTAAGTTATTGAGTATTGGCTTTAAAAGTAATTTGAGTAGAGTAGAAATTCCTCAAATGGAAATTAATTTAGTAAATCACTAAGTACCCTAAAAAAGAAGCGAATTACTTTTGAAGTTACTTTTATATTTTTTATGGTAACAAGAAAGTATATAGGTTTCTATCTGTTAGCGAAATTTTGCTAGCCAAATATAGAGCTGCTTGAACTTTTACAGATATGCTTTCAAAACTGGTTCTACCTCGGCGTGCCTTATGGTTTTGCTACTTTGTTTTGTTTTTTGGCCAACGATGTGCTGCGGATCTATCACTTCTACTTTGAGGTTTAGCACTACATGAGATTGACTTTGCAGACAGTGTTTCTGCGTAAAGTACATCTCACAAGTACTTGAAGTAAAGTACAAAGTCAATGAGAGGTTTTGTATTGGGTGCCTTTGAGAAATCCGAACCCTGTTTTTCGCACCGCAAAAATTAACTAGTCTTCGCGAAGAGCTCAAACTCCGTCAGAACATAGCCCCAGTCGTTTGAGCAAGATGCCAAAATTCCAGCACCAACCGTTACCTTATTCAAAAGTTATAATAAGTGATTTTCAGAATTTTTTATGGTGAACTGGGGCCAATTTTTGCCCGTTTTTGGTTTCTGGCGTCTTAGAGCGCCATGTATTCGAAAGCTCCGTCGGCCGCTAATTTTTCAATCAAGTTTTCAGAAAATAATTTATAACTTTTGAATAAGATAACGGTTGGTGCTGAAGCTTTGGCATCTTGTTCGATCCGCTGGTGCTGCAATTTGAGGGAGTAAGAACTCTCCGCAAAGTCTAGTTGTTGTGTTGTTTTTTTTTTTTTTTTGCGGTGCAAAAAACTGGGTTTATATTTTTTCAGACTGCCGGTGTTTGCAGTTCAATAGTAAGTAAACTCGGTGCAACGTACTTGAAGTAAAGTTCTATAAATATAGTGTACCGTTCAATGTAAAGTACAAGTACATTTTAACACAATCTTTCACGGTGCCCTTTAATTTCCTATACAGTTTTTTTAGGTTTTTTGTTTTGTTTTAACTGCTATGCATTTCTCCAGGGGTATTCTGAGGTGCATCAGTCGTTTGTTTGTTTTTCTCTTTTTTTTTCGGGAATAGCGGGAAATATGCGGAGGGCAATTTCGTCAACTTCTTTCGCAGTGGTTGTGGTGGCGTCAGAACACCGAGCTCTGATAGGTTCTGAACGAAGGATAGTGGGTAGACCTCAAGGCAGCTTGCTTTGAGGTCTACCCAGTATCCTTCAATTAGAGCCAATCAGAGCTCTGCGCCGTTCTGACGGCCCCACAAGTCCTGTGCAAGAAGCAGGCGACTTGCTCTCCGCTTTGGATGAAGTCATATCGCCACAGAGTAGTTGCTTTACTCTCGCTGGACAGACTATTTAACACAATCAACTTGTAGGCACTTATTTCTTTTGGTGTTACAGTCTCCATTACTTAGCTCGGCGAAATGACCAGATGACGTCTCCAAAGCCGATAGCATGTTTTCACATGATGATACGCCATTTTTTTTTCTAAATTTGGGGAATGTACTTTTAAGTCGTGAGTTCAACTGTCCACGGAAAATTCCAGAAAAAATACTTTAGTACAGTACAAGTACATGATCAGAGAATGTACTTCAAATAAAGTACAAGTTCCTAAACCTACTTGAAGTAGCACTTTAAGTACCATGTACCCATAGTGCTTTCTAACACTCTTTATTTATTTTTTTTTTGTAAACACGGCGGGGTAATAATTAAGATTTCTCGAACGACCTTCGAATCTTGGAAGACCTGCAGATTCTGATTTTTGGGAGGAAAGGCAACGCAAATAGGTTGCCTTTACGTTGCCCTTTAGCACGTTATTCTTCAAGTAGAGCACAAACTACGAGAGCACCAGGTGAGCATCAGAGCGGGTGCTGCATTTTATTGTTTCCTCTGAGTGAGGATGCATGTGTACACTTCCTCTAGTGTGCGAGAGTGCCTGCGTCGGAAAGAAGCGAGGACAAGCCCTTTCTTCAAATGCGTCAAGTCTCCTTCAGCTTCGGGACACAAAGAAACGCCAGCCTTCGGCTTTTCTCCCGCAGTTACTGGGTCTCACTCGCGAAATGTATGTCTGCTCCCCGCGCCTCGTAGCAGTGTTGTTGCAGTGAGGGGTCGTGAAAATTTTAGGGGTTTCGGACCCTCCAAACCATCCTTCCCCCCCCCCCCCCCGCCCCCCCCCTGCCTACGCCACATGCTTCCCACTTTTTGCGAAAATGAGCTAATCTTCCAAGATCATATATCTTATTGTGCAGGAATGTTTGTTGGTAAACAAACAAACCTGCCACTAAAAATGGCAAGTAATTTGTACTTTCAGTAGAAATTACTCGGAAAAAGTAATTAAAGCAAACTACTAATTACCGAAATAAAAACTAATTGAAAGTTACTAAACTTCTCAGAAAAGTAGTTAAACTACAGTAACTTGAGTAGAGTAGTAGAATTACGTACAAGTCTTCAATCTTACGTGTCACTGTGACGTTATTGAGGCTATATCCACGGACCGGAAATCCCTAATGCTGGTCCTATAAAAGCAAGGTCAAGAAATGGAGAGGCGTAGAACGGCAATATCTCGCCATCTGAAAACCTCAAGCCTAATCAGCCCTACCGAGTCTACGATCAAAATGTTCCATTAAATTAGCTCTTCATATGGCAACATAGCAAACTGAATTTTCAAGTGGTATGATTTTCGATTTTTTGTCTTTTATTTGCGTCTCCTAGTGTAAAGGCTTGTGCGATCTTTAAGGTTATAATGAATTCATTTAATAAAATTATTGCAAACCCTAAATGACACTAAATTACGAAACGTTTATGTATTTTAATTATATGCAACAAAACTTCATCCGTATTTCCAAGTTCTGCTGCTTGTACAACAATTTAAAACTTCCGCAGTTGTTAGATATTATAAGATAACTGTAGGCAAATTAACGGCCACGTTCTTAAAGGCGTAGGGTATGTACATATGCAAAGGTTAAAGAGGCAGAGTGGGTGATGCACGCATGCGTTTTCGCCTGCTGTTGAGGCATAGGCGTATAACTGAGGGAAGCTCTCCTATCAGTAACACACTCACTCCGAGGGAACGCCGCGGGTTATCGGAGCGCCGGTGAGCAAAGTCCAGCGGCACTCCTGCAACAGCCAGGTGCCGGAAAAGCAGCGCGACGCGGTGACGCAGTGGTGTACTGTAGCTTTTGCTTCGAGCCAGCAACCGTGCCGGTCGCATAAACATGGTTTCCTGCCGAAGCTCCTCGAGACTACTGTGGCCTACCGTTGGTGCAATTGGGGTGCTCGTTGGATGTCACGCAGGAAGCGCGGGTGAGTAATTCGATGATTTCTCGTGCAAAGTGGCCTCGTTTGGCTTTATGAACGAACAATCAGCCACGACTGCTAAAGCTAGTATTGATATCACCGCTTTTTGGCCTATAAAAGGCGTGGCAGATATGGGCTGCAAGTTTAATTGGCATGTTTTGTAGTCCCTCTGAATTTTGCTATGATTATTCCTGGAAAATAACATGCGGAAGATACATATCTGACCATTATTTGTGGTCTGCATGATCGGCTTTCTTTTTATTCATGTCGTCCAAATTTTACTAGAATCTTCCTAAATGTGCACGATTTGGGAATCAATACAAATTACGTAAATAATAATGTAGCGAAAAAAATTTTTTTCGTTTTTTTTTTTTTTTTTTTTTTTTTTTTTTTAGGGGGGATTGGTTGGGATGTCCATGACTTGGGACGCGGAGAGGGGGAGGGGGGTCAAAAGACAGTATATATTATAGGGTCGGCTGAATTTTGGAGGGGAGGGGGGGCGGCTGAAGCCCCAGAAGCCCTACCCCCCCCCCCCCCCCCCCCCCCCCGCTGGCTATGCCTCTGGCGTGGACTGATGGTGTTTGTTTCAGAATAAAATAAACAAAAAGTAGAGCATCACATATGCATGGGCACTCAAATATTTGACGGTATAGATGGCAACTACTTTCTCCTGACACAATTCGAAACAGACGAGAGAGACATTCGAAGGAAATCGCTATTCGCTGGTTGCTTCTACAACTAAACAAGCGTCCTCTTCCGTTTGCAAACCAGATAACTAAACATAAAGCTTAGGTTTTAAATTGGCGTTTTTTTTAAATTAATGACTTCGTGTTTTTTTCCACTGTCAACATTATTTATATACATATGTTTACTATCTGATTATAAGAGAATTACGTTATAGCTTGAAGAAAATTTCAGCTTGCAAAGTTGCGACGCACCAGCTCAATTTATGTTTTCGATAACAATTAGTGATTATGAAGAGATTGATATGTATTAAATTGTTAAACCAGAGGTACCACCTCCAAAGCCCATCTCCCACCGCCGGGTGCTCAAGAGGCTACATTGGGGGTAGGGGAAAGGACGGGGGGGGGGGGGGGAGGAATAGTGTTTCCCGGTTTTGCTCGGAAAAAAAGTTAATAGCAACAAGTTTTTTTTTAAATTAACAGTGACTTGTTTTAATTAAAATCAGTGATTCCTGAGAGAGCATAACGTTAATTTTTTGCAATCAAATATACATGCTAACTTGATACTCGCAACAAAAAACAGCCCTAGAACCTTCCATTTTTCACATGACAAACAATTCATAGCACGGGCAAAGCGAAACCCAACATTTCGGACGATAATTACTAGGCGCTGTTCTCTTTTGTATTATTACGCGATTCTTATAATATTTCCTTAAACAAAATTTATCTGCGGTTCTTGGCATTTCGAGTATAAAGAGAATTAAACTTTGTTTGGTCGGATAAAAATGTATGAATTAGGCAAACAATGAAAGTATCAAAACACTATTGCTACCCAACAAGAAAATGTGACACACTCCAGATATTAAGATACTTGCATTTCTGCAGATAGATGCGAGGGCACGGTTATTTCAGTCGCGCTCTCAGAAACGAAGGGAACATATATTCCTCCATAAAGGGAGCAACAATCTTTTAACCTATGTTCATTCACAAACAGGGAAACTTTCGTACTCGTGCAGCTGCTTCGCAGGCATCTGAGCAAGTCGCTGCGTTCGGAACGAGAGGAGCAGCAAATAAAAACATGCCACGAGATTTTCACCAACTGTAAAAGTTGTGTTGTGTATATGTTTATAGAACCTAGAACTTCGTCTGCCTCAACGAGCGACGAGTCTCCCAGCTGTAGATGAGAAATTTAGAAAGTGCAGTACAACCGCTAGCCTGGGGTCTTTAACATGCATCACACAGTAGTGATACACGACCACACGCCGGTACGATGCTCATCCATCCCAAACTGTACTTACTTCCGAAGCCAGCTTCCCGCACAGGTAAGGAAACTTGCGTTTTGAACGCAGCTACTCAGGCATCTCGCTGTCAACACCTTGAAGTCACACGGATACAACCGAATCCGGTCCACTTCGAGCACTTCACATCTCACCTTTAATATTCATCGAGCCATATATCCTTCGTCAACACCGCACGTCACGAAGGGGTAAACCATTCGCGAAACCAAAAACCGCTCTCACAAGAGCTAATTCAAAGCAGCCTACAGGTATCATTGCACCGTGCACGGCAACTGCATAATATTGAGACACGTGAAAGAGGCTTAAATGGCTCGCCACCAGATGGCAGGGTCACGCAGAGTAGCTGCAAACAGCTACTATAAGTGGCGCTAGGTACCGTCCAATTCAAAGGATGGAAAAATAACTTTGCTTGCTCTCGCCGCCATTACGCTTCCAGCACCTTTATATTACACAGGGCATAAAAACACCGACATGAACCCACATTGATCTAAGCACTGAATGCGTACACTGCGCTTCGGCCTTTTACACTCGTCGTTTTGAAGGTACGAATTTTTTTCGGTGATCACCTAAGAAATACACATTGTTCCAAGTTTGTTGATTTTTTCCCAGTATGGTCATTGCACAGAAGGCATTTGATACAACCCAAGGTATGAATCTCTTAGTAAACAGTAGACGTTCATGCCGTGATTATTTACGACAGCCGATAATATTCCGCGCTCAGCTGAGGTTCTTAGCAGTCATTAGTTCGCTCCTCCAAAACACATCATAGAAAGGTGCAAAAGAGCGTTTTTCTATCGAATATTTGCTTTTTTTCTTTGTGATATTCATATGCTGCTGCAATGGTCGTCTTGACATAATGTCTGTAAATGGGGTATTTACTCAGCTGAAAGCGATGCTTCACAGGCAGAAAAATCACTTTTCGACCAACCTGAGTGCGGGCAAAGCCGCAATTTGCGGCAGGGGTTTTGTGCGGCTAGCTAAGCTTTGGCGAGTTAGAAACCAAGGTTCTCGGTCACAAGTCGACTCTCGACTTGTGACCGAGAACTAACCAGCTATAACACAGCGCAAATTTACGTAGCACAACATCGGCCTTTAAGTTCGATTTTGCGTAATTGCAATGTACCAAGGTATGAATATGAGTACTTGCCGTCATATTTTAGGCTTGTTGAGACCTTTCCCGAGAGCGCAATCGCTGTCGTAGAGCAGACACCAGGACATAGCTGAGACAACCGTTTGTTGGCCGTACGTTTGGAGCTACGGCTCAGACCAGCGCTCAAACACTCCCAAGCGGTTTTCTTAAACACCTTATTGTAAAGCAGAAAACCAACCCGTAACGGTAAGCGTGATCTCATCTTGCTGTTATACCACTGGTACGGGAAACACCAGATGACGACAGCGACGATTCTATCTTTGTCCACAACGCACTACACTGTCATGGCAATGTTGGAGATACGCGGAAATGCAAAACCACGGCGATCGTCGATTGTCACTCGGCAACGTTGGCTCTGGGTAACAGGAAACAGAACCGATCGTAGTAGCACAAAAGACGTGTAGGCACACGGCAGAAAAGTCCGCCTCTACGAGACACAAAGCTCCCATATGCCCTTGCCCAGTCGTTGCGGAGTTGAATTGCGAGTTTCGAAGACGGCCATTTAGCCCAGTGTACGTAGCACTACTCCAGAACTTCGCTGTTTCTAACGGCTTCGTTTTGCTCGTTTGACAGAGCAAGTGCTAAAAACTTCAATGCAACCAAGATGCTCTGCGTGTTTGGATTAAGAGACTGAACTACAGGAGGCCTTCGCTGCCGCTGACTCAGAATCAGCAAAATATTCTTTACTAAACATTGCGTGCGACGTTCCCGGAAAACGAAACCAAAAGTAGATGAGGCTGGAGGGCGGACCTTTCCTCCCGTCTGCTTGGAGAGGTAGAAAAATGTCTCGTTCCTCCCTTCTTCTGTCCGTTGGGGGCGCGTCAGTAGAAGAAAGGAAAACCCACAGTTCCTACCTTTTTCTTCTTGTTTTCTTAGAGTGTCGGATGTGCGCTCCCAATACTCACTTACTCATGATCAACCTTATTATATCTGCTGTTCAACTCCGTGTAAAGATTATCTTTATTTTATGACAGGAATTTCCAAACCCTCACCCGCGGACAAAATTCAGTCAATGGAGGTCTTCCAACCCGCTCGTTGCTGACCGCGATCCTTTCAATGAAGCCTGGCCCGATGCCCGCTTCCAGCAAGGCCGCAGCTACACTCCCAAAAATACGTTCTTGAACGGTTTTTCGATACCCCATGAACTCCTTTAATTCGTGAAGGACGGTTTCGCCTCAAGCACTATCGCTCCCTGGCGCACTAGAAAGGCAACTGGGCGATGAAGAACTCTCATCATAGATAGGGCTTAAAAGAATTTCTTACAGATTTTCCACGAAGAACCATTTTAGGGGGTGCTTAAAAGAGATTTTTAGGGTGCAAATTATGGACAAGCCGAAGAGCCCCGAAAAGTTTCTTTGCGACCAGATTGCTTTCAGATTGTACTGGCGCAAAAGCGCACGTAATGAATCAATGCCCCAACATAAACGAAGATACAAAAAACAAAAATATAGAGAAAACTGCTTATAGTAAGGCGTGTCCTCTCGTCATATCACTCAGTGGACAGTTTCATCGCCAGCATCACCATTCTTAGTTCTGTTTTATATCTCCGTAACTACGTGTTGGCAAGATCCCTTTGCGTTCCCATGTGTATTGTGCTTCCAGTCCGTTGTCTTATATACTGCATACTGTTAACCACATTTCTATCATTTTCACCAGGCTTCTGACCTGTGTGAACATCTGAAAGCTTCTATGCGCTTTGATTTATGCGTCTTCGGTTTTCCGGTTCTAAATTATTGTGTGTCATTATAACGTAAAATGAAAGTATTCATGCACCTTTGATTTTTTCACCCTAATTTTCATTTTATATTTATTCGGATATCTAGCATAATTAATTTAGTCTTCCATCGTTGTAAAAATTCATTTACCCGCCCTCGAGACAACGAAAAATCCCAGATCCGGCCACTTAGCCAACAACATCTGGAGATCCCTGTTTCATAACCTTGATCATTCACACCAAGAAACCACATTACATATAATTAAATATGTTTTGTGGTAAAAAAAAATAAAAGCATTTCTGAAGACAGCTAGACGACCCGTTTTATATCGCTCACGCAAGTCGAAAATTTCCGCTACGAGCTAGATTTCATTTTTCATCGCTAGACGAGCATTTCACCCCATGAAATGTAGTGCGCGGCTGTTCGATGGACGTTTCAGGTTCACTCGTGTCTTGTCCACGTTTAAAGAAGAGCGGAACACGTGCCATTACAAGCGAGTCCTCCGCTATCCTATGAATTAACGATGAGTACAGGCACACGCCAATGCGCTTCTCAATAAGAGGAAAATACGCTTCTTGTAGGTAGGGCTTTCGCACACTGCTGCCGTCTAGCGTTTCGTTCTGCATGAGCTCCGGGAACGCCACCCTCGTACTCTGCCACACTAAACTACAGCAAAATGTGCGTAAAGCGTAAAGGTGTTCATATCGTATTTTACAACCGAGAAACTCTATCGCATCTCCAAGTAATTTACACGGTTACGAGCCTACAGAGAAATCTTAGGGTGCATCATTAACCAGTGAATTTCATCACCCCTGTACATCAGGTTTGCTCTAAACGAGCAGACGGCCTCTTTTTTGCGACATAAAAATAATTAATTTCAAATAACTTTATTCGAACCTATTTCTTGACAAGAGTCACTAATTAACACTATTATCACCATGTGATACAATTCTGACGCGTTCCTTCAAACAAAATACGCCGAACACTAACGCAGATTGTTCACCAAACTTCACAGTGTAATAATATTAATAGAGCATAACGTTGCAGTTAATTACACTGTATGATTCATGGCACCGGCTCTCGTCGTTCCGGCTCCCAGCGAACGGGAAGCTTTGTAGTTCTCTCTATGTCTACAATGCGAATAAAACATCCGTGGCACGTTTTTGATGTTGTTGTTGTTGTTGTTTTCATAATTTTTCTTCTAACTATACCCTTGATCATGTGCACTATGTGTGCACATAATCAAGGGTATAGTTAGAGCAACCGATTCGTGATGGGTGAGAATTTTTAGTTGCCCAATTTTTCACTATCCAAACTATTTTTTTTTTAATTTTTAGACTTCTTTTTTTTCGTTTTTTACAGAAACATTAGTCTGTTCGCCGTTCCCTATTGTGCCTGTGAGCGACCTGGATTACGCAAGGGTAAGTTCTATGTACACTATTCTTAGCGGTGATATAAACAGAGCACAAAATGTGGACTCGTCGCTTACGTCATCCAGGGGCCGTGGCGTTCGCCATTTCCGTTAAATTGAAGGCCCTAGGAGGAGAAGAGTTTACCCCATAGGTATTTGAGAAAAACCTGCGAGCGTTCTTAAACACATTTTGCTCAAGCACCCCTGCAAGGGTCATCTCGGTGAGGGGGTGCTTCGGGGTACCGTATATCGTAATGTTTGTTCAAGAAGAGTTCCATCGTTGTTGGACCTAATCTTCTCTTCTAATTGTTTTCTTTTTCATTTCGTCTTTCGTTTTGTGGTTGTCACTTTTTATGTATCGTCTTATTTTATTATCTAATGAGTAATCACTACAAAATCAGTGACTGCTGAACGCGGCTGACTATAAATGACGAGGGATTCTTTTGTAGTTTCTTTCAACTATTTTTGCAATACCAATTGATTTTCCGAAACATCTGAAGAAGTAAAATACTGCCACTGAGAAGATTGATGAGTATTTTGTTTAAACACAGAGTAAAAAACGAACCTATCAACGCCCGTTCTGTAAGCCAGTTGGGCAATCTTAAAGATGACGCAAAGCCCCAAACTCAGCCCCAAACTCAAGTAAAGTTTACGAGCGGAACACCATTGATAGAGCCGTTTCGAGGGAACGCTCCCGTCTTCTTCAATGTAATCTGACACACGCCAAGCCACCATTTTCCGATACGAATTAGGCTGCTCACGTTTCTTAGGACGTCCTCCCAATAATTTAATATTGTCCTCGCTCTTTGCTTATCAAAGAAACGTATCCGCTTAGCACTTGAAAAAACTCACATTCTAAAAGCGCATTATTAAAAATAATATGTCTGGTGTATATGTTTAGACGCCGGGAAGTTAGGAAACCCGAATATGCGTCTCGTGTCTCCCTGTAGATGACGAATTCAGCCAGCGCAGTACGCGCCCTAGCCTGGTTCTTTGACTTGCATCAGGCAGGAGGGATACACGACCACACGTTGGTACGATGTTTATCTGCAGGTTGAAACGGGCAGGGGTCGGCATTGAACAAAGGATCCCTGGGTTAAGCAGCGCCCGCTTCTGCTCCACGTGCCCCAAGCTGCGGTGCGCTAGAACGCTTGGCCGTTGACCTCCCCTAACAATATCCCAAAATAAAACAGAACAAAAACAGTTTGTTGTTTACAATTTCACTTACATCGAGGATGTGTTTAATCATGCGCGAAGCTGTGGCCCCTTTGCGCGTTTCACGAGTGGTTGTTGTCCCAGCTTTCAGGAGACTGGCGAGAAATTCGAAAGACTCAGAGTCCTGTTTCCGCGTTGCGGGGAAGGTGGAGATTCAACTTCTCCGAAAACAAGTTTGACTACCATGCTGCATTCATAGGGTGAGCAACAGAGAGTAGTCTAGCTAACAGGGTAAGGGACAAGGATAACGATAAGGAAAGAAAGATAAGTATAAGGATAAAGATAAGGACAAGGATAAGGATAAGGAAAGTACCGGGTAAGGGCAGGGAGGAGTTTCAGCTGCCCGCCCGCAGCGCGAGATTTTTATGTTCGATGGCGTTTGATAAACGCTTCGGAAATCCTTGTCAGTCTCGAGCGTGCATCCACAGCTAAAGCACGGCGAAAGACGACGAATGCGTTTTGGACGACGTGCGTTTGTAAATGACGCCCTGCCGGTCTTACCATTCGACTGACTCTTGGAACATGAAGAGATTTGAGACCTGGCATATCCTCAAGACATGGCCTCAGCTAATCTCCACTAGAAAGATTATATTTCTTAATTTCGAATGCAGTATATTTCGCACGCTACTAATATAAAGGTCACATTGGCAACTGTTTGTCGATGAATTTTCTTTGTGCCAAACATCGGGTCGTCTGAAACGTATTCGTTTCGCTTGATTTAAATATCTTTGATCAAAACCCCTTTTTGCAAAATGTACATTTAAAGTAACAATACACATTAACATTTGTAATACAACACGCCCACCCTGCGTAAGCCTGATTTGTCCTATATAAGACAACTTAATAACAATTCCAATGAAGATTTTAGTTTAACGTGAAGACTATCGCAAGAATTTAGTTGGACTCTTACATCTAAAAGGTATAAATGTACATTTAGAGTAACAATACACATTAACATTTGTAATACTACACGCCCACCCTGTTTAAGCCGGATTTGTCCTATATACAACTTAATAACGATTTAAATGAAGATTTTAGTTTTTAGCGTGAAGACTATCGCAATAATTTAGTTGGACTCTTATATCTAAAAGGTATAATAGATTTGAAAACAAATCATGAACCGAAATATTTTAAGTTTTTTTTTTTGTTGAATAATCATTGAGAGCCTTCGTTTTCCTTGCGTTTGTTTTGAAGGGATTCTGGAGGTAAAGGTTTCTGAACTGGCACGGTGAGATTAAGCATTCCGGTATACTGGATGCTGGTCGCGTAATTCGAAGGTCAAATGCTTAACAAAATCCCGTTTTTCGTAAATATATTCCACCAGACACGCTTTTGATAAAACAATTTTCACAATAAGAACAAAAAAATATTGTTACAATGTATATTATTCACAGAGCCAAAAAAAGTGACAGGGAGTTGCTCCAAAATTAGACAATTCAAAATTGGTGTTTCGAGCATACGTTTCACTGTGACTCTCAGCTTTATTACGAAGATTTAATAAACAACTCAAGAAAATGAAACCCGTAAGGCAGATTTCTCTTACATTTTCACATTCCTATACTAAATGGCGTATATATTAAAATAGGCTCATATATTTATCAATTTATACTGCCGCTTTGTTAAAAGTCAGTTTTAATTCTTAATTAACTTTAGAAAACCATAATATGAAAAAATTATATATAAACTAAATCCGTTTTCAAACAGTCTTTAAAGAATCTAATTGTAATATTGAGCCTGTCATGTGCATGCATACTTAAGCACCGTGCTCGCGTCAGACCACGTTTATAACTGAGGCTGAAACATTCCCAATGTGAAGACTTGACAAAGGCCATAGAGCGAAAGCTCGGATAAGTTTTTTTTAATAATTGCTATCTGCTCCCTTTTTAAAGGCATCCGATTCAATGCGAAACAAGATTGGCACTCCGTTTTTTGAATTATGGTGCTGAAGACTTGCGTACTCTGCATCATCGATTATCCGTACGCTTTTCTAAAAATTGTAAAATCATGCCTGTTGTCAATATTAGAATTAATAGCGCTGATGTTCAAATCTCAAGAATCTCAGTAAAGCGGTGTTTCGCTTATAATATCTTCTCTTTGTTCAGTGCTCAGTTATACCAAGCAAGAAACCCTAGATTAATCAACATTTCTGTGAAGCAGATTTGGATTTGGTCACCAATTTTGACACTTTCTCTATGAGTAGGTGAAAAGCCTTATGAATCTAAAAAGATAAACTATTTCCGACGCGAGATTTTGTTTAACGCACCGCCCTGACTTGTCCGTGGTTTATTGAGAAAACTAACTCCCTCTATTTATTGCAAAAACAAAAGTGATCGGGTCCAGTTAAAATGCCATATTATTTAGTGAAAGCTGTGCTTCGGTTATCATGTCGTCCCACCCGTAAAAATCATGCACATCAGCCATGCGATATTACGACACTTCGCGTTTGTGTGAACCGCTTTTATGCGACTCCACTACGACTATATGTACTAATGCGTTTGTAAGTAACGTTTTGTAGTATTCCAAATATGTGCAAAAACTTCTTTTTCTTTTGCTTTAATAATTTACCTTAAAGTAATGCCAAACGTCAATACGTCTTTTTTTGTAAATAATAAAATAAATTTGTTTGTATTGAATACCATCACGAAAAGGTCGCGTCGGGAACATACCTTAACTTGTATAATGTTAACCCCTCAGGAATCGCAGCTGCGCTGCTTCCATCAAAGGAGAAGCCACCAAGGTTCTTCCGAACAGCCAGTATGAACTGGCATATAATTTCCTCGGTCAGCATGTAAAAGGTATTGTTTCCTCGCTAATTTGTGTTTCATGAATCTTTGTACATACTGTTTCAATGTTTGCGTCTGCATTCTGTGATTGTGCGTTTTAAATTCTACATGTGGAGTTGACACTTCAACGTCATCAATGCGTCCTATTTGATGTTGTTATTCTACTAGACGTCGTGCGCGATATCGTTCTGTCGACACGTAATAAGTGATAAAAATTTCCAGGAAAATTATGGGGGAGGCCATTTTTTGGTTTTGCACGGAACAGCATTTTGATGTTTTTGTCGCACATTCGCCCCCACTGTCAGTATCACTGAGGTATTCTGTATGGTAATATGTACAGATATTAAAGCGTCCGTAACAATTATGCTAAGCCAGACGTACATTGCCATTGCCGGAGTCAAACACCTTGGCTGTTTTGCTTGCTTGAGCTGCTTGCAAGCATATCTCTGGCAAAAAAAAAGAAAAAACAGCACGCGACAAAACAGCACGACGTAAAAAAAGCATAGTGAAAATTGAGTAAACATCGAAACCGCAGCCGTCAAAACAATCAAATATCAAAATAGCCCAACGACAAAACATCACACATCTGAATGGTGTCGCCTTCGGACAGTGTGCCAAGAAGTCAGAAATTTTCTCCTATCTCATTACACACTTTTTACGTGTAATTGAAATAGACGAAAGAAAACAAAACGTTATTAGGTAGCTTATCCCAAACAATGCGAGTTGTTATCGCTCTTGTCATTAATTATTAATGCGCTGGAATTAGTACCTACCCGCGAACAAAACAAATGGAAAAGGAAGCGCGCCGCGTAGAGAGGAGGAGAGGAGGGAAAGACAAAGGCGACAGGGAGGCGACGTCACGGGGCGGGAACCAATGCGCGCCTTAAAAACCGGTGAAGAGCGAAAGCAGTGTCAGGTAGCGCATGCCACTGCTAAGCGTGCAAGGCGGGCAAACGAGATGGAGGAGCGGAAGCAGGGCCTAGCTCGGCTGACCCAAATACGGCTCAAAGAGCGCCAAGCCGACGCGGGTCTGCGTGCGACAGAGGCTAGGGCGAAGCGGGCTCGGCGAGCCCGCTTCGCAGGGGTGTGCGCTGCCGCGGGAACGGACCCTATTATATCATTGAAGGTAATATAAAACTGCTTATTCGATCTGAATTATAAGTTAACTTTGAAGTTATGAAACTGGTGTGTGGTACCAAATGCTAACACTACATGTCTGCAGAAACGTGGAGGCGTTCGGTGGGGCGACGCTCATTTATGCGTTAAAAAAAATACGCTTATATTTGTTTCCAAAATGCTCACTACTTTAGCTAACTAACAGTGCGTTCAGATAAATAGGTTTAAGTGCTTGCGGGAACACTGCTTGTAAGCTCAATTAACAATTTGACAATGTCTCTGAATTTTTGTGCTATAAACATTTATAAACTATGTATTATATACATATATATATATATATATATATATATATATATATATATATATATATATATATATATATATATATATATATATACGGTAAGAAGGTTCAACGGGCCGGTTGGACGTAAAACGAAAGTGGAGGAGATCCAGGAAAGGCCTTTCTTTACTGCACCGACGTTTCAAGCGGGGACCGCTTTTCTTCAGGGTGAATGGTTGTGAAATGTCCTCTTCTTCTTGTTGATGTTCCTTCCGCTGCGTTAAATTCTTGGGCGCGTAAGCATCATTCAAATATGACATAAATACTTCATAAAAAACCGCCACGGCACCCTTGCGTGGTCTAGATCTCCGCTCCCGAAGCGGGGCTAATCCCGAACACATCCTCATTGCTACTTTTGTGTGCGCTCCGGTTGCTCGGGGGTGATTGTGCTCAGGAGCTGTAACAAAGACTGTGCCAAATACTACAAATCAATTTATTTCGTTTTATTGAATTGGATTAACATTGTTTATAATTACTAATTTCAAAGATTTACGATAATTTTTTTGCTCCTGTTCTGAATATTTTTAATACCCTTCATAGTAACTCTTCCTCTTCCACATGAACATCAACAAGAAGAAGAGGACATTTCACAACCATTCACCCTGAAGAAAAGCGGTCCCCGCTTGAAACGTCGGTGCAGTAAAGAAAGGCCTTTCCTGGATCTCCTCCACTTTCGTTATATATATATATATATATATATATATATTAAGATACATCACGTGAAAGAACTATTAGAATACATGTGCTTCGTATAAAATATAGTTTAGATGGATCATCTAACCAAAAATCTTGTTTGTTAACTTGGTACACAAAGCAACTACTCAATGATTATTTGAATTTTTTTCTTAGTGCTGCATTTCACACAGGCTTTCTAAACACCACATAATTCCAATAGGGGCTCTTTTGCGGCTGCGCGGTTTACGCGCAGGGTGTATTGATGCGTTCTCTTTTGACGCATATTCTTTCACCCTCGAGATTTTGAAACAGTGCTCAATAAACATAGCACTACACTGCCGTGATGCGTTTTGACTGAGTTGTTTTGTTTCGTATGGTTTCGCCGTGGGTGTTTGCCCTGCTTTGCCGTCTTACAAACCTCAAGAATTCAAAGCACCATTCACCGACTTTATCCTTTGTTTTGTTTTTTTCCCCATGTCTCTGCAAACGCCTCTCCTTATTATAAAATATACTACTCTCAGTTCAAATGAGCTGCCGAAAACATTAATGTGTGCAAACGCCTAATTAAGTTGAATCCAACGCTGCCTCATTGGATACATGCGCAGCATGGGCAGCTACAAAGGAATATATCCGTCGGCTCATGCAAATTTGATGTGTATTGACACATAACGGTTTTAGTACCAGATGAGTTGAACATCTATACCCTAGCGTTTTATGCCATTTAGTTCAAACGTCCCCAACAATGAGACAGTAATTAGCAAGAGCCGTCCACTCTTTTAGCCAATGTGACTGCTTGACCACTGGACCGCAGTAGCGCAGAGAATGTACGCTATAAGGGTTACCTGAACTCTAGAACACATACCAATCTTAACCAAATTTTACTCATACGACCTTATGAAACATGCAGAAACTCTTACCGTGGTCGCCACGGACTATGAAACCTACCTCGTGGTGTATCGCTGCGAGAACACGGCGGGCCGCTCGGCTGCACCCGGGCTCTGTCTCCCTCACGCGGTCCACGTGAGCGTCCTAGCGAGGCACCCTCTGGACGACAGTACGGCACCTGACATTCGAAAAACGCTACATAGGATATGCGTTCCAGAGGACACCCTCGCCAACCTGGAGCTCAGTGAAGGAGGTAAGTCACTGTTGGCGGTTTTCACTCATGAGGAACTGAAGAAGTATCGTGGTTCACCTGTATGAAGGAAATAATTTTCTTCCTCAAGATGGCGACAGCCGTCACTCTCGCACCAGTCACCCAAAATGCTTGAGAACGGAATCTTACATTTATACTAAGGTTCATTGGTACCTGAACAACAAAAATACTCCGCAGGAAGCATCAGCGCCTGTTTTGGAGATATATGAGGCGCTTTATTTTGAGTTTATTCTTTTATTCTTGGGTACCACGCCGCTCCTCTTGATGAAAGTCGCTCTCTGTGTATATAGCTTTGGGCAAGACAGGCGAGGCGCTGCAGTTCCTGCCTCTCCACACACAGCTGAACTCCATCGAGCCGGCTATTCAATTCACGATCTAGCACGACTCAGACGGCTGTCTCCCATTCCTAGACGTCAGTGCAGCGAGAGGTTCCGGCCGCCTGGACTTCCATGTGTATAGGAAACCGACACACACGGGCCGATACATGAACTTTTCATCGAGCCACCCTAGGACAGATAAGTTTTCCGTGGCTTCGGCACTCATCAGACGTGCGTGCGATCACGGTCTGCTCATCAGAGGAGACCTTCCGAAAAGAGATCGACACAATAAAATGAGTCCTCCGGAAGAGTGGCTACGCAGCTAGATTCGTAAGCAACATAATCAAGGAACTTCGATGCACCCCTTCAATCCAAGGCGCCGCCCCTCCCTCCACCCGCGTGTGTGTACCCTCATCAAAGGCACAAGCGAGGTTCTCCCCCAGTACTACGACGGTACGGCATAGCGGTCTCACACAAGCCAGTCTCGACTATCGGCGGCCTTCTCCCTCTACGGAAGGATCGCCTTCCGAGGGAGAGGGCACAGGGACTGGCTTACAAATTGCCCTGCGGTAACTGCCCCGCGTCGTAATTTGGGGAAACAAGGAACTATCCAGAGCGCCCGCGCTGCCACCGCTAGGACATCCTGAAGTAAAATGTGGAGGGAAGCGCGTTGGCTGAACAAGTCAAGAAGACAAACACTCCATCGACCTCGACAACAGCGCCATCCTCGGAATGGAGATAAACTGGCGGAAGCGACTCCTGTTAGAGTCGTGGCATATTCAGTGCACACGTGGCAATGTAAACCGGTCGACGGGGACCCTTCCCAGCAGCAACGTTTCAGGGGTAAGAGGGATAATCTGGAGAGCACCCGGGGGTGTTCGCGTTTGTGGGCAGGCCGTTCGGGGGGACAGAAATAGTCGCCCGCGATCAAGGGCCGGAGCTGGCCCCGAAACGTCGGGATCTTTGCTTTTATTAAAGCGTAGCTATAGCTCCAGATACTTGTGTTATAACGCAATAGACAAAGCAATGTGATTGTGTGCAGACTGCCTGTAACAAAACAAAATGTGTGAGTGCCTTGAGTGGATAGGTTTTTCCTCAGGTTAAGCCAACGTGACTTATCGTTCAAAGGTAGCCCCGCTGGCTGCACTTGGAGAGCGCCTTCACTTCTCCAGCAAACTTTAATACATCCTTCTTGCGGGAGACAATCCGAAAACAATAATGAAAACCTGCAAGAGTAAAACGTCATACTTTGAGTAACGTCAACTGGTCATCAAGTTGGTGTACACGTTCTCACCTAAACAAAATTAAGTTCTGCGCCCTCTTCATACGCCGCGTACAGTATCTCTTACAAGATTTGGTTTTCGGAGGAAGAGTCGTTGCTTTTGGCGTTTGAATCGTGTACCCTTTGATAGAGAACAAATATATTATCTGAAATGCACCCACTTATATCTTAATTATGTACATAAAGGAGTAATTTGGTCATGTTTCGCGAGCACCCGGACTTTTTTTATTTTTTACGATGGTTCCTGAGTTGAAAACAAATATAGGTGTAGATTGTATGCCGCTCCTCCGTGCGGTCGAGTGGACGGAGTGGTTTCGTCCGTAAACGGCATATCACACGGCACATAAACGGCGAGCAACTCGAATAGAAGAAGTATGTTTGACTCCTGCGCTGTATGCATGTTTACACGACAGGAAGCTGTCAGGCATTCCGCCTCCCGTTAGTTGAAATACACGGCGTCCTCTTAAGAAACTTTTGACACAACCTTCCCTGTGTATCGCCAGTCGAGCAAAGTCATAATCAGTAGTCTGGAAAGTTTTCTGTATCAGCGTGGTTCGGCCAGGCCGACCATCCGATGTTTATGTCAAGTTTGGTTGAGTTTGCTCCCAAAACTGCGTTGACTAAATTAACTCTCGCGCCTGAAATCACAGTCAGCTTTGTGCTAACACTGAGAAGACAACCACAACTCCACTTTCAATCGCGCACATGCCGTGCGTAGTTAGAATCGTGTGCCTGAACAAATCACCGACGAATTGTAATTAAATTACAATTACAACTACCTACCGCCAGACCGACAGATTATGAATAGGCTTATTATTGCGGGAAAAATAATAATCGCAATTACCCGCTAATTTTATGAGGGAATTTCATTCATTTCTTATCAATTCCGCTTCGAACATTGAGTGCTGTAGATTTTTCCTAAAACGATTTATTTTGTTCTTTCTTTTTTACGCGGTTTCACGATTTCATAAGGTGTATATTACCTTATCATTGTTAAACTTTCCGTCTTTGTTTTGGTGAGAAGCTCTCAGGCGCTCGTTCCCGTGTTTTGCAGCCTCGGTGTCGGCGTCGCCGTCAGCGTAACTGGAGAAGGAGGGGAGGAGGGGAGAGGGGGAGGAAGAGGACGAGGAGGAGAATATGGGAAAAGTTGTTTCTGTTTTTGACCAAGAGCATCAAGTTTATTTCTTTTGTTAATAAAAGCGATCAGATGCTCATATTCGCTACTACAGGCTGACACGACACTATTTGTACCGTGTCAGCCTAATATTTTCTACTATTGCTATTTCAGTGAACACCACCTTTTTACTCTAACATTTCTCATAAACATCTTATATTTTATTGCAGGAGGGTGCGAGATAGATCAAGAAAGTGATCCAAACACAAGTGAGCCGACACCTCCCGCGGGTAAGTTAAACTTAAATATTTAATTTTTATTTGTTTAGAGGCTAGGACAGTTAAGTAAAATAATTCTTCAGTCACTACTCTACTAGCCATCGTGACACGTTCTAAAAGAAATATACTTTAATGTCACCAATTCAATTACAAATTTCAACCTGAATTTTTATTATCTTCCTTAACCATATAACGTGGTCTTCTAGTTAGTATACAGTCGACCAGTTTGAAAATCGGCACACACCCTCTTGCTGCTCGCCTGAGGGAGCCTGAGAATCTTGAGAACTGTGTCTCTTCTTCGCACAAAGAGGATAGATATCAACGGAAGCCAAAAGAACTGTTGATGAAGCGTACCATACGAGCACACCCTAGAGAAGTCAAAGACTGTGAACAGTCCCTTTTCCGTTCCCGTAATGCCATAGCGCTCGGGTGGCTTTAGCGCCAAGTCCAACGCCGAGCTGCTTTGACAGATTCACTGAGCATTAGGCCCGCCAAATTTTACGCAGCACTGGTGTTGTGTGTCTGCGCCTGACCTCGCCGGCACAATGGCGGACTGCTTTCCACAGGCTATTCTAGGTTGTGTCGCCCTTAAACCTTCGCCACTCTTTTTATTTGAATTAGTGAAAGAGTAAGACATCGATAAACATTGGTCAGATATTGGATGCCCTGAACAAGCGTGCGAGAAAAAACTAGGCGTCTGTAGCAGACGACTAGAAATTAGCGCCCCCTATTGGCTGGAGCTAGTCACGTGAAGACCGACTTTCTTCGCGCTTTCCCAGCGATCGTGAATGCGTTAATGTGCGGACACAGTACACCGCTAGCGGGACTATCGTGTTTGCTGCCCATAATGTCGTCTACTCGGCCGTAGCTGTTCAGGGCACTTTTTAGTTAAAAACGAAACTTCCGAGTTCGTGTGCAGCTTACAACGCAAAAATAGAGTATCTAGTTAATAATGTTTTGTGATGTTAAGAGCGGTTCTGATGGGATACATACACTGTCCCTCGAGCAAGCCAAATGTTCTTTTTTTTTCCTATCATTGCACTTTTGTGCGAAATTACCTGGAAACACGTGGGCCTGACACGCTGTCATTTCAAAAAACATCCATTTACTAATTTACAGGTTGGTAACGCAATAAACCTCAATTTTTTAAACTCTCCCTAAAAATAGCATTACTATTACTTGTATCTGTTTAAACCGTACTTTGTGCGGCTTAATTTACTTTCGTGCGTTTTGTTTGTTTGCTTGTTTGTTTTGGAAAGGGGAGGGGTTAGTGGATCACGCTTTACCTTAATCTTTCTTGGAAGTGAACGCCATTTGCATCGATTGAATCATTTTTATTTTTTTAATTTTTTTTATCCAGGGTAAGCATACTTGGCAATCAATGAAGCAGGGGCAAAATTACCATCGTTTTTAAATATATTTGTTTGGCGAAAAACAAGCACGCCTATTTAATCAAACACGACCTGCCTAACTAAGTCACGCATTTAAGCAGCGAAGATTAAGATGTTTTGCTGCTCCTACCTACGTCATGCTCCCAGCAGTGATCACTGAATGTAGTATTGTACGTAGCAGTTGCCGGCAGTAGGCTTTCTTTATACCACAAGAAAATTTAATATTTCGGACTTACTAGGTAAAGAGAACATATTAAATTCATTCTCGCTTTCTCTCGTGTACTGTGTTTACTTGAGTAAGAGACACACTCCTTACGAACAAAGCCTCTGACTCCTTTTTCCCGTGGTGCACGAGGACAGCCAAATGTTGCGATCGATCCGAGAACCCCTGCGGCTTGAGGGAGAGAGATAACCTCCTCCATAGCCCCTTATTAACTGACAAAACCTTGCAGATCGCCACGAGAAGCGGCCACCGAAATAAAAAAAAAAAAGGTAGAGCGGCAGACAACGGATCAAAGGAGAGCCCCGTGACTTGCACCGTGCTGCGGCGAGACGCCGAAACACATTTGTCCCGAGCGAACAAGTGTGTTTCGGGTCCTCGCCACTGCAAAAGCTGCGCGCTGACGTCCAGGTTTCCTGAGAAATGGCTCTTTGATGCACTGTGCTACCAAATCCTTGCGCGACAAATTGGCGACCTTGCACTTTATGGCTCCGTCGTCAAACTGTCAGGCTTTGTGAGTATAGGGGAGGCTATGCCTCCTCAAGCGAAAGTTCTATCCTTGCAGGTTGCATTTGCGCGCGCAGCCGTTTGCTCCACCAAGTTTATCCGTTTGCTACATTTTTTTTATATATAATTGGTTTTATGTTGCTTTACGTGAATCAGATACGCGGGCCTTGTTCCTAAACAGTGTGTCCATAACTCCTCCTACAATCGTAATACGCTCTATTTCCAAAAAGGCACCGTGCCTAAAATTACTTTTTCAGCTCAATTCAATTTTGGATAAAGCCGTTTTACCTCGGCTTTACGGTAACAAGCAATCGGGAATGGTACGATGCTATTGTCTCAATGCTCACACAACACGATTGCCATCTACCTGAACATAACAAAGTTGGCGCGTCGTAAAACATAACGTTTATTAAATTCAGTAGATCGTATTATTCAAACGTATATAGGTGCAGCACAAGCAGTGTGTGCAAAAGTTATTTTGAAGCATGAAATGCTTTTAAACGCTACACCCAATTCAGAAGTGTTGTCCGTCCGTCCGAGCGTTTCCCACAAAATATAGTGGGGAAACTGAATTGGTGTTTAGGTCGCGCGACGTATGTTGACGTCCCGTGACCTGGTGTTTTTGAGGTTCTACCGGGCACTAGGAATATGAAGGGAAAAAGAAGTGCCAGAAAAAAGGGGGGTACGACGTTTCGACCAAACGGTCTTCTTCAGATAAGTATACTAAAAGACGGGGTACAGAATAAAATTTATGTACAGCGTATATACAAAAACGTTCAGCCTTTCCACTCTTGTGAAGAAGGAAGACCAGCGGAGCTGTACTCGACACACTGTGTGCTTCTTCTTCCTCGTCGTCTGTTTTTCGCGCTGTTTCCTACGATGAATTCCCACCACAGCTGGAAAGGTTGCCACCATCTACGAGCGACGGCGGAGACAATACTGGTTGTATGCTTGCCGCCGTCACTTATAGATGGTGGTAGCTGTTCAGGTAGGTTTGTGTCGACATACCGGACACGATCCTGGGGAACCTAGCCCTTAACAGCTCCGCTGTAAAAAGGCGGTGGAACAGCTGACAGATGTGACGTCGTGGAGTCAGAGAGGGAGGACGTAAAGTTGTCAAGTAAGTTGCAGGATGTCTGTAAGTCAAAAAGGGATGGAAAGCGGGCGACGGGAAAGCTCAAGGCACCCCGCGTGACCACCCAAGTTATTGTAGCAACCGGCTGTTCGGACGAAGGAAGGAGAGGTGGACAAGGGAGAATGAGTTTAGAGGCGAAGCTTAGAACACCGGCAGCTCCCTACCGGACTGGACGTGTATATAATTTTGCAAATAGAAATAGGCAGGGAACTTTGTTCCCTACAATTGGTTACCCGGACATGGACCGAAAGCCACCTCCGTCATGGCAACCGATGAGGCAACGTCGCTGGACATCTCCGTCGTCCGCACGCTCCGGCTTCCCAAATTCTGGACAGCGGACCCACAACTTTGGTTCCCGCAAGTGGAGAGCCAATTTACAACCAGCCACATCACCTCGCAAGCACAGAGGTTTCACCGTGTGGTAGCGGCGTTGCCTCCCGAAACTGCCGTTGATATTCGAGACATCATCCTCGAACCTCCAACAACTAACCCGTACGACACGTTGAAGGCTGAGCTCATCAAACGCACCTCGGCATCCGAGCGTCGACGGCTCCAGCAGCTAACATCTGAAGAGCTGGGCGATCGCATACCATCCCAGCTACTGTGACGTCTTCAACAACTTCTTGAAGAGCGGGCAGCGATATTCGACTCCGCCCTGTAGCGGGAGCTTTTCTTGCACAGACTCCCTAACAACGTAAGACTGGTTCTTACTTCTGCATCGGGACTCGCATTAGTTCAGCTTGCCCAGTTGTTCGACACCATGATGGAAGTCGCTGCACCGCAAGTCGCTCCTATTGCGGCCATGCAATCACATCCGCTCGGTGCATCGGCGAACATTTCTGCTTCCGAAACAACGGAGGATTCTTTTAGCACGGATATCCAACAAGCGATTGAGGCCCTCACCGCCCAAGTAGCCGTGCTCACTTCACGTTCACGATCGGGACATCGCCAGCGATCCACGTCCCGCCCCCGATACAGTTCGCCCTCCAAAGCCCGAGCAGTATTAAAGCACTCAGATATTTGTTGGTACTATCGGACCTTCGGCGACCAAGCCCGAAACTGCGTAGGACCATGCTCTGCTTCGGGAAATGCCTGCACCCACCACCAGAGGCGGCGAGTGGTGGAGGTACGCAGATCAGCCGCTTGTTCTTCATAACTGATCGCGGCTCCAGTTTGGGATTTTTGGTTCACACCGGCGCGGAGGTGTGCGTACTACCGGTTTCTGCCGTTGAAACCAAAGGCAGGCAGACACTTACCACCCTACACGCAGCCAATAAGACTCCAATCGCTACTTACGGTGAACACGCTTTGTCCCTCAACATCGGACTGCGTTGAGTATTCCGCTGGGTTTTTCTCGTCGCGGACGTGCCTTATCCTATTATCGGCGCAGATTTTTTACGACATTGTAACCTACTGGCTGATATACAACGTAAACGCCTCGTAGATTGGCTTTCTGATAATATACTGAATAATGAGTTAGTACTCAACCATGACTTTGCGATTTTTAGAAACGATAGGATACAGTCACGTGGTGGTGGAGTCCTTATTGCTGTCAAAAGAAATTTGCCTGCTGTTCCCATTCTAATGGATGACAACATTGAAATAATCTGGGTGCGTGTAAAGGTTGCTTCCTCGTTCATTTTAGTAGGTGCTTGCTATCGACCGCCGAACTCTTCGTCTGATTTTGTTGATCAGCTGTATAGCTGTATTGGAAATGTAACCTCTCGTTATCCAAGCTTGCCTGTTTTTCTTGGAGGTGACTTTAACTTTCCCGGGATCGAATGGACCACTGTTAATGTATCTGACGAATGTCGCAACAATTTGCTGACATCCGCCTTTCTAAACATCTCGCAGTCATTTTGCCTGACCCAAGTAGTACTTAAACCCACTCGGGACGAAGCAATTTTAGATTTATTGATCACTTCTGTGCCAGAATATTTAAAAAAGGTCACGTGTCTTGACAAGATCAGTGACCACGTGGCTGTCCTGATTAACTTCAGTATATCTATAAGAAATGCTCCCTTACAGTCCAAGGAAATTCACGACTTCTCTAAGGCCAATATTGATGGTATAAACAGTGTTTTTATAAACGTTTATTGGAGAATTTAACTCCGATTTCTTTTCTCGGTCAGTAGAAGAGAGTTGGCAAAGGATCGAAAATAAGTTTAAAGACATACTTCCTACATTTGTTCCAAAAATTACTATAACTGATGCACCAGAAACGCCGTGGTTCACATACTGACGAATTATGGTCTCAGTACGGTACTCAGGCAAAGCTGTGCAAACGTGTAACCAAGGTTGTAAAATCCAACTTTTACGGCAATGGTCTAAAAACCTTGATGCAAAAAAATCCCAAGAAATTTTGGAAAATAATTAGCCCACCTAAAGGCACAATTCCTAATTGTTTCTTAGACCAGCATGGAAATGTAATGTCACCAACGGATTGTGCAAACAAATTTAATGAGTACTTCAGAGATGTTTTTACCGAAGAGTCTTACCCGCTGCCCCAGTGTGATTTTGCACAAAACCATTCTTTATTATCGAAGATTAAAATTGACCCGGATGGTATTAACAATATAATACAAAGCCTGCCCCTCCAGTCTTCTCCTGGTGCCGACGGCATCAGTTCCAAGCTACTAAAACTTACACAGCCATATGCCGGGCTTCTTCTTGCACAGCTTTATCAACAATCCTTAGACCAGAGCATTATACCGCATGACTGGAAACATGCAATCGTTACTCCAGTTTACAAATCTGGTAGTAAATCGTTGTTTTGTAATTATCGACCGATATCTCTCACCAGTGTTTCATGTAAGATTCGTGAGCATGTTTTTTACACTCATATAATGAACTTTCTTGTAGACAATGATTTCATTTTCATAAATCAGCATGGCTTTAGGAAGAACCGGTCTTGCGAAACCCAACTTTTTGAATTATTAACAGATCTACACACAAACATACATTAGAGAGTTCAGACTGACACTATTTTTATTGATTTTTCTAAGGCGTTTGACCGCGTGCCACATAAACGCCTACTTAAAAAACTTGAGTGTATTAATATTGATAGTTCTTTAATTAAGTGGATTCGGGAATTTTTGACCAACAGAACACAGGCAGTTTCTTTCCATTGTAATGTTTCTTCTAGTATTAATGTGAAGTCTGGAGTTCCTCAGGGATCAGTTTTGGGCCCCTCGTTATTCCTTATCTATATTAATGATATTGCCACTAGCATTTCCCCCACAGTCAGACTCTTTGCAGACGACTGCGTTATTTGTAGAACTGTCAAAAACCAGACCGACTGTCTCTCACTTCAGCAAGACTTAGACTTATTTACTTTCTCAACAAGAAAGTAAATAACTACAAATATCTAGGAGTTATTTTGAGCGGGAACCTACACTGGCAGGACCACGTAAATTATGTGGCTAGCAAGGCTAGTAGGTCATTAGGTTTTCTAAGACGAAATTTATATCTGGCACCTCCGGACGTTCGTTAACTCGCTTACAAATCATATGTTCGGTCTCAATTAGAGTATGCTTCTATCATATGGAATCCTTCTCAAGACTACCTAATTCAACAAATAGAGTCAATTCAAAACAGGGCAAGCAGATTTATTTACAAAGATTATTCTCGACACACAAGCGTATCTCACTGAAAGAAAAAGCAGACTTGCCACTCCTCTCTACCAGAGGAAAACTTTCTAGGCTAACCTTCATCCATAACATCTATTATAATAACCCACTCCTCAAGCTTGAACTATTAAAGCCGCCACACCGTATTTTTCCTCGATTTGATCACCAGCATAAGATACTATTACAAACATCACATACTAAACTTTTCCAGACATTACCTTTACAGTTGGCAATTTCCGACTGGAACAAACTTCCAGCCAACATTGTGTCTTTAGTAAGTGTCGACGAATTTAAAAGTGCGTGTGCTCAATACTGCGTAAATTGAAATCTATGTTTTCCACGTGTTTTCATTATATTGTTATTTTTGCATGACTTGTGTTCATATTTTCGCTGTTCTGTTTTCCTTGTATACTGTTGAATTTCCCCCCTCATGTATGCCCCCTTGGGGCGCTTGTGAGGTACAAATAAATGAAATGAAATGAAATACTACAGATATTGTCACACACCTCGCATGAAAGCCAGGACGACCTCCAGACAGGCCTAACTGCTCCAGTCCAACTTCGCCATACGAAAGTTGGCTACGGGAGTTCGGGTCGACCACTCGCCCTACAAACGTTCAGCGTCCAGTGAAGCACAATGTTGCCCAACACATCGTGACTACTGGGTCACCTACTCACGCTCGACCACGTCGGCTTCCACCAAACCGCTTGAAGATCGAGCGAGATGAATTTGATCACATGCTAGAGCTTGGCATCATTCAACTATCATCAAGCCCATGGGCGTCTCCACTGCACATTGTTCCCAAGAAAAACCCTCGTGACTAGAGACCGCGCGGGGACTACCGTGCTCTGAACAACGCCAAAGTCCCCGACAGGTACCCGCTGCCATACATCGCGGATTTCACGACCTCCCTCTATGGCGCGGAGGTTCTTCTACAATAGATCTAGTAAAGGCGTACCACCAGATCCCAGTTGAGCCGAGTGACGTCCCCAAGACGGCCATCATCACACCTTTCGGTTTATTTGAACATCTTCGGTTGCCTTTTGGGTTACGAAATGCAGCTCAAACATTTCAGCGCTTCGTTGACCACGTCATCTGTGGACTTCCCTTCGTTTATGCCTACGTTTACGACCTGCTAATCTACATTCATGGCGCTGAAGAACACATTCAGCATCTTCGACTGCTTTTTCAGCGCCTTGAAGAGCATGGCCTCGTAATCAACAACCAAAAATGCGAGTTTCGAGTCACACGTTGAAGTTTTTAGGCCATCAAGTGGATCACACAGGGGTCCGCCCACTTCTCGAAAAAGTCGCAGCAATTAAGGTTTTTCCACAACCAACAGCCATTCATAAACTCACAGATTTCCTGGATCTCATAAATTTCAATCAGCGTTTTATTCCCAACTGCGCTTCATCACTCTTGCCGCTAACTAATATGCTCAAAGGCGAACACAAGGACTCAACACGGTTAAATTGGAGCGACTCGGCTTTTCAAGCTTCAGGCGCATAAAGAAGATCTCGCTAACGCGACCCTACTCGTTCACCCCTGCCAAAAGCTTTCCGTGAGTGTCATGTTCGACGCCTTTAATATTGCTATTGGCGCTGTCTCCTGCAGCAGCTCTCCGACAAGAACTGGCAGCCCATTGAATTCTACTCCCGAAACCTCAGCGCAAGAGAGTCGCGCTACAGTACATTCGGTAGAGAGCTCCTTGCGATTCATCAAGGCCTCAAACACTTCCGGCATTTCCTAGAGGGTCGCCATTTCGTCGTTTTCACCGACCACAAACTCTTAAAATACCCACTGAAATCAGGAAGTGACAATTTATTCCCCGTGAGATCCGTCAAATGTTATACATATCAAAATTCACGACAGACATCCGCCATGTCAAAGGCAAAGACAACCTGGCTGCTGATGCGCTTTCGCGTGTTAACATCACTCCCTGCTGCAGCATGGTACCCGTGACATTTGATTTTGAAGCCATGGCTTCAGCTCAGCGAGGTGACACCGAGCTTCAACAAGTTCGTTCATTGCACTGCAGCCTGAATTTGCACGAGGTAGTTTTGCCAATGTGTGGTACACCACTCATCTGCGACCACACCACAGGCGCGCCCCAACCCTTAGTACCGCTATATTTCCGTCGTCAAGTTTTCGACTGCCTACACTTCATGGCACACCCTGGAGTTTGAGCAACTCAGCGGTTAATCACTGAACGCTTGGAATGGCCGGGTCTCAACAAGGACGTACGAAACTGGACTCGCTCTTGTCTGGCCTGCCAGCGGTCCAAAATTCAACGTCATACGTCAGCACCATACGATGCCTTCCCAACACCGACAGCGCGCTTCGAGGCCGTACACCTAGACATTATGGGTCCTCTGCCAACATCTGGTGGAAGCACATATATACTGACATGCATCGATCGCTTCACGCGCTGGCCTGGAGCATTTCCCATTCCTAACATCACCGCCGAAACCACGGCACGGACATTCGTCGAAGGCTGGATTGCTCGATTTGGTGTGCCTTCATCGGTTACCACCGACCGAGGGAGACAGTTCGAGTCCGCTTTATTCCGAGAGCTCATGAGACTACTAGGGTGCTCCCGTATTCGGACCACGTCATACCATCCCATGGCTAACGGCATCGTAGAGGGCTTCCATCGCACGCTCAAGGCTTCTCTAATAGCACACGATGACCGTGTTCATCGGAGTGTCCGCCTGCCATTGGTGCTTTTGGGACTCCGGACCGCTTTTAAAGAAGATATCGGTTGTAGTGCTGCCCAGCTCGTATATGGCGCACCCCTTCGCCTTCTAGGGGAATTAATCATCCCGGCTGATCACGGCGCCAATACGCCTCGCAAGTGGGCTTATTTTCGTCTTCTGCGCATGAGAAAGGAAGTAGCGGTGACGTCAGAACGCCGAGCCCTGATTGGCTGATCGCGACCCCCTATCTCAGCGTCGTCTGCTCGCAACATCGTCTGCGTCTGTCTTACCTTTCCTGCGACTTTCGGAAGTGCAGGTCTTTACGAGCGAGCTCGACTTCGCCTTTCAGAGAGGGCAGAAGAAATAACTCGAGCGGTACGTTGTTTTCGTTTAACAACTAGAAGACGCGCATCAAGGAGGGAATTCAAAGGACTTACTGGCGAGGTGTCCCGAGGCGCTGAGGTTTGTTCGCTAAGAACCGAGAGTGAGCGAGCGCGTTAGTGTCCGCAAGTTCCCTCCTAAATACTTTTTCCCTCCTTTCCTGTGCGGCGAGACCCCTCATTCTTTAACGGCGTCGGCAAGTTGGCGCAGTTAACGTCGTCTGCTTTACGTCTGCTAGTCAAAGCGATGACTGCTTTACCTTTCCTGCGTCTGTCGGAGATTCACCGCTTTTTCACCGGCGAGAGTCACCGTTGCCTCGGGAAACAAGGAGATAACAAGAGGAAGAAATTTACCTCTTAATCTGAAATTGAGGTCAGCAATCAAAATAGAATACGGGAAGTATTCACAAGAGTCGCGCGGGCATATTCCATTCAGCACGCCAGCCGGTCGTGGGCACACGGTCGCCGAGTCGCGGAGTGCCTGCTAGGCCTAACTGCAAAGCTCGCTTCGTCGCGTTCGGTGGAATCGTGGACGTTGGAGCTTTTCCCGGGTGTTTGCGGATCCAGCGTTTTTGTTCGTCGTGGTCTGCTTCAAGTAATTTTGTACTTCTTTCTTGCTGCTTGAAGTCGGGACGCGTGAGAAGCGCACGTAAAAAAATAAACGTCCATGGGTCGTCGCGACTTGATCGTAAGAAGTGCGTAAGACAGCTTCGGAGCTGTCGTAGGATTTCGTCGTAACCTGCGCAAAACTTACGATAATTTCGTTTCGTGAATACGAATTTGTTCTTAAGTTTTGTCTTACGCACATTTTTGGCGTAAGATCGTTTCGTGAATCTAGCCTCTGCACTTTCGAAAGTCGCAGGAAAGGTGAGACAGACGCAGACGACGTTGCGAGCAGACGACGTTGCAAAGGAGCAGACGACGCTCAGATAGGGGGTCGCGATCAGCCAATCAGGGGTGCTATGTTGCGCTTTTTGGACTCCCAGGAGACTAGGAAGAGGGAAGTGCCGTCAACGACACAGCAAACGTAGATTGGGTGTTGATTTCGTTTTCTTCTGTCAACATCCAATCTGCGTTTGCTGTGTCGTTGACGTCACTTCCCTCTTCCTAGTCTCCTGGGAGTCCAAAAAGCGCAACATAGCACCCCTAGGCTCGGCGTTCTGACGTCACGCTACCCCCTGCGCAAGAAGCAGACGAACTTGTCCTCCGCATAGCAATCCCGCCAGCTATGCCACGCAACTCACGACGGCTATGCGGGCCCTCCGAGCGACCCCTCCTCGTCCACAACAGCGTAAATCGACGTACGTTTCGAATGAGCTCGCCCACTGCACTCACGTATCCGTCCGCCATGATGTGAGTCGCCAATCTCTACAACATCCGTACGACGGCCCATTCAGAGTAATTGAGCGTCGGGACAAATATTTTCTTCTTGATCTAAAGGGAGGAAAAGACACCGTGTCAATCGATCGCCTCAAGCCAGCCTACCTTGACACTCCTGTTGCATCTACACTTCCAACAACCTCACTTGAATCAAGGATGCACACCGGGAATTTCGAAGGACATCCACCAACACTTATACCTACTACTACCGCAAGAATTGTTTGCGATAACAAGCCACAAAGGCATCCTGACCGGCCAAAACGCCATGTCACTTGGGCACCTCTACCACCACAACTCGGCGTTTTCCAACGACCTCCTTGTTGGAGGGGGAGTACCTGTAGCAACCGGCTGTTCGGACGAAGGAAGAAGAGGTAGACAAGGGAGAACGAGCTCACAGGCCGAGCTCAGAACACCGGCAGCTCCCGACCGGACTGGACGTGTCCATAATTTTGTAAATAAAAATAGGCAGGGAACTTCGTTCACTACATTATTCAAAGAAAAGGAGGGAGAGGGGGCGAGAGAGAGGAGCGGGCGAAAATGGAATGTTTAATAGCCGAATGAAAGTTTCTTCTTTAGACCCTTAGGAAATTCCGTTTTAGAGCGCAGCTCTTAGGCGCCCGTTTCCGGCTTGAGCGGCGTTGGCGTCGCCGTCGCCGTCGCCGTCGGCGTAACCGCACGGTGCATTATGGGTAAGTTTCCCCGCTAAATCTAGCGGAAAAATTTCCCCGCTAAATTTAGCGGAAAAATTTCCCCGCTAAATCTAGCGAAAAAATTTCCCCGCTAAATCTAGCGAAAAAATTTTCCCGCTAAATTTAGCGGAAAAATTTCCCCGCTAAACCTAGCGGAAAGAATTCCCCGCTAAATCTAGCGGAAAATTTCCCCGCTAAATCTAGCGGAATATTTTCCCCGCTAAAT
The DNA here is from genome assembly GCF_016920785.2 of Ixodes scapularis. Lineage (NCBI taxonomy): Eukaryota > Metazoa > Arthropoda > Arachnida > Ixodida > Ixodidae > Ixodes > Ixodes scapularis. The sequence continues at coordinate 155,116,442 of NW_024609868.1, read as the reverse complement.
CTAGCGGAAAAATTTCCCCGCTAAATCTAGCGGAAAAATTCCCCGTTAAATCTAGCGGAAAAATTTCCCCGCTAAATCTAGCGGAAAAGTTTTCCCGCTAAATCTAGCGGAAAAATTTCCCCGCTAAATCTAGCGAAAATATTTCCCCGCTAAATCTAGCGGAAAAATTTCTCTTCAGGTCAGGTGACCCCCCGAGGTCACGTGACCCCCGTGGTCGCGTGACACCCCCAGGTCACGTGACCCCCATGTGACCTTGGCGAGGGGGTCATGTGACCCCTCCAAGGTCACGTGACCACCCCTCCCTCCCGATAACACGTGAACCTCAGTACCCTTCCCTCCTCCTCCTCAAGAGCTACGCTCTAATTCGGCGTTACAGGAAGTTGTAAACGGCTTTCATTTTTATAGCGCAGCTCTTAGGGGCCCGTTCCCGGCTTGAGCGGCGTCGGCGTCGCTGTCGGCGTCGCCGTCGCCGTCGGCGTCGGCGTAACCAAGGTCATCCCAAGGTCACGTGACCCCCAAGGTCACGTGACCCCTCCAGGTCACGTGACCCCTCCCAAGGTCATCTCAAGGTCACGTGACCCCACGTGACCCCCTGAAGGTCACGTGACCCCTCGAGGTCACGTGACCCCTCCCAAGGTCATCCCAAAGTCACGTGACCCCAAGATGACCCCACGTGACCCTTTGAAGGTCACGTGACCCCCAAGTCACGTGACCCCTCTGAAGTCACGTGACCCCTCTGAAATCACGTGACCCCTCTGAGGTCACGTGACCCCCGAGATCACGTGGTCTCCTCCCCAAGGTCACGTGACCCCGAGGTCACGTGACCCCTCCCAAGGTCAAGGTCACGTGACCCCAAGGTGACCCCCACGTGACCCCCCAGGTCACGTGACCCCTCCAGGTCACGTTACCCCTCCAGGTCACGTGGGGGTCACCTTGGGGGTCACGTGACCTTGTGGTGACCCCCACGTGACACCCAAGGTCACGTGACCCCTAGGTCACGCCTCCCCGAAGTCACGTGACACCCCCCCCCCCCTCCGAGGTCACGTGACCCCCCCCCGGAGCAAATTAAAGAATGAGGGGAGGAGGAGGAGAAGGAGGAGGGGTCTACCCTCCCCTCAGTACCCTTCACTCCTCCTCCTCAAGAGCTGCGCTCCAATTCGGCGTTACAGGAATTTGTAAACGGCTTTCACTTTTTACGCTGAAAATTAATCTTTTTTTTTCCTTTTTTTTTGCGGGAGGTGGGTGTGTGAGAGCCTGATTTGATGACACATATTCGCATGTTGAGTTTAGAATAATTCGTGGGGTAGAAGTGTTTAAATATGTGTGTAGAGAGGTGAAGGAAGCGTTCGGTGGAGTCGGCGGTCTGTTTCGCCGATATATATTAAAGGTCGGAGGAAATTATGTATATCAGATTAGGAAACTTACAGGTATGTTTGTCATGAATTCTCATTAGCAAGTTGAGAAGACGACCGGTGTGTTTTAACGTAAGGCATTTCGGGGCGCCGCACAGTGTGGCACCGGGGAGCAAAGTCGGAGGTTTCGGGGACCGGTGTCTGCGTACTAAAAGGGAGCGCAAGTTGGGCTGTCGACGGTAAGTTAGGGCGGCACCTTTAGAAATAGCTTTAGAGTCTACGAGGTGGGAAGTGGCGCTCATGATTAGTTTGCCGAGCTGGGTATGGAGGGATAGAACGTGAAGATGAAAGGGTTGCACGGCGGTTTAGACCTTGGTTTCGGCCATAGGACGTCGTGCCGGGAAATGTTAGAGACGCGACTGCTCGCATTGCGCAGAAGGCCGCATGGGTAACTACGTTAGAAAAGAAAGGCGGTCATCTTCTTAAGCTAATGGCGAAACTTTATATCGTCGCTGAAATTTCTACGGAGGCGGAGGAATTGTGAAAAGGAATATCGAAATCCTCTGTCAGCTTCCTAGACCTAAAAATCACTAGTGACGGTCACAAGTTTCCAACCTCTGTGGACTATAAACCCACTGGCAGCCGTAGCTACCTTCTTTACTCCTAGGGCCATCCTAGATCCCAAATCAACTCCATTCACTTTTCACAATTCCGCTGCCTCCGTAAGATTTGCAGCGACGATATCGATTTTCATCATAAGCTTGAGACAATGACTGCCTTCCTTGTCGAACGTAGTTGCCCGCTCGGCCTTCTGAGCAATGCAAGCAGTCGCGTCTCTAACATTTCACGGCATGACGCCCTATGACCTGAACCAAGATCTAAGAACCATGCAATCCGCTCATCTTCACGTTCCATCCCTCCATACCCAGGCTAGACAAACCAATCATAGACGCCACAACCCTCCTGGTAGACTCTAGTTATTTCTAAAGCAGCCGCCCTAACTTACCGTCGGCAGCCAAACTTACGCTCCCTTCTAGTATGCAGCAACCAGTCCACAAAACCTCCGACTTTGCTCCCCCTTACCACACCGTGCGGCGCACGCGAAATGCCTTCCATGCAAACACACCGGCCCTCCTCCGAACTTGCTAATGAGAACCCCTGGCAATCACACCTGTAAATCTTCTAATCTCGTATATACATCATTTTATGCACACTCTCTTTGACCTCATTATATATCGGCGAAACTGAGCGCCGACTCCACGAACGCTTCGCAGAACCCCGCAGACTTGTCACACTAGAAAGAGCGGGCCAACGCAAACATGATCTCTCCACACACGTATCTGAACATTTCTCTTCCACGAATCATTCCGAACTCAACATGCGAGTATGCGTCATCAAATGAGGCTTTCACACACACACCTTACAGAAAAAGGAAGAAAACAGAGTAATTTCTAGCCTAAAAAAGGAATTCCCTTCCAGTCTAAACAATAAACTTTCTTTCGACTTATTAAACATTCCCCTTTCGTCCGCATCTCTCTTTCCTTTCCCTTCACGGTATTCCTTTCCTGGTCGGAATTCGACGTCAACACCGACACGGAAGGGCGCTTTATTATGTGCGATTTTTTATTTTCAGCAGTTCACTGGCGGCTTATACCAGTACGGTGAAAGACCGAGTTTCCAGTTTTGGGGGCTTACACCGTTTTCTAGATTGCAGAAGAACAATTGTGTTGTACGGGGATTTTAACTGCGTTGTTTGAGCGAATGATAGAACGCCGCCTCGGCAGTACACTGATCGATGTGCGACGATTTTAGGCGACTTGCTCGAAGATATTGAGCTAGTTGACGCTGAACCGTTAGGAATGAGGCGCGTGAGATGCGTTTCACCTACTTCCAAGCGTCATCCCACATCCGCCTGGATAGAATCTACGTTTCCGCCTCTCTTTCTGCATTGTTAGGCAAATATCGGGTAACGCCGGTTTTTTTCTCCGATCACTGCCTGGTTGCGACAGTGATCGGTGATAGGGCGCCGACGAAGGCGAGGTTCGAGTGGAAGCTGTGGAAGCTTAACACCAACCTGCTCGACGATGTGTTCTTTCTTGCGCGTATAAACAGAATGTTTAAATCGTACTTTGAAAGCACGGGAGGGGGTATTTTTGAGAAGTGGGAGATTGTAAAGCAAGAAGTTAAGATGCTTGCGATAGAAAGGTCATCTGTTTTGGCCTACGAAGCGCGTTGTGCCGAACGCAGTTTAAACGCTGATTTGCAGGCGCTCTCAAGAGCGGAGTGTGTAGCTCCCAGCACGTGTTTGAAAGACTTAGATAGCGTAAAAGAATGGCTAGAACTAAAGCCCCTTTCTACTGAAAAGTAGCGACATCCTTTGAAGAATGCCGCCTCCTATCTTAGGCCAAACCAGGCGGCGCTACTGTCGACGCGCGGGTGTAAAAAAGCAAAACATAAAGATAAAGGTGTGCGCGTAAGAGGAGGATAGAGAAGATGTCGCTAGCTTTTTTATTCAGGGGCATTAGCTAGAACAGCTTCACCAAGAGCGTTATTACGGAGCCGTGGTCCGAGCGCGTGCAGAGAAGTACGTCCTGGGCGAGCAGCTAACGAAACGGGCTTTAGCGGATGAAAAGCGATACGCGCTGTGAAAGGAAATAGCTGAAATAGATGTCAACAGCGTTACGAGCACGAGCCAAAGTAGCATACAGCAGGCGTTTGTGGCACACCATAGGCAGCATTTTGAATCGAAAAGTCAAGGAAGAGAGGACCCAGGCTTCCGTCTGCAAAATAGCGAGTCAAAGGTTATCAGTTATGCGGAGGATATCGCGGTGTTTTCCAGTGACAAGCTCAGCGTTAGTGCCGCTGTCACCTTGGCTAAATGTTTTTGTGAGGCTACACTGGCGCCGCTATAAATTGGAACGAGTGCCGCGGGGTTTGGTACGGAGCACGGGCCACAACTCCTTCAGAGTACGAAGGCGCTAGCCGGGATCGCGTGCCGTGCGCATGCGTCGGCGTGCCTTCAAATTGTTACCGCGAGAACAAAACCTATTGATCTGGGTTCGCAAACCAACCTGGCCAGCCGTGCTTCCCAATGGAAGTAAAGTGATCTGTCCATCTTCGCGAAAGCGACAGTTTGCAACATTTTTTTTTTCTTTTTCAATGATACGGTATGTTTTGAAAGCGATCCCCTGCGCTCGCATGAACGTTCAGAAATTTCACTGTATTTTCGTTTTTTTCATCTGGGGATCTAATTGGGAACGAACGAGGCGTGACAACCTCTTTCACCGGGTGTGTCACGGGGGACTTGGGTTTTCATTAAGCAACTCGAGTCCCGATTCTTTTTTCTTCGAGAACAGGAGCATCCCTTCATTCGAACATTCATCCAGACCAAACTGCCACCTCATCTGCCATTATTTCTTGTTTCCTCATGCGGTAGCGAGTCCACTCGACTCGTGGGGTTTCAAAAGGAGGTCATTGACGCAGTGGGGTTTTCGTCTGCTCGTTTTACTTTTAAATATTTGTCTCTCGTGAGTAAGAAAACGCTGAAACGCGATTTGGTAGTGAGTTTGATTCAGACGCCATTTTATAGAACTGTTTTACATGCCTGAATGTACATACCTGAATGTAGACCTGTTTTATAGAACTGTTTTACATACCTGAACGTACATACCTGAATGTAGACCGCGAACAAAGTTCGCGGTCTGCATTCAGGTATGTACGTTTGGAACTTGAATATTACAAGACATCCAAACTGTTCGGCTTCTTAGGGCCCCTTATTTATAATTGCAACAATGTGCCATAAATTAATCGGATTTATCTAGAAGTTTTATAAACATTTCAGTTGCAGTCAAACTACGCGACGTACTTGTATGTTGCAGCACCAAGGCCTCTGCAGGTTCTGTCACTTGCGAGATAAAATGGTACACTCTTCATATTGAACAGCCGCTATACTCAACCCACCTATAAGCTCACGGGTCAGATAAGGCAACATGCTTGAGCTAGCCCTACACGCTTGAGCCAGCCTGCTTTGAAACATATCTTTCCATCGCAAGCAGTCGTTCTGCAAAAGTTAGGTAGCCCACGCTTGAGCTAGCCCAACACGCTTGAGCTAGCCTGCTTTGAAGTACATAACTCTATCGTAAGCAGTTGTTCTGCAAAAGTAGGTTTCGAAATATCAATCCCGTGCCTGTAGAGCGTCCGCTTCCCTTTAAGATAGATGGTGAAGAACGTATAGCGAAAACCCTGCCTGTATCCTTTCGGCTGCACTCTCAAAAGCATAGCGTGTCTATATTTCCCGCAATGCACTTGACAGAGCCAATCGTTACAATCACGAAAATAACTGGGCGCACGAGGAGTCTGGAAAAATGTTTCGACCTAAAATAAAAACTGAACTGCGACGCTGAACACAGTGTAACCATGCACGCAAAACATAAGGCCCTTGAGTAAGAAAAGTAGCGACATATTCTTCCTTTTCCTCTGGCACGCACACTCTGTATCTTTATTATTTGCTATTCCGCACCCGCGCGTTGAAGGTACAGCCGCTTATCCGCTCCAAGATAGCAGGCGGCGCCTTTCTTTACTTGGTTATAACATGAGTCAAAGCGCAGTAGAAGGCTAGAAAACACACAAACACATGCAGACAGACTAAAAGTCTAATGTCATTGTGTACCTTATACTCTGAATTGATCGAGCCACAACTCAAAGAAAAGCGATGAAATCCGTGACGTTGCCCTGTCGGCGTTGATAGACATGTGCTACTAGCGTCCACTGCAATCTGACAGCGTTTCTCCACCCTCCTTGTGGATCCTTCAAGGGAGGTCGTTACTTTTGCGTGTAGAGCAGCTTTAGCGAAACCTCATGCTCGCTGGTACAATGGAGATATGTTTTCGATGTTCAGGGACATTTTTAGCGTGTGCTCCCGAAGATCCCTCTGTAGATGCCAGCGTTTGGCTGTACGAATCGTTGCCAGAAAATAGATGCTCCAGATTTTTGTGTTGTTATTTAGTGCCAAGCTGGCTACCCGTTGAGGATCGTTTTGAAATGCGGTTCGAGCAAAATATCGCGAGCAAACATAATTACCGCAAGCTTTATTTCTATAATAAGGCAGGTGTGCATAGAATGAGAGAAGTCAATATATCTTATGCATGTTAGTAAACGGTGTCCTTCATTTCGAATAAATTAGTATATAAGTCTTGTGGTGTGTTGAATAACTGAATTCATGTGTTCCCGCTCAATTGGTCAGGTAGCGTTATAATACTATCAATAATTATTATTATTTATTTTTTGTGTCCCCAAACCACTTTTCACTCTTCACAGTGGTGGACGCGATATAGTATAGAACAGCCAGATTGTTGAAACAGAACACAACACCAATGGCCTTGCCATATTTAGGCGATAGACATCCATTCGCGAACAAGCAAGGTAAAATATAAGGCACATTAAAATATACAGATGCTGTTTCTACTCTTGCGCAAGAACCTAAATGGGTTTAACGCTTCAATTTCCAGATTTAATTCAATGGGAAACGCTTTTCGCAAAATCTAAAGAGGAGCGTTCCTTTCTTGCTACACTTTTACGCTCCTTACGGTTTACGTTCGACAATTTCCAGACGTCCCCGAGTTAGACAGTCTTCACAAATGCTTAAACATTCTTCAGCTAGGGCAACGCCTTCGTCTAACCTTGAACTATTTTTAGAGCGAAAATCTTAGGCGTCCGTTTCCGGCTTGAACGGCGTCGCCATCAGCGTAAACGTAACACTTCGGCGTAACGCTTTTTCGTGACGCGTCGGCGTTGCCGTAACGCATCGGCGTAACATTTTTGTTACGCGTCGCCGTCGGCGTAGCCATAACGCATCGGCGTTACGCTTTTTCGTGACGCGTCGCCGTCGCCGTAGCCGTAACGCATCGGCATAACGCTTTTTCGTGACGCGTCGGCGTTGCCGTTACGCACCGGCGTAACGCTTCTTCGTGACGCGTTATCGTCGCCGTAACCGTAATGCATCGGAGTCACGCTTTTCCGTGACGCGTCGGCGTCGCCGAACGCATCTGCGTAACGCATTTACGGGACGCGTCGCCGTCGCCGTAGCCGTAACGCATCGGCGTAACGCCTTTTCGTGACGCGTCGCCGACCCCGTCGCCGTCGGCATAGCCATAACGCGTCGGCGTAAACGCGTGGTGCATTATAGGAAACGTCACCTAGTGAGCCAGGATGACGCGCGCGTTGCATTATGGGACGTTTCCCATAATGCACCGCGCGGGAGGGAGGAGGGGGAGGCGGGGAGGAGGAGAAAAAAGGAGAGAAAAGGGGGACGAGGCGAGGAGCAGGGAGGAGTAGATGAGGACGGAGGAGGAGAGGCGTACCGTTCCCTCCCGTACCCTCCCCTTCTCCTACTCAAGAGCTGCTCTCTAATTCGACATTACAGGGAGTTGTAAACGTCTTTCACTTTTTTTAGGTACAGAAAAATGTTTCCAGCCCTTCGATGCTGGTTTTTGCCAGGCCAAGCACAGCAGCTTCTACTACAGCCAGGCAACGGGCAAATGCGAACCTTTCACGTACACCGGCTGCGGTGGCAACAGCAATAACTTCCAGAGCCTAAAGGAGTGCCAGGACACGTGCCAGACACCCCTTGAGGCCGCTACTGCGATTACAGGTGCGTGTTGCCGCAAATAGTTTTTACATGCAATGATACAGTTTATAGAGATGCATAGCATTATGAAACATTTTCTGTCAAACTTCTAGCACTGAAAGACTGCGATTATAAAAAAACCGCTGATAGTTTACATTCTTGCAGCACCCGAGACAGCCAATCACGGTGAACTAAAGAAAAGAATATTGTTGATTAATTGTACTTCAGCCTGTGCTAAGAAAAGGCAATAGCAACAGTGTCAGGTATAATTAATCATAGTTAACCTTCACCAGCTTGCCAGCAAATTCGCTATTTTTTTTTTCAGGAAACTGAAGCGGTTCTGCATAAATACTTAAATCACCTTTATTTGGCCTCCAGGTTTGCGAATATCAAAATTATATTTCAGACTGATGCGCCAAGTAGCCAAAGCAGCACTTTCGAAATAGCGATGAAGCCCCTCCTTCCCAGTACGGTCGGTGGAAGGAGAGAACCGTGACGTATTCATACAGAGAGCTCAACCTTTCAACGCCTTCCCCAATCCTTACCCGGGCAGTCGAAAGCACCGCAGACGTTCCGTCGCAAGCGGCACTCGCAAGGCAGTTGAAACCTCTGGGTATAACATCACACCCAGCAAAGTTTTTTTTCGTTTTTTTTTTTTTATTATTACGTTTGGGCCAAATGATTGTGATATAAAAATTCACAGGACAGAAGCATGCTAAAATTCATCTCTAACTCGATATCTTTTTAAGAACCTCATCAGCTTTCTTTTAAGAGAAGAATCAGAGTGAATGACGAAGCGTAAGATATTATTAGACGAACCGCGCGGAGACAATCAACCTGTCGTTTCCCTGGCGTACCGCGCATTCGCATAATAGAAAGTTTTAGGGAACCGTTTTTGCACATCGCATAAGGTACGATGGACCTTCTGCGCACGTGCTGCCGCAGAAGACTCGCCAATGCGCAGTGCGTGCCGGAGGGCCAGGCGTACCGTATCGGATGGGCAACAACGGTTCCCTAAAACTCTCGAATGAATTGCTCCTCCGATCGAATCGCACGCTGAGCTTCGTCATTGGCCGAGTTCCTCCAGTTGCTCGCCGGGACTGGCCCTCTCCGTGTGATACGGGAAACTGAATTCACGGGCTTCTCTTCAAGTATAGGCCTTTTCAGTCAATGCACACTTCACAGAGACCCCTGTATTCATTTTTGTGTGCCAGCTAGTGGGAGTATATGCAGTAACGGACAGCCTTCTTACGATACAAAGGGCGTAATGAGTACAGGGCATCATTTTAACGTTCCGCAGCCGATCACGTTTGCGGCATTGGAGAAACGGAACACCTAGGAACGTCTCTCCCAAAATAGAAGAGGCATCATAAAAGGTCACGCGCCTAAGCTTCTTCACCTCCAAGTAATTCTAAGGGTCTGAGGAGGACCCGGGACTCCTTCCACTCAGTTTGCATAACGTGCTATTGAGAGGACAACTGTATCTGCCATATTATGCCAATCGGAATACCGTAAATCAACCTACGCAAAGCAGTTTTCTTTTTTTTAATATGGTTACGAATGACGAGGCAGTGAAAACTGAAGAAACTAAACGTTGAATGTGGCGAACTTGTGCCAAAACAAAATGAGAATGAATGTCGAATAACGGTCGTCAATGACGGCGTAACAGCAGGAGCGAGCGCATGCGAAAAAGTGAGGTAGTGCGGCGCGGGCGGCTTCTTTTGAACCCTTTCTGGGTGTCTAAGGGAATTCTGCCGAGAACATTCCGGAATTGCACATACTAAGCTTGAACAAACTACATCATTCTCAAATCTTCTAGAACATTCCACGTTAACATATATAAATATAAAACGACGTGCATTGGCGGGTATCGAACAAAAAACGCATTGAAATCCTGTCGCTACTCACGTGGACGTAACGTTCCAGTTTTACGTAGTCGCCTGCTGAGTTGGACTAAAAAATAATAAAGCAAATAAAAACTTCTGTTCAGACTTTTAGCACATATTTCCATTTCGAGTTCGGCAGCTTGAAACCTCTGTTTCGTTTCAACATTAGTTGGGGAAATCGGAACGAAAGAGAAATCAAAAATATTTCTTCTCAAAAAACTTTTTCTACAAACATTTATTACCTCTTCCTTCTTCTAGTCGGTCAAATATCGGCTTTACTTCTTTTTAGCTTTTTATAACCTTTCAGTATTCTCTATCTTGTATACAAAAGACTATATCATGCAAGAAAATGTAACTATCTCTAATAACATGGGTGCAGAAGCTTTTTTTTTAATTTCTGGATGCGTTTATTTTGAGAAATATTGTTAAGAATATTAAGCGGTATATTAAAGAGTCGTTTGTTGCTGCAGGAATATTTACGAGGTACACAATTAGGCGCCGTACTGATTTACTACTTGGAAATCAGGCAAACAATTCTTATACACAAACTTTTTTTTTTTCTTAAATTGAACTGGGCAAGTAAGATGTGATCTAAAGGCAATATCTTACTCTAGAGCAGCGGTTCTCGAATGGGGGTCCGCGAAGACAATCTAGGGGTCCGCGAAGCCCTGCCTCATTAGTCAAACCCGGCAATAAAATTTTTATTTTTCTAGATTGAGAAGAAACGTTCCAATTTTCGAGTGCGTTTTCTCGTGTGTATGCCAATGATAGAAATCTAGCACTTACTTATATTGATTTATTAAATCATTATCATAATTACCCCATACTTTTCCCTTCCCCTCACCACGAACGGGGTCCCCCACCATCTTCGGCGATCCTCAAGGGTCCCCGAAACATCAATGGTTGAGAACCACTGCTCTAGAGATTTTGTAACAAGAAGGAATCGAACACAATGACGTGCACAATAAAACAATTAACTTGAGGCACTCAGCACTCCATAGGTACATTTATTACTCGACTTCATAATTGTGCGAACTCATTATAGAATAACCTGAGTGGTATCAAAAGTGTCTACTCCTACATCGAAAATGTTCCTGATGGCAACAATTTTTTCCGCAGTAGAAACAGAGAAGAGTAGAAAGCAACCGTGAAAAGGACGGATTTGAAATATTTATGAAATTAGAATACGATTGCGCTGTTATAGCGTACATTACGAACAATGCTTTGAGAAATAACAAGCAGCTATAAAGAACTAAAACAATTATGAAAATTCCATAATATACACCTACCTTTCGCCAAAGGAAGCAATGTCTTCCGCGAAGCGAAGGGTATAAGCGGAGAACCGGCTGTCCCTGTTAATATTTGAGAGGAATGATTTTCAAATCCATGGGTCATATTGTGATGGTATGATGAGGATACATATATTATGTGAACCGGCGCTACGACCGATCAAAGCTAAAAACAAATATATCGCCACGATCACACCCCTCCCACACCACGGGACTTTTGTGATGCCACAAGCTTTCCATTTTATGTGCGCAAATATTTGCACACAATTGACGCTGAACCTTTATTGGACAGACAATATAGTCAGAGTGAATCAGCTGCGATAGAAACCATAGCAAGAAAACGCATGTCAAAAGGAAAGACTGTACATAATAATTGAAGTGAGCCTGTTAATTAGACCACAATCCTTCGAAACGAGGCCGAAGTTTAGACACCACGAATCTGAGTTCGGGCTTGATGTTGAGCTGCGGCCCGTACTTTTCTTTCGTCGGCGTTACCGTTAAAATGCCAAGTTTAGAGTTTTGGAGTCTCCGAGCCTCCTTTGCGATCCCCCGCCAAATCTTTCGCCAGCCTTTTTCCGGTCGCTACCCACAATATAGAAAACCCTGATGTAAGCCGAACCTTTGTTATTTTTATGTCAAGTTGGGTTATATAGCGTTGAGGCAGGCAAATGGGGGAGCAATATATTAGCTTAGGTTACCTTCAATTTTGCCAGGTTCTATTAGTGTGAGCAATGAACGAATGCTAAGAAAGCTGGCGGATAGAGCTAGATGAAAAAGAAGTTTTGAAGGCATCCAATACATTTCAGATTGTTGCTTTGCAGTATTTATTAGAGTAGGTAATGCTACTTAACGCATGATGTAGTTGCTCTTAAATTACGTTTAGCATGGTTTATCAGTTCATAGTGCACCTCTTTAAAATGAAAGCTACTCGCTGCTGCGCCTTCACGTCACATGAAACTCTGCCGTGTTGAATACAGTGCTAAAACTAACCAGACCGTTTTTTGTTTTGTTTCTATAAAAGTTCATTTGATTGATGAAAAGAAACTGGAATAAACAGGTGAAGCCATTACTGCACATGCTTTTTTTTTTTTTTTTTTTTTTTTTTTTTTTGTCAGCATCCGGTTTTTGTAAAGATCCAGTTTCCGTCCCGGTTATACTTTCTGTATTACGCAGGGTAACCAGCCTTTCATCATTTCTGTTCGATTTTATTATTAATACATTAGGAAAAGGAAACATAGATAAGAACAAATCTACCACCATGTACTAAAATATCGCAAGTGTTAATTGAAAATCTCCTAATATATCACACTGGTCACTTCTTTCGTAAAGCTATGTGTAGCCGGTGAGCCCACGTATCCTGAAAAACTGCCGGCTCCAAGACCTCATCTAAAGCATGTCGGCAGTGGGCTAAGGCCCGAGGTTTGGACATGCCCCTACCACTCGTACTCTGTATTTTTACAGCAACAGGTGGTACGGGCAATCCTTCCCCAACTCAAAAGGATACAGTTGGGGTTGTAGAGCAACCTGCGTTGGATATTGCATTTTTTTATCTAAATAAACCTGCCGCGGGTTTGTACATTTGAGGAAAGCAGTGTGTCACTCTCCGAGCAGACGTTGGCGATGGCTCCTCCACATAAGGTCCGAGGCACTTGAGGACCATAAGGTTCTGAAAAGGTGTCGCAGCTTTTGCTGACGCTTTACTGCGAATTTGTACAGGACTGCTCACTTTTAAATATATTTCTACCATCCGTCTGCAAAAAAAAATCAAATATTCCAGTTGCAGGTTTCCTTGGAGACAGAAGTAACTTCCCGATATGTCAATCTCAACTTCTAACTAGAATGTACTTTTGTATGATTAATTTATTCATTCCGGTAGAAATATAAAAACGCAAGCATCGTAGCCCATGCTCTTCTTGACCTTCCTTGTCTGCTCAGATCTCCAGTCAGTTGAGCACAGCGTTGAAATTGGGGACCGCAGAAAGTGGCTACGCGAAGACTGCTCCTTCATTCTGCTGAAGCAGATATTCATACAATATCTGCATCAGCCGTTTTTGCTTTCAAATCCTAATTATATGGCTTCCTGGGGAAACTCCTTCACGGGCTCTGAAAACAAGCTCTCAGTGGTCTAATCATCAAAGCAGAATCGAGCAGCTTCAAACTATGACAACTAACGCGAAGAAATCGCATAGTAAATTTCTATCCCAGTGTAAACGAACCAGATTCTTTCCAGCATGTTTTGTCTCCGTCTCTTTTACTCTGCTGTCTCCTTAGTATCTCCACACGCAGGAATCTTCCTAATTGCAAAAGTGAAAAGGCGATGTCGTAGGTTTTATTCAGCAGGCCGTTTGCTCTACTCTCGTCTAAATCCCTGGTTAACTCAGCTGGTAGTGCGCTCCACTTGTAATAGAGAGGTCCCGGGTTCGATAACCGGACCAGGCGGATTTTTTCGGTCACACAACAGTCTCCTAGCTGTGTCTGTATATTTTTGTTTGTCCTTTGTCCCTCTTGTTCCCCTTCTCCAGGGATTATATTCATCATTCTTGTCCAGCTCGCTTGCGCCTTTGCATTTAATTGCATTGTAATCAGTACTATCTTCGTGTATTTTGCACAATTGCTTACTTAGATACAGCGTAGACCCAGCGCCGCGTTGACCCTTTGGGAGGACCACATGGACATTTGTTTTATTTACAACATTCGGATATAATTTTGCACAAATATACAACTGTACGTTGAATGCTTAAGCAAAATTATAATTCGATTAGTTTACTTGAGCGAAAAATAACGAGAAACATATTTTTTTCCCGCGGGATAAGTATATTTCGCGAGAGACCATTACCTACCTGGTGGCCCACTGTGGCGATTACATTGGCAAATTGAATGGGACATACTTGGAGCCAAATTTATTACGTACATGTATGCACAATAAGCGACACTGGGCGAAAGAAAGCGATCGCCGTTTCTTTATTTTTTTTGTCGTTGTTTTTTTTTTTTTTTTATAAAAATGCTTTTATTAAGATCACCAGTGTGATTTAAAGTGCTCAATTGGGGCACTAACTTCAGAAGTAAAACAAAATGTTTTTGAGTACACTTTTGAAGTAAACTCCAAAGAAAGCACCAAAAACGTGTTCGCGCTAAGAGTGTCACGCAGTCACGTAGTAAGCTCGAGAGCGATATGTTACGAAATCAATCTAAGCTTTCTCTTCAAAAGACCATCACACCATTGTTCTCGCTGTATGTAAAGTTAGTCTAGTAACACGTGCATATATTAAAATCACAAGTGACAAAGTATGGAGCTACGAGAAAAAGGGAAATTCTACGAATAAATACGAAGCAAATATTGCACACCGTTAAAAAATAAAAAAAAAATACACTTAAACCTCAACTACCCCGAGAGGGGAACTTCACTTCCGAAACAAACAAAAGCACATTTTAGAATTGTAGCTCGTAATATTTAGGTTTTCCATTTCTGCAATAGTTTTTATTCAGCCGAGAGTTTCTTTTTCTTTTTTTTTTTTTCAGTACACGTATTTTTTACAATATTTGACATTGTAAGCCAGGTTTCAGTAAATAACCGGTTGGAAACATCGAGACGAAATGTGAGCACGATTCAATCAAATGCTTTCTTTAGCAGCTGCTCCAGTGGCCTGGATCTCTAATTGCTCCAGCACAGCGTCCTGTGGCCTTTCTTGTCCCTCGTGCTGTTCTTGGGACCAAAATACCAATTGCATCGTCTGCCACTGCGAGCTGCCAGATCTGGGTGAATCTTTCTTCTAAACAACGTTTAGAAGTATAGGTTGACACTTTCAAATACATTTTAAACAGTGATTCAAGACGTCTTTCTAAGCTTTGCAAATTTAAACTATTCTAGCGAGGAAGAAGAGAACAAGGCTGAGCGCGCGGCAAGATTGAAACAGGACATTGTCTAACACGAAACCGTTTTGTAAGCGGCGCACGCCTCAATATATATGATTACCCGTTTTTGCTTGGCGGAAATTTGTATATTAGTCATTGTCACAATCTGAGCTTTTTCCAACCAGAAAGGTTAAAATGATAAATAGCTCGAGAGAAAATAAACTACGCGCAAGCTCACAGACATGTACCAATGAAGAGTATTTCTGCGTTTCTCTAGCCCCCTGCACGGGAGTGATACCATCTAGAGGTTTAGCTTATGTTGCTGACACCTCTATTTTCGAAGTCGAAACAATCGGCTATAATTGAGCGGTACGTCTGCTGAAAAATAATTCTGACGTAGTTCCGTTTGAATTAACCAAACGTTTTGAACCTAATCGCATAAACAAGCAACGTATGTTTGTTTGCTTTTTGCTTCAATTCAGCATATTTTTTTTCGGATAAGTGCAGGTTGGTCTACGTATAATTTATTGCAAAAAAAAAAAAGCCATCTTAACGCCCTCCCAACTTTCTCATTGACGTCCTTCATTCGAGCTCGCACTAATACTAGGCTCGTTTAAATTCCGGTACATACACCCTCAGAAAGGGTTCTTCCGAATAAATTATCGTTTAACTAAAAACTACTGCGTATAAATAAATACAAATCCGCAATATTTATTAGTCAGACCTGCTTATTTGACTTTCTGCCCAGCAGGCGTGCAGAGCGTGTCTCGATCCACAGACAGAGTGAAGCGATAACTCATTTTTCAGTACGTTTTCAAGTCAAATGTTAAAGCTTCAGTATTGTTTACGAAAATGGCCAGGTGAACGGAAATGAACCTACACACTACGATTTCCTTTGAGGTGGCCGTTTCCGTAAGCATCATGAACCAACTAGTTCGGCTTCAGCTTGTTCAGCATTTCGTATAGAAACAAACGTAAGCGGTGTTCGTCTGCGTTAGCGTTGCGTGTTCCAGGCTGCGCATGCGTGACGTCGTCATGCAATAATTCAACATCGCAGTTTAGGCTCCACGCAACAAATTGTGAAACACGCAAAGCTAATGCAAATGTAACAGGTTTGCGTTCGCTTGTGTACGCAATACTAAAACTGTTGTTTGCGATGTAGCACCGATCAGGACTGTTGACGGTTCCAGAGTTCATCACAACTCGGATTACTAAGATCAAAGGATTCCTAAGTCTTACGCGCTTGGACTGCGTCGTCTACTCCTAAAAAATGGCACTTCAACCCAGGTCCTAGATTGCGCCCAGCCAGCTGCATAACGTCGCCAAGTGACTGCCCTGTAGAGTGTCAGAGCAGCAGCAAGACAGACACCTGCTTCGACTGCAGCTGCCTCGCCCCCAATGGAACGCTTGTACCCGCACTAGGTAGGGACGCTCCCACCATTGAGGCGGTTTGGTAATAACATTGTCAGAACATGCCCTTGACGAAGAGAAACAGGGCCAGGCAAATAGACACATATAAGTGTTCTGCTTCTCAATTTAAGTGTTTTTTCTCACTTTTGTTATAAACCATTAACGTTTTCGGACACGTCTAGGAAATAGTTGTTATCGAACCATTTTTTACATATTTTTTCTCTCTTTCACCTCCTCTTGTTGAGTCAAGCAAAGGCGTCGGGCCGCGAATCGCACGGTCCGGGGTTCGATTCCTACTAAGGCGCTTGTTACATCTTGCTTTTTACATGTAAATATAATAAATTATGAGTATATATGATTAATTATGACTAAGAATGCCTTCTACTTAGATTCGTGTACGCACTGGCTATTATGGGCTGTGTATGCTTTACGTTGCCTTGGCCTGTGCGTAACGTTTTTTCCTCATACTCGGCAGGTACACGTTTTACATAAAGTCCAGCCCATAAAAGCATTCTGTGTTAAAATAAAGCGGATAAGCACTCAATCAACTTTAACCGGTCGCGGCAAAACGAATGCTCCTAACTTATCATTGGCTTTACTTCTATGTTTTTCTGTCGCCCTTTTCTTTTCTTTTTTCTCTCCAGACAACCAATGCAAGCGCTTCCGGTTTGCTACGTTCTACTCCCGCCGTTACCTCGCCCCCTTTTGCCTAATGTAGAGATCAATGTGCCTCATGTAGGATTGAAAGCAAGAATTACGAACTGGTCTAACCAATCTGATTGGCATAAATTATCATCAAACTAGAAGTCACATCATCAGCAGCCGCACTGAGTCGGCAAAATGTACATCTCTCTCTCTCTCTTTCAATTCTGTTTATGAGCATAAATCTCAGAAGTGCGGCACACCAGTGAAAAATAACGGGGAGGCCTATCGTATGCTTCACTTCTAACGAAAGGTGACCCCTAGTGGCATGGCTTTTTCAGGCAGTTCGATACCGCTTAACGAAGAAGACATTGACCTTGTGACTATTGCAGTACTCCGGAAGACAATGCCAAGGAACGCCTATAATTAAAATGGGCCTACTTCCCTTGATTGTGGATGGCTTCCTGAACAACGCCACCTTCTCTGTTTCAGAGTACGTTCCTTCTGAGGAGCCCTTCTTCTGTCCGCCTACGTGTACACCAAAGACACTCCACAGCGGCGAACGAAAGTGCCACTGCGCTGACCACAGTAAGGCATTCTCTCGGACATTCACACTTGTATCAAGTGCGTTAAAACACACAGCTATGTATGTGGATTATGCTGTAAGGCATTCTATCGGACATTCACACTTGTATCAAGTGCGTTAAAACACAGAGCTATGTATGGGGATTATGCTGTAAGGCATTCTATCGGACATTCACACTTGTATCAAGTGCGTTAAAACACAGAGCTATGTATGGGGATTATGCTGTAAGGCATTCTATCGGACATTCACACTTGTATCAAGTGCGTTAAAACACAGAGCTATGTATGTGGATTATGCTGTAAGGCATTCTATCGGACATTCACACTTGTATCAAGTGCGTTAAAACACAGAGCTATGTATGGGGATTATGCTGTAAGGCATTCTATCGGACATTCACACTTGTATCAAGTGCGTTAAAACACAGAGCTATGTATGGGGATTATGCTGTAAGGCATTCTATCGGACATTCACACTTGTATCAAGTGCGTTAAAACACAGAGCTATGTATGGGGATTATGCTGTAAGGCATTCTATCGGACATTCACACTTGTATCAAGTGCGTTAAAACACAGAGCTATGTATGTGGATTATGCTGTAAGGCATTCTATCGGACATTCACACTTGTATCAAGTGCGTTAAAACACAGAGCTATGTATGGGGATTATGCTGTAAGGCATTCTATCGGACATTCACACTTGTATCAAGTGCGTTAAAACATAGAGCTATGTATGGGGATTATGCTGTAAGGCATTCTATCGGACATTCACACTTGTATCAAGTGCGTTAAAACACAGAGCTATGTATGTGGATTATGCTGTAAGGCATTCTATCGGACATTCACACTTGTATCAAGTGCGTTAAAACACAGAGCTATGTATGGGGATTATGCTGTAAGGCATTCTATCGGACATTCACACTTGTATCAAGTGCGTTAAAACACAGAGCTATGTATGGGGATTATGCTGTAAGGCATTCTATCGGACATTCACACTTGTATCAAGTGCGTTAAAACACAGAGCTATGTATGGGAATTATGCTGTAAGGCATTCTATCGGACATTCACACTTGTATCAAGTGCGTTAAAACACAGAGCTATGTATGGGGTTTATGCTGCCATCACACGTCTCGCAGAAGTTCCGAAGAGACAGACGAACACAAATTAACGTTATTATTCCTCCCGGCCAATAGCTTGCGCAAACCTATCCTATCCATATGCCATGAGCGTGTATATTACTGCTGTCGATCGAATTAGAGTAATGCCAAACACTGACTTCCATATATGTATGGGGAATATTTCCATTGTAAAATAAATACTGCGCCTAATACAGCCACTGCTATGAGGTTCCTCTTTGGCGTAGTAGATGGCTATTGATTTTTTGTTGTTGGGTTGGTTATAGTCCTGTACAGGATACAAGGGTAGGTTAACGTCATCAAATAATTTGCTGACGCGACGGGTGCAGTTAAACTTTTGAGCCAGCGCTGGACCAATTGCATGACATTCCTTGACTACTCATTCAGATATTTCCCAGCTTGATCCGCAAATTTTATTCCCGGTAAAAAAGTATTTGCTGTAGATCGCCTTTACTCGCGAAACGCTCGAAGCCAATCTTTTTGCAGCATTCAAGCTCCACGCTGAACATTTGTCCGCACGCTTACGCGTGGTGCAGTAGGCACAAAAATATTTCAAAACTGCACCCAAAAACAGCTATCTTCTGTAATTAAAAAAAGAATCGTATCGACATGAATGATACTTTATTTTTGTAAATTTAAGACTGAAATAAATTAAAAATGTATGGACCTATAAACCTCTATAAGGCTATTCAAAATGCCCCGTAGTCCGCACCGTCTCTTATGTTCAACTAACTCACAACTCCGGTCCCTGCAACTAGATGTGTGCAGTATGCCGCTTGTCGAAGGAAGCTGCAACGAGGACATTCCTCGGTACTTCTTCAACACCACTTCGTCCCGTTGCGACGTGTTCCAATACAAGGGCTGCACAGGTAACGACAACAACTTCGAGACACACGAAGACTGCCTCGCAGAGTGTGAAGGTGAGTGTCAAATACCGGGTAAGCTTCAGTGTCTTGAGCTATTTGTCTTACTACACAAGACATTCGTCCTGGGCAATTTGACTTCATGGGGAGGTTCGACTATTACATCGGTTTGGTTTACATTCCGAACACCGTGACATAAAGCAATAGACGAAACGCTGTCATCTGAACTCTACACACTAAGTAATGCCTGGACGTCTACTTACCCGCAAAACACTCAGAGAGCCAATCTCTGCGATCTACGAAATCAGCTCAGCGAATGATGAGGCGGAACATCCATTTAGACCTAAAAAATGAAGCCTGCGCTGTGGCATTACGCAGTGCAAAGCGTCATGCTTGCATTGCGTAATGCCACAGCATAGACTTAATTTTGAAGTCTAAACAGATGTTCCGCCTCGCCATTCACTGAGCTGATTTCGTAGATTGCAGAGATTGACGCTTCAAGTGCTTTACGTGTAAGTAGACGCGCATGCATTTCTTACAGTGTATAGACCTCTTTTTTACATACGCAGGAAGGAGGCGCAATCGGCCACTTATGTCCCCGCGAAGTTACGGTCAAATAAGAGTACAAATATCATAACAACGCGTCTTGTATTGTTCATGAAATATTTTATGACCACTTCTCCAGGTGATTAGCTAAAGGACCGGCGAACGAGATATTCGTTGGAGATTTTTTATTACTTGCGTAAGACGATCAATCCCCCAATGTGTTTAATAGCACAAACTAAGGGCCTTGCTAAACGTTGTCATGTTGTGCTATTAACGAGACTTTGTGATTTACGGAGAATTTCCGCATTGTCGCACTATGGGATGTCACAGACGTACACATCAATTTAGTTACTCCGCTAAACTTTGCGGGGAATTGAATTGGTGTATAGGTCTGTCGTGCCCTATAATGTACTGAATTAGGGTGCCGATGTGGGGTAGTTGGTCCATACAATCTAAAGGAAAACAGTGCGCAAAATAAAGGACAAAGTACAAGTGCACACAGGACAGGCTCTGACTCTCAACTGAATCTTTTGTAAAAAACGAAATCATCAGTACCGAACACATCCCGGGGCGGGCAATCAACGCGAGTTTAAAATTCAATCCCTTTGCTGTGTAAATTCAGCGACGTCTGACTGACGTATTTCGTGCCTTCTCTTTTTATTGCGTAGGCTTCCGAAATTTCCCTCGTCATTCGGTCTCTGACCTTGCCAATGATTACTACCTTTTCGAAGAAGGGTCGACACCCACACCTTGCATAATGAAGGCACAAGTGCCCCCCCCCCCCCCCCCCCACACAGACACTTTCACGTATGACAGTAACGACAAAGCATGCTCCCGCAATCTGCTTTGTTCCTGTTTTTTGCGCGCTGTTTTCCCTTTTGCCCATAATCAAACGCGCACAGTGTTCCATTCTAAGACTTAGGCACCCGCTCCGATCCCGTTCCCGCATATAGCGGTTACGCCGACGCCGACGCCGATGGCAACGGCGACGCAGACGCCGACACCCACGCCGCTATATGCGGGAACGGGCGCCTAAGGGCTGCGCTCTATAAGATTACTTTGGGGAACTTAAGAGGGTGGTCGCCCTCCGCTCCCACCCTCCTAAATCCGCCCATGTCGTACCGACAGCTTCGCACAACCGCATGTCTCGGTCTGCTGGCTACAGCTCTTCATTCCGTTCGTCTTTCCTCGCCTTGAGGAATGCATCAAATTTGTGTCTATGGCAACTCTTCGGTGTATTTTGGCTTTTTTTTGTAGATATCCGAAACTAGAAACTTAGGCTTACAACCTAAGTTTCTTGGAAAGAAACAAAATGCTAGAAGTGCTATTTACAATTATTTTCTTTTTATGACAGATGCTTGACTCAGTAGGAAGCTGCAATAATGTTTACGTAAGGACGCAGCGTATCACTAAATAACAAATTACACCATCTGTTTAATGAATGCAGAATTCAGATATTTAAAGTGTATCACACGTCTCTCAAATTATGCTCGAAGCGTGCTTTTTCTTTCACAAAAGTGAAGGAGCATAATGCGTTTGATGTATTGCTTGTTCTGAAGGGAAGCCTGCTTTCGCTGTTTGCATTAATTCTGAATTTGGACTTACCGCAGGCAGTGATATGTTGTATGACTCGATACGAAATCTACGTGTGCAAGTTTTTGAGCAGGAATGAGTAGGTTGGTGAAAATAAGTTCACACTATGGGTAAGAGTGACAGCTATTTTTCATTACAAGCTCATGCTCCCAAATAATGTAAACCGAAAGCACTTGCTTTTAATGAAGGGCTGAATATGCTGTGCAAAATAGATCATAAACGTGCCTTTCATTTGGTGCTTCGAAATAATTGTAACGTAAACATCATTATACTTGTTTGTGTGAAATATTTATCGAAGTGTGTTCCTCGTTATTACTTTCTTTTAACAATTTAAGCTATCGCGCTGTCCATTTTTTCATAGATTATTTTAAGCGGTACTGCGGTTCATCTAAATATCGACATCCACTGTGTTGGGATTTTTTTTTCAGCGCCGTTGTACTGGGTGGTTCTCATTTGAACCCGTTCGCATTTCTACCTTCTCGTTTTTACCTTCTCATTTCAACCCAGTGCAAAACAACTTTCGCGTTTCTCCCTTTCTCATTTAAACCGTTCTCAAAACAAACTTTCGGGTTTTGACCCTTCTCAAAACGACTTTTCTCATTTTAACCTTTCTCATTTCAAATTTTCTCAAAACATACTTTCTGGTTTTGACCATTGTCAGAAAGATTTTTCTTATTTTAACCTCTCTCATTTCGAACCCAAATTAATCCAACATCATGATCTCGCAATTTTTCTGTGGTATTTATGGGGAATTCGGGTAATTAATTGCCTTCGAGCCCTTGCCTGTGGCACCGGCGACCAAAAACGCGCCAGCGGCGCATCACGTGACCCTCTCTACCCGAATGCAAAGCACAATGAACTGGCGTTTTTATTTGACTGGGTCGCGAGTGAGCTCTGATAACTTCTTCTTCGATCATTCTATGGTACCATGAGCACGCTGCATACGCCGACAACATACATTACGACTCTTTGAGATGTGTGTAAACAGAAGCGGCTTCACAAAACTTTCCAAAATATTGGCATTACCACAGTCCGTACAGCTGACAGAATATTAAAATATAAAATCAATGAAAGGGCAGATGTATAAATCAGTGTGGTACTGCCCGCACGCGCGTCAAATTTCCATAAACTTTATTTGTATTTCCGATTAACTGTTGCCACGGAGGCTTGCCAGCGTCGCTTTCCATATTCTGTTTACTGTTAGTAGAGAGTTTTAGTAGATCGTTCCCACGACTCCGATAACGATACCCGATACTACACCACCGCCTCCCTTGCGCATGCATAGTATCGTTATCGGGGTTATCGGGGGTATCGGAACGATCTGTAATGCGTGTTCAAGTCTCTGATCTGTAAATTGTAATGCGTGTTCAAGTTTCAAAGTGCATCACTATGAATACTTTTTTTTTAGCGGTGTAATAACTTGTTATTACAGTGTTGTAAAATAAAGTGATGTATGATGCAGCCCGTGTCTCAGAGCAAACATACCTTGCTCAGGCTGGATAAATTCTTCCAAAAATGTTGACTTTCTTTGAAACATAAATTATATTTCTCTTCGATGTTTTTGCTATCTAGTCTCAGAGCACAAAAGGGTGCCTGTCTCGATGGCTTCGTTTGCCACTCGAACCCGCTATTTGCCGCCTCAGCGAGCATTGTTTCGTTTGGTTCCCTATCCCGATTCGGATGTGACGATACCGGATACAGTCTGGCAGACAAGCTGCCCGACCTCTTGGAGCTCGGGAAAACTTCTGCTGGTAAATTGCCGGTATACGCCTAGGAAGCGCAACCCGAAAAGCTTGCACCCGCCAGCCTTTGACCACGCGAACGCCCTTGCCAAAGATATGAGGAAACTTTTTTTCAGGGAAAGTGACCACCCGAATTGGCCATTACAAGCAATAACACACGACTGGCACAATGATCCATCCGCTCCACACGACGACATCTTAACGACATACAGCGACAGAAGAGAAATGAAGTACCACATCTGGGCTGGCACTTTTGAAACCATGTCACCATGTGACCACGTAGCTACGTCAACAGAATCGGGGTGGCACGCAGGCATAAGGAAAATTGTTTCATGTGCCATGCAAGAGATGGTGCCGCTTCGCTTCATCTTCAACCTTCATCCTCAACTGTTTTTCCTTCTTTCTATACCTCACTACGGTGTTCAAATGACAACGGGTTCAAATGAGAAAGGGTCGAAACGCGAAAGGTTAAAACGCGAAGGGCGTTTTGCGAATCGGTTCAGACGAGAAGGGTTCAAATGAGAATGGGTTCGAATGAGACGGGTATAAATAAGAAAGG
Source organism: Ixodes scapularis (assembly GCF_016920785.2). NCBI lineage: Eukaryota > Metazoa > Arthropoda > Arachnida > Ixodida > Ixodidae > Ixodes > Ixodes scapularis. The sequence continues at coordinate 155,092,366 of NW_024609868.1, read as the reverse complement.
GTCGAAACGCGAAAGGTTAAAACGAGAAGGGCGCTTTGCGAATGGGTTCAAACGAGAAGGGTTCAAATAAGAATGGGTTGTTTCGAGATACACCCGTTGTACTAAGTGTTATCACCTTGTATATTTAGAGGTATTTTTTACGGAAGTATGTATTTCTGAGGTTTAGTTTAGTCATAAAAATAATAGAAGTTAGCAACGTGAGAATGTTATGATTCATTCTCTCGAACAAGAGAAACAGATTATATAGGAAACGCTAACGCACTATCCTTGTAATCGTAATAAGCAGTAATAACGTGGGTCCTGCGCACATGATATCGATGCCGCTTTCTGGAATCTGCTCGCATCACTTAATAAATTCCTGCATTAAATTCGCATCCAATGGCAAGCAGAGTGCGCTAATTATTGCAAGAGGTAATCGTTGCATAGAGTATCAAGAAACAGTGTAGGGACACTAAAGACCACGCTTACAAGACGGGCAACTCGTTTTAACGTATGCATATCCTATTAAGCGGACATGGTGCAGCTTTGCTTCATAAAACAATCGATCTGTTCCTAAAGCGAAAACGGGCAAATTCTCGGCATTGTAGGGCAAATCTTGCTGTTCAACATCAAGGGTTGGCGCGTTACTTCAATTAACAACGGCATCCAAATAAACACGCGATCGGGTGTGCGGCACAATTTTAGAAGAAGCTGGCTCGTCTCAGTCGCCGAGTTCTGGGGAATTTCGGGAAGAAGTCCGAAACTTCGAAACTTATCTTGTGATCTCATACCAGCCGCCGCAATGAAGCGTCTCACTAATCTTTGTTCGCGGTCGCTTATACCCCCAGTGTCATAGAACTTTGTAGAAACGAGGCAGATCGCCACAAATGCATTTGAAACTTATCTACCGTTTTTTTGTCAAAAATTACAGGATACGGAGGATGGTTAGCTTGCATTTTTACTTTGACTAGAATATTGTGTTACGAAAGATGCTAGTTTTTTTTTTTTTTTCTCTTGGTTAAAGTTTTGTTAGGTACATTTTTAAATTTGCTACTTTGTGTATATTAGTTTTTTTTATGTTCCCTACAGTTGCATTGTGCCCAGACGCGTAACGAAACTTCTAAGGCTATATTTTGAATTACAACCATGCTTAATTTCAGTTCAAACTGTGAGAAGGTAGATTAGACGTCCAAACGGCTCCGTATAAACACAAAACCATTTTTGTCTGCGAAAACGTATGCGCTCATGGTTCCTTAAATATCATATTATAGTTATATGAATCGCAGTTTGACTACTTCATAAAACGTCGTGTAATGTTTACCTATTGAGTCCCTTGAAGTTGCGAGATCAACATATTTTGCAATGGTTTTCCTTTTGCCCGCAGGCTATTAAAGTGCCAAATAATATATCTGATATGACATTCTTTGCTGAAAACCGAAGACGTGGTCATAATGCTCTGATTTACATCCCATTTCTGCGCTACACAACTCAGTATTACGCACGTGGCTGTTCATTGCTCCACCACGGGTGTTCTTCAGTCATTTAGAGAGAACACAGTATAAGCTGCTCTCAGATGCTAAGAATGTGGTTTCGAAACACGGACTCGAGCACCGTAGTGTGTCCTGTGTTCTTTAATTTTCTTTTCACAACAGCGGTGTGTTAATCAACGAACGGTACCATCCAGCTTTACACTTTGGAAGAGCCTGCAGATTAACATCATCTGAAAGCCGAGCATGAGGATAACAAAAAGCAGAGACTATAGAGACCAACACAGCTGCACGTTTGACATAGTGGTTGTTACTTGCTAAAAAAAACCCTCACGTGGACTGGCTGGCGTTTGTAAATTCCACGTTATTAATGATTTAAATGTCCCCCAAGTGGAAGTGGAAGTTTGAGCGTGAGCCATGAAGCTGACAGATATGGTTAGTTACGCGGCCCTAACAGCCTGCTTGTTTTGGTGAGGCCCTCTAAAGCTCAAAGTAGTCGTGCCCTTAATCCGGTACTTTGGAACGAAACTACCTAAAAAAAAAATTATTTACAAAAAAAAAAATTGCATCGCTGTTAGGCATTATTCCAGAGATTCGGTATAAAAAAGCGTTCTTCACACATACCTCAAAAACCTTTAACGTAAACACTGTCTATTAACGCAGCCAGTACAATAGAAGGTCTTATCTAGAAACCTACTAAGATATATATTGTATTTTCTAGTATTCAAAGCCAGAAAATTAAAATAATATTCATCAAACACAGTTTCCAGAATTCGTCAGGAACACATCCCCTGGCAATTTATGCCGCTCATCAATTGTCATTGGGAACAAGGAATAAACGAAAACATTATTGTAAAAAGAGTATTGTCGGATTTTTTGGGTGGTCAGCTTTTCCAAACATGTGAAAGGGTTCGTGTAAAAACGTCTTTTTATTAATTAATAGTTTATTTATATATATATGACTTGAATATTTCAACCTGAATGTTTTTCTACGTTCGCTAAGTATCTTTCAATGCAGGATCTTTTTCAGGCGTGTGACATTGTCTCTCAATTCATAATTATTTAACACGAATCTAGCACCTTGGTTTTGTAGTCCTTCAAGTGTATCTATTAAATAATGATTGCGGGGGGGGGGGGGGGGGGGGGGCTTATACAACCGATGCGCATTCAATACATGGTAGCGTACATGTTAAATATAAAGTTACCTTAAGCTTACTTGAACCGTGTCTAAAATTTCTACACATAAACAAGCGTGCCCAGAGCTTTTAGGGCAATCATACGACACGATTCTTCCAAGTTAATTCACCACCCAGCATAACGTTCAAGTATTTTACGTTTCAGTAAACCTTTCATTAAAACTATATTTGCAATTCAGAAAGAAGGAACGGGATTTCTTTTCTTAGTAGATCACATGTGTATGCATTTTTCCACGCTTAAGTTCATCATCCAGTTCTCACGCCATACAGAAGTTTTGTCTCGGTCACTCTGTAAAATGCTAATATCATTGGAATCATTAATTGACCTATAATTCATAGTCATCTGCAAAAAGTGTACTATTCAATTGTATCTCCATTGCAATAGCACTCATATAAATAGGAACGAACAAAGGACCCAGAACAGATACCTGAAGGACACCTGAAGTTACTGTTACGTATTCACATTTTTGAACCATTGAATACAACACATTGCCTTCGTTCGCAAAATTAGTCCCTCAGCCAAGCTAATACATAACTGGCAAGTGAAAGGGAACTAACTTCGTAAAATAACAAGTCATGCTTTACAAAGTCAAACATCCTTCTGAAATCTAAAACCTAACACTCTAGATCGTTTCCGGTATCAATTGCGCCAGTAAGAAAGGGAAAAACGTCTACCATCATAAGGCTATAGGACGCTCCAGTAGGAAAGCCGTGTTGATGTCGAATAAGAAAATTGGCAACGTTCAAGTCAAACATGAGGTCACTATAAGTTACGTGTTTGATAAATTCGTAGCATTAGCTTGGTAAAAACAATAGGCCTATAACCGTTTACACAGTTTTTGACTCCTGATATGTGTATATGCAATACATTTGCCATTTTCCAATCGAATGGAGGCTTTTGATTTTTAAGGATATGTTAAAAAGCAGGCATAAATAGCTTCCCAACTCATTGGAAAATATCTTCAATATCACTGGAAAACTTTTATCTGGTTCGGTCGATTTTTGCAGATTAAGTTCTCGTAATAGCAAAGCTATCTTATTTTAGGTTATTTATATTGGTAACATACCACGCTGCATCTCCGCTTGTGCGTTTAGATAGTGACATAAGGAAGTAGGATTAGAAAAAACATTCAAAATACTCATTGAGACTCGTAGAATTTCTTTGTTCATCTGCGATAAAATTCTTCAGGATATATGAAACTTTTATAGAATTGCCATGACCGACATGTTTTGAGTGGTGATGCTATTTTAAGCCTGATTTAATGATATTACATTCCTAAAAAGCATTTGCAATCGAGTTGAACAAAACGGAATGCTATATCTTTTTTGAAACTAATTCATTATAATTATTGTATGACAAAAAGCAACAAACATAACACTGCACAAAGCATATCTTGATGAATGCAATTCTATAAACATTTATAAGTATAAATCAGTATAAGTAAATAAATAAATAAATAAAATAAGTAAATCAGTAAATAAGAATAAGTACAACTTGATAACTGCATCACAGTATGGATTTATAAAACACAAGTCGACTGATTCTGCCTTACTTGTTCTAAAAGAATTTATTTTACAAAGCTTTGAAAACAAAAATATGGTTATTGGAGTCTTTATAGATTTTACCAATGCGTTTGACTGACTCAATCATAAAATTTTACTATCGAAATTAGATAACTATGAAATTTGAGGGCACGCTTTACAGCTAATAAAATCTTATCTGGAGCATCGAACGCAAAATGTTTATATCAATGGGAATTCCTCCTATATAAAACCTATCCTTTCTGGTGTACCACAGGGTAGTATATTGGGCCCCTTCCTCTTTAAGATATACCTGAATAACATAGTAAATATTAATGTAAGCGCAAACTTTGTAAACTATGCTGATGACACGAGCATACTGTTTTCTGCAGATAATACTGATCTGCTATTCAATACGGCAAATCTCTCACTCTCTAGGTTACAAACGTGGAGTCGTAACAACGCATGAAAAATAAATGTGAATAAAACCAAAGCCACGCTTTTTCGTCCTAAAAATAAACTCGTTACCATTAATAAGGACTTAGTTTTGAATTCAACCAAAATCGAGATTGTGAATTGTTTTAAACTCTTAGGTGTCACCTTCTCTGAAAATATGGCGTGGGAAAGTCATATAAACTCTTTAATTCTAAAGCTATTCCAAACTGTGGGCATGTTAAATCGTCAACGTTATATTTTACCAACAAGCGTTAAATTATTAATATAAAGTTCTCTATTTTATTCTCACTTAAATTATTGCCATTTAGTTTGGGGAACAACAACTTTAACAAATCTAGAAAAGTTACATTATTGCAGAAAAAAGCACTGAGGGCTATAGCTGCCGTCTCGTATGATTTTCACACAGCTGGCTTATTTCAGAAATTTCGCATCATAAACGTGCATACATTATGTGATTATAGGCTTAGCACCAGCCTTAAACTAGAGCAACTTAAAGACACAACAGATATTGGACACTTATCAAAAAATGTTCATGGTTACCCTACCTGTGGTGCTGAATGTTGGGAGGTGGCTACACCAAGAACTAACTATGGCAAACAAATGCTTAAATACACTATCCCCAATCTGCTCAATTCGTGTATGACTAAAAGTATGGATTGGGATAAGTTATCCCTAAGAGAAGTAAAATCACCATTTTTCTCCAGCAGCTAGAGGTACTTGCCTTTTTTTGTAATCTTTGTGCTTAGTGTTTGTATAATTTTTTTCTCTGCTGTCCGTCATGCCTCAACCCAAAAAAAAATCTAAAATTTTCGCTTAAAATGTGTGATAGTGACAATCTTTGTACATTTTTTTTCTCTTGATTACCGTTCTTCCTGGCTCTGTTGCTGCTTTCTGTAGGCGGTCAGGGACCCGTCAAGCTGTACCTGACAGCTTTTTTCCCTGATCGCCATCATCTAATGGTGTAAATAAACATTAATATTATTATGATATATTCTGAACACTTTTACGCTAATGACCCGTAAGGAGGACTAGTAAAATTACAAAGTTATTGATAACTCAGAATCTATTAGACATATCTGAAAACTAATTCCATCTTTCAAATCATCACTGAGAAATACATCGGTATACTAAATTTCAGCCAGCACAATAAATAAAAAAATAAAAACGTTAAGGACCAGCATTTTCTTTTAAGAGAGGAGAAAGAAATATATCACCGTTCTTATTTGCTTGAAGAGTTTCCAGATTTCTTTAGAGATCATTGTTAATTTTGCATTTAATTCCTGTAAGATTTTGAGTTGGAATATTTCATTGAAGTTTTAAGTAGAGTAGAAACATTTTTCAAGCTCGCTTTGTTAAGTGTTCCCCTTATAAGTTATTTCTAAACCGAAGGTGCGTTCTTCGTTTTCCTTTAGTAATTTTACTCAATATATTTGCTACCCAAGGTTTGCTTTCAGTTCTCTAAGAGTGCATTGCGGAGGGAATATATTTCTCAACGAGTCTGTAAAGTTTTCCTCCAAAGTGAACCAATGCTGGTCATATCTGACTGCATTAAAAACGAAAAAACTGGATAGTTCTCTTCTTATATCTTCCTGTAACAAAGTAAAACACTTTCCTTTTCTGACACTTGGTTCTATATCTTTGGATAGACTAATGTCGCTGTCACACTCGTATGATCAGAAATTTCAGGTAACACGCAGACATCGTCCACTGCTCCCGGCAAGTAGCCTAACAACAAGCATAATATGTTCATGAACCGCGTTCCCTCGGTGACGTACTCTGTTAATTCGAACAGCTCTACGATTGTTTGAAGTTTAGTGTGAAGCGAGCTTCCTGAGGACACCTTTCCAAGTTAAATATGGGAGATTAAAATCATTTCTCAAGACAACACCCTCTAATGGCCGCAAATAGTGAATCCGTTAGTTCTTTCAAACCCTTGCCGCTTTTATTTGGGGGACATTATTAACAACTACCGAAAAAATGGTTGATAATGCAGCAGTGTGTGCCTTTTTTTCTCCCCTTCTCTGTTTCCCCCTCTACCTTCAGCTGGAAACCTTCAGAAAAATGTTTTCCATTTAAGCTCATCTGTCACAACACTTCGTCTATGTTGCCTTTTGTGGTGGTCATAGGGCCACTGGGAATAGGTTTTTCAGCTAGAATGAAGACACCTCCGACTTGAAAATTTATATCCTTTCTGTAAACTACATAAGTATTATAAAGGCTTCGCTGGAACATACTGGCATCAAACCGTGACTCCGTACCTAGAACAAATGCAGATGTAACCGTTTGCCATAAGCCTATGAATGCGTAAACTTTATTTTTTATACTCCGGCAGTTTACAACCAGGACCACTCCAACGTCCGAGTTTCTCGTGGTCATACCTTGTTTGTGTGCCCTTTGTTTATCACGAGTAATTGCTTTAATAAAGTGCGCAGAGCAACCTGCAGAGTCATTTGCCCTTATATAACTTTATTTGCCAGATGACAATCCTGACGCCGAGACTTTTTCAGGAAGTTCTCTGGATTGTCTTGCGTCGACCTCAAGCACGCTGTCAGTCTCATAATCAAACATAAAGCATTTTTCTTTAAGATCTGCTCGGTCAATTGTTAACCTGAATAGTAAGATTTTTGTTTTCGTTACCTCGACGAGCTTTCTTCTTGCCAAATGAAGTGGCTTAGAAAAGTCCTCGCTAACAGCGAAGCTGCTGTTGTTATGCTTGTAACCGGACTATTTTACCGATCCTCTCTGCTTGAAAAGGCAGAACTTCACGGAAATTTATATATTTATTAGCGTTGCATTGATAGGGCGCACTTATGAGATGCGCCTTATCAATTGCCTGAAGGTCTAAATTTATTCCCATTTTTTTCATCATAAAGTTTGACGACAAGGGATTCTGTCTTTGCCCACGTTCCCTAATCTTTATCCCCTAACCCAAAGCACAACATGTTCGATCTCCGTGAACGGTTTTCTGCATCATTTCTTGCGAGATTTCAGAACTGCAAGTTCAGCATGCGCCGTTTCTAATCTGGCGTCGTTTGTTTGTTTGTATGTTTTTTTTTGCGCTATTCGTGAGCCCGACTTTGAAGCTAGAAGTTCCTTTTCAAGCGTGCACACTCCTTCTGTCGATTCAGATACTGTTCTGTCTTTAATAGTACGCTCCTCAGAAAGTGTCTTCATTTTCTGGGACAGTTCGAGACGACTTCAGATGTGTAACAGTTGCCCGAAGGCAGTTTACAAATGCATTTTAATTTATAATAGTGGTACCTGGAGTTTTATTGACATCCCCACAAAGCATTTAAAAAACCTATCAAACGCTTCAAAACTGCTTTTTGGGCAAGGCAGCACTACCAGAAATAAGTTAGTGCTCTTTACAGGGAAGTACTGCTTTGCACCAACCTGAATAGCAAAGAGTAACGGCGTGTTGGGCGCTTTAGGGGGCAGCGCAGCCGTGCCCATGCAAAGCACTCAGAGGTGATATAGCCAACTATACTTCGTTTCACCTTAAGTCCAGACGGGGCCGACACTACGAGCGGACGGTGCAAATCAGACAGCGTCAAAAGTATACAATCATAGTATTCGTCATGCTTGTTGACGTGTTTTATCATCGCTGATCCCAGAAAGCAAGAAAATACTTAGTGACTTGCGATTTCGACGCTACTTGATTGGTATGATTACCTTGTAGCATCCGGTGCGTCTGGACTTAAGCCGAATCAATGTATGACTGCAAATTGCTAAACTTTTTCCGTCTTACTAAAATTGCGTATTTATTCGCTAATAGTTCCTTCCACGTAAACAGAAAATGAGAAATGCGCATTTTGTTTTTGATTTCCCGAAAATGTATATTTATTCATGCGTGTACACGGATATATGATCTGCGTCTATATCAACAAAATTTCTAGACTGGTTGCATAAATAATGACAAGAATAATGCAATATTAAACCGCTGAAAATTTACATAGACGTTTATTCTACTTTTGGCAAACATTTAAATAGCCTTAAGCGTCGATTTTTGACTTTTTGAATAGCAAGAATCAGGAACTTTATATGTGAAACTCGCGTGAGATCACAATATTTACTCACATACAGGACATAAACGAAGACATAAAATGAATTGTATGTCTTTAAAAAAAGACGTTTTGCTGTAAACATATCTATTGTAGCAGCTAAACGCTCCAATAAAAGTGTATTCGGTATCACAACATGAATGAATACTCAATGTGTTTTCAGATCTATGCCACATGCCCAAGGATCCAGGAGCCTGCACAACTGACAAAGCTCTCGAAAGCTTCTACTACAACTCCCAAACGGGTCGCTGTGAGGACTTTGAGTATAGTGGATGTGGAGGGAATGACAACAGGTTCGAAGACATCGACTCATGTAGAACACGATGTGAAGGCATGTATTGTATTTACTCGGATGTAAAACTAGTTCTTTTCCCAAAAAATTTGCGCTGTAAAGCCACCCTCACATCATAATTGGATGGCCCCCAAATTAACCTCATATGTCTAATGAAGTGTTCAGCCTCATGCTGGCAGAATAAACCTAATAATTCTTGAAATTAGATCCATAGAAGCTATTTACTTTTTTATACAAAATCTATTAACGAGTTGTGTAGTATACAAATACCTACATCAAAATAGGCACAGTATAGTTAATAAAATAGCTATGTAACATAAATTTTGAAACATACTTTAGGTCTAGAACCAAACACATCAAAACCAGTTCTTTGCGCAAGTCTCGTGCGCTCTAAAAAAAGGGTGTCGTCGTACACCCTTTTGTTCCATATAATGCACCTTTAAACTCAGTTCGAAGTACAGGGCACTATAGCGAACAAACGCTCCCAAATTTTACGATGTGCTTGATAACGGTGAGCTATAACTTCTTAAAAAGCTAAAGTAGGTGTATCAAAGACCACACAAAGAAAACACTGAAAGTTTGCTATCAGACCGAAAAAACAAACTTTTTTTGTAGTTAGTAAGACGTACATTAGCTATTTTAATAAGTTGTACCAAACGACTATCAAGCCTTTTGTAAAAGTTGGAACGGTCAGTTTGATATCAGTGCACTGTACGTCAAACTAAAGTTTTGGGATGTCTTACGGGTCAAAGGGTGTAAAAATACAGCCTTTTTCCGAGAGCTTGTAGTTAGCCTTCTTAGGGTAACTCGACCAGCTCAACGGTTTCTATATTTTACCGCAATAACTTCTAGCTTTCTTTATTTTTTTTTTGTCTCCTTGATTTTACGATGTTTGTTTTTGTTAAGAGTTCTAGTCGAATAAAAAATTACCCTAATAGTACTTTATTATATATTGATTTGCATCGCGTTACTTTTGTGGCTTTAAATGGATGCTGAACCGAAATCTGGATTCCACAAAGCACGCGGCAAAAGCGTGCAACAGGATGTTACAAACACAGAAACATCCCTCATCCATCGATATCTCGAACGGATGACTGTATTTTTTTAAAAAAAAGGGAGGCGCATTTGACAGAAATGTTCACGTCATGTTTTTCCGAGAAGGAGAGGGCACAGCCTCGCGTCTTCTCCGCCTCGCCGCCTTGAGGGGGCGAAGCGAAGAGAGGAGTAAACGAGATATCTTCACGTAACGCGCACCGCCGGCCTCGTTCAATCTCGACCTCTTTTTCAAATAATACGGCCGCCCATTCGGAGATATCGCCTTACAAGTAGTGTTGTAGGGATTGTAGCGTCCCACCTATAGCTCCAACATTATTTTCTGAAATCCAAATTTCGATTCACCATCCCTTGAATGTTTTTCCCAGCAGGGCAATATGATAAGTTGCAGATTTCCACCTCGCGTTACAGACGTGGTTGTGCTGGAATCGAATAAGCACGGAAACTATATTATTAATACCCTTTAGAGTTAAATATGTATAGGGTATGCTTCGAAATAATACGTTTTATTTGTAATTAAAACTTGCTAGGTACAAAGATGCAGAAACATTAGTAGAGTCAAAAGAAAAATAGCTAAGACTAAGAGTTTTCATTAATTAAATTCAGTCCATTTATCTTACACTCCTTTTTTTACAAATATCTAATAGCTTAATAACCTAGGCTTGTACTATTTATAAGTGTTATTGATTATTTCCCTATATGCAAAGTGTGCCAAGAAACGCGGGCGAAATCGCTCCTGCCAAAAAGTACACATCGCACAAAAAAAAAACGTTGATGTCTTCACATAAGGGTTACTGCCCAAGCGAGCTGCTGAACGATCCTAGTAAAAAAAAACAAAAAAACTTGAGATTAGGAACAAAAAAAAAAGAGAACAAACATAACACCGTCTCAAAACTCAGCTGAGTTTTGAGACGGTGTTGTGTAAGTCCCCTTTATTTGGTTCTTTGTCTCAAGGGGTTTGTTTTTCACTTGATGTCATACTGGCCTCTGCCAAAGTGCCGATCTACGAAAATTAACAACATTATATGTGGTTTTAATTAGCTAAATTTTAATTTGTAAACTTATATGTATGGTTTCAATTAGAAACTTTCTGGTAATCGTCAAAAACCAATAAATCAGTGCACCCTACAAATGGGCAGCATTTCACAGGCACTTTTTTTAAGCTTAGGGAAAAGAAATAATTATACACAATATTACATGGTTTACGTTTCGAGAAGGCTTGTTAATTTAGCAGATCCGCGCTTACAACCAAAACCCCAATTCTGTCTAAGTAGGGACGTCCTCAATATTAGTGTACAATTAAGAATCAAAAGCATTGGTTACGCAAATATTAGTTCAAATTGCTACGACCACAGAAGCATGGAAGTGCGCTCATAGCCTAGAAGAACTTGTACTTGCAGCTTGATGCTCTTACGTTTTGTAAATCTGCCCGTTTCAGCACGCGCTTGAAATATTTTAAAGAATGTTATGAGTGCATGAGCACTCGTCCAACCAATAGTATTAGGTTACAGAAATATCTTCACTTGAGTTACTAAGGTTCCTTAACTGCGCTGTGCGCAGTAAACTGTTCCAAAAGTTGTGTCTACCACTTAATACTCCCTGAATTCGGTTTAGTGTCAATCAGACAATGTGTATTCTACTAGAATTTAGAGATGCCGAAACTTGTTTGTATTAGTACCAACGTTATGAATAGTAACAAAACGATCGTGAAAAATAATTACGCTGAGAGGGCGCTCAAGCTGCCAGCCGTGTTCGTTTCTTCTTTTTTATATATCAGGTGATGTTAGCACAGTCGGAAAAACATCTATTCTATTATTTGTGTCGCCGACTTCATTACTGCTAGCTTTATTTTCGCCTGGCATGAAAATTCGTCAGTCGTCAGTTTTTAAATTTACTAGAAAAAATTTACTCCGGCTGCTGGGGGTTTTAACGTTTAAGGAGAGTTTGTTTTTAACTGATAATTTGTATGCCTTCAGTAGAAAACAATACTCCTGTTAACATTGGGCAATAGAGCAAAATTGTTCCACATAATGCTACATCGAGTCTCGGTTAGTCCACGAATATTTCTTCTTAATGATAAGGGAAGCGTTCAAACTATGATCGTTTGCTATGGAACCAGATGTCTGTCATCAACCAAAGTATTCTGGACCATGCTACGCCTACCTGAGGCGGTTTTACTACAACAGCGAGACAGAGCGCTGCGAGCCCTTCATCTACGGAGGATGTATGGCCAACGGAAACAATTTCTACACCATGGACCAGTGCAACAGGCACTGTCGCGGTAAGCTCTCACTTCGTCTAGACAATTTAGCCTACTTTTTTCGTAATATTCGGGCACTCTGTTTATGCTCGTTTGATGCGCTCACGGCTGATATTGCAAAAGGATATACCTATACATAGCCTGACTATAACCATAGTATAACTATGCTGCAGGTATAACTGGTGTGTGTTAAAATGAGTGTAATTCTCGTAACCTTATAATGAAAAGTGCTATTAATTGGATTTAATTTGAAGTTCACAAATGTGTAGCATGTCAAACGCCATAACGTGTTTTGGCATGATATACAGTACGTAGAGCTGTAATACGGCCATCGCGATCAAAGACGGCACTGCATGCCATCCTGGGTATCCAGTATACAGTGTGGGGTATTATTCAAGCCGGATACAAAACAAAAATAAACAATGGAACTGAAGCATTCCTACAATAACATTATGGACTGCGGCGAGCACAAGGGCGCGCGAGTTCAAAGAAACCATTGGTGGCCTGATTGACTAAAATTCGCTAATCATAACTGTTATATTTGGTTGACATACCTAAATTTAATATTTCCGGCCAGTCAGTAATATTGCCACATGTGTCGGCGAGCGAGTACGGGCGTGGCGGAATGGTTACCGTGCTAGGCTTTCGCGCGGAGGCCCAGGGTTCGATTCCGGGGAATTACGAGTCTTATTTATTCTTTCAGTTTAATGTTTGTTCTGGTGAATTCGAAAACTCTATCCCTTGTTCGAGGTCCGAATGTTCTTGCAGCCGAACGTTCTACGCCGATCGTTCCAGATGCCAACGCGTGTATATTGTCACAAATGACAAATAATGGGGCAAAGAGTGACTGAAAAAACTAAACGTTTAATGAGGCGAACTTGTGCCCCCCCAAAGAAATAGTAAGTTAGCGTCGCAGGCGTCGATGTCGGTGAGACAGCGGGATTGACCGTGGCTCGCCACGCGGAGCGTCTTTTGTAGCCACCTGGGTTTCTGGAACATTCGGCCTTGAACGTTCGGCGCGTAGAATATTCGGAACTCGGTCAGACGAGAAGGTTCTCGAACTCACGAGAACACCAAGCTGAAGGAATAAATAAAAGAACATCCCGCTCGCTGGAATCGAACCCAGACCTTCCGCGCGAGAGTCAAGTGCGGTAACCACTCGGCCACGCACGCGATCGCGCGGCGACGCGCGTGGCCATATAAGGGGCTCCGCGTGGCGAGCCGCAGTCAGTGTCGCCCCAGCGCTCGATCCCGCTATCTCGCCGACATCAACGATTGCGACGCTAAACTTATATTTTGTTTTGAGCACAAGTTCGCCCCATTAAACATTTAGTTTCTTCAGTTATTCTCCGCGTCCTCACCCGACCAAACCGACGACGAAGTCGCCACGTGCCGACGCGCGTGGCGGAGATGAGGCGGTGAATAAGTGAAGAAACTAAACGTTTAATGGGGACGTTCTTGTGCAAAACAAAAAAGGTTTAGCGTAGCACGCGTCGATGTTGGCGAAATAGCAGGATCGAGCGCTGGGGCGACACTGACCGCTGCTTGCCACGCGGAGCCTCTTATGTACATACATTGGCTTCTGGAACAATCTGAGTAGAAGGTTCGGCGGCTAGAACGTTCGGACCTCGAACAAGACACGGGGTTCTCCAATTTTCCAGAAAATTAAACTCAAAGAATAATTAAGAGACGCGTAGCTCCCATAGATCGAACCCTGGACCTCCGCGCGGAAGCCAAGCACGGTAACCATTAGGCCACGCACGCGCTCACTCGCAGACGGGCGTGGCAATATAGGCCAGATGAGTCGTTAGATTTTAGAAAAACATTTCCTTCGAGTTATCACGTGGCGAACTTATTCTACTTCGGGTGAGGTGCTCTGACGTTCTGCGCATTTCGTCGTCTTAGTCTCATTTTCACACCGTTGTTGCTACCGAAATTGGCCACGCGGGCAAACGAAAACCTCTGTGTCACTATCAATGAAGTGGCTAAAGTATTGAACATAATGCATGGCGCAGTGAACCGCAACAAATACGATATTCTGTAGTACAATAGAGTTTCCGCCAGGTGTGCACCAGGACAACTTATGCCAGACATTACGGAGTGGCATGTGTATGCGCGCGAGATGCTGCTCCAACGCCATGAAGCTGAGGGAGATGATTTTTTTTTTATGCATTTTCACTTCGGAAGAATGTTGAATCCACTATGCCCAATGAGAGATCAAGCGGGCACGCAGAGTTTGAAAGCACTTCGTCCCGAAGACCAAAAAGGTTGCGGCCAGTGCCGACGCAATATGCTCGCGGTATTTTGTATCAAAAGGGACTAATAGTCAAACTTTATGACCCAGGAGACTCAGTGCCAGCAACAGATTGGGTTCTGAACTGCTCGAGAACATTTTGAAATCCGTGTTCAGGTCAGAGCGTCGTGGTTTGCTTAGTTGCTCCAGCACGACAGTGCACCCCCCCCCCCCTCCCCCCTCCCCCTCCACGTGGTGAATGATGTTGATTGGGGCGAAGCTCTGGTGGTGCTGATGATGCTGATTTTATCGTTCGTAGATAGTGCTGATGGTGCTGATTTTTTTTTTTTTATTGCTCATAGGTAGTGCTGAGTTCCGGGTTGCGTTTCGACTTCATTATTACTGCTTTATGGTCGGTGAAATGCAGAGCCAGTGGTTCTTCTAGCGGATCAGCTTGGATCCGCTAGAAGCCGTGGGAACGTTTCTTCACCGCTTAAGTCAACGGTCCGTGTCAGAAAGAGAATGTGTGGTATGGAACGTGGTTATATACGCATTTGAGCATTTGACCACAGCGCCCTCTCGTCTATAAACGTTGAGCCAATGCACGCAAAATTTAACGCGATTTTATACGCATTTGACCGCAGCGCCCTCTCCTGTATAGACGTTGAGCGGCTACATGCAACCTTTCATTCATGACAGAAACCCCAGCTCTTGAGTTACTACCACATCTCAGAGCCCCCTATTCCTCCCGCAGTCGTGGCCGAGTGGTTAAGGCGATGAACTAGAAATCCATTGGGGTCCCCCAGCAAAGGTTCGAATCCCGTCACCTGCGCAAACAATTTTTTTTCTTTTTATGTGAGCACGGACGCCGTCCAGACGGACAGACGGACGGCCCGACAAGGCTAAACCCTAAGGAGCTTCGCCCATAAAACATCAAAGGCCTACGTTTTAAGTGCATTCTGCATTTGCCACATTAAAAGACGTGGCACCGAACGAATTTAAGTTAAATGTTCGGACCCTTCAGCAAAAATCTTGGAGGAATTATTTTGGGCACAAAAGAGCTGAAATCGGTGGTGGCTTCCTGGCTTCAGAGTCACTGGAAATGTGTTTTTTTTTTTTTCGTCGCATCCGCTTGGTGGTGCATTAGCGCGCATATGTAGAAAAGTGACGAATTGGTTTCATTCCTGTCTTTATTACAATCAGATAAAAACATTTCTTGTCGCTCTTTACTTTCCTCGTACCATGGGATCGGCAGAAAAGGCGGCGAACAAAGCGATATTCTTAAAACAATGAACCTAGTTAATATTTATCGTGTAAGTGGGGCACACTTTGTAACGCAGCATTCATATTTAATTTGGATAATTTTGCAAACACGTTACTGGATATCATTCATTTTAAATATATTGACAGCGCGATGCCAATAAATCCCACGTTCCCGTGGCAACAATATGTTTCTGTTACACAAAGGTCAGATTTATTAAAGTAATGCGAGGATTTTACATTAGCCTATGCCGCTTGCCTTTCAGGACCTTGGTTGACAGTTTTAATATATAAAAAAATAAAGCAACGCCTCGCACACGAACTAAAAAAAAACGCAACTTTCTACATCAGCATGAGCTCGAAATGAGTATCATTGCCATACCTTGAGCATAGGATGCATTATGCGTTGCGAGCATGAGTAATTCAACAGCTTAGAGAAAAATCAGTATTCTATTTTTTTTTAAGACGAAACTACGCTTTGAAATGCTTGTAAATATACACGACCACTAGAACACAAGCTCAAGTAAAATTAGAGTTTTTTTGGTGTACCTTTTTCTTTTAATTCTTACTCATTTCACTCCGTCTGGAATGTTTAGCTGTACCTACTGCCCTTAGACTGTGTCACACAAATAGCGCTAAGTTTGGCGTTTCCTTAAATAACCCGGAAACTTACTGTTTGTGTTTATGAACACGACTCAGATATTCGAGACAAAGTTACTGTCAAGGATATATCCCATCTATGGACTCAACACTCAGCAAATATGTTAGTTTCTCTGTAGTGCGGCTTTGCGTCCTTTAAAGCTAATTACCGAGGTATATTCAGATATAGAGGATTACAAGTTAGTGCTGTAGTTACTCAAAGATTGCATCACTGTTAAGAAACAGAACCCGCCTATCTACTTTCTCGCAGAGAAAGAGGAGCTGATTTCATTGTCATTTACAAAAGTTATTTAGGAACTGCGAGATCCAGGACATGCTTGTTTTTAAAGGGGAACTCCGGGCGTTTTTCGAGCTGCCCAAACATTGCACTTTTTGACTACTCGAACTTTCGTCTTCAGGGTACGCTATTTATTTTCGTGAAAGTAAAAATAGCAATTGAGAAAACCGTAACTCAAGCTGATGCCGAGACTAGCATTCAAATTTCCACGCGCTCTTCAGTGGTGTGACGTCACAAATGGTACAGACTTTCAGGTCTTGAAGGTAGTCTGAAACAGAATATTGAGTGTTTTTTGTGTGCTAGTCAACTTTCCAAGGGGGAGAGGGCAGAGGGGACCGGTCAGGATGGTGACGACCGATGATGGTGTTCGCCCGATGGAAGGCCCCCGGGAAGTCGAATAAGAAAGAAAAAAACTAAAAGTTGTTCGATCCCGCTGGACACATTACGACGTGGTTGGTTTACGATGGCCAGTGTGGCCACGTTTATTTTCAAAGCAAAACGACAACAAGTCAACAATAATTTACAGAATTCCCAAAATTAAAACCCATACTTTAGTCCCCCAATCTCAAAAGCCGAATCCCCGAGAATCCTCTCGGCAGCCCTTTTTTAGACTCTTAGGGGCCTCCTTTCCGTCCAGAGACAGACCAATCACTTCAAATTCCACCACTCACACGTGGTACTGTTATCCAATGGTCGGCGAGCTGTCAGCCTGGCGCTCCAACCGCCAAACCTAAATTCCTTGTAGAGTTGTTCTCTGCAAATTCCCCAGTCTGACTGGCGCCAACCGCTAAGTTATTGCATCGGGCAAAAAGCGACAATTTTACACTAAGCGGCAAAACCCTCTATATGCAGGCACATTCGGCTAAAAGCCACAACCAGCTGCAAGAAGGGATCTGTCCGAGCAGACTCCCGAAACCCGAGACGTTTCTTAACGACCGTGGGGGAAACGCTCCCACCTCCCGGCCGCTCTGCCCACGCAAATGCTCCCTCCAAAACGCCGACACTCACAAAGAAAGCTAAAAAAAGAAACGATGCCGACGCAACTGTAGAGAGATAGACTTTTCTAAAACAAATCTTACTTATTTCTAACAAAATCCTTCGTTACTTAGCAGTGCTATGCAGTGAATCAGCTACCAAGCATTATTTTCTCACTGTCAAACGTCTTGTAATCAGTTGGGAACATGGATTACTGCCCATTTTGTACCATTTCTGTCGTCACACTTCAGTGTTGCCAGTAGGGGCTAGCGGTTTGAGAAACACGATGAAAACAAAATTCGTAAATTCAATAACCTCGCGCAACGTTTTTCTTTTCACACAATACTTGGGGAAATGGTACAGTCGTGTCTATCGGTATGTTGAACCAATTTTGAGGCATATCAGCAACCATAAAAAACTCGCCGGAGTACCCCTTTAAAAAGAGATTTGTTACAAATGCTGGCCATGTGAAACAGCGTGCTTACTATTAGAATGAATTTGATTATGTCATCATCAGCTGCATCATAATGGGCTAGATGTGCACTCTGAAAAAAACAATCAAGTACCAAAATGTTTTGAGCAAATCTGTTATTCCGTTGTCACCAAAAACGACAATGCATGCATAGGCAGATACCATGCATAATTGCATAGGCTGTCAGTTACGCAACTTCATCATCCTATGCCACTTATAATATTTCAATATATCTTACGTATGTTATATTATACTGCACAAAAGATTTGTCAGCAAAAACGCCCAAACTCTGCAATTAATGGACGCCTATAAGGAGCCATACCGTTAGCGTATTGTTATCTATGCTATTTCTCCTCCGGTTAGCAAACGCATTGAAACACAATGTGTTCGCGCAAGCTAAACGGGTATTGTTAGCGTAACAAAGCCCGAAATAATTTCCAGGCGGCGGGTTGTACATATATGTACGAGGCTCGTTTCAAAGGCTGAATAGAATTGTAAAATTTAATAATTGTATGTTTTGTCATACCTGGCCACAATAATTCACACAATATTAAATCGGTAGTGCATTTCATTGTTGAGAGATTCACTCTAAAAAGGGAGTAAAATTAGAAGTCTCATCACGTATATTCGATTGGGGTTCCCGTAAGCCGTTGAAGCATGCGACGCTGGTTTGTTTCGTTTTGGCAATCCTTAATCGCAACTTGAAATAGACCATGACTTAGAGTAAAAATAAAGTGGGTGTGATATACTGTCTCCAAAAACGTGCTCTCGCATAAAACTAAACTCAAAAAGATTATGTTTTTGTTACAAGGCACAGCGGAATCGTTACTTCATTACCCGGAAGTAACGGATGAAAACCAGACTTGGTATGGTCACCATTTTTCTGAGGAACTTGGTATTTTACAAATACTTTTGAAGGTAAATATTTAGTACTCTAACTTAAATACATTTTTGCAAGTAACTTGCACTCACTTCGTAAGTTACACGCAAGTTACTGTTCAATTTGTTAACGCGCGGGTGACCTCCCTTCCCAGTCTTCGTGGAGCGCCTGCTTTGCGTCGGCAGACATCCGCTCAAAAACACTAAAGAACTTAAGAGCATCTTAAAAGTATCGAGTTATTTTTTTCCAGTATTTAGTACTGTACTCTGATACTTTTCAAATTTCAGTATTTAGTACTTTATTCAGTTACTTTTCAACCTGTTATACAGTAACTTAACTTAGATACTTTTCCTGAGTATATTGTACAATCCAGAATAGAACTAACGCGTTTGTTGTAACACACCGCGTACAAGTTCACCCCACTATCTCGTGACACACCCCTGCTTAGAGCGCTTACCGTGGCCCAATGACTACTATACGACGAGACACTGAGGGAGAGAAGGAGACGAAAGCGCGCGGGGACGTCAGAACGCCGGGCTATGATTGGATGGATTAGTGGGTAGACGCAACACTAGTTGCCTTGGTTTCTACTCGGTGTTCGAACGCGTTCGAATGCGAACGCCAGGCACCAGATGCCTGTGCTCTGAAATCGAGCGCGTTCGACAAGGGACTAGTGACATGGGCTGCTTGCTTTGCCTCTATTCACTAATCGTTCCAATCAGCTGGAGCCCGGCGTTCTAACGTCTCCGTGACTTCTCGTGTCCTACTTTTCTCGTCGCATAGACCTGTTTCGCTAGGTCAAGGGGCGCGAGCGCGCCCGTAAGACGCGCCCATCTAATGCTGAGCCCAAATCGTCACTGCAGCGTTTCGATCATAAACGAGCAGTGGTCGTTTACAAGCGTGCGTCAGCCTATGTCCACACGTGGTAACAGAGCGTCTAAAAAAAAACGAGACAAGCTTAAATAAAAAAACAAATTGCGCTCTTCTATCAACACAACAAAAGTCTGTTTCTTGAAGCTTTCTTGTTCTTTTTATTTTTTTTACGACATTGTTTATCCACCGAACAAAATCTGTCAGCTTAGCGTCCGCGAGCGATGTGAACGCTCGTAGCGTGTAAAGCATGACGTTCAACCAAAACGTAAACAAGAAATATTCCATTTTGCTCACCAGGAGGCGCAGTCCATACTTGAGAACTACAGGTAATACAATTATCTAATAATCGTAGTTTCGTTGTGTGTTTGTTTAAACAGCGGGAAGTAAATCAACCCCAGCGGGCGTCTGGTACCTCCGCTGTCGAGAAGAAATCTTTCCCGTGCAGTATGACTGGTAGCCTGGCGTCTTTAACGTGCTTGACGGAGTAGTAACAAAATAATGCACGCCGTTACGATTATCTCAAGTAGTGCAAACTTTCCAAGTCGAAACCTTCTCGTAAAACTTATGGAATAATTCTTGGCACTAGGCAAAAGAATATTGATTTCGACGGTTGATTGATAACGGCGTTCGATTTAGGATTCCGACGCTCTGGTGAAGCTTGGACTTTCTATCGAGGTTAAATGTAAATAATAGGTAAAATAATAATGACTCTTGTTTTACGACATCTGCTAGAAAACAATTACCTTCGGAAAAAGTTTCTTCCAGCAATATTTTTGTTTTGTTTCTAATAACGTATAGTCTCAGCAGAAACTTTATATTCTGGCTGAAATAGCTAAGTTTTCTTACCAAAATGTGGAACAGAAATATACGAGTTGTAGGCGCGGAGCGTTAAGAAGAGAAGAGGAGCGCAAGGTCGGGTAGCGCGCGACACTCGACTGAGCGTGCAGCACGGCCGACAATCTCGGTGGGTACCGAAAATATCCCTCCCGACGTTAGATATTGACGCTATGATATCCATCATAGCGTAAGATATTGTAAAGTGTAAATAATGTAAATAAATGTGTAGGACGTACACTTGGTCCCTACATATTTGGTGACCCCGCTACGCACGTATTCTTAAGCGTTTTCGCCGCCCTCGTACGAGGCATGGCCACTGGACAACCCAGCGGAGATGTTGGTGCGGTTCTTCTTCGACTCCCACCGTTTTGGCCATCTAACCCCCTCCTATAATTAGCTCAAGTGGGTGCTCACTTTTCCACAGCATAGATCACGGGACAACTGACGAAATTCCACCAAGACATTGCACTTTTGTCACCAGAAGTACCAACAAAGGTCCGGGACTTTATTTTCACGCCACGAACTCAGAACCCGTACGACACCCTCAAAGCGGTGTCGTACGGGTTCTGACTTTCTAAACAACGAAGACTACAGCAACTGCTGCTTCGAGAGCTTTTTCTCCAGCGGCTACCGGCGACTGTCAGGATGGTGCTGGCACCAACAACGAACATCACCATCGAAGCTTTGGCACAGCTCGCGGGCAGAGTCGTTGAGGTAGCCTCACCGGCTACATCAACGGTTGCTACAGACTCTCTGGCTGTTAGCAGGTCGCAGCAAGAGGACAGCGAAACAAGAAAACCTCTGGTCACAGATGTCATCGAGGACACGTGGATGCAGATCAACCTGTTGACAACGCAAGTGGCCGCACTCATGACCGCTGCTCCATCTAGACCTCGCCAGCGTTCAAGGTCTCGATCTTCACAGTTCGGACGTTCTCCACCACGACCCGGATCCCCTCCATTAGGTACCTGCTGGTACCACTGGAAGTTTCGGAACAAAGCACAAAAATGTCTAGCTCCATGTACAGCGTCGGAAAACGGCCCAGCGCGCCACTAGAGGCGGCTAGTCGGAGCGCTCACTCTACCTCCCGCCTGTTTTTTTGTCACAGACAAAAACTCTAAACTACGATTTCTGGTAGACACGGGTGCCGAAGTGAGCATTCTCCCCGCTCCGCCCAGCATATCTTCGAGCAAGAGACAGCCATGTACACTACAAGCAGCCAACAAGACACCTGTTCCAACTTACGGCGAATCTTCCCTCACCCTCGACATAGGGCTTCGCCGAACCTTCCGTTGGATATTTCTCGTCACGGCTGTCTCTTACCCGATACTTGGCGCAGACTTCCTTCGTCACTACGATCTCCTGGTAGACATGCTTCATCTTCGGCTAATCGATGACACCACTCGCTTGACTGTGGAAGGCATTGAAATGAAGTCGCCACTTCTTCCACCGATCATCTCTGATCCTCCTCTTTCACCCTACGACAACCTTCTCAAGGAGTTCAAGTGTCTCACATTTCCGAACAACTTTTCCCGACCATTACCATATGACGTGACCCACCATATCGTAACGACGGGCGCTCCCACCTATGCTCGACCAAGACGACTTGCTCCAGAACGTCTGAAGATCGCCAAGGCAGAGTTCGAGCACATGCTGGAATTGGGCATCATTCGTCCTTTTTTGAGTCCATGGGCCTCGCCTCTGCATATGGTACCTAAAAAAGAGCCCTGAGACTGGGAATCTTGCGGCGGCTATTGTGCCCTAAACAACGCCACACTATCAGACAGGTATCCGATACCACACATCCAGGACTTTTCACTATCCCTTCACGGCTCAACCATTTTTTCTAGGATAGATCTCGTTAAGGCCTACCACCAGATACCGGTAGAACCTGCAGATGTTGCTAAGACGGCCATCACGACACCGTTTGGGCTGTTTGAGTACCTTCGAATGCCCTTCGGACTCAGAAATGCAGCCCAAACCTTCCAAACGTTCATCGACACCGTCCTCAGAGGATTGCCTTTCTGCTTTGCATATGTCGATGATTTCCTAATCTTCAGTCGAAGCGAGACTGAACACATCCAACATCTTCGACTACTTTTCCAGCGCCTCGCCGATTATGGTGTTAACATCAACAAAGGAAAATGCCAACTCGGGGCATCACATCTAGAATTTCTAGGCTACGAAGTAGACCAACACGGCATACGGCCCCTTCCAAGAAAAGTGCTGGCGATCACCAATTTCCCAACGCCCACAACCATCCGCCACCTTCGCGAGTTCCTTGGACTGGTGAACGTTTATCGGCGATTTGTTCTCCAGAGTGCTG
This sequence comes from Ixodes scapularis, assembly GCF_016920785.2. NCBI lineage: Eukaryota > Metazoa > Arthropoda > Arachnida > Ixodida > Ixodidae > Ixodes > Ixodes scapularis. Next base: position 155,069,268 of record NW_024609868.1, on the reverse strand, counting down.
AGATTCTGTTGCCCCTCACTTCTCTGCTGAAAGGAACCAAGGCACCCTCGTCTCCTGTGCAGTGGACACCGATCGCAGAACAAGCTCTTAGCCGAGCGAAGCTGGAACTAGCAAATGAGACGCGTCTGTCACATCCCCAGCACAACACTCCAACTAACCTCATGGTAGACGCCTCCGACGTCGCCGCAGGAGCTGTCTTACAAGAACTAATCGGCACTGTCTGGAAGCCAATTGCTTTCTTTTCAAGACAACTGACGTCGGCGGAACAACGTTACAGCACTTTCGGACGCGAACTCTTAGCAATATACACTGCAATCTGCCATTTTCGAAATTTTCTCCAAGGAACAGAGTTCTTCGTGCTGACAGACCACAAGCCCCTCACGTATGTTCTGCAAAATGGCACAGATACACACTCACCTCGCGAGACACGGCACTTGGCTTATATTGACGAATATATGACCGACATCCGCCATGTCAAAGGCATCAACAACCCTGTTGCTGCCGCTTTGTTCCGGAGCACTCCAATTTCCTGCGGAGTGGGTTTCCCTTCTGCTGTTGACTATGATGCAGTAAGCGTTTCACAACAACAGGACCAAGAGCTTAAACATCTACGCAAATTTCCTGGTCGGTTTACCTTCGAGATTACTTTATCTTCATCCACCACAGCAGTAGTCTGCGACGTCTCGACCGGCACACCAAGACCATTCATACCTGCTAACTTTCGAAGGCAAGTTTTTGCCTGCGTACATGGCTTATCTCATCGCGGTATTCGTGCCACTCAACATCTAATGATTGAACGCTTCCTCTGGCCCGGAATCAATAAAGATGTCCGAAGCTGGACTCGAACCTGCATTCACTGTCAAAAATCGAAGGTTCAACGTCACACTTCTGCGCCGCTACAGGCATTTCCAACCACGAAAAACCACTTCGACCACATCCACATCGATATCGTGGGACCCCTGCCACCATCTGAGGGTAATCGATATCTTCTTACATGGGTGGATCGGTTCACCCACTGGCCAGAGGCATTTCCCAATCAAGTTATCTAAGCAGACACAGTAGCACGCACTTTCGTTTAAGGATGGGTGTCCCGATTTGGCATCCCATCTACTCTCACATCCGACCGGGGACGTCAATTTGAATCCGCGCTCTTCCGACAACTTCTATCACTCTTGGGAACAAAACGAATACGAACGACCGCCTACCACCCTTCCGCAAATGGTCTCGTCGAACGTTTTCATCGCTCATTGAAAGCGGCGCTGATGGCACAATCCAACCCAAATAGCTGGAACACATGCTTGCCGATCGTTCTCCTTGGACTTCGGGCAGCTTTGAAGCGAGACCTGGGCTACAGTCCAGCCGAGTTGGTATATGGCTCTACCCTACGCCTACCCGGAAAATTTTTCACATAGGGCCCGTTTGCTCGAAGCGCTAACCGCGGCTAAAGTTAACCGCAGTACCTAGGAGAGGAATTTTGAAATCATGGGACTGGGCACGGTAGGGATGCGGGGAAACATGGCGGTGCCCCGCTGAGAGAGCGCCGCTCGCTTTGGAACAACTATGTCGTTGTAGCTGCAATATCGGGCGCGGTGGTCAGTAACGAATGGTGCAGGAGGCTTTCGCTTTGCCTTACCGCACTTAAATCGCAAAGCACGAGCAATGACCTCGCCGCAATTTTAAGATAGTCTTTTGATTCTGGCCATTCCTAAGCTTAAATGAATACGATAATTGTCGGCATGGCAACTTCTTTGGAAAGTGGATTGCCTTGACTCAATCGGCCGGGTATTGATAGCACAAAATTTCACAAGCGCCGAGGTGCATGCTACGAGTGTAGTTACACGCGTTACACCTGCTGGCGTCTGCAGTAGTAAATGTTCTAAAGCAAAAGTCTAAAACAAATTTGGCCTTACACGCGCGTTCGTCAAAGTCTTATTATGATTATTTACTTCGAATCTTTTATAAGAGGAAGGCCAGCGCGCGCGGACCATAAAATTACACTTCCAGCGTTCTCCTCGATGCTTGGGTAATTTAGAAAAAGGTCTATCAATTGGGACGCTGTCTGCTTTTGTGGGCTATCAATACCCGGCCGATTGAGTCAAGGCAATCCGCTTTCCAAAGACGTTGCCATGCCGACAATTATGGCGTTAATTTAGGCTTAGAAATGGCCAGAATCAAAAAACTATCCAAAACGTGCGGCGAGGTCATTGCTCGTGCTTTGCGATTTAAGCGAGGTAAAGCAAAGCGAAAGCCTCCTGCACCATTCCTTGCTGACTAAGCCGCCCTCTATTGCAGCTACAACGACATATTAGTTCCAAAGCGAGCGGCGCTCACTCACCGGGGCACCGCCATATTTCCCCGAATCTCTACCGAGCTAGTCACGTGATTTCAATATCCCTCTCCTAGCTACTCCGGCTAACTTTAGCCGCGGTTAGCGCTTTGAGTAAACGGGCCCTGGTATGGAAGAGCCAGCTCCTGGTCCTAAGACATATGCCAATCAGCTGCGAACGATAATGCGAAATCCCCGACCCACATAAGCAAGCAAGCACGAGCTCCAGTATAGGTATCTAACGACCTTGAAACGTGCAGCCACGTATTTCTACGCATGGACGGCTCTAAAAGATCGCTTCAACAATCATACACCGGGCCGCCTAAGAGAAGCCAATACTTTTACAGTCGACTACAATGGGCGCCAAGAAACCGTTTCCATTTACCGCTTAAAACCCGCTCATCAGGAACCGCTTGGTAATCCAAACCATGCCATTTATGCTTCCACCATTCCCGCTCGACCAACCACTGATCTCCACTGCCTCACCTCAAACCGATCCCCTCGACTAATCAGACCCACACAGAACACCTCCACTGCAGACAAGCACCTCAAGAATTCAACAGACCCAGCTCTGCTTATTCCGAAAACAACCGCAGAGACTCCTGTAAGTTTGGATCTAGACTATCAAACTCTCCGTCACACACGACGATCACTATTCACCGCAACCAAACAAACGCAGGCGATTATCCCCGAGCTCAGCCTCGCCAAGTGACGTGGTGTTTACCACCATCGCACGGTCATCCTAGCAAGGGGGGAACGAGAGAGGGTAGGGAGAGTATTGTAGGCTCCGAGCGCCAAGAAGAAAAGAGGAGCGCAAGTTCGGGTAGCGCGCGACACTCGACTAAGCGTGCAGCACGGCCGACAATCTCGGAGGGTACCGAAGATATCCCTCATAGCGTTACATATTGTAAAGTGTAAATAGTGTAAATAAATGTGTAGGACCTACACTTGGTCCCTACAGAGTATATGAACTCAAGCATCTGGAAAACATCGACATCACTCTAAATCATCGCTCATATTTTTTTATCTAGCATAGCTTCTAAGCGAAAATGAATTATCCAAGTGAATTTTGCCTATTATGTTAAAGTGCTTTTTTTTTATTAGCTCGTTGCAGTATTTCAACATGTAAATAGCGAGAAATTAAGGCACAAGTTTTAAGGACCACACAGAGAAATTTACAACTTGTCTTACTGGTTAATGTTTTTATTTTTTTTATTTATTTTATGATTGTCTCTAAGTAAAGTTCTAGTAAACTGCAATGTCTTACCTCAAGATATGTAAGAGACATTCTTACCCAAGCTGTAAAAGTAATGGAAGTCAACTGTGATAATATCGTGTTAATGATTCTTGGCATAGTTACGTCGACGCACCGGTAACTTGCATTCGAGAAGGAACATCTCACCCCTATGATAACTATATAGCTCCATACAAACATGTGGCAATGTAGTTAGAAACGTATTAAACGTTGAAAATCGGTGAGAAAATGACTGCCCAGAGAGCGCAGTTTTTGGTCAAACTTGGGTTCTTGTCTGAGAATGCAAGGCCTTTAAAAGCCCGAAGAAGACAAGGTAAAACCAAAGTTTACCCATTTGGCCAAAGCCCGGGTTCCGTGACCCTAATTCCCCTAACACGTACCAAAGTTATGCCTCACTACACGGTAGTTTCGCTGTCATTTGACACCTTTATGCCTAAATCGCCAAGCAAGTGTCAGATTTACACTCTAAAAAAAGGGTGTCACCGTACATTCATTGTTCCATATAATGCACCCCAAAACTTTCGTTCGACGTACAGCGGACTATAGCCGAACACACGGCCCCAAATTTTACAAGGGACTTGATAACGGTGCGATATAACTTTTTAAATAGCTAAAGTACGTATCAAAAACAACAGAACGAAAACCCTGAGTTTTTGCAGTAGAGCCAAGAAAACCCCGATTACTTCTTTTGTAGTGAGTAACACGTACATTAGCTATTTTAATAAGTTGTACCACAAGCTATCAAGCCTCTCTTGAAAGTTAGTACCGTGAGATCGACGTCAGTGCGTTGTACGTCAAACTGACGTTTTGGGGTGTATTATACGGGACAAAGGGTGTAATAATACGCCCTTTCTTTTTAGAGTGTAGGCTTCACTGCTGGTTCTCAGGTTTGCACGTGGTATCCTTGGCTGAAGCGTGGCAGTTTCGTAATTATGCGGTGAGCCAGAGGAAAGCCGTAAAAACACCAACAAAAAGTACGCGGGCACTAACTAACGCCTTGTTTTGCAAGCTTGTGCAAAACTAGGCGCAAGCTTGCAAGTCTGGCGTGCTACCTGGGCCGGTGGTGTCGTCAAGCCAACGTCAACCTTTATAGAGGACTTCTAATTCGGCACTTCAATCTTATATTCTTTTTGATTTTATGACGGGCTTTTTAGCGTGTTAGCTATTAGTGACTCCTGATCCTCTTCTGTTCCTCTGTCTCACTTCGTAACCGCCAGGATCTTCATTTTTTTTTTGCTGCATACTGGAATAAGCGCCAGCTCATAGCTTCTTTCCTTCATATCTTTTCCGCTAGATATTTGCCTTCCATGGAGCTGAAAACAAACATTGTCGTCTCTAGGAACATGACAGACCGATATGTTTTGTTATCCTTAGTAAGGTTATAAGGAATAAAAATACTGACAACACGCATCATGTTGAATTCAAGTCACAAAAACAAGTCTCGCTTATATATGCATTTCTGAACCCAGATATCAGAGTTTAAGGCATTTGTGGACCGAGATCTTAAGAAACTAGGATGGGTAGGAAAATAGTCTACACTGACGAAAAAAAGTGGGCAGTAAAAATACTGCCTTGCGGCATAGCGAAATATATTCTAAATAATGGAGAAAAAAATGTTAGATATGCAATTTTTACTTCCAACGATAGGTTCTCGAAAATGTTGACAAAAAGAGGACCAAACAAAATCCGATTATTATTATTGTTCTAATTAACAACTCTCACCTAAAGATTATGAGATACTCTGATTAGTAACTATAAGATATATTTATGTCTCTATACTCTTATTACACCTTGCATAAAAATTGATTCAATCACTGACTAAGTGTGACTAGACGTTTAGTGATAGGGGTTGTACCTGGTGGGATCAGTTATTCTTACTATGACTTAATTGTTTTTTTAAAGCGACAGCTTTGAAATAGATGCGTGGAAATTATAAACAACCAATCCCACAAAGGATAAAAGCGCGACCTGCTACCGCAAAATATTTAAATATCCTCGAAAGAAAAAAAAATTGGTTGCGACTAAGTTTAAAGGTAAGTATGTAGACATTCGGCATAAATGACGTTAGTTTGCTAACGCCTCTGCGTGCAAAAAAAATTGGGTTAACTTTCATTCTACGAAAAAATTTAAATTGAACAGAACATTCCACGCTCTCGCGACAAATTGGGGTGGTCACCCCGTAGCTAATGTCTCGATTTGCGACACTGTACACACCAGAATTGGGCCCGTACACTCGAAAAAAAAGGGTGCAGCAATTACACCCTTTGTGCTATATAATACACCCCAAAACTTAAGTTCGACGTACAGTGCACTGGTGTTGAACTGACGGCCCCAACTTTTATTAGAGGCTTGATGACGGTACGATCCAACATATTAAACAGTTGAAGTACATATTAAAAACTACAGGAGAAAAACAAAAAAACTCAAGTTTTGCAGTATACTGCAAAACTCCGATTACTTTTATGCACTTAGTCACTATTACATTAGCTATTTTAATAAGGTGTAGAACGCGGCTACTAAGCCGCTCTTGAACGTTGGTGCCGTCGGTTTAAACTCAGTGCGGTGTACGTCAAATTGGAGATTCGGGGTTATTATATGCAACAAAAGGTCTAAGAATACACCCCTTTTTAGTGTGTACTCGCGGAAAAAGACTCCCCACGTTAAGTGACCTTTTTAAGTGTTTTTGACATCCTTTTCCAGATTCGAGAAAGAAGGTGGAGGGGCCTACTCCTGACAGAGGTAAGAGCATTTTTATACATCATTTTTTTTATTTTATATTTTAGTATTCTTGCATTTTTTAGCGTATTTCTCGCATCGTCCTGGCTTGGATTGAAAAAAGAATTCACATTTTTTTGTGTGGATCCAAAACTAGCCTTGTGGTTTGGATCCAGATGTCATTCACAGCCTTTATACATATAAAATTTACGAAATAAAAACCTTCTTAAAAAAAAGCGTTTCCCTATGGTTTTAATTTTGGGAACTTATTAAAGTACCCACAATTTAAATACAATTATCCGATGTAAAAATTTTAAAACAATGAGGGCGCGAGCCAAAAATATACAAAAACAAAAATGGTCGTTGACGTGTGGGATAACAACGGGGAGCGTAATTTTTTCGCAAATTTTGAAGACATAACTTTAGTGCATTCTTATTTTCCGGCGCATAGATATAGTTGTTTATTCTCTTTTACATTTCGAAATATCTTGAGAGTACTATGATAAAAAAAAAGGTGATAGTGTGCGCGCCGAAAGAACGCTCGTTGGCCCACTGGTCTTTATTGCGGTTACTTGTTAGAAAAAACCTGAAGCCCTTCCCCTGTGAAGGAAACTTAGACTGATGATGAGCTTTAAACACCTGTTTAGACCCAAGTAAGCGAAACGCCCATCTATTCTGTTTCTACCCTGGCACTCCTCGTCGTCCTAATGCTGAACAAGGAAAGAGCGTTGCGCAAGCTCTTCATACATTTCGTCTCGAATCTTAATATTAGCCCCTTGTTGCCATCTTCTTAACTTGTTCACCGCAAAATAAAAGCACAGAGACGTCATTTATAATTTTCTTACCAATACAACGAAATGAAGAGCGTCAGCTTACGCACATTCGTGCTTTAGGTGACCCGTCTTTGACACTAACTATTTGATCAGAGACAGGCATTTGTCATTAAAACTGGAACCATCGGTGACAGATGTTTCTGCTAGCTCTGCCCAATGTTCTGCGTCAGCCTATTGTAAAAAAACGTACAAACGTTGAGAAAGAAATTTGTCCATCTCTACAAATCCCTCAGATATTGGCATTTCTTAGCCTGCTAACATTTGATAACTTTTTTTTTCTTCTTCTTTTTGTCCTTTTTTGCTTCAAAATTTTTAAATAATAAATTTGTTTTTATTTATTCTTGATGCTAAAAGGACAATTCAATTGCGCTATGTAAACTCTATGCGATGAGTACTAAGGTGCCATATTTCTTACGTTTCACTGATTAACTTTTTGGCCTTTCACACCGAACGTGTACAAAAATAAACCTCTAACATGCCTGCACTAAATGAAATAATTATATATGGCTAGAATAAAACGCATGCAGCCCCACACAATTTTCATAAAAGGCAAACAAATTGAAACTACACGAAGCAAACAAACACAGCTCTGGTTTACTTAACATATCCAAACATGTCTCCAATGTTTTCAGCACTCTGCCACCTCCCACTAGATGAAGGTTCTTGTGATGGCAGCGAAACTCGGCCCGAAACCAGGTTCTTCTATGACGCTCAAAAAGAGGACTGCATCAGCTTCATCTACGCCGGCTGCGGCGGGAACGACAACAACTTCAGGCTGCTCGAAAACTGCAACCTCACTTGCTTTGGTATGAAACAACACATGCTTCGTTTTAATCTTCCGTCCTTCATTACTCTTTATTTTAATTAATTTGCTCATAACTGTTGTTGTTTTTCAACACGTGACGTTTGCCCAAACATCAGCGATCAGTCAGGGTATTTAATAGTTTTTACGTCAGACAAAAACTTGACTCTTGTTTGCTCCAAAACAGCAGCCTATATCCCGAGAGAAATCACCACTATTATTTTTAAAGTTTACAAACTGTTTGAATACAAAGATTTGCGAAAGATAAAAAGTTGTCTAAGCTTAATAAACAAAAAACATATTCACTCAGTATTTTTTTACTACAATGTTTGAATATCTTACCATATTCCTGCACTCCTACCCTTAGTAACTTTTTTTTTTTTTCGGTGGGGTGGGGGGGCTTTGTCATTTTTGTTTTCTGGCGCGAGAAAGCCAGCCTAATTGTGGAAGATATTGTTAACCTTTGTTCATATAGAACAGAACTGGCCAGGTTGCAAAAACTAGAAATCTTTGCAGTTACCCTCCACTCCCTCACATTTGTAGAAATAAATAAATAAATGTTTCATGTTTAACGGTGCGCAACGATAAGGAGGCGCAAAATAACAAGACTCCCTTCACGCCTTTTGTGATATGTCTGGTGGCCCTTTTTTTTTTTTCTTTAGTCTTGATTGATTGATTGATGAGGTTGATGAGGTTGATTTAGCGTATTGCCTACATACAATTCTGGGTCATCTAAAATTGGCATAGTGAACCATAAATATTTCATCAAGAACCTATTGGTACAATTCACTCGTGCTCGTTCTATAATATCCTACGTCGCACCACCGGCGACGAGTCATTTTGAAGGCGCATTTCCTGCTCCCGCTTTCTCGCAGCTCTTGCCTTCAGGGTTTCAAGCTACGGTGCGAAGTGCTATCGCGTCCACTATGAGCTGACACTCCACGACGTGTTGCGCTCGGTACTACCAGAGCCGTCTGTCGCTTTGTTCGGCATATTGTGCAGCGCGCTTAAGGCAAGACCACCGACACCCGTTGGGCAAGTCCACCGACACCCGTTGCGCCATCCTGCGCTTCCGTGTCGCCAGCTAGTCAGCAAGTGGAGGCCAAATTACCTAGTATCATCGACCAGTAAACCATATTCATGACACAGCATAAATTTATCGCGAACATTCTCAAAACACTTTCTGTGGCACCCTGACTTATGATTACCTTCCACGTGCTTTTTCACACCGCCTGCTTTTGTTATTTCCGTTCCTGCGTTCAGGGTCCGTACCTCAGTCAACAGAGCACTCGGCTTCCATGCCGGTGATCGGAGTTCAATCCCTGGCGTTAAATCTTTTTTTTTTAAAGATTGTTTAGTATTTGTCGACGATTCACATGGCGGGGTTATCCACTGACGGAGTGATCACTTTACGAAATGTTTGCTGATCGCTCGTCTTCCAATCGCATCCCTTCGGAGGAGGCGACGAGCAGACGAGAGAAACACGGACCGAACGTTTTTGCGACTACGCCGAAAAACGTCAACATCGCACTGTGGCATTGTGGTCAAAGAGAGAAAACGACCTTTTGCGCTACTGTCGCGGCACTACCGCAAGAAATAATCGTGTGCAGACGCGCAGAGCGAGACAAAACACCGTGATAGTCTTAGCGCGAAGCGCCACTAGCTTTACTAACCCAATGCATGACAAAAGCATCGTTCTGCTCGAAGAGTCTTTGACGTAGAAGAGACAAGGTCCTAGGCACTCCGAGGTCCGTTTGGAGATGCCTTCACGCACGGCTTTACTCATCAAGACATCAGTAAGAAAGGTCTTGCAAGATGGTAGGCTAAACGGACGAGCAGAAAAGGTCGCAGCATGCTAGACGAGTTTTGACAGAAGCTTCTTGACACGGCCCCGGAGGATTACGAGCCCCTTCGACGCGTCTGCTGGGCAAAGTTCCAGCATCTTCTTTCATCCGGGGAACCAAGAATCGCGCCACAAAACGAACCAGCGAACGCACAAACACAATCATACGCAATCTTTGTTATGTTCGCAAAAAATTAGCAATAAAAAAGTTGTATTGTTACTACGCTAAACGCTTTTAAAGTTAATTCCCCGTTAAAAATCCGCGAGTGGAAAGACGTTCGATCAGTTAAGTTTGCGCGACCGCGGACGATGCGTGGATCGCAGGTACCGGTGACGTGATGGTCACGCTGCACACTGTCCGCGGACGAGAATTGCGATTAGGTTCGTTGTGTGAAATGACCATTACGGATTGACCGACGTAAACAGCCGGTGCTTACGCGGCTCCTGAGGTTGGTAGGCCCTATAAAGATACCGCTTTCATAAAAAAACATGAACGCCAGGCCTTGCCGCTTACTCGTCAAGTGGTTTGTTGCTTCACCTCAATCTACCGCGTCTCCCAAAAAGCGGCCAGGCTCTTTAAATCGACCGCTTAAATCGGTTCCTTAACCTATCGCGTTACGATTTCGCACAGCGTTAACCACAGGTGGTGTGTTTTTTTCTATAAACTTCCAAAGAGCGAACTTTCCTGAGCAAAAAGTAAAAAAGGAAAAAAGGCTTAGTTCCTATGGAAACAAAATGGTGAGTTGGGCCAGTTGGTTCATAATGGAAAAAGACAAGCGCCGAAAGACCAGGACAAGGTAAGAAGACGACGACACAAGGCGCCTGGCTGTGCATTGCAACCGACGTGAGTGCACACCAGTTTTCAATGACGTGGCAATCCTGGGGCGATACAGCAAAAAGACTACAAGGGAAATTCATGAGGCGTATGCAATAAGGAAGGGTGCAGATAAGTGCATAAGCGAGCCTTCAGTGACTCTGTCAGAAAAAGAGTGTCTATTCTTGGATAAAGAGTGGGCAAGTGGAAAGTGACGTGGGTGTTTTTTAAAAGTGTATATAACACTATGTTTTTCCATAAATAAATCTTCAGTTGCGAGCGCCTTGTGTCGTCGTCTTCTTACCTTGTCCTGGTCTTTCGGCGCTTGTCTTTTTCCTATGGAAACGCAACGAAGCCACCGGTTTTCAAACCGTAGAGCGCCCTATGGTTAGAAGACCGGTGGCTTCGCTACGTTTCCATAGGAGTTAAGCCTTTTTCTTTCTTTTTTTTTTTTACTTTTTTCTCAGGTAAGCTCGCTCTTTGCGAATTTTATAGAAAAAATGCACCACTTGTAGCCAACGCTGTACAAAATCGTAACGCGATAGGTTAAGAAATTGAATTTTGCGGTCGATTTAAAGAGCCTGGCCGCTCTTTGGGGCTTTGGTTACTTTAGGGATACATTTTCGGAAATATACTCCTATCGCAACGCTTGCTTTTTATGCGAAAGCATTAACTGTCTCATGGAGCGAAACCCGCAGTGTCTGTAACCGCCTGTAGTAGCGAAACAGCAGTTAAATGCCCATTTGTCAAAGGCACAGCAAAGCAGATGCTTCGTCACGAAAGCCGCCGAAGCGCCCAAGGTAAAAGCGGAGGTGCCTCAGAAATAAAACACAAAGAAAACCTAGGCAACGCCTATGCATCGTCATGGAAGCCGTGGAGCCCGCAGGGTTCGCCGCAGCGTGGCGCGCTGCTCGTAGGAATGCGCTGTGTGTAGAAATGTTTTCGCAAACCTACACGTAAGCAATCTTAAGTGTCCTCCAGTATTGTTCTGTGTCCCGCCATATTTTTTCTCCTAATATCAATATAGCTGCTTTCATGTTTCATTGACACTGATCTTAGGTTGGAGTATAGTGAGTATTTTAGGATGGAGTATAGTGAATCGTTTGGCAGAAAACAAACATAAAAAAATGTGTTATGTTGCTTACATATTGTCGGCGATAGGTTGAGCATGGAGAGGGACCTCCTCTTCTTCGCGCACTCGTTGCCATCCATCGTGCCTTGGCTACGCGTTACCCAACGAAGAGAGCTCCCTCTCTAGGGAAAGCTTCTACTGCGTTGTGGCCACGTCTAGTTCTCTATAACGCAACTGCGTACGCGCTTATTTCTTCGCCGGAATCGTCTGGTTCAAGCGAGAAGCGTGGACTCCGGTGTTTTGTCTCGCCTATTAGCGACAACAATACAACAAAGTTTGAAACTATGCCACCGTTAATTTGGGAAACCGTCGATTCAATTAACACTGTTTTAAAGGCAGTTTGGTACCGCTGCTCCCGATTTCGTCTCTGGGAACAAAGGGGTCATTTTCGAGCTCACGGTGAATTGGCGATGCTCTGGAAGCGTTCTCTTTTCTATTGACAGGGTGTGCTTGATATATTTGCTAACACTAATTACGACCATTCATACCTATGCGTGTGAGTGTTAGTAGCTTCACTTACCACCCATGTAGCACTAGCATTGGTCCCTGCACATAAGTATTTAGGACTTCACATTATCAGCGACCTCAAATGGAACACACTTCGGTATGTAAGGTCTAACCTTTAATTAGCTTCACCAGAAATAAAGCCGTTAGCCAACACAACCCTGGTAAGGTTACAAATTGAATATCCATCATCGATATGGTGACCATTTCAAAGTTATCCCGCTAATGAGTCGACAGCATCCAGAACAAATCATTAAGTTATATATTTTTTAGATTATTTTTCATATACTGTAAAAACTTTCCTTACAACGTGAGCTTTCCTGATCACCCCTTCATGTGATACAATATTAGCACAATCCGCAGATGAAAACGGCCTTTCTCAACAGCCCCCGGCCGAGTTTCCGCCAGAAGTGACATTAAGCACACATTAATAGTATAATTGCAATTCCGACATGGAATTTCTTGTCAAATAAGTTTCTAACAAAATCTAACACCGCTAAATTTCAAAACTTGCTTGCTGCCTTTATTCAATCATAGTAATTATGATAGCTCTAATTGTAGTAGGTGCTGTAATTTTATTATTGTGTAAATTGTATGCCTTGACGTGTTGTGTTCTTACTGTTTTTTTTGTGTTTCCTACTAAATTTCAAAATTCTGCTAAGACGCACCTTTTTTTATTACCCTGAAACAAACCCTCAAGGTATAGAAAAAATAAAAATAAATATGTTCATTAATGAATGGTTCTAAACTTCATTTGATGCTGAAAATAATACATTCATATTGTATAGATTAAAATCCCCCAGAATGATCAATCCCAAAAATCATTCTTGTACTAGCGCGTAGAGAGGCCTTCAGATTGCGATATATCATATGCAGACGTTTTGAGGCGGTTGAACATATTTTCTTTATTTGACTCCCGAGAGCCTTGGCGTCCTATAGCATTCCCTAGAGAAAATAACGTATGTCAATGTAAGATTGAAATGTTAGCCCGTGTAGTTCATGTTTTTCGAATATTCAGCTTTCTTCCTCTGCGAGCTGAAAACGGGCGAAGCATTATTATATTATTCTATTATTTGTGCTTATATCTGTCTTGTCACCAGGCACGAATTGTCGATGTTTCTCAGAAACGCCGCCAGAAAAACGTTTCAAAACGTGGTTCATTATTTGTCTATTTGTAACCAAGTTATTGTAAATAGATGAAGCACCTTGGCAAATATCCTCATACGAAATATCAAAAAATTATATTGTTTGAAAATTGAAACAACATTGGTAATAGTGGCCGAATTTCAAGCTTTAAGTTGTTTTTTTTTGTCTTTTTTTACGAAAAAGCGGGGGGAAATGAACATAGAAGTATGAAACTGCTGGGCAAAGGCCCCCTGCCCCCACAACAACAGAAGCAATCATCAACTCAAACAAAAACTAAAAAAAATATATGAATTAATAATAGAGCAATAAAGCTGCCCAAATAGCAATATTCGATACATACTGGGGTATTCGGACCAGCGTTGGACTACAGACCTGATGTTTATCTTTCTATTATACCAACCATGAGCGGCCCAGGAAATGTACAAATGAATTTTTTCACCATTGAAATAACTCTCAAGATTGGATGATAGGCACGATGTGACATTGAAAAATTATAATTTTATTCGTAAGAACAGTAAACTGGGCACGCGAACGTCATTTCACAAAAAGGTTTATATCTGTATTATTGAGCTCAACCCAAAGGTGGTGGCTTATTAAAAATGGTGCAAAATCTGCGGACGTGAATTTTCTGTGTTATATACCAGATGTTGATTGACTGCACTTTGGTTTGCGAGAAACACTCAGTTGGGAAACTCCCATAGAGACAGCTTTGAAAAAGTGGCCCCAAACTGTCTCCGAGCACCGAGCTAATGCCGAACACAACGCCACCATTTCTCCCGCAGCGGCCACTCGACAAACTGCACGTGGTCTATTTTGGCTTCAAGAACAGATACAGCGGTAGAGGTTACAGGGGTGCCACCCCCGTCTCCCCGGCGGACGCGCCGCGTTGAGCTACCGAAGTTAAAATGCACCTAGGGCGGGACGTGCTACCTGAAAGGCCCGCTGAGGCATGGTTGTATAAAAACAATATTAATTGTGCCGCAAAACCCTGCAAACTAAAGATTTTAAAAACATAACGCGCCCCTCTTCTGGTACTAAACTCCAATAAATTTCATACAAAAAGAGTCTTTTTCGTTTGTTCTTACGCAAAAACAGGCTTTCAAAAAGCTCAAGGTGACCACAGTACAGACAAATGATAAAGAGTGGCGCTGTTGTCGCATTTAGCTCGGTCTCGGTGGGCGCCAGCGGCCCAGGTTTCGACGGCGAGTTTCCCAACTGAGTGTTTTAGTAACGTTGGAGCTCGCTAACCAGTGAGCAGACGACGAACAGGCTAGCACAGGACATTAAAACTCACGGCCACCATTTTTGCTTTATCTTTTTTTTTATATTCCACGACCTTAGTTCAGCTCTAAAAATTCGACATTAAACTTTTTGCGTAACGACATTGGCGTGCCCAATTTCAGGTATGTAGGTTTGAAGTGCGAAATTTGCAAGGCGTGCCCAATGTGCGGGTTCTTATGACATGACCGTACTTTTTTCGCAATCTTGCGTCGCTACTGCATTCATACTTTTCTCTGGCGACTTCATGTGTATACTGCGTAACGCGTATTCACTTACTGTTTTAAAACAGCAAGATTACACAAAGGTTATTGTGAGTTTTAAGAATTCACTAATAATATGTTTGATAATGAAAGAAAACAAAGCCACAATCGAAAGTGCTATAGCAAACAACAAAAATTTATTTGTTTAGTTTTAATTATTCCAGTGTGTAGCCTTATTTTTGCCGCCGCTTTACGTAAATCGTAAGCCAAGTAAAACTAGTAAATTTGGATGTGAACTGTCGTTATTTAAAAGTAACCTTAAGAGGTTTTTGAATTTTGGAAACATGTGAAATTTTGGGTTTGGGTACCTTACTATATTGTGAGTTATTAAGCAATAATATTTTTAGTGTTGAGATGATCCTAAATTAAGGTTTCTCAATAGCTCTACACACTGTTGCAAGCCGAGCGAAGGAGAACAAAGGAGAAAAAGGAAAACCAGGGAAAGTGATGTAATCGTCATCGGCAGTGTCAGATGAATCTTGAATTTCGGCTGGCTCAGGGAGGCCGTAAACAATGTTAGGACGACTTTGATACACAACATCCGACAAAACGGTTCGCCGCACCAACCGTAGCAATTAACGCGCATGAATTATATTTTCTTTAAAGCAAGTTACGCTACATTTTGACCTATTTAATAATTAAATATTTCAAGTTACAAAAAACTATAAAAAGCTAAAAAAGTATTTTTTCATGTGATTCAGGTTTTCTTTAAAGCGGAGTGGATGCCAAGAGGGTCAACAATGTGTCCGAGTAAAACATGTAATGTTTGTCGTTTCTTCGTAGGTGTCCAAACCCTGATTTCTAAAGCAGAAGCCAGCTGCACGGAAGCAGAATGCAGCTGCGGAAGATTCAGAATGGACGGTGACTGCAAAGTCTGCGAATGTGGGAATGGAGCCGAACGAGCAGGTACATTGACTATTCTTGCAAAACGATTATACAAATTACAGAAAAAACTTGTTTTCGGAATTTGAGATTAAGAATTTTACCATGCTAACTTCTTTCAAACCACCTCACTTTTGTTTTCTTTTTTTTTCTTTTTGTCATCTCATTTGTATGATAGTGGAATATATCAATAACCAGAAGCCAATCCAGAACAAGTTTCTTGAATTATCACAAGTTTACGCCCAGATTATTGTATTAACGCCTTCTGCAACTAAACATGCTTGTTAAACTCCTAAGACTGCAATGAGATTTCTCATAACTGCTATATTAACTTTTTCTAAACTTATTCCTCTGAAGTTCATGGGATCACCGTACAGGGCAATCGTGAATTTCCATTGGTATAATGCCTTTCAGACCAGCTTAATATAAATAAGTTGTAAGCTATTCTATGACATCCTTAATTGTTCAGTTAAGGCAGGATGCCCTTCCTCATTGTAATTGCGTTCTAGTTATTACTGTTAAGCAAAAGAATTTTAAAAAAGTTAGGTTTTTGCATGCTTTTATACCTAAAAAAACATCTTATTATGATTAAAAGTTATTTATCCTTGGCATCCTTTTCCGTAGCGTTTATCGCAATGCTTCTTAAATTTATCTATTTCCAAAGACCCAGTTCTGTTCCGTATAATATCTCCCCTAGCATCTAGAAGGTCCAGTTGATGACTTAAATGAGCGCAGCTTCCGTACCACCAAACGCGATTCGTCTTTTCTTCTACTAACTCACATCTTAAAAAAACGCTAGGCGTACGTGGCTCATTACGATTAGGAGTTTCGCCTCAAATTTCATTCTTCTGCGTTCTTCTTGGTTAGAGGGCAACTCCGGTCTGTATTTTTTAAATTGGAATTATGACTGTTCACAGCTAAAGCAGTGTCCCTGAAATACAGGGAATATCTTCTTTTTCTACATGCTGTGTAGTTATATTAATATTACGGCTCAGTGTTCGGTATCAGCAGTCTACGGCAAAACCGAAACTATCTGCTAGAGGGATGGCAGCACTGATCATTAGCCGTACAGCCGCGATGTGACGTCACAATTGTGCTGCGATAGGCGGTACAACCAACGTTACTAGATTACCTCGTTTGTGGAACTCCCCCGGAAGGGGGTACCCCTCACTCACTTTAGTCTGCCTCTCCTCGTTTCAAGCGCCATCTAAATTTTCGTTTCAAAACTGAGTGTTTCATGCAGCAGAGATGGAACGCCATCTAGGCGCTGTGCTTCGAAACGTACGTCTTCCATAAAATACACTGCAGTTACCATAGCGGCCGTCCGGCGCGTCGAACGACGGGAGGCGAGTGGTTGTGAGTGAGAGGGGTACTGCCAGTGCAAGCAGCGCCTATGAGCAGTTCGATAACTGAGCTAATCTGATAACCAATAAACCGCAGTACCACCGCAACGTGAAGTCGCAAACGTGCTGCGCCAGTGTTCCATTGACTGAAAGCCAACCCGCTTGCCGCCTGCTAAGGAGCAGTTAGCTGGTCGCATCTTTAAAATCAATTTTAGTAAAGTTCGCGGGTTCACCTTTATACTTTTCTATTTTTTTTTTTATTTACTTTGGGTGCCCCAAAATAACCTCATCGGTCTTCCCCTTGGTGCACCAACACGAACAATAAAACCAGCAAACAAACAAAAAATACTAAACACACATAAAGTTACGAGACAAATGTTAGATAATTCAAATGGCGACGGTACATTGTAACAGCTCCAGATATATGAAAATGGGGTGAAGCGATGGCGTTATATCATGACTGAATCCGAGAGAAGTGATGCATTGCACAGTGAGTGAACATAGAAGCAAACAAAATGTCTAGTTAGACGTGAAGGAACATGAAGGTTCACCCTTTCACGGAGTTGCGGAGAATCAAATGCACTATTAACAACCCTAACGTAAGACGTAAGATTCCGACTGTGGTCATATTTAGTGCCACTAAAACGAGACCAGTCATTTATTTGGGTTTCTTTTTCGACCAGAGTTGCCCTTTAATACCGCAAATTTATTGGCATAGGAGCGATTATGAGATGCTTGATATTCGTCACGCACAGAGCGTTTCTTCAGCCGCCAGTGTCTTTAGAGATCAGCCTGGTAGTAACATCCCCAAACTGTTCACAAATATAAATTATACAAGATACCTCAAATATTTGTCAAACTTTTTTGATTCGGGCATTCGTGAACCAAGGCTTTATAGACCGTTTACGCTGATAGAAAAAAAAAAAAAAAAAGATTTGTAAACGACTTACTTTTTGCGGACTCAATATTTTGCGATTTTGGTAAAAACTAAAGCTTTGGAATAATTCGCGGGTTCTAATTTTCGCGAAGCAGTGCGATCTCATTATACGTAGATTCCAATGAGTTTAACTTTTACCGGAATGGTTCGCGGGAACTATTTTTCGCGAATTGTAGGTGATTCGCGAAATTGGCAAAACTTAGGTACTCGCAAAAATTAGGTTGTTTACAGTATATATAGTCATAGGGCGGCCTTTCTAATATTCGTAATAAATTTTTCCGATTTCATTATTTTTCGTTTCAGGTCCAGGCGTCTACATGCTTGTTTCGTTGCTCTGGGCAACGATTTCAACCAGGGTCATCTGAACGTCGCGTCCCCATGCAGAGTAACCGATAAAAGCGGCCATGCACAAACCAACATGTCTTTAATTACGCATAGAGCGGTTCGCGAAATGCTGGAGCGTTCTATCGAGCCGGTGTTGCCAGGGCAACTATTCTCATCATCCCTTATTACCGGCAGACCTCTACGTAATCAGTTAGTCTAAGATAAACCGCGGAGCATGTTGGTGGCAACATGGATGCGTTCAAAACATAAAAGTACCAGACAAACGGGAAAAGCCGTGCCCACCCTTTCGAGGTACAAAAACATATTTTTCCAATACTTCATCAGCGGCAAACTCATCCGGAGAATTCGAGATGATTCGAGATGACGCCATTTTTTTTTTCTTTTTGACAAACAGAAAGTGATTTCCCTTTCCTCTCAATACATTCTGTCTTTTTTTCTGTTGGCATTAGACATTCTCCTTTTGGATTTGGGTTCCCGTTCATCCATATTTGAAAAATAATAAATATCTTGCTAATTTAAAATCTCGTCCCGTTTGTTCCATGCACGTTTTCTATTGCGTTATCCGTCGATCTTCCTTTTCTTATTTTGCTTGAATAATCTGTTGAGTATTGTAAGAAAACGTTCTGGGGCTTCGCAAACTCACATAGTATTAATAATTTATGTTAGTGAAGTCGCGAAAACCTCTTGGTCCTTCCAAATGAAGTATACTTGCCTTTGTTCCACGACCTGCTCATTTCTTTTTTTCCCGGCCTATAGAATAATCAAGGCCTGCGAACATGTTTTCACCTCCCTCAATGAAACGCCATTGCAGTCGGATGTTGCCCACTCAGCAACTGGACACGAGCCCTGTGCCGAACGCCCTTCAACGCGTTGGGACACGAAGCTTAGCCGAACGCTGAAACAGAGGTTGTGTCCAACCTGTGTCTTGGCTCGATCTCCTTCGGTGAGGTAGAAATTCTAGTGCGCAGGCTTTGAGCATTCTAGGTGGTGTTGCTCCAGCTTTCTCGTAAACAACTGAATCGCAAAAATGAGCTGCGGTCGCGGCCTAAATATTTGAGAAAGAAAGTGGTTGTTGCAGTCAAACAGGAGATTTTACTTGTGTTGTTGCTTGTATTGTAGTTGAACTTCGTCTTGCTCTACGCCGGCGTGATTAATCGCCATCTCGCCCATGCTGTTGGCACACTTCGTTCTTCTCGGGAAAGTGATCCGAAGTGTCCGCGTTTATTACAATTTTGGCACTCACCCTTTCTTGCGATGGATTTTGATAAATTGACCCAATGCTGCGTTGAGTCGCATTTGCAGCACGTTCTGTTCTCCGGTGGACCTTGGTTAGAAGCATCTGTACCAGCCTGGCTGACTTTCCCGGCCAAATTTGGCTGTTCATTGCGTACCACTTGATCTGGCGCAGAACTTGTCGATATATTATTCGTGAGCTGGGGCCCTAAACTCGTCAAACACAAAGTTTGAGCCGAAAGTTGGCGGAGCACGCCGATTGGACGCTGGCGAAAAAAGCGCGAAGTCATCGTCGTGATACTCCAATCGGCTCGGTCCGTGAACTTCGTCCCAAACTTTGTGTTTGACGAGTTTAGAGCCCTTGGTCTTTCCTTCTGCGTTGCTACACCTGGTTGGCCAGTAGGACGGCCCTGTCTAAAGTGAGCGCAGAGCCCTTTAGCAGAAGGCGCTCTTGTACAAAGGGTAGCGACCCTTCTCGACCAGTTGGTTGCGTAGAGCCTCGTCCAGAGTCAAAATCTTCGATCAGCCACGACGTTTTATGACTCGGCGTAACTCGTTTCCAGTGGAGACATTGAAGAGTTGTATTCAGGTGGAGCAATCGGTGGCTTGCCTTGACCATTATCTTTTTCCCGTGTCCCCATAGTAGGCGTAAAAACTGTAGCGGGCGTACCCAGTGGCATTGCGTAGAAGATGCACTGCCCCTCCGTGCCTAACGGGTAGATCAACACAGCCTGTTTTCGCTCGGGGATGAAATCGCCGGTGTCCACGACCATCAGGTAAATTTCGAACACTCGGCGCCGTTGCTTTCAAGGTACGGGAGCTTTACCTCGATTCTCATGAAACAGAGGCGACGGCGGAAGGCTGCCGGTGTTCATTGTAGTACATCGTTGAACGGCCGAACCAGCAAAGGCAATGCTTGAAACCTCAACATCCTCGTCGCCGAAACTATGTTGTGTCGGGAAGAACAATCAAGTAATACATCCAGACACGTCACCGTTCCATCTTGAGCTCGTTTATTCACGCGCGCTTTATCGTTTAATCCTGCGTCTATTTCACGATGATCATTATAAATCTATCGTCCGAAAAGTGGTGATACAACACGTCACAGGTCAGTTTGGTGTCTCCGTGTTTTTGTCTTGGTTTCCACTCAACTGCGCTGGATTGCACGAGTCAAGTGAGCTACTGGCGTTATCTCGACAAGACTCGTACGCCTGATGAACCAGAGCAGCCGCCTCGGTGGCTCCGAGGCGAGAGCGCCGGCCTACGGATCCTCAGGTGGCGGGTTCGAATCCCGACCGAGGTGCCCGCAATATGACGGAGGCTTATTGCGGAGAAGGCGCCGTGTAACCGAGCTTTCGGTTGCACGTCGAACGATCCCCAGGTGGTCGAAATTAATCCTCAGTCCTCCGCTGGGGCGTGCCAGATGCCCGTCGTAGGTTTGGCACGTAAAACCCCCAAATTGGAATTTGATGAACCAGACGCGGTCGCCCGGAATGCCGGAAAAGACCTTGAGGCTAGATGGCGTGCTAATGTTAGAGTGAATTAGAAATCAGAGTAAAAGCGCATGCGAGCTGGTGCACATTCATAATGAAAAACCTCGAGACAAGGAACAGATAGGACAAGGAGGACACCGCATCAAATGAAGATGTTGTCCTTTTCCTCTCTGTTCCTTGTCTCGAGGTCTCTAATTGTAAAATAGAGTTCAGAATGACCTCATGTATAAGCTGCTTATGGCCATGTGCTCATACGTTCCGGCAGCCGTTCATGTTCAAAAATTAGAATTCCAAGGGTCGATTTGTCGTCCAAACAGAATCCGGCAGGCGGATTGGTAACGAGCGCGGTATTGTGATATTTTTCAGCCCGCATTTGTGTAATACCCTGAAGAAAATAAATGCTTATTTCAACCAATCAACTCCATAATTTTTTGTTTATCTGTCATGGTGCAGCCACCTACTTACCCGAATCTCTGCTTCGATTACACCGACCAATCAGCAGAAGGGGAAAACAGTGTGGAGCAGAGCCCGCTAGTCTGCGGTGGACTCAGTTTCGCCGGGCTCTTAGCGCGACGGTACCAGCGGGGCGCAGCGTAGTAAAAGACGTCGGGACAATCGAGTTCGGAGCCTGAATCTAGGACGATGCAAGGGGGCCTATGGCGACGAGGCGCACCCGTCCTCGACGCACCAGCCATGAACCCAACCCGGAGCCAATTTGTCAGCCGCTTCTCTCCAACCCCCCGATCAGTTAATTTTTCATCATACGTCACGGTGCTGAACGTTTTACTTCCTTCTGTAATCTTATTTTGCTTATAACTCCCAACATAGGTTTCATTTTCAGAACAAACAAGTTTTTCCTCCCTGTTCTAACGTTACATGAGCTCCCTCTCACTGCAAATTCCGAACTAGTACGAAAAGTATTAATGCACGCCTTTAACGTAATTTTCTGGCTTTTCTGTTGGATCTTAGATTTTTTTTTAATAATTTGTCGCAATTGTAATTTTTTTGCCAACGGGAAGCACTAACATTTATGCAAATATCCTGCCTTGATGCTATTTTTATGTGGTTTAGACTGCGTACATTTTTAGAGGTTTAATGTCAACGAATGTTTCTCATTGTGTTGGAGGAAATTTATATTTTCACACTGATCATGGCGATCTGGGATACTTGTCGTCATTTTCGTAGTTTTTTAGTTAGAGCGTCATAAACAGGCTGCGCTTTCCTAGCAGTCAAAGTGCCGTTTCAACACACACAGCGCAGCCCACGGACGCCACTCCCCGAAAATTTTAAAGAATATTATTTACAGTAGTATTTGGGCACACAATTCTTGGTGTAACTTCGAGTGACGCAAGAACTGCCATTATGAAAAACAGCAACGGATATATTATAGGCATCATACCGTCTTTCGTTCTTCTTTTTCTGTTTTCGTTTACCGGTTGTTCTGAGCTTCCGAGTATATATGCACACTTTTTGGTAAATATCTGTGAACATTACCTGAATTTTCATGCTATTCATTTTAGGCTTGAACGTAGCGACTGAATAATAAAAGAATAAATACAAAGACAATATCTAATATTTTACGTGAATTAAGTAATCATTTAGTAAAAAATAACTATAAAATTTTCTCCACCTCTTTTTATACCTGTGATAATTGGTTACCTTTTTTTCTATTTAATAATGCGTTATCACCTTACCCATATTTTATTGGTTTCTGTAATAAAAACGTGTAAAGCAAAATAAAGCTGTTAAGAAAATCTAGAGTTGAGAAGTAGGAATCGCAAATGGCATTTTAGAACAGGAAATACCTACCCGCGTGAAATATAGAAAACGAAAATATTTGTATATTTACGAAGTGCGGGTCAGCATTAAACTTACATTTGTTGCAGTGCGGTTAATACGACGACCATGTGGTCTCGTCGTGCGGATGTGAGGTTGGGAGTTGGATCGTGCTGGAGCATGAGCGTGGGCAGGCGATCTTGATTGCCTTTCGGTTTTGAACCGATCGAAGGTCGGGCACGCCGGTGACTTGTTTTCAAATACATTCGTCTTGCCCTAGTGTTGTCAAGCCGGTGTTGGTTAGTGCTTACGACCTGGCAGTCCATTCTTGTTTGGGGCGTGTCTTAAGCGCCCAGTCCTGGCTGCTGGCCTCTGGCTGCTCCGCACTGACTGATCAGGTCAAGAACACAATGCTGCTTCGACCGGAGTTATAACTTCAGAAGTCGAGTCATATGTGGTGCCATCGGCGCTGACGGAAAAAAGCTCCAAGCGAAGGTAACACTTTTTTCTTTGCCTGTACGACAATTTTTCGGCCGCTGTGTAACTGCAATAACGCTGAAACATAGGCTAATTGGTACAACTTTATTGGTTACCAGCATTACGAGCAGGTACGGCCGGAGATGGGAAACAGAATCGCATTGGCCATGCTACTTCCTCACGCAGAGCCAGCAGGCGGAAAGAGCCTTCCTTCACAATGGAGAGGGCGCACAATGTTGCCAACGGCGCACACAGTTGTCACGATTTTGAAAGGGGTCTATTACCCTTTAAAGGGCAACTCCGCTTCATTTCTGATATTTAGAAAACTATGCATCCCTTTTCAGTATCATATAGGAAGACCCCATGCAAAATATTACGATCTAATTCCGTCTATATATTTAATAAACTGGCCAGCAAACTTTAAAATCAGCCAAGTCGCCGAAATCTGCAAACTCTAGCGTGCGACGTGAGGCGCAATCGTCAGCGCAGTCAGTGCGACGGAGTTGGAGCGGCCAACGTTGAGCCACTACGTCAGAGGCATGACTACGTCATTCTCACGTTTGGTTTGTTTTTACTTCTCAGAGCAAAATTGAACGATGACGTCATGAGTTTCTCCTCCCGGTGTTGGCTGAACGGCGTCCACGTGATCACCGTAACGCGGATGCGCTAGTTTGCGCTGCCCTGCGCGTTTATCCCATGTCCGGTTTCTCCGTCCCTTCCCCTCTCCTCTTTCATCTTTTCCCCTTCCCCCACTTCCCCGTGCCATCACCGTCCACGCCATGCGAAGCAACCTGCCCGCGTCGCGTGTCCTGTGCCTCGCCCCCACGAAAGTCACAAGACCACGTGGTTCGACGTGACGTGGCCATGACTCTGACCACACGAGACCAATGTTGCCTGACGCAACCGAAGTTTCGGTTTCGGTATCTGCTGATGTTTAAATGAAGACTACACAAATAGTATTCCACATTTCGCGAATCTGAAGACGTAGAGCTGTTTAGTAGTGCTTTGTGAGATGGAATAACGTGCAAGATTAAATTTTTGGGAATTGAGCGGAGTTGCCCTTTAAAAGGTTTAATACATTCTAAGCACCTTCACAAACGCATAAACCGGTGTAACTACAGCTCTTTCATACGCGCAATAGGTGTACCAAAGACATTATACCTATCATAAAAAGGCAGAGGTCAAATGCCTTAGCAATCAAGAAGTTGGCCGAAAATGTTCAGATCGGGCAATCCAAAATTCGCTCTTCGTAGCGTTGATAATGATGCCATGTTTGGCGAGCCCTTCGATGAGAAGACGGAGGTGTGCAACGTGCACTTCTGGGGATGAGATCACGTCTCCCAGGTCATTGGCGTGTGCGAAGACAAAGGATAAACCCCGCGTCACATCGTCGACCAATCGTCGAAACGATCGCGCCGCATTACTAATGCCAAAAGCCATGCGGAACAATTCAAAAAGGCAAGAAGGCGTAGTCACAGCTGTTTTGGGGATGTCATTGTTAGCTACCGGAATTTGATGGTAGGCTGGGGTGAGGCCAGTCTCGGAGATTGATGGTGAAATCCTGGATGTTGGGGAGAGGGAGCCATCAGAGAGGGGGTTTTGTTCAGAGCTCGTTAATCTCTGCGTGGTCGCCAATCGCAGTTCCTCCTGGAGACCATGTGTAATGCATGGTTTCCAGGAAGATGCCCAATCAATAAAAGCTTACTGGTCAAGCGGCCAGTCTAAATATAGACTATTCCGATAATTGTTTTCGTTATGCTGCGCAGGTGCTGCAGCGAGCTTCCAAAGCATTCGTTTGATACCACGAAACTGCGTGTAATAAGTTAAAAACAGTCTACAGTACAAAGAGTGAACCCAAGCCTTTCTTTCTCACTAGAAACATTCTCATTGTTTCTAGTGGATGCTTTCACTTAAAAAAACACGGTGATGATCAAAGTTGTAAATGCAATAACTCTCCGAAAAAAAAATTATTTGGACCCAATTTTTGGGCACTATTCTAGTGATGCTTGTTGGTGTGCCCAGCAAATTTTCAGGCGAATCGGGGACTACGTAGAAAACTCCCTGTGCCCTTAAAGTCAATAAAAAGTAAATAAATTAAATAAAGTTACTGCCGCAGATGCTCTGAGAGGAATTGATATAGGATCGATATCAAATATCCGTTGGAGCAGAAGGTGGACTCCACCTCGACAATAAAAGCAACAATGTAGGAAACTCACGTGCCGTAAACAGCAGCTCTTGCACTTTAGATGGGGTTATTTTGTGTTTTTTTTGTTTGTTTTTTTTTTGTCCTTTTGTTTGGATTATTTTGCATCCACGTTCCTGGAGGTACGTGAAGGAATTACCGTACCTACTCGAGTAATAGCCGCCCTGTTTATGAAGAAAACATGAGGGTTCGCTTTTCTGCGGAGCACGCGGATATCCAATCACCGCGATCGACAGCGTAATTCCAGCGGTTTGCAGGACAGCGATAACGTCTTTGCGCGAAGATAGTATCTGTGAGGCTTACATTTTTATGGAGACTCCTGTTCTCGATCTAGTTATTCGCTATGTTATTTATGCGCAACGCGATGATCGGCTGTACATAGTGCTTTGCGGGAAAGTAGACACAAGGGCCTTGTGCATAAATAGTGCGGCTATCGCTCGAGTAAACACGGTATGTTTACGGAAAGCGCAGAAGAAGAAAAAGAAAGTTACGCAGCTGCCTTTTTTTGGTGTCATCGGCCCGTGCGTTTTTCTACGTAATAAACATTGAAGTGCGTTTCGAAGGACGTCAAACTTTAAAGGGGTTTGGCAGTCCCTGAAATCTTTACATTTTGAGCTTCTATACCTATTGTTTTCTTTTTTTCTCTGTTTCTTGTTTTGATATTTCAGTATATGCCGTCACGAGTCAACGTGACATTGCTATATGTTTACGAAATGTTGCTCTAGCGTGTAGAGCCATAATGCCACAAGTTTTTTTTGTTTTTTTTTTTTTTAATCTTATATCAAATTGATAAACGATGTTCGGCACGTTGCATGTTCCCGGTACCATTTTAAACGTTGCACGTTCTCGGTACGGTGCCCCTTTCCGGTACCGGACACCGAACATCATTAGATATTTTAGGCTATAGTAGGTAGACTTAATATTTAAAACTAAACCAGTTTTAAAAATTTCTTCATAACCTTTTAGCACAAAAACGGTAGGTTCTAATGCCTTGGTATCTTGTCCCAACCGCTAGAGCAACATTTGAACGCAGACGGAGCGTTCGGCGACAAGTAGTGTATTTTTGCGCTGATGAAAATACGGCTTTTTCTACAGTGATCTGGAGGAGCTGTGGTGGAAAAAGAGGCGGCTGCTCACAGTGGGCCGCGTGAAGAGGAACGACGTTCAAATCCGCAAGTGTGAGACCGGGCGCTGCAGTCGAATTCCCCAAGAGAATCAAAGCCGGACGCGCTTGACGAAGCTTAGAGGAAATGCAACTGGTGTTCCTCCTCTTTCGCAAACGCATTATTCTTGGCGACATTTCGAACGTGCCCTATCGTGCAGAGTTTCTTTATATTTGTTTTTTCGTCTGGTGACCTGAGTAATATTAAGTAGAAAAAGTCCGACTCACACTACTTTGCCCTTGGACGGAAATCGTGTTACTCAGGTAGGCAGCCACTGGGAGGTTGAAGGAACACCGAGTCCCGAAGAATAGGCCGAGTTCCATGTGAAGCGGAGAAATCAAACACTTCGACAAAACATCTTCGGTGTGCTAGGAACATTTTCAAACTCATGTGATCATTCACGACTGTTTTCTAAACAACTACAAGGTTGCCCTTAGAAAATGGGAAGTCAAAATACAGCACGTTTTTGCCGTTGTAGAATAAATACGTGTTCTGCGATTTCCATAACATCGTGTACGTCTTAAATAACATGTTTTCCGCAGTGGGCCTTTAACGCGTACCTTTGATATAGGTATGCATGCACCGTTTCGCTTTATATACGGAATGCTCTTTTGTAATGTAAAAAACGCGGTGTTTGATAATGTTTTGAAAACTACTCGTGCTTCAGAAAAAAGGCGATCTGATCCATCGAATGTTTTAGTCAAAACGATCACACATTTGCTTATTTTAATAGACATCGCTTGCTTACTAC
Source organism: Ixodes scapularis (assembly GCF_016920785.2). Lineage (NCBI taxonomy): Eukaryota > Metazoa > Arthropoda > Arachnida > Ixodida > Ixodidae > Ixodes > Ixodes scapularis. The sequence continues at coordinate 155,041,754 of NW_024609868.1, read as the reverse complement.
AGAGCAGGAATAATGTTCTTTTTTATTAAAAGGGACACGAAGTCATTTTACACGCAATTTTCCTGAAGAGATTCTCACTACAACTTAAGACGTGTGGAATATGCTAGAGTTCAAATAGATACGAGTTATGACAAAAAAGAAAAACAAACATTAATACCGCGAATTTTCCAACCTATAAACTTTCATCCTCAAATTCTGGAAATGGCTTGAAGAGTGAAGTCCATACACATATTAAGAAAAAAAAGAATAAGGGAGTATAATTCGGAGCATCAAAATTATATGAATAAAAATGTGTAAACAACCTTTATCTTTTTGTTTGTGTGTGTGCTTGCCTTGTGACTGTTGTGCCGCTCTAAAACCTGGGTTGGGCACGGGACTTTGGTCAGGTGCTATTAAGTACCTTTTGCACCTTCCACCCCACTTCAAAATGGCTAATAAAATGGAATGAAACGAATTTTGTTTCGTTCAGGGTGACCATCGCCTACACTGTGGGACAAATTAAGCGCGAAGATGAAACTTGTGTTTTTGCGCCTTTTACAGAAAAGACAGTTATTAAGGACCAAAGTTTATCGTTTAGGTTTCTTCCCCAAACGAACACGTTAAACTACGCTAGTAGTTTGCTGAAACGATGAATATACGTGAATAAACATAAAATGCTGAGTATCACGTGTTCGAGGTAAGCATCGCGCTATGTACAAAAATAAATACCGTCTTCTATGCGTGTTTATCGGGCTCGGAAGACAATAGGGAGTTTAAGCAAAACATTCAGGCAGGTTCAAACCCTTGCATCCGGCCATGACCCAGTCAAACGAAACGGGGTTCAATGCCGCTTATAACCGCCGTCGCGGTTACGCGAAGCGGTCTAAAGCTGTCGGAAGAGGCTTAAAACTGGCTGCAGTCACACTTGGTCGAATGCAATGCAAATGGAAGGACCACACCAGTCCTTACCGTGTGCTGTGCACCGCACAACCGGAGTCTCAATCCTGCTTTTAACTCGGCCGGGTGATATCTTGGCCGTGGGACGCGAGCTTAAAAGCACGCTGTAAAGGCTCCGGTAGTGTGATACACGGAACACGGTAACCGTTTGCTTGAAGTCATTATTATTAGAGAGCTTTAGGGAACCGTTTTAGCACATCCGATAAGGTACGATGGGCCCTCCCGTACGAACTGCGCATGCGCCACCACCCGTCGTACCGCATTGAATGTGCAAACGCGCTTCCCTAAAACTCTCTAATGGTGGCCGAACTTAGTACGGTTCTAACCTTTCTGTTCAGCCTTTGCATGCCACCCAGGGTAACACTCTCGTGGAAATAAATATTATTATAACAGTCAGGGTCAGTTGAAAACTTCACCAAAATATTGTCGTGCTTTAAATATTAATGTTATCTATTAGTGGCTAAATGAATTGATTCCATTTGCAAAAAGCAACCATCACAATTTATTGATTTTGGAGCAGTGACCGTATAGGTCTTTCCTCGGGTTTCTGCGACTGGTTCGCTAGTTATCTTAGCGAACGCTCTAACATGTTTTCCTACTTTGGGTGCAAATCGTTAAATTATCTGTTGAAAGGGGTACCACGAGGGTATAACCTTGTAACTTTTCTTCTTAATAATTATGTAAATGATCTTGGAACTAGGGTGAGTGACTCATGCAGTGACGCTCCAGTTCGCTGATGATGTGAACATTTTTTGTGGTACCCACACGCCTGTGGACATTGAAATGTTACAAAAAAAATGTTAATGCAGTTCAACTGTGGCGCTGTAATAATTGCAGGTTTTAAACCCCACAAAAACTAACGTTGTATCTTTTTTTTTTCCCCGCAAGGCGCAAATGCAGTTGTTCTTGTTAACGTAGCAGTTTGGGCGAGTTGGCAGCTGAAATTATTACATACTACAGCCCACTACCGCAAAAGTACACTCACACCCTACACTCACTCCTCACACACAAAAAATAAAGAAATTTTTCTTTCTTTTTCGCGTGTAAGGAGTGAGTGTATATTGGGAGTGCACTCTTGGGAGTAGTGCGGTGTTGTGTGTGTTAAGCTGTTATTCATCCTTGCACATTAGACGGCTCTGAAATTTCTGGATCATCTGTTGTACTTGTTCTTGGCATTTCGGTCGACTAACGCCTGAGCTTTAACTATCATGTTTCAAAGGTTATCAATGATTGCTTACGCATCCTGGGCGTAATTGCACGCATTATGCGTGACTTCCGCAATTACAGCTGCACACTGAGCCTCTTTCGGTCTTTGGTTCTACTCCGGTTGGATTTTTGTTCTAAAGTATGGACTTCTGTGAGTGTCACTCAGGCGCTAAGGTTGGAGTGCGTACAGAGACGACTTCTGAAAATTGTCTACGGTTGCCACGTTGCACGGAGTATTTTTTATGATTATGAGCTTTTTTCGGGCACCCTTGGTCTATCGCCGCTTTCGCCGCGACCACTAGTTCGAGACATGGTGTTATTATATAATTTGCTGAATGCTGTCATTGATCCCCAGATGTTATTCAGTATAATTTCAATACATGCCCCCTGTGAAAAAACATATCTGCCTTTTTTTTATATATATTTCTCTTGCTTAAAATTTACTCCTCCTCTGAGACGGATGATTCTCATGTCCAAGTGTTTTAGCCCTGACGTGGACTTTTTCACTTTTTCTGAAAAGTTTGAGAACAGTCAAGTACTGAGGATTGCTGTGTAGTATGTAAATTTTAGTTGCGTGGATGTGTAGCCCTCATAAGGCCCTAAAGCTGTTGGGACACAATAAAGCTAAGATTGCTTGATTAATTATAACTTCACTATACAATCTAGATTTTCATCGCCTCATTTTGAAAATGGATAAAAAAACAAACCGAAAGCGCTTGTCCCCGATATAATAATCTGCCGATCCGCACACAGTGAAGAAATTATCTGGCCGTGTTACAAACGTAGCCTTTGTGAATCGTACGAATTAAAAATGAACACCAACGGGTGCTTACATTGTGAGTGGTGCTCACGAAAATATATATATATATAAATATATATATATATATCGTAGTTACTTGAGTAATAGCCGCACTATTTATGAAGAAAACACGAGGGTTCGCTTTTCCACGGAGCACGCGGATATCCAATCACCGCGATCGACAGCATGATTCCAGCGGTTTGCAGGAAAGAGATAACGTCTTCGCGCGAAGATAGCATCTGTGAGGCTTACATCTTTATGGAGACTCGTGTTCTCGATCTAGTTATTCGCTATGTTATTTATGCGCAACGCGATGATTGGCTGCACATAGTGCTTTGCGGGAAAGTAGACACAAGGGCCTCGTGTTTAAATAGTGCGGCTATTACTCGAGTAGACACGGTAAGTTTTAAAGTAAATTTACAACGGAAAGCGCAGAAGAAAAAAAAGAAAGTTACGCAGCTGCCTTCCTTGGGTCATCGGCCCGTGCGTTTTGCTACGTAATAAACAATGAAGTGCGTTTCGAAGGACGTCAAACCTTAAAGGGGTTCGGCCGTCCCTGAAATCTTTACATTTTGAGCTTGTACATCTATTGTTTTCTTTGTTCTCTGTTTCATGTTTTGATATTTCAGTATATGCCGTCACGAGTCAACGTGGCATTGCTATATGTTTACGAAAAGTTGCTCTAGCGTGTGGAGCCATAATGCCACAAGTTATCTTTTTTTTAATTTTATATCAAATTGATAAACGATGTTCGGCACGTTGCATGTTCCCGGTACCATTTTAAACGTTGCACGTTCTCGGTACGGTGCCCCTTTCCGGTACCGGACACCGCACATCATTAGATATTTTAGGCTATAGTAGGTAGATTTTATATTTAAAACTTAACCAGTTTTAAAAATCTTCTCCTTAACCTTTTAGCACAAAAACGGTAGGTTCTAACGCCTTGGTATCTTGTCCCAACCGCTAGAGCAACATTTGAACGCAGACGGAGCGTTTGGCGACAAGTAGTGTATTTTTGCGCTGATGAAAATACGGCTTTTTCTACAGTGATCTGGAGGAGCTGTGGTGGAAAAAGAGGCGGTTGCTCACAGTGGGCCGCGTGAAGAGGAACGACGTTCAAATCCGCAAGTGTGAGACCGGGCGCTGCAGTCGAATTCCCCAAGAGAATCAAAGCCGGACGCGCTTGGCGAAGCTTAGAGGAAATGCAACTGGTGTTCCTTCTCTTTCGCAAACGCATCATTCTGGGCGACATTTCGAACGTGCCCTATCGTGTAGAGTTTTTTTATATTTGTTTTTTCGTCTGGTGACATGAGTAATATTAAGTAGAAAAAGTTCGACTCACACTACTTTGCCCTTGGACGGAATTCGTGTTACTCAGGTAGGCAGCCACTGGGAGGTTGAAGGAACACCGAGTCCCGAAGAATAGGCCGAGTTCCATGTGAAGCGGAGAAATCAAACACTTCGACAAAACATCTTCGGTGTGCTAGGAACATTTTCAAACTCATGTGATCATTCACGACTGTTTTCTAAACAACTATGAGGTTGCCCTTAAAAAATGGGAAGACAAAATACAGCACGTTTTTGCCGTTGTAGAATAAATGCGTGTTCTGCGATTTCCATAACATCCTGTACGTTTTAAATACCATGTTTTCCGCAGTGGGCCTTTAACGTGCACCTTTGATATAGGTATGCATGCACCGTTTCGCTTTATATACGGAATGCTCTTTTGTAATGTAAAACACGCGGTGTTTGTTAATATTTTGAAAACTACTCGTGCTTCAGAAAAAAGGCGATCTGATCCATCGAATGTTTTAGTCAAAACGATCACACATCTGCTTATTTTAATAAACGTCAGTTGCTTACTACAAAGCAGTAATAAATTTCAGTATTACAGGTCATCTTCTTTTATATCAAAAGGGACACGAAGTCATTTTACACCCAATTTTCCTGTAAAGATACTCACTACAACTCAAGACGTGTGGAATATGCCAGAGGTTAAATAGATGCGAGCTATGACCAAAAAAAAAACAAAAAACAAACATTGCACAGTGAGTTTCCCAACTTATAAACTTTCATCCTCAAATTCTAAAAATGGCTCGAAGAGTAAAGTCGATACACATATTAAGAAAAAAAGAATAAGGGATTATATTTCGGAGCATAAAAATTATGCGAATAAAAATGTGTAAATCTTTATCTTTTTGTGTGTGTGTGTGTGCTTGCCTTGTGACTGTTCTGCCGCTCTGAAACCTGGGTTGGGCACGGGACCTTGGTCAGGTGCTATTAAGTACCTTTTTCACCTTTCACCCACTTCAAAATGGTTAATAAAATGGAATGAAACGAAGTTGGTTTCGTTTAAGGTGACCATTGCATACACTGTGGGACAAATTCAGCGCGAACATGAAACTTGTGCTTTTGCACCTTTTGCACAAAAGACTGTTATTATGAACCAAAGTTTATCATCTAGGTTTCTTCCCCAAACGAACACGTTAAACTACGCTAGTAGTTTGGTGAGACGTTGAATATACGTGAATAAACATAAAAAGTTGAGTGTCACGTGCTCGAGCTAAGCATCGCGCTATGTACAAAAATAAATACCGTCTTCTATGCGTGTTTATCGGGCTCGGAAGACAATAGGGAGTTTAAGCAAAACATTCAGGCAGGTTCAAACCCTTGCATCCGGCCATGACCCAGTCAAATGAAACGGGGTTTTATGCCGCTTATAACCGCCATCGCTGTTGCGCGAAGCGGTCTAAAGCAGTCGGAAGAGGCTTAAAACTGGCTGCAGTCACACTTCGTCGAATGCAACGCAAATGGATGAACCACGCCAGTCCTTACCGTGTGCTGTGCACCGCACAACCGGAGTCTGAATCCTGCTTTTAACTCGGCCGGGTGATATCTTGGCCGTGGGGCGCGAGCTTAAAAGCACGCTGTAAAGGCTCCGGTAGTGTGATACACGGAACACGGTAACCGTTTGCTTGAAGTCATTATTATTAGAGAGCTTTAGGGAACCGTTTTAGCACATCCGATAAGGTACGATGGGCCCTCCCGTACGAACTGCGCATGCGCCACCACCCGTCGTACCGCATTGAATGTGCAAACGCGCTTCCCTAAAACTCTCTAATGGTGGCCGAACTTAGTACGGTTCTAACCTTTCTGTTCAGCCTTTGCATGCCACCCAGGGTAACACTCTCGTGGAAATAAATATTATTATAACAGTCAGGGTCAGTTGGAAAATTCACCAAAATATTGTCGTACTTTAAATATAAATGTTATCTATTAGTGGCTAAATGAATTGATTCCATTTGCAAAAAGCAACCATCACAATTTATTGATTTTGGAGCAGTGACCGTATAGGTCTTTCCTCGGGTTTCTGCGACTGGTTCGCTAGTTATCTTAGCGAACGCTCTAACATGTTTTCCTACTTTGGGTGCAAATCGTTAAATTATCTGTTGAAAGGGGTACCACGAGGGTATAACCTTGTAACTTTTCTTCTTAATAATTATGTAAATGATCTTGGAACTAGGGTGAGTGACTCATGCAGTGACGCTCCAGTTCGCTGATGATGTGAACATTTTTCGAAGTACCCACACGCCTGTGGACCTTGAAATGTTACCAAAAAAAAATGTTGATGCAGTTCAACTGTGGCGCTGTAATAATTGCAGGTTTTAAACCCCATAAAAACTAACGTTGTATCTTTTTTTTTCCGCAAGGCGCAAATGCAGTTGTTCATGTTAACGTAGCAGTTTGGGCGAGTTGGCAGCTGAAATTATTACACACTACAGCCCACTACTGCAAAAATACACTCAAACCCTACACTCACTCCTTACACACGAAAAATAAGGAATTTTTCCTCTCTTTTTCGTGTGTAAGGAGTGAGTGTATATTGGGAGTGCAATCTTGGGAGTAGTGCGGTGTTGTGTGTGTTAAGCTGTTATTCATCCTTGCACATTAGACGGCTCTGAAATTTTTGGATCATCTGTTGTACTTGACCTTGGCATTTCGGTCGACTAACGCCTGAACTTTAACCGTCATGTTTCAAAGGTTATCAATGATTGCTTACGCATCCTGGGCGTAATTGCACGCATTATGCGTGACTTCCGGAATTACACCTGCACACTGAGCCTCTTTCGGTCTTTGGTTCTACTCCGGTTGGATTTTTGTTCTAAAGTATGGACTTCTGTGAGTGTCACTCAGGCGCTAAGGTTGGAGTGCGTACAGAGACGACTTCTGAAAATTGTCTACGGTTGCCACGTTGCACGGAGTATTTTTTATGATTATGAGCTTTTTTCGGGCACCCTTGGTCTATCGCCGCTTTCGCCGCGACCACTAGTTCGAGACATGGTGTTATTATATAATTTGCTGAATGCTGTCATTGATCCCCAGATGTTATTCAGTATAATTTCAATACATGCCCCCTGTGAAAAAACATATCTACCTTTTTTTTATATATTCCTATTGCTTAAAATTTACTCCTCCTCTGAGACTGATGATTCTCATGTCCAAGTGTTTTAACCCTGACGTGGACTTTTTCACTTCTTCTGAAACGTTTGAGAACAGTCAAGTACTGAGGATTGCTGTGTGGTATGTAAATTTTAGTTGCGTGGATGTGTAGCCCTCATAAGGCCCTAAGGCTGTTGGGACACAATAAAGCTAAGATTGCTTGATTAATTATAACTTCACTATACATTTTAGATTTTCATCGCCTCATTCTGAAAATAGATACAAAAACAAACAGAAAGCGCTTGTCCCGATATAATAATCTGCCGAGCTGCACACAGTGAAGAAATTATCTGGCCGTGTTACAAACGTAGCCTTTGTGAATCGTACGAATTAAAAATGAACACCAACGGGTGCGTACATTGTGAGTGGTGCTCATGAAGATATATATATATATATATATAGTGTAAACGACTTAATTTTCGTGGGCTAAAATTTTTGCGAGTCGGGCCAAAGCTGAAAATTTTAAATTATTCGCGGGTTCTAATTTTCGCGAATCGAGCGTAACGTCCGTAGTGTTCACATATTGCCCGAATCGTTCGCGGGAAGTATTTTTCGCGTTTGTAGGCGATTCGCCAAATTCGCGAAAATTAGGTCCTCGCGAAAATTTAGTCGTTTACAGTATATATATATATATATCTATGTATATAGAGGCAAAGTAAGGTAAATATAAAAAAATGGACCGGGAAAAGTTAATAAGTCAAAGATGCGTACTGTCGCAGTTACTAATTCGAAGTTTATTACGACGTTTCGAGCGGGGACCGCTATATAATTATATATATATATATATATATATATATATATATATATATATATATATATATATATATATATATATATATATATATACATATATATATATTTACCGTATCTACTCGAGTAATAGCCGCACTGTTCATGAAGAAAACACGAGGGTTAGCTTTTCCACGGAGCACGCGGATATCCAATCACCGCGATCGACAGCATGATTCCAGCGGTTTGCAGGACAGCGATAACGTCTTCGCGCGAAGATAGCATCTGTGAGGGTTGCATTTTTATGGAGACTCCTGTTCTCGATCTAGTTATTCGCTATGTTGTTTATGCGCAACGCGATGATTGGCTGTACATAGTGCTTTGCGGGAAAGTAGACACAAGGGCCGTGTGCATAAATAGTGCGGCTATTGCTCGAGTAAATACGGTATGTTTTAATGTAAATTTACAACGGAAAGCGCACAACAAGAAAAAGAAAGTTACGCAGCCGCTTTCCTTCGGTGATCGGCCCGTGCGTTTTGCTACGTAATAAACAATGAAGTGCGTTTCGAAGGACGTCAAACTTTAAAGGGGATTGGCCGTCCCTGAAATCTTTACATTTTGAGCTTGTACATCTATTGTTTTCTTTTGTTCTATGTTTCATGTTTTGATATTTCAGTATATGCCGTCACGAGTGAACGTGGCCTTGCTATATGTTTATAAAAATGTCGCTCCACCATGTGGAGCCATAATGCCACAAGTTTTTTTTTTTTTGCTTGTTTATAATTATATATCAAATTGATAAACGATGTTCGGTACGTTGCATATTCCCGGTACCATTTTGAACGTTGCACGTTCCCGGTACGGTGCCCCTTTCCGGTACCGGACACCGCACATCACCAGATATTTTAGGATATAGTAGGTAGTCATTTATATTTAAAAATAAACCAGTTTTAAAAATTTTCTCCATAACCTTTTGGCACAAAACCGGTAGGTTCTAATGCCTTGGTATCTTGTCCCAACCGCTAGGGCAACATTTGAACATTTGAACGGCAACAAGAAGTGTATTTTTGCGCTGATGAAAATATTGCCTTTTGTACAGTGATCTGGAGGAGCTGTGGTGGAAAAAGAGGCGGCTGCTCACAGTGGGCCGCGTGAAGAGGAACGACGTTCAGATCCGCAAGGGTGAGACGGGGCGCTGCAGTCGAATTCCCCAAGGGAATCAAAGCCGGACGCGCTTGGCGAAGCTTAGAGGAAATGCAACTGGTGTTCCTCCTCTTTCGCAAGCGCATCATTCTGGGCGACATTTCGAACGTGCCCTGTCGTGTAGAGTTTTTCATATTTGTTTTTTTTGTGTGGTGACATGACTAATATTAAGTAGAAAAAGTCTGACTCACACTACTTCGCGCTTGGACGGAAATCGTGTTACTCAGGTATAGGCAGTCACTGGGAGCTTGAAGGAACACCGAGTCCGAAGAATAGGGCGAGTTCCATGTGAAGCGGAGAGATCAAACACTTCGACAAAACATCTTTGGTGTGCTAGGAACATTTTCAAACTCAAGTGATCATTCACGACTGTTTTCTAAACAGCTACAAGGTTGCCCTTAAAAAATGGGAAGTCAAAATACAGCACGTTTTAGCCGTTGTAGAATAAATACGTGTCCTGCGATTTCCATAACATCGTGTACGTTTTAAATAACATGTTTTCCGCAGTGGGCTTTTAACGCGTACCTTTGATATAGGTATGCATGCACCGTTTCGCTTTATATACGGAATGCTCTTTTGTAATGTAAAAAACGCGGTGTTTCTTAATATTTTCAAAACTAGTCGTGCTTCAGAAAAAAGGCGATCTGATCCATCGAATGTTTTGGTCAAAACGATCACACATCTGCTTATTTTAATAGACATCGCTTGCTTACTACAAAGCAGGAATAATGTTCAGTATTACAACTCATCTTCTGTTATATTAAAAGGGACACAAAATCATTTTACACCCAATTTCCCTGAAGAGATACTCTCTACAACTTAAGACGTGTGGAATATGCTAGAGGTCAAATAGATACGTCAGAGAGATAAAAAAAAAACATTAACACAGCGAATTTCCCAACTTATAAACCTTCATCCTCAAATTCTGGAAATGGCTCGAAGAGTAAAGTCGATACACATATTGAGAAAAAAAAAATAAGGGATTATATTTCGGAGCATAAAAATTATGTGAATAAAAATGTGTAAACAACCTTTATTTTTTTGTGTATGTGTGTGCTTGCCTTGTGACTGTGGTGCCGCTCTGAAACCTGGGTTGGGCACGGGACCTTGGTCAGGTGCTATTAAGTACCTTTTGCATTTTCCACCCCACTTCAAAATGGCTAATAAAATGGAATGAAACGAATTCTTTTTCGTTCAGGGTGACCATCGCATACACTGTGGTACAAATTCAGCGCGAACATGAAACTTGTGCTTTTGCGCCTTTTACAGAAAAGACTGTTATTAAGAACCAAAGTTTATCATCTAGGTTTCTTCCCCAAACGAACACGTTAAACTACGCTAGTAGTTTGGTGAAACGTTGAATATACATAAACCTATGTCTGTAAACGTTACTTGAATTTTCCTGGTATTTTTGCTGGCTGAAAAGCAGTTACTTAATAATAAAATATTAAATACATTGTCAATATATAATAATTTGTCATTAATTAATGAATCATTTAGCAAGAAATCACTATCACATTTTCCCCACCTCTTTTCATACATCTTTGACAATTTGTTATTATTGTTCTGCTTAATAATGTTTTCACTTTACCTATATGTTATTGCTCACTGTAATAAACGGTTGGACAGCTAAATAAAGTTGTTAAAATAATCCAGAGTCCAGATTGAGGGATCGGTTTTTGTATTATAGAACAGGACAGACATAAACGCGGAAATATAGAAACAACACGAATATTGGAATATTTACAAAGTTCGGGTCACTACTAAACTTACATATGTTGCTGTTTTGTTAATACGACGACCATGAGGTCAAGTCGGGCTGATGGGGGGGGGGGGGGGGGGGGGGGGGGAGGGGGGGGGGAGGGGTCTGGATCGTGGTGAAGCATCAGTATGTGGCCGTTCTTGATTGCCTTTTGGTCTTGAACCGATCGAACGTCTGGCACGCCGGTGGCCGGTGACTTCTTTTCAGATGCAACCGTCTTGCCCGATTTCCGCCAAGCTGGTGCTTTTTGTTTCCAAAAACGTGGCAGCCCAGTCCTGTTTCGGGCTATGTCCTAAGCGCCCAGTCCTGTCTGCCGGCCCTTGGCTGTTGAGCACTGAATCTCTCGTGCCCGTCTTAACGTCATATTCGCATCCTGCCTTCCCTCTTCTTCTAAAAATATCTGCTTCATCGCAGGTTCCAAATAAGGATTGTTGCAGGGCAATTCTGGTACGCTGAACTAAACGAATTTAAAGTTGGAAACATCTTCTTACCTACCCTTGGTGTTCCTCTATTTTATTTATTTTGAGTACTACAGGTTGTTCGCATGCGTATAAGAAAAGTAATATTCACTTTACAAAACATGCATGAGCGACTAACAGTTACTTGTTTTCTGTTTACTATTCATTGCTTTAATTATTGCGACCGGGCTCATGACGTAAATCTCTAAAGGTAGTTCGCTGTTAGAATTTTTTTTTTCAATACATATCGACTTAGGTTATATTTACGACTGATGCTTAAAACTGCCTTGTAACATATGAAATAAGTTTACATGCAATATCTACAAGCCAACAGCATACCACTTTAGAGCACTGCCTACTCGAAGTATAAACCCGTCAAATTGCCCCATTGATTGGTGTGTTTTGCTGAATAACGCGAGAAACAAATGTTTAAAATGCGAAGGTGTTGATAAGGGTAACCGCAGATCGCTGAAATGTGTGGCCTGTCTTTACGTGTAATTCCCTACCATACTTAAAAGCGAAACTAAATTTCTTGAACAACTAGGACGTTGTGTAACCTTTTAGAGCTACATCTTTATATTTCGCTTAAACTTCTTGTAGAGAAAGTACGCAAACACCACATATTGCAACTACTAATACACTACCTTAAGTCTGCACCTAGAAGTCGGTATGAAGGCCTGCATATGTATTTCTGTTCCTTCACTTATCTCTGGACATTGTATTCTAGTTTGTACAAAACACCCAAATGAGGAAAAAAGAGAGATTAATCTACATTTTCTGCACTGGTGAGGCTTTTTACGCCTAATATGCCCCCAATAACTAATGATACATATAGCAAAAGCAGTCTCAAAGTTAAACCGGTAGCAAAAGGAATTATTCATTCAGTGTCAGTGATCAAATTGTTAAATATAATAACTTATGCACAGTAATTTCTATGTCTATATGTGTTTGCTTTAAATAGATAATATTAAACCATGTATTGAAAGGTCTCCCAAAAGGTTAAAACAAAACTATTCAGCGTTACTTACCACTCTTAAAAAGTTACACATTAATGTCTACTATAAAATTGCAAACTATTATGTCTTATTTTGTATTCCCTCGAAATGATTAGGATGTAAATATTGGTGAGTTCTTAGTAACACAATATATTTTAATTACAGGTAACGTGGAAGGACGCTTAATATTCCGAAACCAATTTAACCAACGTATGAAATAATTAGCAACAATATTTTCCGTCGAAAATAAAATGAGATGATGTAAATTTTTCTTAACATGTATGGTAATGTCATTCAATTTAGCGTTGTGGCTTTCGTGACCAAACTTATTGAGCTTTAACCCCGTTGCCTACTAATATCGAGTGTCATTCGTGCCACCCCTTATGAACCATAAGCCCGACTGCAAGTGTGACTCGCGTTTCGGTTTCGGCGATTCTTTAGCGTGCTCTCTGGCACATGGCAAAACCATTCCCGTTGTTAAATTTACCTTGGATAGTTTGCTCGTTTGTTTTGGTGTTTGACAGAGAAAGAACGCTCCATTTAGCCAATAAAAAAAGTAGTCGCGTGTGAGCGTTCACACCAAAAGAACGTGGCTTTGATGCGGGTATCCGTTTTAGCCGACAAAAAGATACAAAGCCTTCGTTTTTTTAAAGGGATTAATGCTAAGACGTATCTGACAACGAATCCTTTAGCCTTTCCTATTTGTAGGAATCAGGCGATAATACGATGGGCTGTTTAAGAAGTGACAAAAACGCAGCTAATCCTCAACGCATTCCAGTATAGTTGGATTCTGACTAGAAGTCCTGGTTTTGAGCAAGACATGACACCTGGAAGGCAAGGAACAGTTTTTGGCTTTTTTAATGCCAATTTTCTGTTTAAAATAACGTTTTGTCCTACGTTCTTTGAAGAAAAAAGGAGTAGGCAAGGGGTTAAGGAGGATTCCATCTTATTTTATTTGGGCTTGTCTACTGATATAACAGTGTTGGGATATTAATGATATTTACACAGCTCTATTTCACACACGTGTTTTTTCTAAGCCATGGAAACGTAGTTGCAAGAAAGCCGGATATTGTTTTTTGTTTATTTGTTATTTCTAAAAGGCTGCAAAAAGCATTTCTTCAATGAGCCACACCAAGGATGCCTCACGGAGCAAAACAGTTTCGCTGTTGGAAAGGTCAACGGAAAGCTTTTTTTTTTTTAACTTATGCTTTTCTGAGCAAGCTTTCGTCATATACGTATGTCGTCAACTTGAGTTTGTTTCAAAAGAAAACAACACGAAACGTGTCACGTTTGCAAGTATAAAAGCAGAGCTTTTAGCCCACTCCTTCAGAGCTCTCTAAAAAGTCTTGAA